>NC_045431.1:185152682-186352682 GCF_902635505.1 Sarcophilus harrisii | reverse complement strand
AGAATTTAGGCTAATGTCCATGAGTCTTTAAGCTCCAATGGCATAACGGGTAGATTTGAAGTCAGGAAGACCTGGATTTGAAACTTTAAGCTTCACCTAGCTGTATCAACCTGGGTAAGCTGGTTAACCTCTCATCTTAGTTTCCTATTTGTAAAATAGGGATCATGTGGGATAATAGATAATAGTACTTAATAGAATTACTTTGGAGCTTAGATAAAATAATATATTGCCATGTAAATAATACAATTATCATTATTATTGTCCTGTCAGCCTGTTAAACATTTATACTTTCATTTGTGAAGATTTGATGTTGGTGACATTGTATCTTTTAATTTAAAGCTAATATTGTGTCAAGAGGCTTGGGGGAAAAGACAATGTTACCCTCTTCCCCAGAGAGGACTAATTTATGTAGAGGAGTCTTTCCATTGATTTCTTATAAGATGAAACTATGAAAGTGGGAAATGAAATTGCCTGTCTGCCACTGCTGCTAAGTGCTTCTTCTTGACTTGCAATCCATGTCACTGAAATCATTCAGTAACTTGTAAATTCAGTAACTAGTCATTTCAGTAACTTGCCATTGTAAAAAGTGAATGCTCTATTCTTGGGGTGTCAAAGAACTGGAAACTAAGGGAGTTCCCATTATTTGGAGAGGGACTTATTTACAAATTTATTTATAATTATCATTTATGAATATAATAAAATACTATTGTGATGTAAGAAATGATGAAGGAAATAGATTCAGAGAAAGTGGGGCAGAGTCACATGAGCAACCAAGAGAACCCAGAGAAAAAGCTATATAATAACATCATAAAGACTTAAAAACTGTGATCAACCCCTTTTACTGATCACTCACAATGAAACATGCTACTCACCTCCTGACAGATGGACTTAGAGTGCAGATTGAGACATATTTTTGAATGTGGTCAGTGTGAGAATTTGCTTCGCTTGACTGCATAGCTGTTAAAAAGATCTTGTTTTTCTTATTTCAATGTGAGGACAAAGTAAGAAGGAAGGAAAATAGATTTTTTTTTTTCATTTTTTAAGGTTAAACTAAAAATGGCAACAAAGAATAAAATTGATGTTAGACAATTCAAGCACATGACTTTAAGGTAGAAATGTTTAAGATGTTCATCATCACGTTGCATTTGGGGGAAGGTGTAATATTTTGTATGGATCTCTCTACACTTCCTCTTCTTTCTGCCCATAATCTATCAATCCATTATTTTCCAGTAATGCTTTGGAAATCAACAAGCATTTGTGAGTCACTATCTACTAGAAAGATAGGTAAAGTGTGTGAAGTTGATTTGAACTTGGCTCTTTCTGACTTCTAGAGCTTTATCCACGTAATTCCTAGCCACCAGTAGTCAAGATTTATCTCCTGGCTCTGTACCCCAGGCATTCTGTTTCTTCCCTATAAAATGGGGCTAGTAATACTGGGTCAAATTTTAATACAAAGTCTGATTATTTTGATTACTTTTCCCCAAAAACTGGTAGATTCCCCTGTTGACTGAGGAAGTCTCTTAGGTTCATCATTGATAAATCTGTAAATGCTTTAAGTTAAGAGTTCTAAACTGGAATCTATGTACTCTGAAAAATTTGGCAACATTTTTTTCATTAAGGTTTTTTATTTTCAAAACATATACACAGTTAATTTTCAATATTCACCCTTACAAAACCCTGTGTTCCAATTTTTTTTCCCTTCCTTCAAACCACCTCCTCCCATAGTCAGCAGATAATCCATTATATGCCAAACATGTGCAATTCTTCTATACATATTATTTACCTATACATATTTGCATCAGAAAAATCAAATCAAAAAGGGAAAAATGAGAAAGAAAACAAAATGCAAGCAAACAACAATAAAAGAAATAAAAATACTATGTTGTGATCCACATTCAGTTCCTGTAGTCTTCTGTCTGGGTGCAGATGGTACTTTTCATCACAAGACCATTGGAACTGCTCTGAATCACCCTGGAGTTGAAAAGAGCCACATCTGTCATCATATAATCTTGCTGTTACTGTGCACAGTGTTCTCCTGATTCCACTCATTTTATTTAGTATTAGTTCATGTAAATCTCTCCAGGCCTTTCTGAAATCATCCTGCTTGTCGTTTCTTATAGAACAGTAATATTCCATAACATTCATAGACCATAATTTATTCAGCCATTTCCCAGCTGATGGGCATCCACTCAGTTTCCAGTTTCTTGCCATACAAAAGTGGCTGCTACAAACATTTTTGCACAGAGGGGTCTTTTTCCTTCCTTTAAAATCTCTTTGAGATATAGGCCCAATAGGGGCACTGCTGGATCAAAGATATGCACAATTTGATAGCTCTTTGGGGATAGTTCCAAATTGTTCTCCAGAATGGTTGAATCAGTTCACAATTCTACCAGCAATGTATCAGTGTCCCAGTTTTCCCACATTTCCTCCAGCATTCTTCATTATCTTTTTCTGTCATCTTAGCCAATCTGAGAGGTGTGTAGTGGTACCTCAGAGTTGTCTTAATGTAGTAACTCTATTTCAACTTAAATTTATTATCTCATGACTTCTATCATAAAAATTTAAAAGGATTATTCTGAGAAGGGGTCCAACGGCTTCACCAGACTATGAAAGGATTCCATGACACAAAAAAGTTAAAAATCCCTACTTTAAGGATAGGCTATTGGGGGGCAGCTGCAGTGAATGGAACACTGGCCCTAGAGTTAGGAGGATCTAAGTTCAAATTTAGCCTCAGACATTTACTAGCTACATGATCCTGGATAAATCATTTAATCCTGATCATCACCCCCAAAAAACATCTTTTAATAAGATGGGATCTTCCAGAGCCAGAACTATGAAGTATTTTCAACTTCTTGTTATTGTTGTTATTTGCTTCTTTTTTTCCTTCTTTCTCATGTCTTTTCCCCTTTTACTCTGAGTTTTTGTGTGCAGCACAACGAATATGGAAATATATTTAGAAGAATTGCACATATTTAATCTGTATCAGATTGCTTGCTGTCTTGGGAAGAGGATAAAGAGGGAGAGAGGGAGAAAGAAAAATTTTAAACACAAGATTTTGCAAAGATGAATATTGAATATTCTCTTTGCATGTGTTTGGAAAACTAAAATACTATTTAAAAAAAAAAAAAAGATGGAATGGTGACAATGGTATGTCAACGCCTTCCGTTTCCTGACTTTGTTCTGTGAGCTTTATTGTACTTTAGAGTAAGTAATGAACTCTAGGGGCCAGAATTCTCACATTCTTCATAGCATTTTGCAAGTGCAGGTGGCTAGAAGTGCCAAGGAAACACCTTTCTCCATGCTAAAGAGCCATGCCAGATTTGGAGTTGAATTCTTTACCTTCTCATTCCCCAGGACTACATGGAATCTGGTTTTTCTCTTCCTACCCTTGAAATGGGTTTGATACCAAATGAAGCTTGGGGAGGGGGTCTCTTTTCACCCCAAAGTAAATGCCATTTTCCCCCTCTCTTTTCCTTTTAGAGACAAGATTACTGATTAATGCTTCACCTTAGTTCAAGTTTGCTGAAATTAATTTTCTGGGTAAGTTCCTTCTCACCTCTTACACAGAATTTTCACTTGAAATGATCTAAGATTCTGTTTTTACCATTGTACAGCCCCCTTAAGACCTATATTACATTTTCCTACTAACTTTTAAATTGTTTGACACTTTACTTCTGAGATTTTGGTGGCCTATCATTTGTAGAAATATAACATTGCTACAGTATTCTTGCTAAAAGAATGAGCTTCTGAAAGGTGAATGGTTAATCTAAAGGAAGATTCTCTCCTAATCCAGATCCAGGGCATCTTCTATCATAGCATCTCACTGCAGGTCAGCCCTTCAGTGAAAGGGACTGTGCCTCCCAGCATGGCCTGTTCTGTAAGCATAAGGATTTCAATCATCCTGTTTAACTCTCTCATCTTACATCCTGGGAATGGAAGCCCAAAGAGGGAAAGTGATTTGCCTATGTGCTCACACAAATAGTAAGTATCAAAGCTGGGATTCCAATCCAAGTTCCAAGACTTCAAATCCATTAGCCTTTCTCCTATTCTTCGGTGTTACCATCTTTGTCCTTCAGTATAATAAAGTATTCCAAAAGCGCTTTACCTGTCCATCTTCAGGGAAAGTGCTTAAAAATGTAAAAGCCTCCAATTTAAGGTGTGCTTATGAGTTATTATTGATGCATTTTAGAAAATCCATGGTTCTTTACCTTTAGCTAGCATTGGAACATTCCCATTTTACAGATAAGGAAACTGAGGCTGCAGTAGTAAAGTGATTTGTCCAGTGCCACAAACTACTGAGGCTTAATTTGAAATCAAGTCTTTATGACTTGACTTTAGTAGTCTGTCTAATATATCATGTGATATTTAAATATTCCTTCTTCTTTCCCAAAATATGTCCATTGAAAAAAAAAATTGAGGAGAAGTCTCCTCAAGACTTCTATCACCACCATTCCCATTTGTTTCCCTTTTTTCCCCTCTCCTTTCCCAGCTGCCCTTACCACTGATTGGAGAGAGGCTAGAAATATCTTCCTCTGGGAAGTAGGCTGGATCTCTGAGGGGTTAGAAATATAAAATATGAAAGTGACAGCTAGCATGAACCTTAGAACATATAGATGTTGAATATTATAGTTAGTAGGAATGATAGAACTTGAAATGTTATTACACTTAGAAGAGACTTTAGAACATGGAATATCACAGAGCAAGAAGGGACTATGTACACTAGACAGAGGAGAATGCTGTTTTGAAGTCAGTCTTCAGCAACTTGCATTTCTTCATGCATCTCTCTCTCTTCTCTCCTCTGTCTCTGTCTCTGTCTGTCTGTCTCTCCCTCCCTCCTCCTTCCTTCCCTCCCTTTCTCCATGTGCATGTATTTCTCTCTGTGTCTTTCCTTCTTTCTCCACTTTCTTCTACCCTTGAATTCTTGAATCTCTTCCTATCAGCTCTCCTTTCTTTTAGCTTGTTGTTTCTTCATCCTTAAAAAATTTTTCCCTTTGAAAATTCTTGCAAACTCTCATCCTGTGTCTCTCTTTTCTCTCACAACCAAACTTCTTGAAAAAACTCTTAATACTCAGTGTTTCCTCTTTCTTTTCTCTTGTTCCTATCTCTGACTCCTTGCAATTTGGCTTCCATGAATAATTTTTTGTTTGAGTGGGTGAGGCATTTAGGGTTAAGTGATTTGCCCAGGGTCACATAGCTAGTGTCAAGTATTTGAGGATGTATTTGAACTCTGGTCCTCCTTGCTCCAGAACCACTGTTTTATCCACTGCATCACATAACTGCCCTTTTTATGAGTAATTGAAGGAACTTTTATTAAATATCTCCCATGTGCTTTGTTAAATATGAGACTACAAGTAGGAAAGAAAATGACTCAATCCCTGTTCTCAAGAAGTTCACATTTTAACTAGGGGAGAGAATAACAAAAACCAGTTTAGTTTCAGGGTCTGTGGAAAAGCCCAGAAATCAATAGAAGGGTAGATGGCAAAGCTCCAAGTTCTTCACTCAGTTGAAATTGCTCTCTTCAAACTTATTGATGCTGAGGCAGCTAGATGGCACAGAAGACAGAGCGCTGGAGTCAGAAGGACCTGAGTTCATATGTGACTTCAGACACTTCAAACTTACTGGTCAGACCATTTCTTTTCATTTTTCTTTCCTGTATATTCATTCATGTCAGTTCAATAACTAATGGCATCTCTCAAAGATCTGTCCTTGGCCGTCTTCTCTTTTCTCTTCAGTTGGTGATCAAATCAACTAATTCTTAGATCAACATCATCCAGGGCTAGTCTCTGTCCTAAGCCTTAATCCTGGAACACCTGCTCCCTATTGGATCATTTGACAGTTTTTTCTGTAGACATCTCAAAGTCAACATGTCCAAAACAAGAACTCATTACCTTTCTCCCTCAAACTTATTTCTCTTCCCAACTTCCTTATTATTGAAGGTACCATCATATTTCCAGTTACCAAAATTTGCAGCTTCAGTGTTATTGATTCCTCACTTTCACTTCACATAGCCATCAAATGCCAAATCTATTTTTGATACTCCAACAATTCTCTTCTCTTTTCCCTTTCTCTGGATTCACAGCCACCACTCAAGTATACACCTATGTTACCTCTCTTAGACTACAGCAATAGCCTCCTTATAGTTTGTCTTGCCTCAAGTACTACAAACCAGTGATTTTTTTTTTCTTTCTTTTTTTAATTTGGACTTTTTGGGGGGACATTACATTGAGTTCTAAATCATTTCCCTGTTTCCCTCCCAACCCTACATTAAATGAGAAGGTTAGCATTTCAAACATACACACACATAGTGCACACATGTGTATGAAATTATACAATACATAGTTCCATATATATATGTTTTTTCTCTGGGTTTGTATAACATCTTCCTTCATAGGTCCTTTGTAGATGATTTGAATATTCATATAACTCAGAATAGTCTAGTCATTCACATTTACTCTTCTAATGATTTTGCTGTTCCTGTATACAGTGTTCTCTTGGTTTTGTTCATTATTTAATGTGTTTCCATGTTTTTAATCTGTTTGTCATTATCATATACAACTTATTCCTTCATTCCCCAATTGATGGGCATCCCCATAGTTTCTAGTTCTTTGCCACCATAAAGAGAGCTTTTACAAATATTTTAGAACATATAGGTTCTTTTCCATTTTCCCTGTTCATCTTGGGAAATAGATCTAATAGTGGTATTGCTGAGTCAATACACAGCTTTAAACTGTTAGGGCATATTTCCAGATTGCTTTCCAAAATGGTTGGATTAGTTCATAGTTCCATCAATAATGTATTAGTGTCCTAATTTTTCTACATCCTCTCCAATATATCAGATGTGAGATGTTATCTCAAATGCTAAACAGTAATGATTTAGAGAATATTTTTTCATGATTATATATAGCTTTTATTTCTACCTCCAAAACCTGCCTGTTCATAACCTTTGACCATTTATCAATTGGAGAATAACTCATATTCTAATGCTCCAATATATTTATTGAGACTATATTCTCAAGTCTTTACTTGAGAAATGATCTACTGAGAAAGTCTAAAAATTTTCCTCCAGTTTTCTGCTTTCCTTTTAATCTTGGATATATTGGTTTTATTTGTACAAAACTTTTAAAATTTAATGTAATCAGAATTAATCATTGTATATCTCATAGTGTTCTCTATTTCTTGTTTATTCATAATTTCTCTTCCTGTCCATAAATCTGATAGGTAAATATGTTCCATGTTCTTCCAATTTACTTATAGTGTCTCCTTTTATGTTTCAGTCATGTATACATTTTGACTTTATCTTGGTAAATGTAAAATATTGATCTAACCTAGTTTCTGTCAGACTGCTCTCCAGCTTTCCCAACAATTTTTTTTTTTACCTGACAGTAAATTCTAATCCCTAAATCTTAAAATCTTTACATTTATCAAGCACAAAGTTATTACAATAGTTGGCTATTACATATTGTATATTTATTCTTTTCCATTGATCCACAATTCTTTTCCTTAGCTAGTATCAGATAGTTTTGTTAGTTACCACCTTTTAATACAGTTTAAGATCTGATACTGGTAGACCTTCTTCCTTTACATTTTTTTTTTCATTAATTCCTTTGATATTTTTGACCACTTGTTCTTCCAAATGAATTTTGTTATTTTTTCTAAGTCAGTAATTTTTTTTGGTAACTTAATTGGGATAGCACTAAATAAGTAAATTAAATTGGGTAGAAGTGAATTTTCTAAAGCATGACTGAGTCACCTTTTCCCCCTTAACCCCATCTCACCCAATAAATCTAGTTATTTCCTATTACCCTTAGTAAGCAATAAAATAAAAAATCTTCTGTCATTATTTAAAAATTTTCCCTTCATGGCCATGTTCCATCTTTCCAATCTTACTCTCTTTCATGTGCCCAGTACTCCATTACTGGTCCTCACACTGACTGTGTTTCCCATCTCTGTTTCTTTGCCCTGGATATCCTATGTTCCTAGAATGTTTTTTTTCTTCACCTCTGTCTCAGAATCTTCTTAGATCTAATACCTTCTACAGGAGGATATTTTCAACCATCCATATCCCTTCCCTTCCCTCAGCAACTAGTGGCTTATTTTCTAAGGTTACCTTCTACCTACATTCGATGTATCTTGTATATAGCCATGAACAGGTTATATATACCCATTTATGTATAGGCCACTAGGTGGCACAGTGAAAAGAGATCTGGGCTAAGAGTCAGAAAGACCTGAATTCAAATTTATCCTCAGACACTTATTAGCTTATTATTTTTCACTTATAACTATCCATTTATTACCAAGTAAACCTTGGTTAAGTCATTTAACTTTGGTTTATCTTACAGACTGTAAAATGGAATGATAATAGTATATCTATCCCCTAAGTAGGTGAGAATAAAATGAGATAATATTTGTAGAATGTTTGCAGATCTTAAAAGACTCTATAGATGTTAATTATTTGGTATTAATTATTATTAATATTTTGTCTCCTAATTAGAATGTAAACTCTTTTTCAACCAATCCACAAACATGTGCCGAGCACTAAAAATACAAAGAAGAAATAAAAACACTTCCTGCCCTCAAAGAACGTACATTCTAATGGGGAAACAAAATATTAATAATAATTAATAATAAATATGATTGGGCAAGTCACTGACTTCTGAACTGAAAAATTCATGGGTTGATCTAGATGATATCTCATATCCCTTCTGTCTCTAAATCTGTGATTCTTTGATCTTTTCCAATCCCTTCATTATGCTGAAAAGAAACCAAGTTCAAGTGAAATGACAAGAGGAAATTGGCTGCAAGAGTTAGTAACTGAAGTCAGTAAAGAGGAAGTATGGGGAATCAGAGAAGAGGAAAAGCCCAATAGGATCATTGATGGGAAGAGCTGTCAGCAGAGCTTCTCTTTGCCCCTTTCCCAGCCTGGCCCAACTAGACCTGATGAAGCAGTGGGCAAGAATAGGGACATACTCTTCATACCCTTTGCATATATGTTGGAGTTACCAGCTATCTACAGGCTTTCAGTTGAGACAGAAAACTAGCAAGACTTAACATATACTATTGCATTACATCCTAATGGTCTTCCAGATCATTTACTTACTTGGGGGAGTACTATTCCAGTGGAGTGAATGGAACCCCGGGGCTTTACCAGCTACCTGATACTGTTCCCTATAAACCTTTGGACAGTGTTATGAGACCTGTGTACCCTACAGACCTATGGAACTTCCATCTGGACTTTACCCTAAGAATGGGGTATAATGTGTGTTTGGGGAAGACATTATCTCTGGGTTGCTGAGCCCATCACAGGATTGCTTTCTACCTTTGATGTCCACTTGATCTACCTCTCTCACCTGTCACTGTAAGACATTGTAGCTTCACAGCAACTACACCCTGGTAAATCAGACAGGCTAAACTAGGTTGAGGGTAACCACGGTGTCTCAACCCAACAGTGAGTTAGGGGGGTCTCTACTAATGAAGCATGTGAAGACTTCTCCTAGTAGAATGGGTGCATGAGAACAATTTGTTCCAATGGCCATTAAGACAGGTGAAGGAAATGCCATGGAGTGCTTAGAGCTTGATTAGACACGGAAGATACCAAGATCATCCACTGCATTTTGAGTCCTTACCAGTCATCTTGACTCTGTCCGGCTTCTGGACCATGATAACTCTGGAAGAGAGAGTAAGATTGATGACTTTGTGCACCTCTGCCTCACTTAAATCCAGTTTTTTTTTTGTTTGTTTGTTTGTTTGTTTTTTTTTTTTGCATGAATCAAGACCCTAAGAACACCTGAGACTTGCCCCACTGTCTGGAATTCAATTCTTAAATATTGTCTTTTCTGTTTGCCGTTTTGTTTTTCTTCCCGGGTTATTTTTACCTTCTGAATCCAATTCTTCCTGTGCAACAAGAGAACTGTTCAGTTCTGCACACATATATTGTACCTAGGATATACTGTGACATATTTAACATGTATGGGACTGTTCCCATCTGGGGGAGGGGGGGGAGGGAGGGAGGGGAAAAGTCGGAAGAGAAGTGAGTGCAAGGGATAATATTGTAAAAAAATTACCCTGGCATGGGTTCTGTCAATAAAAAGTTATAATTATTTAAAAATATATATTGTCTTCTCTAATTGGAAGTGAACTCCTGGGGAGGAAAGAATGTCTCTTTATATCCTTAACCCAGATCACATTATTCAGCACATAGTAAACACTTAACAAATAATTTTTCATTCATTCGTTCTTTCATTCACAGGAAAGGAAAAACATAGTTTCAAGTATCTAGCATTCCTAAGAATTCCAGGGCTCCAGAACTTGATAAACAGTGATTCAGATTAGTAATTCACTGAGCAGGATCTTTGCTTTTGGGCAATGTAATCATCTTTATCTTCCTCCTCCCTAGTCAGATAAAGAATCAGGATCTGATATAAATCCAGACAATAATCTGTTTTTATTATTAGTGTTATTGCTAGCAAAACCTGTTTATCTTGGTATAAACAATAATGACAAACTATTACTGCTTCATTACAATAACTAGTCTAAATAGTCTTACTAATAATCCTTTCAAGATACTGTACAAATCCAAAATCCCTAGGAATTTATAAGGGAAAATGGGATTTGGGTGTTTGTTTGTTTCTTAGTGTTATTAAGGTCAAGTTAGTTGACTTACCAAGTGATGAATCTTTTTGACCGCTGTCCTCTTCCAAAAAGACAAGTCAACTATGGTGTGGAGAGATAAGTGTTCAACCTTGCTAGACAGATTATTGACATTGATCTTCTCATGTATTTAAAGTAGTATTTAAATTAGAATGTAACTAACTAGATATAAGTTTAAATATTTTAATTGAAGTTATATGATCTTGGAAAAGAGCTTCCCCTCCCTGGGCTTCATTCAGTTCCCTCCTTTGTGAAAGAACAAAACTAGAGGGGGTGATTTCTAAGCCCCCTCCCATTCTAATGTTCTGTGGTAGAGTCCTTTCCAATGTTCTTTTTTTCTACAAAACTAAACTGAATTTCACTTGATTCCTATCCCATCTTGGAATTGGGATTATAGGGCAAGAAAATAGACCTGGAGCTATATAATAATCCAAGATGATGTTTTTTTTTTCTAAGATTCTTTCTGGTGCTTTTTAAAAGTTTTTGTCATAAAAGGAAGTGAGATTTTTTTGTTTCATCTCTGCCTCATTTTCACCTCCATTTTGGGAAGTTTTTGGAGGATGATTGACTCATCCCAACATCTTGCACAAACATCTTAACTTCCCTTTTTCCATGGGAAAATACCTTATTTTCATTATTTTTAAATAAAGTTTTTATTGACTTATTTGGATACTATAAATAGTTCTTTAGGATTTGTCTAGCTCTCTTCCCCACCCCACCCCCATTTAACTTCTTTCACATATAGATATACGAAATGCTGAAAGAACAATTAAACAAAACTAGCTCATAGAATGATTATGACTACATGTGACACCTAGGTCTTTTGTAATTTACTAGATTTATTAGTAAAAAAAATAATAATAATATTAACAATAATATAAACAATATAAATATAAATATAAATAATATAAACAATGAATAATATTAACAGAACAACAGAAAACAGAAAATAAGGATGTGCATTTTATTTTTTATAATAATAACTTTATTTTTCAAAATACATGCAAAGATGATAGTTTTCAACATTCACCTGCAAAACTTTATGTTCCAAATTTTTCTCCCTCCCTCCTCACATCTCCCCTACCCTAGACAGTAAGTAATCCAGTGTAGGTTAAACATGTGTAATTCTTTTAAACAAATTTTCACATTTATCATGTTGCTCAAGAAAAATCATTACAAAAAGAGAAGAAATGATAAAGAAAAACGAAGTCAACAAACAACAGAACAACAAAGTGAAAATACTATGTTGTGATCCACATTTAGTCTCCATAGTCCTCTCTCTGGATATGAATGGCATTTTCCATCTCAAGTCAATTGGAATTGTCTTGGATCCCTGTATTGCTAAGAAGAGATAAATCAGCCCGCTCATGACATCTTATAGAACAACAATATTCCATAACATTCATATACCATAACTTATTCAGCCATTCCCCAACTGATGGTCATCCACTCAGTTTCCACTTCCTTACCGTTACAAAAAGAACTGCTACAAACATTTTTGCCCATGTTGGGGTTCTTTCCTTTTTTCTTTCTTTCTTTTTTTTTTTTTTTTTTTTTTTTTTTGCTGAGGCAATTGGGGTTAAGTGACTTGCCTAAGGTCACACAGCTAGGAAGTATTAAGTGTCTGAGACTAGATTTGAACTCAGGTCCTTCTTAATTTCAGGGCTGGTACTGTATACACTGTGCCATCTAGCTGCCCCTCTTTTCCCTTTTTTATGATCTTTTTGGGATACAGAAAGGGTGTGCATTTTAGCTTTAATCCTCTAGTACCAACATTATTTGTTATCTTTGCCCTAAGTTATGTTGCCTTTTTCTATTGTTCTTGTTTACCTGTGAGTTTTACTGTGTATTGCTCTTCTTCACATGAATTTTCCTTTATTTCTCTGAATTTTTCGCATTCACCATGACATAATAATATTCCATCACAGTCACGAACCATAAAGTCTTCAGCCATTTCCCAGTTATTAGGCATGTTTTTTTTCTTTTCAAGTAGATTTTTGATTTGGGGTTTTTTGCTTGTTTTTTGGGGGTAATTACAAATAATGCTGCTAAATGTATGTATCTTGTGTATAGCTAGTTACATACATGTAATCTCCCTCCCTAGAATGTAAAACTCCTTGAAGGCAGAGACTTTTTGCTTTCTATTTGTATCTCCAACACTTAGCAGTTCAATGACTGCTACATGAAAAGTACTTAATAAATACTTATTGACTGAATGGTAGGTTCCCAACTTGTCATTAACCTGTTTGGAGTATACCAGTAAATGATTTCTGGGTCAAATATTATGAACAATTTAGAGCTCTTCTTGTAGACTGCTCATTTTCCATAGTAGTTGGACCACTAGCTGTTATTTAGCAGACCTGTCTTTCTATAGCCGATCCAACATTTTTTTTAAAATAACCTTTAAATAACCTAAATAACCTCATAGTAGCAATTAACATTTACAAAACACTTTAAGGTTTGGAAAACATGTTATCTCATGATAGAAGCAGATAGGATGAGATTTTAATTGGGATTTTAAAAAAGCCAAAAATGTCCATAGTCACAGTCGAAGAAAAAGATCATTCCAGGGATAGTGAATAGCCGACAGAAATATCCAGACTCTAGAAATGGACTATCTTGTTTGTGGCCAGTGTTACGAATCAAAGAGCATGTGTTGAAAAGTAAAGTGTAAGAAGATTGGAAAGATAGGAGTAGACTAAATTATGAAGGGCTTTGAATGCTCCACAGAATATTTTGTATTTGATCCTAGAGTTAATAGATTTAGTTGAAGAAAGGAATGCTTTAGGAAAATCACTTTGGTGGCTTTGAATGGAGAATGAATTGGAGTGAAGAGAGACCTGAGGCAGACAGACCCACCAATATGCTATTGCAACAGTCCAGATAGTAGGTGATAGCTAGTTCAAAGGAAAAAAGGGGGTAAATTGAAGAGCAGACATCTAAGGGAGGGGGTGGAGGGAGGAAAGGGAAAAGTTGGAACAGAAGTGAGTGCAAGAGACAGTGTTGTAAAAAATTACCCATGCATATATGTTCTGTCAATAAAAAGCTATAATTAAAAAAAAATTGAAGAGCAGACCTGAAATTAACAAGCCTTGGTAACAAATTAGACAGAAATCAGGAAAGGATAATGGGAAGTGGAGCATAATATCTTGTCTGCAAATTGAAGATACTGTTAGGATGGTGTTGCCTTTTTACTAATGAGAAAAGTAGGAGGTTGGAGAGGATGGTTTCAGGGAGAAAAATAATAATTGCACTTTTGAACATGTTGAATTTAAGATGTCTATGGATATATAGTTTAAGAAGTCTAAAAGGCAGTTGTAGATGCGTCAACCCAGTTCATCTTTAATATTAGAAATAGGATTTGAACTTCCTGATTCTAAGACTCTCTCTGCATTATGTCCTATTGCCTTTCCCAGCAGTCATTGCTGAAGTGGAAGTGAGCTCTATGGGACTGTGGTCACTTGGTATTTTTATTTTTCATAACTTACTGTGGCCAACCTACAGATGTTGAGCTTTTTTTTTTTTTTTTTAAATACTTAGCTAGTTCATGGAAAGCAGATACTATGAGCTTTTAGAGCATAATAATATCTGCCAGTCTAAACTTTTTTTCCACTAGCATAGTCTTTTGGACTTGAGGATCCCCTATTTACCACAGTAAGCTATTAAAATAGCATTTTATGGATATAATAAAAACATGTGAATAATGGACACTGCATAAGCATTTTTATTTTTAATTGCTGATTCACATGCTTTCCTAAAGCATATGAATCCATCTTTTTTTAGTTTAAAGAAGTTTTGTCTTTGGCAATGTTGATTCCTTTCTCTTTCCCCATTTCCAAATCTATTTCCATCATTCATTATCTAGGGTGAATGCCTTTTAAAATGACAGATACAGATTTTTAGTATTCTTTATCTTTTAGTGTTGATTTTAATAGTATATTCTAATTTAATTATTTGTATTATGATTAGATAATATATAACATTCTTGCATTTCCACATATTAAATTTCAGCTTAAAAGTAATAATTTTAACTTAAAAGCATATTGTTTTTGTTAGGATATAAGTGTATTGATGAGTTGTAGTTGTTTTTTGGATTTTTTGCCTTTTTTGTGTACCTAAGGCTTAGCCCAGTGCCTGGCAGCTAGTAAATATTCAATAAATGCTTTTTAATTGATTCTGTTTTCAAACAATACAGTCCTATTTTCAGGACATATGATTTTGAATTCCACTCTTATTTTCACAAGCACTTTTAAAAAATATTTTTGTTTAACTTTGATATTTGTTTACTGATGTTTTGGGGGTTTTTTTTAATGCTTAATGTTATATCTGTAATTATTTCTTTAAGTGACTTCCTTTCCTTACAATTAGATAATTTTTCCTTTGTCTTTAAAATGCTTTAGTTTTACAACTATCTTGAAAAATCCAAGCTAGAATCAGTGTCACCTTACCAGGAGCCTATATATTCTGTCTACTTAGGTTTATAGATTTATCATTGGAAGGAGTCTTTGAAATCCAGAGAAAGGTTATGATGTTCCTATGGTGACATCATGAATAAAGGACAGAACTAAAATTTCAACTCAGGTCCTCTGAATCCAGATTTAGGATTCTTTCCCACTGCATTAGAATTGCCTGATCCAGTCTATTGTAGAAAATTTTCTTTACTTGAATTATTAGGTATTTCATTTTTTTTTCTTTTTCAGAAACTAATGTTTATATTTTTTTGCTTTAATCTCCTAAATCTGATATTTTCCTTCAGGTATTTATTAGTTGCTTTTGGTAGGTTCTATTTTTCCTGATTCTTCAATTTTATTTTTTTGTTCTTATGATTTTTGATTTTGTAGATCATTATTTGCTGTTCCCACAGCTATTTTTATATCTTTGACCACATTTTACAGTTGTTTCACTTCATCTTGGGGCTTTTTAAAAATCTGTGTTACTGTCCTCTAATTTCTTTAATAGATTTATTATTGAATTCACTATTCCATTAGGATTTCTGTCTTATCCATTGATACTTCAACTTGGATTTCTGGAAGAATCTTACCTTTATTTGGTTGCTAGATTATTGGGCTTTTTGTTGATTATGTTGTGTTTTGTTTTATTTTATTTTACTACTCATTTTTAATTTTTATTTTAATTTAATACTCATTTTTCTGCTCATTGGGTGGGAACACTAAGAGAAACCTGGTGGCTAAGTGTATAATGTAATATTTGTAATGGAAGCACAGGGTCTAGAGGCTGAGTGATTGATTGGCTCAGGTATAAAGAAAAACAAGATAACTTTCCTCAAATATCTACCTGAATGAGCCTCAGGTGAAAGTAGGAAGGTTTATTCTGTTCAACTTAGTATAGCAGAGAAATCCCCAACACTTAAGACTTGGGAAAGCTGTATTTACATCCCCATCCTGCAGTGCCTTGGGGACTACCATTTAACCTGTCTGAGACTTAGTATCTACATAAAAATGGGAATGTCAGTAGTTATACTTTCTACATTACAGAATTGGTATAAAGAAAGTACTTGATAACCCTTTGAGTGCAATAGAACTGTGAGTGAGGGGTAGCTAGATGGTATAGTGGATAGAATACTGGTCCTGGAGTCAGAAGGATACTTAACTGTGTGACTCTGGGCATGACAGTTAACCTCAATACTCCCCTACCCTCTACCCCTCACCCCCTCAAAAAAAGGAACATAAGTGATTGTTATTCAGGAGCAATGAGTGTAATTTTTAAGAAGGAAGATTTTGGCTAATATTTATAGAACATCCCTAACAATCAGATGTCAGAGAAACTAGCTGCTTTTTTAGGGACTGACCTTTTTGTTACTAAAAGTGTTCAAGCAAGGCTTGTCAAAGGCATTGTAGAGAGATTCTTGTACTCTAAAGGGACTGTCCATTTCCATGATTATATTCTAATCAAATTGGCTCTCCTGAACAAACTCTAGTAGAACTTTAAAAAATTTGTTTTATTATTGTCAGTCAACAAGCATCCATGAAGTAGCATTCTGCCAAGGACTAGAAGTAGAAAGGCAAGAAACATGGAGCTCATGATCTAATAGGGAAATGACATGTAAACAACTATGTGTAAACAAAACGTACATTGGGTAAAGTGGAGGTAATCAATGAAAGGGAGGGATGACACCAAGTGTGAATGGAAAAGATTTTTTTTTTCTCAATAGAATTTTTTTACCCAAATACATGTAAAGATAGTTTTCAACATTTATTTTTGTAAGACTTTGTGTTCCAAATTTTTTCCCTCTCCCTTTATTATCCCCTTTCCCAAAACAGCAACCGATTTGATATAGGTTGAACTTGTACAATACTTTTAACATATTTCCATATTTGTCGTGTTGTACAAGAAAAATCAGATCAAAAGGGGGAAAAAAAGTGAGAACAAAAAAGCGAACAAACAAAAGTGAAAATACTATGCTTTAGTCTTCATATTTCCCTCTCTTCCTCCTTTTTTCTCTCCCTTTCCCTCTCTCTTCCTCCCCATCTCCCCCTCTTTCCCCACCTTTTTCTCCCTCCCCATCTCCCCCCCTTTCTCTCTTTTTCCTTTCCCCTTCCTCCGCCCTCTCTCCCTTTTCCCCCTTCTTTTTCCCCATTTTCCATGGGAAAGACTTCTTGTAGAAGATGGGATCTTATCTGGGGCTTGATAGAAACTAGGGAAGCTAAGAGATAGGGATGAGCAAAGAGAGAATTCCAGACATAGAGTACAACTTGTTTGAGGACCAGCAAAGATGCTGATGTCATTAGACTGAAGAAGTTAGGAGAGAGAGGAGGATGGTGTGAGAAGAATGGACAGTAGGAGATAGATTATGAAGTATTTTGAATGCCTTTTTGATGGGTATTAGCTTATGAAATTGTCGAAGGAAGACAATACAGGGATTATATAGATAAATGCCTGTCCATTTTTTTTTTTCCTGTACAGTGGTTTGGTGATGGTGGTGGTGGGAAAACCATTTAAAGCGTTACTGTTTGGGAACAAGGAAGGAGTGACTGTCCATCTCTGCATAGGGCTAGCCAATTTACCCTTCCCATACACTTTGGGAATCAGTGAATATGGCAAGGCTAGCTGGTTGATATTTAAACAATAATATGAGAATGGGAAACATTTGGTTGTAACTTTGACCACGAGTGTTTCCAACCATGATTTTATCATTAAATTTATCATAAAGGTTTATATAATCTCTCTTTCCTCTCAGCCTTTTCCCTGTGACGCTGGCTCCCCTTTTTATTTCCCATTCCCCCACTGAAATAAGTGTCAAAAGCTGCTTGGATTTTTTCACTTAACTAGAAATGAGTTGCCAGCACTCTCTCAAGTTTCATATTCCTTGCATGGCCTGAGAGAAACCAGGAAATGTGGGGATTTTCGAGAGGCTGTCCAGTGGCCCTCCCCGCCCCCTTTCCCCTATACCCCTTGAGCAACAGGAAGTCTGACAGAAAGTAAAGGAAACTAGTCACTGCTCAACAGCTCAACTTGATCAAAACCTAGCTGGGGGAGCCTTTGAGGGGAAGCAGAACAGAGCCTGCGTGGCATGTGGGCCTGGCAAGTACACGGTAGAAGCAGGGATGCTGTCATGTGTCTCTTCTTCCAGACTATGAGAGATTGATGGAGACATCGGTCCAAAGAAAATACTCATTTGGTGCAACTTACAACAGGAAAACCATGTGTAGAATAAATACTTTCAGGTTAGTATCTTGGGAACAAGATTTTTTTCTGCTTTTTTCCCTTCTCCTTCTATCTCTTGTAATAGCATTTGCTTTAAGATGTATCTTTATGGTAAAAGGACTCATAGAATTTCAAGTTGGAAGGAAGTCTAGAAATTGCCTCATCCAAACTCCACATTTTAAAGACCAGGACATTGGAGGCCAGGGAGATTGACTTGTTACGGTTCTCACAAGTTGAACCAAGCAGTCAGAATTCTCCCTTGTCTTCTCCTCCGTATAATGTGCTGCTTTATGTAACTGTGTGATAGGAGAGTTGGGAAATCAGAAATCCAGGGCTCTTGTCCCACCCTAATTGGACTTTACAGTGGTGATGAGCATGATGAGGTGATGAGCAACTTTTATTTGATAGTACTTTGAATTTTATCAAGTACTTTCTTCCCTGTGAACTTATGAGATAAGTAGTGTGTTACCATGACCAACTGAGGCTTAGAGAGATGAGATTACTAACCCCCACATCCTGATGATTAGTAGAGGGCCAAAATCAGTGTGGGGATTAAAAAAGATCTCAGTTATTCTAGTCCAACCCTTATCTGAGTAGTAACTCTTTTCAATGGCATCCCCAACATTGAATAATCATCTACTGTCCACTTGAAGATTTCCAGTGATGAAAAAACTCACTACTCCCTGAAACAGATAGAATTAATTATTAGGAATTTGAAATGGCATTATAGAATATTTGAGTGGTAAGAAAACTTAGCAATGACTTCATCCAACCCTTTTATTTCCAGAATAAGGAAACTGAACCCCAAAGATAAGAAGAAACTTGTACAAAGTTCCTCTGGAATACAGCTGTGTCCCAGTTTCTGTGAATAATGCATCCCATGAAGGGGTTCCATTATTTGATTTTGTACTAGATATTTCCATTGGGATGGAACCGATTACCACATTATACATATAATTATATTTCAATAGTGTGAAATATAATTACATGTAAAACATGGAAAGTATAATTATATGAAAATATGGTATTTGATTCTAGCCCAATAGGAATACCTGATTTTAATTCAAATAATAGAACTCTTTCATAAAGGTTCATTATCTAAAATAATTAGGACCAAACTATACTGTTTGAAGAATAAAGCTGTAGATTCAGACATGCTGGAGACATTGTAGTGTAATCCAAATTCAATTCTTTATTTACTAAATACTTACAGTGGACAATAAATTGTATTTAGCATTGGGAATAAAAAGGTGAAACAATATAATCTCTTCCCTTAATCTGCTTAATAGTCTAATAAAAATAAAATTAAGCATGAAATCAGGAACCTCGAATTCAAACTTTAGTATCATCATTTATTAACTGTGGGATCTTAGGAAAGTCAGTTCATTTCTGAGCCCTTGTGTCTATAAATTGGATGTAGTAACCTATCTGGTGTAGTAATTGGTTAATAAAATGTGTTTTAATGGTAAATGCTAGGTACAACTCAAAACATCAAAAAGACTTTGGGGATGTTCATAATAAGTGTTAGGCTATCATTCAATGGACTGTGTGTACATTTCTCACTATAGAGCACCCAAGCTTGAAAAAATATTGTTTCCATTATGGTCAATGTGTCTTTGGACCAAAGACAATTATTTCAATGAGTAATTGCCTTGGTTATCTATTGCTGTAGAACCTGTGCTGTTTTGCTCTTCTTACAAACCTGTACAAATCCAAAAGATTTAAGACCCACTGGTTTAACTATTTTCAGCTTTGAATTTGAATTAATGTCACTTACCCAACTAGTATTCAGCACTTCTTAAATGAAGACTCAGTCATTCCTGATTCATTGCTGTGCACAGCACACAAAAAAGTGTGTGTGTGTATATGTGTGTGTATTTGTGTGTTTTACTTGGTCACCCACTCTCAAAGAATATACAAACAGGCAAGGTAAAACTAACAAGCTTTCTAATTGTTCTTTTATTTTTTTATTTACTAGATTTCTTGCAATGTTGAGACATAAATATAATAGAATTGCATATGTTTAACATATTGGACTACTTGCCATTTAGGGGAAGGGGTGAGGGGAAAGAAAAGAAAAAAAAAACTCTGAAAATAAGGTTTTACAAACGTGAATGCTGAAAATCATCTGTGCATATGTTTTGAAAATAAAAGTTTTAAGTTAATAAAAAAAAAGAGAGAGAGAGAAACATAGAATGTCAGAGCTTCAAGGCACCTTAGAAGAAAACTTTTTAAATTGTCGTTTGCAACCCTCATGAAAATGTGGGGGTCACAAAACTATAATTTATTATCAGTAAATGTTTTATTTGTATGCCAATTTCACATACTTGTATACCTGGGGTTGTGTAAAAATTTATCAGATAAAAAGGGTCATGACTGGAAAATAATGTAAGATGCCCTACCTTACTTAGAACATAGAATGTCAGTCAAAGCTAGAAGGGAACATAGACTATGGAATGGGACCTTAGAGTATGGCATTTCAGAGTTAGAATGGTATATAGAACATAATATCAGAGCTAGTTCCTAGAGATCATTTTACAGATGAGGAAAGAGACTCAGAGAGACAGAAGAGCTGGTTTTCATTTTTATAGGCGTACCCCCTTATGCACAAATAATTTATTATGGTGGCTCTTCCTTAAAAAAAAAAAAAAAGTACCTTTTACCATAATTTTTAGAAGAGCAAGTGGTACACTAAAAATCAGAAGCAAGTTGAGCTGTGGACAGAATATCACATTGGGAGTCAGAGGACCTAGGTTCAGACCGCACCTCTTCTCCTTACCACTTACTTGGGCAAATTATTCTCTAAGCCTCCTTTTCCTTGGTGGTTAAATGGGATGGGAGAGTTGAATTAGATGATCTTTAAAGACCCTCCCATCTCTAAGTCTAAAATCATGAGCTGAAATTTCACTTAGCAACCAAAGTGTGTTTCCTTTACAGTGTGAACCACTCTCAAAAGGGTCTCTTGTCAGGTAGGAAAGTGGTGGAAATGACTGTTCCTTCACATCTAGATTCTATGGAAAATCCCCCTGGACTTTTGGCAGCTAAAACCAAGTCTTCTTCAGGTTAGCAGGAATTTTATAGAGCATTAGAGTTTTCCTTCTTCAGCCTACCTAGCTACCATAATCCAAGTCAACTGTGAGAGGGCAGGTTTCTAGTCATGGCAATTCCCATCTCTATAGGGGTCTGAGGTTACCAGAGTACTTTCTCTACAACTGCCATTTCAGTTAGCTAGCATCAACACTATCTCCATTTTAAGAATGAGAAACTGAGACTCTGAACCCTGGTCTTCTGATTCCTAATCCATCAGTGCCCACCATATGTTCTGCCCTAATGCCCTGCCTTCATGTTTGAAGGGCTCTCCTGTGCAGTGCTTTTATTGACTTCCCCAACATGTCAGCTTTAATGTCTTTAGAGCCAAATCTGGAGTCAAGGACAGTCATACAAAGTCTTGATGTAAACTCTTTCATTTCATTTGGGAGGAATATTCCTAAAATGGACCACTCTGTTGAGAGTCTTTGTAGGAGACACAGGTAGGTTACAGGAATAAGTTAGATGGAAGGAACAAAAGAAGGACTCAACCTCAAGTTGGATTGGTCTAGGTGCCTTTTACCATAAGATCCCAGAAGTTTTCCAATTAAGAAAAATTGTATTAATATTAACTCATATTTACATAATAATTTCAAGTTCACATATATGAAAAGGGAAAGAGCCATATTTGGGATTGTTGGTTTGGTCAGGGGAGAGTAGCATAGAATCACTTCCCAAGAATACTTCCCTTTCTAAAATTTTATAACCTACCTTAACTTGATATGTCTTTTTTTTTAAAATTTTCACTTTTTATTCTGATATTAAATACCAAATAAAATGAGCACTTCCCATTAAAAAGCAGAACAGAAAAAAAGGACTTCATCTCACATATAACTTGCTTCTATCTCCAGCTACGCAATACATTTAACATGTTATTTTTTAAGCTCTCCTGTCTAGTTGGATTTCCTGCTGATTTTTCTCCACGCATTTCTCAGTTAATAAGTGCTCTCTGTATCTCTAATTATTTACCACTTCAAAAAGAAATGCTATAAATATTTGTGTATGTGCAGGTCCTTTTCTGCTTTCTTTGATCTTTTTATTATAAGCTTAGTGGCAGTATCACTGGGTCAGAGGATTTGCAGGTTAGTGACTGTGAGGGAGAAGAAAATTGACTGGTTCAAGTTCTTCTAGTCCCAAATCCAATGTCTTCACCCTAACCATGATGCTATCTCCCTGCCCCCAGAGTGACAAGGAAAAAATATCCTATGGTTTTTGTAGGTGGCAATAATCTCCATATATCTCTAAGGTTTCTTCTGGGGCTTAAAAACAGATGTGACCAAAGTAGGGAGGATATGAAGCTACCACCTGAACTCTTTAGAAAGCCATAGTAATTCTCTTCCTTTCAACCCCCAGTAAACCCAGAGCTTCCCCAACTTCTCACTCAGAAAATGCTGGTTTCCTCACCTCAGCTGAAGTTTGGTAAGGGGAGGGGCTCCTAATGTGGCTTCCCTTTCAGTGAAGACCAGAGATCTCTTACCTTCTCATGGTGTAACTGAGCTGAAAAGTCTGTGGTCAACTGTGGGATGGCATTTCCCACAAAGTTGCAGAAAATTTTTGTCCAGCTGACAGTTCCTCCCAACCCTTCGCTTCAGTTTTGCATGTGTATTCATGCACATGTGCACATATGCACACATTCATTCATATATACATTCACACACACATACGTCCATTCAGTTTTCACAAATTTTCCATCGACTCTGTGAAAGATCTTCCTCCTTGAATCTCTTGAATTCATGAGTCCAAGGATAGCTTAATTTATAATAGTCTAAGTTGCTTTTTCAGGTAAACCTTTCTGTCCTGGAAATCTACCTGCCAAGTTATTGCTGAAGATTTTCATATAAATAGATACAGATCGATTGATAGATATATGTCCTTATATCGAATAGTCCACTACAGAATTAATGAAGCCCTTTCACATGCATTATTTCCCATTTTTCCTCTCATAGTAATCTGATGAAGTAGGTAAAGTAAATGAACTTCCACGCCTCAATTGCCTCATCTTTAAAATGATATTGGGGGTTGGGATGGATTCTATAACTTCTAAGATGTCTTTCAGCTCTAAAGTCGTGATCTTTTGAGCCCCACCTTACAGCTGAGGAAAATGGGACCCAGTCTCCATAGCCAAGTCAGAACTGAGCTTGGATATAAGCTTCCTCCCCGCCCCCCACCTTGGCCAGTGCTTTATTGTATTTAGTATATCTTCACATTATAGTTATATGGGTTCCTATTCTCTCTCCTTGGCAAAGCTGTAAATTAGCTCCTTGAAGACAGCCCCTAGCCACGGCATCCTGGCATTCTGGGCTCCCCTTTGCTGTGCTCATCCCTTGGAATGATTTCTTTTTATTTGCAGGCTGTTTCTTATTCCCTTACTAGATAGCAAGTTTTAGGAAGACTAATCCTGAATCTTTTCCAAATTCTGTGACTCTCCTAGCATCTAGCACATAAAAAAACCCTAATAAAAATTAAACATTCCTAGGATTGAAACCATACTTCCTACTCCAGAAAGTCTTCCCTGAATACTCTTGTCCCCACTCTTTCTACCCCTCTTCCCAGAATTCCTACTAACTAGGGATGAATTATTATCAGAGGTGCATGTACCAGTACCCAAGGACTCCATTGAGAACTGTTCTAGAATTGGGCAGCCTGCTTGAGAAGGAAGAGCAGCTGTGACTCAGTGGACTGCATGTGAGAACTTTATTTTAAAGTCCTCTCAGCAAGCAATCATATGGTATCTTTTCCTGTTCACCTATTTAGACGTGTCAGTAAATCTATGCATCTTTAAGTTTTTTCCTGCTTCTTAAAAACAGATGTAATAAAGGCAAGGAGAAATAGGAATCCAACACCTTAACTTTAGAAAGTAAGAGTAATTCTGTCCTTCTCTACCCCTAATGGAACTGGACTTTCCCCAACTTCCCTCCAAGCAAATTGGTGGGGGGAGGAGGAAGGGATAGGAACTCTTTGAGTTTAGATCCTGCCTCTAGCATTTACTGGGTATGATCCTTGGCAAATAATTTAACCCTTCACAACCTCAGTTTCCATTTGATAAAATAAGGATTATAATATTTCTGACCTCACAGGCTTATTGGGAGGATCACTTAAGATGAAGATCTCATTTGGGGTAGATGGTCACATCTTGTAGTGGTTCATGGTTGTTGATGGATACATTTTATTTTTGGTGGTGATGGGCTTTAACCATGGTATCCCTCTTCTAACTCGTCATTTACATAGCTATGAAAATAATCCTTAAATCTCTTTATAGATATAACCAATTACTGCTGTGCTGCTACTGCTGCCATCTTCCCTACAGTTGAGCATTCAAAAGGCATCAGTTAAATAATCATTAACATTGAATTAAGTGCCAGACAGGACCAAGGGCGGAATCTTGTGGGGTTTTTTTCTTTTAAGTCTACCTAAAGTCAGACTTTGGCTTGAGAAGTTCCACTGACTTTGCCTACAAATACAAGATGATGAAGTTGTTGTGTTAAAAAAACTGAATTTCCATCGTGCTTTGTTTTTCCCCCCCTATACTTTGCAATACTGAATGTTTGGGGCGTGCTTCATGCCACTTCCCCCTTTTTTCCCCCATCAGACGAATGCACCAAGAAATTTATAGGAAGTGACATATGATGACAATATGATGACGTACTAGCTCTTGCACAGGGACATGCTTAAATGGACAGTTTTCTTCTCACCAATGTACCCCTTCTCTAGGCAATTTATATGGCTGGCAAAATTATCCTTCCAAGATACTCCCCTGCGCAGAACCCCTCTGTCCTTTCCATTTGCTTATAAAATAAAATATGAAACCCTAATCATGGTTTTAAAGGTTCCCCCCCCCCCATAATCTGGTTTCACTCTATTTTTCCAGCATTATTCCTTTATTTCATATGCACCTAGCCAAATTAGACTGCTACCTGTTTTCCAATCTTGACATTTCTTTTTTTCCCTTCACAAAGTTTCCATTGACTCTGGCCCTAGATATGAGAGATCTTCCTCCTTGAGTCTCACGAATTCATGGGTCCAAAGATAGCTTAATTTATAATAGTCTAAATTGCTTTTTCAGGTAAACCTTCCTGTCCTGGAAATCCACCTGCCAAGTTATTCCTGAAGATTTTCATATTGATAGACAGATTTATTTGTGCAGTTCATTCCCTGAGCTTGCAACTCATTCTTTTCTCATCTCTTCCTGTAGAAAACTATTTTGTCCTTTGAAGTCCCTCCATAAAATCCTTCCCAACCTTCCTCCTCCATAATTTTTTTTTTTTAAGGAATTTTGTCTGGATCATCCTTTTTTTCCCCAGTAATCACTCTCTACCTTAAATCATCTTCTGTACTGGTCATTCTCCCTCTTTGAGGGCAAAGAGTGTGTCATTTCCCAATTTTGTATCCCCAAGTAGAGTGGACAATGGTAGGTACTTATCAGTTTTCTATTGAGTTGAGTTGGGTCTTCTGATCACTTCCTTGGTGACAAATCCTGGCTTTTTTCAGAAAGAGGTTGCCTTTTATGAGAATCAGATTAAGAATAACAGCTGCTGCTGTTAGCTGCCACATGGAACTTGGGCTGAGTTATCACCAGATGTGAATACTAGGGTCTTAAAGCCCCATTGAAGACTGCTCTGGAACTGGGAAGGCCGCCCAGGAAAGAAGAGCAGCTGTGGCTTGGTGGATGCATGTGAAAACTTATTTTAGAGTCTTCTCAGCCAATAGGGAGAGTCAACCTTCATACAAAGCCAAATTGAGGTCTCTTATCTAGGTGAAGCCTTACAATTAGAATTTCCACTCAGGTAGGTCTGTAATTTGATGGAGTTTGTGTGGCTAGAGAAGGTGGGGAGTGAATTGGATGGGTAGGTCTAAATTTTCAGCTGAGTGGCAACAGCCTCCCACACAGCATCCTGGTACTCTGTGATGGCCAATTGGAGACAAAGTGGAATTTGGGAAGGTCTGAATTAAATTAAATTTTCCAAATGCTGTTTTTTAACTGCCAGAATTGTTTTGTGGAAATAGGAAGTTTCAACTTTATCTTATTCAGTATGCAGTATGCATACTTGCAGCAGTATGCAAGTCTTTTGAAACTGCGTGGCTAAGTACATAGAACCCCGAGTGGAGACAGGAAGTTCTTTGTCATTTATTTTAGTTTCCTCAGTTGTACCTACTTCTCAGGATAATGAAATAAGATCGCTTAGCGCAGGATGATGAGGATAATAATGATCCTCATTTGTTAAAGGGTGATAATACTACCTGTTCTGCTTCCCTTCAAGGGCTGTAAAGAATCAGCAAGATAAAGAGAAATAGTAATAATAATAATAATAATAGCTAGCATTTATATGGTATTTTGAGGTTTGCAATGAACTTTTCATATATTATCTTATTGAATTCTCACAACCCTAGTAATTAGGTACTATAATCCCCATTTTATAGATACGAAAAAGAGGGTAAAAGTCACATAACTTCAAAATATCCAAGACAGGATTTGAACTCAGTTCTTTCTGACTTCAAGTCCAATGTTCTACCTACTGGACCACCTAATGGACTGAACTGTAAAGCAGAGTACACCACAGAATACAAATTCACCTTTCTATGGCACTTTAAGGTTTTTAAAGTATTTTCTGAACAATTTGGTGAGGCAAGTATTAGGATGCTACTTTCCTCATTTTACAAATATAGAAAACTTTTTCTTTCTTCTCCTCCTCCTCCTTTTCTTCCTCCATTTCCTCCTCTTCCTCCTCCCCTCTGTCACTGTCTCTCACACATTCTCTCTCATTCTCTCTGTCTCTGTTTCTCCCTCCTCTATCAGTCTCTGTCTTACGTTTTCTCTTTCTCTTACACATTGGCGCTGTCTCAGCCCGGCCTTCCTTCCCCCCTCCCCCACCTTGACTAACTTCTTACTGTAATTTAGCATTTCCTCCAATTATGAATAGGACAGCTAGGTGGTGCAGTTAGAACACCAGATCTAGAGTTAGGAAGACTCATCTTCCCGAGTCCAAATCTGGCCTCAGACACTTACTAGTTGTGTGACCCTGACAAGGTGACAAGTCACCTAACTCTCTTTGCCTCAATTTCTTCCTCTGTAAAATTAAAATGATCTGGAGAAGGATATGACAAACCACTCCAGGAACATCTTTGCCAAGCAAACATCATATAGAGTCACAAAAAACCAGATAGGGCCAAAATGACTGAACAACAACCAATTGTGGATATAGGTAATAAACATCATTCTGAGACATCTCCAGACCTCACCAGACCCCTGGTGTAGATAAGCATTAGGATCTTTCTCCTCTCTGCAGTCTTTGGCTTTATTATTACAAGTCAGCAAGTGTTTATTAAGCACCTACTGTGTGCCTGCCTTTACAATGCATGAACTGTGCTGAGCACTGAAGCTACAAAGACAAGCAAAAAACAGTGCCTTATTCTTAAGAAGCTCCCAATCTAATTAGGGAGATAACATGGGAATTTTATAGGAACTAAATCATTCAGAAATATTAGGAGAGACTTTGTGCTATAGTGGAAACTGCTGGTCCTATGAGTCAAAGAGAAACTGTTTTAGTGCTAAGATTAGTCATTTACTGTGTAACAATGAAAAGTAATTTCTTCTTTGAGCCTCAGTTTTACCGTCTATAAAATGAAACAATTTGGCTTCTTGGCCATTTTTACTTACTGCTGAATTTCATTTAGACTATTACTATACACCAGGTGACCTTAAGGAAGTAGGCAGTCTTATAATGACAGAAGATCACCTTGCCTTTGGTGGTTATAAGGCATGGAGCTCCCCTACCCAATCCCTGCCACTTTTGCTTTTTTTAGAAGGGTTTTGGCAGAAGATAGTTTTATCTTCAGTTGTTTATCTCCAGAGTAGTTTTCTTGTATATCTCTTTGCCAGATCCATTCATCCCATTAGATGTTTATTTTTGAAGCACTTAATGTATTACAGGACTCTACCATATTCACACTACATGGAATGTAGAGATATATTACCCTTTACTGTTAAAGAGGTCATAAGTCTAATTAGAGATGCAATGGTATGCAAAGTTAAATGGAAAAAAAAAACGTTGTAGAATATGTTATTCTATGTTACATGGCCTATATGAATAGTCAGCACTTTAGAGAAAGGCACATCAGTAGTTGTGGATTGAGAGACAGCTTCCTGGAGGAAGACAGGACTTGAACTGAGCCTTGAAGGCTGTATGGCTAAACGCAATCACTGACTGGCTATGTGATCTTGTACAGTTAACTGTCTGAGCCTCAGATTCCACCTCTACAAAATGAGGGGATTGAATCAAGTGACCTCTAAATACCCTTCTCGACCTAACAATCTATGCTTCTGGGTTTGGTTTGGTTTTTTTAATCCCCTTATTTCATCTTTTTGTTTCTGTTTTCTTCAACTCCTAGTATGGTATACAGTAGGTACTTAATATTTGTTGAATGGGTGTTAATGAGTGTTATCCTTTTAGTTTTAAGGTGTTACTATTGGTGGATATGGGTATGTCTCAAAGAATCGGCAATGACAAAAGGCTCAGCCCGCCCTGAGTACCTGTGAGAACATGTTCAATTTGGCTTACAGCCGTAGCTGCTATTGCTGAGGTCTGTCACTGTGTGTCTCAGGAGCCAAATGATACTTTGGCTCATAAATAGGGTCCACCCTGCCGCTCTGTTTATTCCTCCCCAGGTTGGGTCTGCGGTCTGCCACCTTTTCCCTGGCTTGTTTCACGCTTTCTTTATCCCTTCTCCGCTGTCACCTCTCAGCCCTCTACCCAACACCGCAATGGACTCGGCTTCCTGTTTCTTCGTCTATAATCTGGGAGGTGGGAGAGCTGGGGTGGGGGTAGGGGATTGAAGGCAAAACCCTGGTGGGGAAGCGGCTTCTGCAGAAAAGCCCTGCATCCCTTAGGGAAATAAGAGAGCAGATGTGGCCACGCACTTTGGGGGGCGAGGGGAGGGGGCAGCACTGACAAGAATGGAAGAGGAGAGGAGGGAGGTAAGCGAGCCCGAAATGCTTACTTAAGAAAAGAAGCTCGTGTATACCAGGAAATAGAGGAAGGAAGTCTCCCGTGAGAGGTGATTTGGGAAGAGCCGGCTGAGCACAGAATTGCTTCTGGGACGGCGAAGACGGCGTCGAGGAAAGGGAAGCAGGTGGAGAAATGGAGGGCTGGACCGTTAAGAGTCAGAAAGCCGTGGAGGCATTGAAGAGACTGTCAGGAATCGGGGCGAGCCTTGAAGGAGACCCCGAAGTCTGCAGGTGTAAGGAGAAGCTCAGAGGAGGCGGCTCCTCCAAGAAGCCGGCCGCCGAGGGCTGTGCAAGTTGCGTTCGTGCCGGCGAGCCAAAGGACGGCGCCCGGGAGCTGTGAGTTACTTGTCATGCAGGTCACACCTCCGGCTTTCCTCTCCTAAACAAAGGAGAGCAAATGCTCGGGTGCCCCTCCGTGGGCCGCGCGTCCGCGCCCGTGTCTCCCGGGAACTTCGTTGCGGGCTGGGGGCTGGGGGGTTAATCTATGTGGGGAATGAGAAAGGACTCTTGTTTGGGTTTTTCATCTCATCAGCGCGTGGGCTGAAAGCCCAGCCTCTTGCCATTGTGCCGCCACGTGTTCCAGGAGCGCTCCGAGCCGGAGCCGCCGAGGGGGCTCTATCTAATCAGCCCAGGCAGTCTCTCCTTTCCTTCCCGACCGGAGTCCGCCCCCTCACCGTGGGGCTGCCTGGCTTGGGCTGCGAGCTGGGACTGAGCAGTGAATGAAAGCCTCGCCTTTTCCTCCGGGGCGGATCGGGCTGGAAGGGGGCAAAGGGGTGTTTCCTTTTCATGTTTCATTATGCATCTTCTAAACCTAACCCAGCCCTGTGTGTGTGTGTGTGTGTGTGTGTGTGTGTGTGTGTGTGAGAGAGAGAGACGGAGTCTCTTTGTTTTTTTAAGAGGGGAGTGATACTCCGATGAGATGTTACTTGTTTGCCCCCAGTCTCTCCATTCTGAATGGTTTGTTAATAGCAGTCAGTGGGGAGAAGAGCCCAGTAGAACATGTTCTGACCTTCGGAAATCAGAAGACCTAATCATCCCTAGCTGTGTGAACGTGGGCAAATCACTTAACCCCTCCCAGCCTCATTGTCCTCCTGTCAAATGGGTAGAATAATGCCTTCACTTACCTGCCTCATAGTTATTTTATAAGGGAAGCACCACGACTATGGAAAATTTGAATTGTCATCACTATTATGATTTATTGGAGTGTTTTCATCCTGCTGAATCCTTTTGGTCTTCTTTCACATGGGAAAGATGGCATTTGAGGCCAGTCCTGTACCACAGAGCTGTGGCTGAATGAGACAGGTGCTGATTAATTCTGCATGTCCTCTCCTCCCCCTTGCCCAGAGTAGTAAGTGCCAGGGAAGGAAAGAGGGGCCTTTTGTGCAGCATAAAGCAGGGAAAGAGCCCTGTTCCTGCTGTGCCCTGAAGCTTACCCAAGATCAAAGGCTCCTGTGATTCTCAGTTAAACCCTTGTAATCGACATGGCCGGCCATAGTGGGGAGTACTTTGCTGTGATGGACCTTGAGTAGGGAGCAGAGAAGGGGGAAGAGGTGTCTGGTGCATTTCATCTCACCTACACCTCCTGCAGGTATCCTTCCTAGAAAGAACAGGCAGCATTCTCTCGCAGAATTGGGGTGGTTTTCTAAACTGTCAAGAAATTCTTTACTTGGTGCAATATCTGATTTCCTCCCATCATATCCATAAGCTGTTAGCTGGATGATAGTTAGATTATCATTTCGGAAAGCAAAAGTATCTTATATCCTCCCGCTTTGCTGTCTGCAGCAAGCTTTTCTCCCTTAGACCTTATACTGCACTGTTATGCATTATTTTTATGTGTGACTTACCATCATGCTAGATTCTGTGTGGACAAAATCTCAGTATATTCCTAAAATGTTAATCTCTCCAGGAACTAGCATACAGTAGGTCTTGCTATTTGGTGATGAAAAATGAATGAACATTAGACTTAAAGACAAAAGATTTGGCTTTGAGTGCTTGCCACTAACAAACGGTATAACTGTAGGCATATCTTTTTACCTCTGAGCCTCAGTTTCTACATCTGTTTATCTCTCCAAGGGCTACAACACAGCAGATCTTGATATTTAATTATGGGAAATGGATTCATTGAACTTGGAGTCAAATGATTTAGCATTGAGCGTTTGCTACTAACATGTACTAAATATAAGCATGTCCCTTTATCGCTGAACCTCAGTTTCCACATCTGTTTATCTCTTCAAGGGATAGCACACTATAGGTCTTGATATTTGGTGATGGGAAATGAATGAGCATTAGATTTGGAGTCAAAATATTTCACTTTAAGCATTTGCTACTAACAGATTATGTAATTGTAGTCTTTACCTCTGAGCCTTAGTTCCCATATCTGTAAAAAAGGATGATAGCATAATAGATTTAGAACTAAGGGTCATTTCATCCAACCCTTATGCTTTAAAGATAAAGAAGTTGAAGTCCAGAAGTATTTGAAAGGATCCATTAAAGTTTCAGAAACCACTATTGCTTTTAGTTAGAATTTGAGCTCCTTGGGATCAGGGACCCATTCTTATGTTTCTTTTTATCCTCATCTCTTAGCAAGATGCTTGGCACATAGGAGGTAATTCATAAATGCTTGTTAATTGAATTGCCCAATGTCAGTGGGTAATTAATGGCAGTCAGAATTTGAATGTGGGTCTTCTGTTTCCAAATATATCATCGTTTTCAATGTGCCTTGCTGCTTACTTATCTCCCTGTGTTGCTATAAAGAACTTTATAAAATATTATATATATGCTATTATAGGATCATAGACTTTATAACTGAAAAGGTTAGGTTTCATTCCTTATGCAACTAGATGACTCTGGAGTCAGCAGGATCTGAATTCAAATCCAGCCTCACACACTTTAACATTTCCTAGCTGTGTGACCCTGGTCATAATGCCAATTGCCTTGCCAAAAAAAAAATTTAGTTTAGTCTTTGATTGAATGAATCAAGGCAGATGATTTAAGATTCTCTAAAACTATAAAACGCAGAGCAGATGCCTGCATAAAGAGTTCCTTTTACCAATAAAATCACTGGTCTGACGTGTCCCAATCCCTGTCCCCCCCAAATCCCAACATAGTCCAAAATGCTGATGATATAGAAGAAGAAATCAAGAGAAAAGTGATTTGTCTCAATTTGCGACCCCTTTTCTCCCAAGAAAATTTTTACATGACTCTGGATATATAGATATATAAAATATACAAATCAAAAAATTCAAATCAAATTTATTAATAATAAGTCATAATTTTGTGACTCTATCTGGGGTCACAACCCATGGCTTAAGACAGTTTGGAAGATATTCAGGTGGCTAGAGTTTGTGCCAGGTCATTTGCCTCTGACCAAGTAAAGTGGTCATTAGTGTTTCCTCTTAGCTACTAGTGTTAAAGGGACCCTCATGCATTAAGCAAACCAGAAATATAAGGAATAATGCAAAAATCTGTCTCTTTCATATTTTGTTGAATTAGGATAGATGTAGAATATGGGGGGGGGAATAAGAGTATTTTGATGTTAATACTATTAAACTTTAGATTGGTCATGTTCTTCTGGCTCATATGTAGTTAAGGGTTTAAATATCTGAATATCCAAAAAATCATTCCCAAAACAAACCATTAAAAAAAAAACTCCCTGGGGATTTTCTGAAAAGCTGCCATGTTACACACTTCCTGGAATCTTTGAGACATTGCTGTATCTTATTTGTTATTTCCAGAAGTACATTCAATTTTTTTCCCCTCCTTGTTCTTTCCTCAAAGTAATTGTCCAAGTCCAAATCCAGCTTATCTTTCTCCATCATTTTCAGCTTGATGGCTTCGGAGGAGCAGCACTGGCCCGTGCCAATGAAGGCCATTGGAGCTCAGAATCTCTTGACGATGCCCGGGGGAGTGGTCAAGTCCGGATACCTTCACAAAAAAGGTGGTACCCAGCTGCAGTTGCTAAAATGTAAGTCCTTTCAGCTATTTTAATTTTGTGTCTCCTGAAGCCCCTACCCATCTAATCATCCACTGTTTCCCACAGTGAGCTTTGGTACCAGCAGAATAGTGCAGATATTCAGGGTGCCAACAAAGCATAGCCAAGAGATCCTAGAACTGAGAGATGGGAAACTTTGAGTTGTAGCTTGGACTCGACCACTCTTGTTAAGCTGTGAGATGTTGGGAGCTCATTCATTTCTATCTCAAATCCCTTATCTTAAAATGTTGGTCGTAATTCTCTTTCCTTCAGGAAGATCCTTAAGAGAGTTAAATGAGAATATGGTTTTTTTTTTTTTAATTTAATAGCCTTTTATTTACAGGATATATGCATGGGGTAACTTTACAGCATTAACAATTGCCAAACCTCTTGTTCCAATTTTTCACCTCTTACCCCCCCACCCCCTCCCCTAGATGGCAGGATGACCAGTAGATGTTAAATATATTAAAATATAAATGATACACAATAAGTATACCTGACCAAAACGTTATTTTGCTGTACAAAAAGAATCAGACTCTGAAATATTGTACAATTAGCTTGTGAAGGAAATCAAAAATGCAGGTGTGCATAAATATAGGGATTGGGAATTCAATGTAATGGTTTTTAGTCATCTCCCAGAGTTCTTTTTCTGGGCATAGCTGGTTCAGTTCATTACTGCTCCATTAGAAATGATTTGGTTGATCTCGTTGCTGAGGATGGCCTGGTCCATTAGAACTGGTCATCATATAGTATTGTTGTTGAAGTATATAATGATCTCCTGGTCCTGCTCATTTCACTCAGCATCAGTTCGTGTAAGTCTCTCCAGGCCTTTCTGAAATTATCCTGTTGGTCATTTCTTACAGAACAGTAATATTCCATAATTTTCATATACCACAATTTATTCAGCCATTCTCCAACTGATGGACATCCATTCAGTTTCCAGTTTTTAGCCACTACAAAAAGGGCTGCCACAAATAAATGAGAATATGTTTTACCTAATATAGAAAATATATTTTAAATGTATAACCTATATTAATTAGATTGCTTGCTGTCTTGAGGATAAGGGAGGAAAGGGAGGGAGAAAAAAATTGGATCTCAAATTTTTTTTCCATCAGAAGTTTATAAATTTAGAAAGTAACAAAGCAAGTTAAATATCAGAGTAAAGATTATGCCCAGTTTTATCTCCATATTTCCACATATGTGTAAATAAGTCAATAAAAACAAATAAGTATAAAAAGGAATATAATATTAAATCAGACTTTTAAGATTTAAGAAAATCAGTCAAGTCAATAGTCAACAAACATAAGAAACCCCAAAACCACAACTGTATATTTTGTGTTGCCTTCCAGATCTTTATGGAATTTTGCTACCTTTGGCTTAACCTTCCTCTCCCCTTTTATTAATGTGGTTGTCTACATTCTTCTAATTTACCCAGTCCCTTTATGACCAGTATGGACACTCAAGAGCCCTTCTCCCTCTACACATTTCAGTCTGATCACAAGGTACTTGAAGTCATCAAAGAGACTTCTTCCTTTTCATAGATAGATCATTATTTCCTTTACAGCCGTGGGAAACAGGCTACCTTTCTTAAGGAAATCAGCCAAGGGCTCCTGTCTCTAGTCTTTGTCCTGTTACCAACCTAAATCAAAGGAGAGGAGACCTTGTTGGGCTAGTCAGAGAGAGGGGAGCAAGACATTATTTCCCATCTGATAGATTTCAGATTAGTAAAAGGCTGCACACCAATATATTTTTAGAATACTTTCTTAATATTAGAGAAGTCTTATTTCTTTTCTTTTTTTCCTCATTTTTTTTCCACTTTTGAATTGATTTTTCCTGGGCAGCATGATGATTATGGAAATATATTTAGAAGATTTACATATATTTAACCTATATCAGATTGCTTGCTGTTTTGGGAAGGGGGGAGAAAGAGAGAGGAAGAAAAATTTGGAACACAAGGTTTTGCAAAGGTAAATGTTGAAAATTATCCTTGCATAAATTGGAAAAATAAAATACTATGAAATCAGGAAAAATATTAGAGAAATTCTTAATAAAGAGAAGTTTGCTTCCATAGTTGGTATATTTAGAGCTGGAAAGAAACTGAGAGGAGTATTCAGTGTTTTCATTCTACCGAAGAGGGGCTAAAGCCAAAGAAGTGGGATTTGAATTCAGCTTGTGTCCTTCCATTAATGCTCCACATTGGTGCAGAAGAAAGGCTTCATTTTCAAAAGTTGTACCAGCTAAATAGTTTTGAGGACAATCCAGTGCTAAAGTGTGGCTGGCATTTGAGGTCAAGTGCAGACTCATAACCAAAGGGTTGCTGCATCCTTGAGGCAGCTGTGGGGGACAGTACATAATATTGCACTTAGATTCAGAAAGACCACTTAACTAGTTGTATGAACTTAGTGAAGTCACAAACTCAGCCTCAATTTCTTCATGGCAAAAATGAGAATACTACGAATTTTAAAATAAGAGAGAGGATAATAACAGCACTTTCTCACAGGGTTGTTGTGAGAATCAAATGAGATTATGTATGTAAAGTGCATTTTAAACTTTAAAGTGCTTTATAAGTGCTAGCTATTATTATCATCATCATCTTCTGCAGAGACAAGGCTAAGAATGGTACATGATGGGAAGCTAGGGAGAGGTTGGTATACTAGAGTTAGGAAAAAATCTCAGAAGCCATTTAAGTTCATTACCTTTTAATTGGTTTTCATCCTATACTTAAATACCATTAGTGATGAAGAACTCATTCCATTTGTTAGAAAGTTGGAGGGGGAGTTGTTTTTTAATACCAAGCTGAAATCTGTCTTTTCACTTTTTAATTGCTAGATCTGCCCTCTGGGACCAGGCAGAGCAAGTCTAGTTCTTTTCCCCATGTGACAGATTATAGATTTAGAGGTAGAACAGATCTTCAAAGTAATTTAGTTTAATTTCATTTTACAGATGGGAAACTGAGGTTCAATGATCTGAAGTGTCACAAAGAGAGTAAATGGTAGTGCTGGGGTTCAAACTTGGCTCTTTGGCTTGTAAATCCAGTGCTTTTTCCATAGTACTGTGATACCCCTTCAAAAATCGTGTGCTCTTGATGATGCAGTGTTAGAAAAAATGTCAAAAAAAAAAAGGAAAAAAAAGAACTAATAGCCCTCAGAGTATCCAAATCCACTCGTTTTCCTCTCAGTAAACTGCCTTCTAAAGCTGGAGAGAAGGCTGGACTTGGGTTCAAATCTTGACTCTGCTCATTATTTTGGTTATCATAAACATCTCTCGGAACCTTTTTCCTCCTCTGTGAAATGACAGCATTACACGAAATGATTTCCAATCCCTTTCTAGTTCAGAATCCTTATAATTCTATTAAAATTACAAGCTATAATAGAATTATAAAATCTTATTGTTCCAATTTGGTGTTGTCTGTTTGGAATGGCCTGCACAAGAACATGTATATGACCAATGGTATTTTTGTTTGTGGAACTTCATAGATAAAACTTGGTTTATATTTATCAATTGATTTGTGACCCTTTGTTTAGACAAGGAATCAGATACAACTGGGGGATGAATCTCACTCCTTATACTTATTAGCTACTAACTGTGAACGAGCAAGTTGATCTGAGTCTCAGTTTCCTTATCTGTAAAATGAGGGAATAATACATTAATACAACTTCAAGGGTGTTGTTGTTGTTGTTCTTGTTGTTTTTCAAAAGATCATCTGCTTTATTTTTGTTTTTAATGCTATTTTATTTTTCCAAATACATATAAAGATAGTTTTCAATATTCATTTGTGTAAGACCTTGAGTTCCAAATTTTTCTCCCTCCCCTCCCCTAGACAGCAAGCAATCTGATATAGGTTAAATATGTACAACCCAAGGGTAGTTTTGAGGAGCAGATGAGCTATCCCAGGTAAAGTATTTTGTGGGTCTGAAGTCATAGAAATGTCAGGTGGAGACAAAGGGCAAAAGGTGTTTTGGGAAAATCATACTTTTTTGTTTAATCAGCAAGACATATTAAAATAACCTTTTCCTTCCTCTGTCTCTAGGGCCATTGCGGTTTGTGATTATCCACAAGAGATGTATTTATTACTTTAAGAGTAGCACATCAGCATCTCCCCAAGGGGCCTTCTCCCTGAGTGGCTATAACCGGTAAGTTGACTTGGTTACCTGTGGTAAGAAGACATTCTTGGCCCATCCCCTGTTTTCTTTGAAATATGACAAGATTATCCACTACTTCTTCCCACCGAGTTGTTTCTAAGTTACTTTTAGCACTTGTATTGGCCCATATAACACCTTTCTGGAAATTAGAACCTTCAGCCCAGTGAGAGTGGGTATGGGAAAAGGATTATTGTCCCTAAATTAAAGGTAGAATAACTGCCTAATGCTAATGAGGGAATCGATGGCTCAACCAAGGCTAGAGATGACAATCATCAGTGTTCCAGAATGTACTCTTGTACATTAATGTGCTATATACATATCAGTTATTTATTATTATTATCATTCTCATTTTTGCTGTTTTACTAGAATTCAGCTTAAGTGACTTGCCTAGGGTTGCATTATTTGTAAATGTCAGAGCCTTACTGTGTAACATTCATTCAATAAGTATATTCCAAGTACCTAGAGGGCAGGTCCTGGAGGATATGTAGGGAATAGAATGATGTGAACTGAAAACATCCTCTGCTCCATAGAAAGGTAAAAGAGAGAGAACAGATAAGACAGGGATAGAGATATTTAAAATAGAGAGCAATGTATAATAAATACAGAGGTAAGAAGAATCAGACATGATGCTAAAATACACAGCCCTTTAACTGATTTGTGAAAGGAGTGACAACATTTACAGCTCTCAAAGTCATAACACCAGTCACTCCTTATTTGGCTTTTTCATTTCTTCTAAATAACCCCACATCCTGGCTGGTTGACAAGCTAATTTGAAAAGGTTAGTTGAGTCATTTGAGCTTGTGAAGTGCTCAGACCTGCCTCCAGATAGCTGAGCCCAGTGAGGGAGACCACACTGACCATCTCCCTTCCCAGGCTTCACAAGAACAAATACCAGAAAGGTAGACTGCCTATTCTTATATAAGCTCTTTGCAAAAATTAAGCTGTTTTTGCACGTGGAAGGCCTTTAAATATCACCGAGCTTTGCATGGCAACATGGAGCATTCTTGTATTGATTCATTCATTTCGACAAACATTAATCATCCACTGTGTCCAAAGTGCTGGGACCTGGAGAAATTACAGAGTTTAAAAAAGACACCATCTCTGCCATGATTGAGATTAGTCTGATTGGATAAAACACTGACATTGATAATTATGATTTTGGGAGATTACTATCATGTAAAATTGTATCTGTGAAAAAGTTGCTGTGTGGCAGAAGAATTACAGTGGTTGGATTTGGCTCCAGGATATGGCACTGAGTTGAAATTTTGAAGACATATTTTGTCTTGATATAAAGAGAAACCATCATGGGCTCAGAAATTGGTACGTTAACCACTCCCAGAGCTCTGTAAGTGGGAGTTAGGTACTCCTTTGTAGAGGGTATTATAGACAAGTTCCTGTTCAGGTTTAGGTTGGAATAGATGGCCTCTGAGGTCTTTCCTACTGCTTCTGAGATTCTGATCTGAGGTGAAGTTGTTACTGGCCAAGAGGAACTGGGAAAGTTTTATTGTAGGAGCATAACAGAAAAAGACCCGGATGACACACGGCTGAGAGAAGTTAACCAATTTACCCAAAGTCTCATAGCATATAATTGACAGCCCTGGGACTAGAATCCTGGTCCATTGTTGTCCAGACCAAGATTTCTTCCACCCCATCATGTCAATACACTTTCTTGATTTTGTCCTTCTTGTCTCCCAGGGTAATGCGAGCTGCTGAGGAAACAACATCAAACAACGTCTTTCCCTTCAAGATTGTTCATATTAGCAAGAAACACCGAACCTGGTTCTTTTCAGCCTCCTCTGAAGATGAAAGAAAGGTGATTTTCAAGTTGTAGCTTAGATAAGAATGTCTCCTCAGCCAAAAGGCAGCTCATAATCTGTAGAAGAAGAGAATTAAGCTAGATAGTCTGACTGTCCTTTATAGCAGTATATCCTAAGAGCATACAAAGGTAAAAATCAATTTAGTGGCCATTTCTGCATGATCTGCTGCCAGTATCCTGCTCTACAGGCTGTCTTTAGGATTTAATTTTTATTATAACAAGGAGATCAAGTATGGTTTTTTCCCCCTTTCTTTCAGAGTTGGATGGCCCTGCTAAGGAAAGAAATAGGCCACTACCATGAGAAGAAAGAGCCATCATTAGATTTCAGGTATGTAGTTATTCAGTAGCAATTTGGGGGTCACCTTTTTTCCAAAATGGATCTTGCTGGAGTGCTCCTGATTTAGCACACATTCTGATTGCATAGAGAAGAAAATCCAGGCTTCTCTTTCTGGCATTTAGTGCCAGCACAGTGGGACTTCTACCCGCTTTTTCAACCTCATTTCACATTATTTCCCTTCACATACTCCATGTTCCAGGCAAACTAGGTTTTACAGTGTTGGACTTAAATGAACTCAGAAAGACTTGAGTTTGAATCTTACTTCTGACTAGCTATGTAAGCCAGGACAAGTCACTTAACATCTTTCAAACTCAGTTTCCTTATCTGTAAAAGGAGGTTCTTAGCCCTTCAGTAGTTAGCTCCAAATCTTTGATCCTCTGGACTATTGATTAACTCTGCCCCCATTTCATGCTGTGCTCTGGCCTCCCCTGCAATATTTCCTTTCTCATCTCCACTGGTGGAGATCCTTCTCTTTCTTCAAGAATTAGGTCAATTGTGTGCTTCTGCAGGAAGCCTCCTCTGATTTCCTCCCTAGCTAAAGTGACCTCTTTCTCCTCAATTCTTCTGAAAATGTATTTTTGAACTTCTCCTTTTGCCCGTATTATGCTTTGAGTCTGGAGAGAGATATCCATTTCAGGAACAGCCTTTTGTTACATTCTGCACAACAAATCATATTTATTCATGTATGTATCACAATCTCTATGATAGATACTTAGTTCTTCCAGAACAATGTTGTATCCTTTGCTCAAAGCCAAAAGGCCTGTTTGTAGCAGGTGTTTAAAAATATTTGTTATGTTAAATTAAAGTAGCACTTGTGAGATCCTGTGCAGGATTGTGTAGGAAACAGAGAGACCTAGCATAGACCCTGTCCCCAGAGATCTCCCAGTGTACAAGGGGAAATGAGGCAGAGGCACACATAATTATACAAAAAATGGAGTTTAATATGGGGCAGAAGTGGGAATATAAATAATATCCTCAGAGTTTTGAGGAGTAGAAAAATCATTTCCAATTTGAGATCTAAGAGTCTTTGTGAAAAAGTTGTCATTTAATTTAGATCTTTGACAATGAGATAGATTTTAATGACTTGATATAGAGATATTACAAAGCATGAGATGTGATTATACAAAATTAAGTGATCTCATTTGGTTAAGAAATATAGCGAAATAGCACAAGAAAGGGCTATAAGATGACAGACTGGAAAGATTGTGAATACCAAACTAAGCAGTTTGGATTTTATCCCCTAAGCCATGGAGAGCTATCAAAGGCTTTTGAGTAAGGGAATAACAGAATGGATAGGGTGATACGTTAAGAATATAATACAAAATCAAACAAAAAAATATATTACATTAGTGACATGAAAGACAGCAGCTACTAAGTTAATTCACAGGATAACACAGTCATGGGATTTAGAGCTGAGAATCATTTAATTCAACCCCTTCATTTTATGGGTATGTGAATTGACTTGCCCGAAATCACATAAAGCTCATAAGGATAAGAGTTAGGATTCAGACCCAGATCTGACTTCTAATTCAAGGCTCTTTCCACTAAATAGCATGCAAGGAGTCTGGGATATCAGAGTCTAAAATTCTCCCTTGTCTGAGTCTGGAGGCTCCTTTTGGGGATGGAAACTGGCTTATTAGGTGTCTGTGTTAAATGCTTTCTCTTTCTTTTCTGTATTTATTATTTAGCGACTCGAGTTCTGACACAGATAGCTTCTATGGCTCTGTGGAACGCCCCATTGATATCAGTTTATCTCCATATCCCACTGATAATGAAGGTGAGTCTTAGCACATTACGTGCTTTCTCCATCTGTGGAATTTCCTAAGACCTGGCCCTTCCTTACCACTGCATACTCTCTCCTGAATACTCTGAAATACTCCTGAGCTCAGAGTTCTGGGCTCTTACCCCCTTTCCTGGAAGTATGTGTATCTTAATAAAAGAAATTGGTCCTGTGTCCTCTGGCAATGGAGGAAAAAGAAGGAATGGCCAATTCTTATATATGGCTTCTTTTCCAGCTCTGAATGGATGTGGGTGTGTAGGTGCATAAACTTTGGCTAGCATCTTAAAAACTAAACTCCCACCTAAAAACTTGATTTTAGCCCAACAGACCTCCTAGAAATGAGCTTGATGTTAAACTACTAAAAACAAAACAAAACATTATTCCTCCTAAATAAAGCTTATTCTCTAATTTAAAGAAATGAAGACTTCCACCTCTGCACCTTTACTTACACTATTCTTTATGCTTAGAATGCCCTTTTCTCACTTGCCTACCATTACTTAGAAAGAATCTGGTCTCCTCATCTTTTAGGGCTTAGCTGAAATGCATCCTCCTGCAGGAGGTATTCCCTGAGCCTTTAGGGCCTCCAGCAGTGAGTTCTCCTCTATCTGATCTCATAGCACTTTCTACTACTCTTATATTCATCTACCACATACTGATTTGTATTATATTCATTTGTATTCATGTTGTTTTTCTTTTACTAGGCTCTTGAGTTTCTCCACAATAGGGAGCTGACTTCTGTCTTATCTTTGTATCTTCCCTGGGGACCTTGCACAGAATTGGGAAAGAATAATTTTTTTTTATTTTTTCCTCCTTCCTGCTTATCTAAACAGACTATGAACATGATGATGATGATGACTCCTACATGGAGCCAGATACCCCAGATTCCATGAAAGTTGAAGGTAGGTATTACCTGGCTTTTTCATAAACATCTTAAATGACCATTATTCCTGAGAACTTGGTAGTAGTGATTGTGTGAAGTATTGAAGAGGGGCAGGGTGTGTTGAGAACATTAGGTTAGTATGTGATTTGTGGTATAGGAGAAAGTATCAAATCAGGCCTCAAACACTTAATACTTATTAGCTGTATGATCTTAGGCAAGTCACTTAACCCCAATTACTTCAAAAGAAAGAGAAGAAAGAAGGGGGGAAAAAGGAGGGAAGGAAAGAAGGAAGAAAGGAAGAAGGGAGAAAGGGAAATTAGAAGGAAAGAAGGAAGAAAAGAAGGAAAACATGAGGGAAGAAGGAAATATACTGGATTCAAGGTTCGGGGACCCGGGCTTTAGCTCTTTTTTTGCTTATTTGGGAGAATTCTATTGATTCTGGGCTTTGGGGTCCTCATTAACAAAATGAAATGACTTGTAAGTTGCTATTATCCTGTGAACTGCAGACAAATCCCCTCCCCTCTCAGAGCTTCAGCTTTCTCCTCTGTTAATGAAGTGGATCTCTAACACTTTTAAGCTTTCTCCTCCCTTCTGTGAATCTAAGTAGCTTGATTTCGTACAATCTAAAACCTGAGTATGTGCTGCCTTGGGGTGTTCTATGGGCATGATTCTCATGTCACCTACTGGATTTGTGAGGTCCTTTAGACCTGTCTCTTTCAAATAGATTTCAATATGGGCTACATATTGTCTTAAAAAATCACAAATTAACATTATGTTGTATCGTATTTGTGTTGATTTTGTTTGTCAATTATATTTGAATCTGATTCATCAGTGAATCTGGTAGGCCATGGCAAGGTAAAGCACCATTGCTTTAAGATGGTGACCCTAGTTGTTCCTTATGTACCCCCAGAATGGTGCTGAATACATAGTAGTTACAAAGTGCTTTTTATATAACAATCCTCAGAGACAAAGTAGAATAAATATTATTCCTATTTTTCAAATGAGGTAAAATGATATTCGGAGAGATTTAGTGATTGGCACAGCATCACATTGCTAGTAAATGTTCAAATTAAAAAAAAAAAACTATAGAAAGTAGTACCTGTGGAGGTAAAGATCCCCAATAATTAGTTTACCAGAGGTGTTTAGTCCAATTTTTAAATTGACTTTAGTCCATCAAATCCTAGAATCAGATGAATTTTCTTTCATGGAATTAAGGGGAAAAGAGATTAGGAAGACAAGTAGCCCGTTGCTATAGGCTGTTGTTTCACAATATCAGGTTAAGATTCAATAAAGGGCAAGAAGTAGGAAGTTCTTAGTGAGTTTGTATCCCTAGAAAAGCCATGTGCATCTGGCCAGAGCCACTCCTGACCATTTATGGAGTTGGGGAAAGCCCTGGTGATGAGCAAGTCTCCTAAGAGCTGCCTTATCATCCTGGCCTGTTCTAGAAGGAAGCAGGACTCAGGCACAAGGTGAAGTAGATGTAGCAGTCAGTACTGCATCCTCAGATGGGCCTCCCCTACTTCAGTTTTAAGTGATGTTGTCCAGTACTTGGGAATGTTTTCTTTCCAAGTAATCTGTAATATATTGATAGTAAAATGTAAATACATGTGGACAGGAAGAAAGACATGCACTAAAGACATGCACTCTGTGGTGCATTCGGGGTTTGTCAAGCCCTTGTGAATCCTGCCAATTACATGGAAGTTATGTAGACCTAACGAATGGAAAAATACACTGAAATCTGTGTCTGGATATGTTTATTCACTGTGGTCATAATCATCTCTTCATCCCCAGCCATTCTTTTGTATAAGAGACTCCTGCCACTGGGCTAGCCAGCAATAACATAATCATAAAAAGACAGCTATCTCTTGACATTCTAAAAGAATGTTTTTGATTTGTCCCCATGACTAGCTAGTTCTGTGACCAACAATAAATTATTCATCCTCTATAAGCCTGTTTTCCTCATCTATTAAATGAGAGACTTAGACATCCCTTAAAATCCCTTTAGCTTTCAAAACTCTGACCCAGTAATATACAGAATTATTCTCCTGAGAGAATAATTCTGGTCATGGCCCTGCTTTCCCCATATTATTTAGTCTTTCTAACCACATCAAGTTTATGAGGTTAGGCCTTTCATTTTAATGACCACAGAGATCAACATAGACCAGAGTCACATGAGAGTAAATGATGGAAAAGAAACATGGCAAGAGCATTACCTGTGTAAGTCAGATGAGATACTTCAGGAGGTGCTTTATCAAGAAAATGGAACCAGAGGTTCTTAGGCAGTAGGTTAGAGTAATCCATACCTACTGAGAAACAAGTTAAGGAGAATGAGCTGTCACGTGTCTGATCCTCTGCAGAAGGATGGACATCATTCTCTAGATGGTCTGTGGACCTTGGCTCAGACCTCTTTTGGCACTCGATCAGAAAATTTTTATTGAGCATGAAAAGAACAGTACAGATGCTAAGAATTCAGAGAAGGTTGAGATGTAGCCCTTGATCTCAAGGAGCTCATGCCTTCCCTTATGTCTAAAATGTCTCCCCCTTGAATCTGTACCCATCTTCTAAAGCCCAACTCAAATGCCACCTCCTCTGGGAAGGCTTCCCTGATACATTGTCCCCAGTTTATATGTGTCTTCTCAGATCTCTTAGTAACCTTTTGTTTTTTGTACCACCATTAATGCATTTATATATTGTTGCATATCATTCTTATCCACTCTACTAGACTTTAAGCCCCATGAAAAAAGACAATATCTTATGTAAATTTTATATCTCCTTCAAGATGATTTTAATTTTTTGAGTTCACAGAGTCATAGATTTAGCTTCAGAATCTTGTAGATCCACACAGATAGTAACGGCAAGGCTGTATTTCAAACCAAGTCTCCAACTCCTAACACAGTGCCTTTTTTACTATATCACTTTGAGTAAAGCAGTCAGTTACTTTCTTTGAAAGAGGGTTTGCTTCTTACTTTGCAGATATTATGATTCACCCACCAACTTATCCCCCACCTCCGATCCCTATTCCAAGAAAACCAACCTACTCAGAAACACAGCGGTCCCACTCGTTTTCCAGCAAGGGCTCCACACCTCTTCACCCTCCTCCACCTCCCAAAAGAGGCCTGCCAGAAATCAATCCTGAGGACCTGAAAAGAGAAGTGATCTCTTCTTGGAGGCCAGAGCCCAATCTGAAAGTGCCCTCTCCCAGTCGAAGACAGAGTGATCCACCCCTGGGAAATCTACCTCCTATGCCCAGCTTCAGAAAACCAGCTTCTCCAGAGGTCGCATCTGTCAGTCACCTTCTGAATACTTCCAAAAACTGTGACAAGTTAAAATCCATCCACCTGTCTCCTCGAGGAGCATTTCAAGGATCGCCTCTGACTGAACCCCCTCCAATCCCAACCATTAAGCCCAAATTGATAAAGGTGGGAGAGTTACCGCCTGTAAGAGAAGCTATTAAACCTGGACTCTTTGTGCCCCCTGTGACTCCCAAACCACCGGTCTTGACACCTAAGCACTCTGTGTCAGAACTGAAACCCAGAATTGAAAAACCTCCACTTCCTCAACTACAGTAAGTTGGCATTCAAGGTTTAATCCTTCACTGGAAATTGTCATCTTTCAGTCAAAACTTAAAAGATGGGATCTCTTAGGCACACACTTTGATGTTTTCATATGAAATCTTTTTTTCTGACCATCATTAATTCTTTTATAATACTGCACTGATAATGATGGGGGTGATGTGTGCATGATTAACATAAATTGTATGAATCCTTACACATCTGTGGATAATTAGAGCTTTCTGAAAGAATTGGTGTTACCATTATTTCATTTTTAATCAGAAAAATCTGAAAGATGCAAATGTCAGAAAGCCTATTAGAAATGCTTTCCAGAGTGTATTTATGTGTTAAATATTTTTAGTTATTAGAAAAAGTATTAATTATTTTTTTAAATTAATGAGACAGATACTGGAAATTATTGCAATCCATAATAATAATGCCTTTTGCTTGTAGGTAGCCATTTTAGTGTAACTGAAAACCACTTTTGACATGGCTGTGTGGCCCTGGCCAAATCACTTAAGCCCTTAATATCCCAGGCAGTTTTGAGTATCTAAATTGCACACAAGGTGCTGATTCTATCTGCAGTGGCTTCTGTACTGGTCATTCTCCATATTAATGAAATCACAAGTCTGTATTGAAAAAAATTAAATTAAGGACTGATCATTAATATAACATCTTAATTATTAAATTCAGCCTTTCAAAAGCAATTTCTTTTATCTACCATGAACAGTAGGAGTCTCCTGCTTTAGTTAAAAGTCATCTAGAAACATAATAACTTCCCACAACAGTCATAGGTTAGTTATTTATTACATGGAAACCTCCCCTACCACCAAGAAGTTGGTTGGCACTTTCATAGCCCCACTGAACTTGGGATAATGAAAACACATGTTTGCATAGGGCTTTTATGGCTTATGGATTTCCTGGCAGAGTACAAGTTCTGACAGGTCCCAGTCAACTAGACGTCATTTACGGTTCTAGGAACACAGTTGTCTTTCAGGGATCAACCTAACTTAAGTTCAGAGAGACTCGCCATGGCTTCTAGCTTTTTGCTAGAGCAGCTCACTAAAACTGTCCCTAATGTTGTAAAAGTGTCAGGATTTGCCTGAGCAGACCCACTCTGACAAAAAATCACAGATCTTTAAAGAACAAGTTGAGTTTATGGCTTACAAAACTCTGTCCTCCCAATAATTCTGGGGAGAAAATCTAAGCAGCCTCATTTAACAGATGAGAAAACTGAGGTTCAGGAAATGAAAATGACTTGCCTAAGATTACAAAGCTAGTAAGTAGACACTCAGTAGAACCCTAGATCACAGAGCAGTAAGGGACCTTAAGAGCTTCTTTTTTTTTCCCATCTTCTTCATCTGTACCAATGAGAAAACTAAGACCCATAGTGCTTAGTGTTTGAATTGGGACTCCCAGGAAGCCTCACATAGAATTTCAAAATTGGAAGAAAACTCCAAAATGATCTAGTGCAAGCCTTTTTTTAAATCCAGATCTTCTGACCCCAAGTGCTCTTTCAACCCCATAACACTTTTTCTGTGCCTCTTTTCTTCTCAGTAGTTTGACCTCTAGCCAAAGTTTTTTGATTTTTAGTTTTGTTTGTTTTGTTTGCCCAATCAAAACAACTATTCAATCCTGTCCATTAAGGCATAGAGAGATTGCTATTTAAATTGATAGAATGAGCATATATGTCTAATAGAGGCACAGAAGAAGAGAGTGAATTCCACAGTCCTTACAGCCAAACTTCCTGAAATTGCACCATAAAGATTAATGCAATCAAAATAGTATACCTCGAATTCAAGTTTTCAACAGCTAATTTTCTTATTTCCCTTAGTAATAATAATGGGAAGCATTTATATAGTACTTTAAGCTTTACAAAGCATTTTACAAATATTAGCTCATTTTATTTTCATAACCCTGGAAGGTACAGGAACTATTATCATCAGTATTTTATAGATAAGGAAACTGAGGCAGACAGGTTAAAGTGACTTGTCCAGGATTAGACAGCTAGTAAATGTCTGAAACTGGATTTGAACTTGGGTCTTTGTGAGCCCTTAGTTGAGTATTCTCTCCATTGCAACACCTATGAGCTCCCAGTTTATATTACATTGGCTTCTAGCACATATTCAGAGGAGGAGGAAAATGTTGACTTTTCAAATCAAGACTGTCTGGAAAGAGACACTCAACTTAATGTGTTGACTCTTAAGTGGTCAATAGCACAAGTCCCAGGGCTACAATGTGCCATCTCAGAACTCAGTGAAGATCCTTGCACTGGGAGGCTGTATGGAGGAAAAGAAAGACACTGGAAGACCTGAATTCTAGTCCCCAGGCTTCCAGGACATTGTTGTGTGATCTTGGACAGATTTCCAAATGAGAGGAGGGGTAAACTAGATCATCTGCAAAGACCTTTCCAGCTCTGGCATTCTACAAGTGGACTTATTGAGGAGAGTGTTAGTCATGGTAATAAGCAGTGTTCACAGTTGAATTATTCTTTCCAGGAGATCCCCACCAGATGGACAGAGTTTCAGAAGCTTTTCCTTTGAGAAACCTTCAGTCTCAACTAAGTTTGATACAAGCTGCGAGGATTCAGATGAAGACTATGAAAAGGTACAGTTTATTCAGGAAAGGAAGGGAACAGTCCTAGCAGGGAGGGTGGGCAGGAGATGGCGTCTGGGTAGAATGAGATCGAAGGATGATGAATAATCCAGTTTGGCAAGTTCCGTAGTTTAATGTTTTAGATCAAGTAGTCCCAGATCAAGGAGAGTCTCGAGTGCCAGCTTAAAGAATTTCAACTTTATTCTGTAGATAGTTGGGAGACATTGAAGGTTATTAAGTAGAATAATAACACAATCAAAGCTGGGCATTAGGATATTACTCTGGTTTGCCTGTGTTCTTCTCCAAAGGGAAGTTTTACTGTCTCTATTCATAGAGTGGATAGAGCAGCATGGAAAGTCTTATAATGAGATTTCTAAATAAATAACTTGTGGGGTGTGCGCGCGCACACACACACACACACACACATATATCTATATATATATATATATATATACACAAATATACTGATTCAGTAAACATTAGGCATCTATTTTGTGCAAGTACCATGCTAAGTACTGAAAGACATACAAAAATGAGTCAGACACATTTACTGTTGTAATGGAATTTTCAAACTAGTATGGAAACCAAGGCCAAGACACAATAATGCAAATTAGAGCATCATTGTCTAAAAGAGATATGAACATGATGTAAGGAAAACTCAAGAAAAGGAGAGATCCAGTTTGGAGAGTCTGGGAATGATTCATAGGAAGTTGGTTCCTTTAACAGCTAGTCATAAGATGGTACTCCAGTAAGTTGATGGTGTAAGGAGAGACAGCCAGAGGAAAGTATTTACTACTAAATGGACGAGTCCCAAGTGTTTGGGCATGGATTACAGAATTCATTCATCAGTGTGCTTTCATTCAAGAAAGCATTTGCCAAATAGTTCACAAACTACCACTGTATTCAGAGTACTGTGCAAGGCAATGGGGGAAATACAAAATTAAGAAAAGTCATGAAGGAGATTTCTCATGAAGTTTTCAGTCTGGTAGGGATATGAGATATAAAAACAAAGCCTATAGTACAGAATCTCATGTGATAAATGCAGCAGAGAATTACAGTACATGAAACTGCATGAGGACCAAGGAGGAGATTGTTATCAACAATGTGGCTGTGTTTAAATGTGTGTTCTTACTAAGACACTGTATACATTGCCTTCCTCTTTCTTCCAGGTGCCGCTGCCTAGCTCCATCTTTGTCAACACCACGGAATCCTATGAAGTGGAAAAGTATGCTTAATTCCAATTATTATATTTAAAGAGCTTAGATATGGAACTCTTGTCTGTTGGACAGAAATAGAAAGAATGAATGGAGGTGATAAGGAAGCTAATTTGGAGTCAATCTATGACAGAATCTCCAAACACTTAGAGTTGTCTGAAAGCAAATTGGACTGTCTTGTTGGGGTAGTTCTCCATCATTGAGGCCTCTTCAAGCAGAGGTGGAGTAACTCCTTGTTGGATATAGTTGGATCATAGATTTAGAGACATTGAAGCCATTTAGACTCATTTCATTTTACAGTCGAGGGGCCTGAACCTTAGAAATGTGAATGGATTTGTTCAATGTCATTCAGGTAATAGATGGTAGAACTGCAGTTTGAACCCAGATCCCTGCACTTTCAATCCAGTATGTTTTCTGCTGTGTTTGGATACCTGGGACAGAAGGGATTCATGAATGCTCAGGAATATTTTGAACTAGGTGACTAGTTCCCTAAGGTCCCTTTCAATTCTGGGGCATTATCATTGTTCTTTCTGGAAAGAAAAACAGATGGTAATACCAGAAACTACTTTCTTTCCACAGGAAACCCTGGTAGGAAGCAGTTTTATAGCTGAGATTAGGAAATGGGATGATATGCCATTATCATGGAAACCAACTGAACTTTTAAAATAATATTTGAGCTTATATAGCACAGTCCTGTTAAGTTCCAGGCATGTGTGGTTCAAAACGAAACTAACAGGAAAAGGAAAAGATATTAATTACCAACTGTGGTACTATTTGAAAACGTTATGGTAGCATTCAATAGTGTGGGCTTACAGCCTATCTTTTCTGCTTTAGCAATTCAGTGCAAGGAAGCTACATTTGGAAATGTTCGATTAAGTCCTTACAATTACTGTCTTCTGTTTTAGCTTGTTTAAAGCCACTGATCCTAGGGGACAACCACAAGATGGACTCTACTGTATTAGAAATTCTTCGAAGACAGGAAAGGTAACATACCACAAAATGTTCATATTCAATATATTCATTCATTCAACAAGTATTAAGTACATGCTTATGTTCAGAGCCCTATGCCTAGACATTGGGGAAGATGGAAAGGCAAATAAGGCACAATCGGTGCCTTCTGGAAGATAATCTAATAATTGTAATAGCCAACATTTATAGATCACTTTAAAGCTTGCAAAGTGCTTTTCTCACAATACCCTTATGAAGACAAATAGTACAGGTATCCCTATTTTACAGACTGGAAACTGAGCTTCTTAGAAGTTAATCTAACAGAAAATATAATATTGATATTCTTACTGATGTCAATAATAAAATTCACAAGAAGATAATCAATTTTTCTCCTTATTTGCCAGGAACAAAAATAGTTTTTTTTAAAGTCATTTCCAGTGAGTTACCCAACTATTCAGGTTATAGGGGGTAAAAAGAAAAATGAGGAACAGAGTTGGCAGGGTATTTTGGGGCAAGAGATAGAAATCCTCAGGATTTGCCTCTTTTCTCTGCCAGCCTTAAAGGTTAGATAGCAGAATCTCAGACCCAAAGAATGGCAAGATGTATTATCTAATCCAAACCCTTGCCTTGACAAATTAAAAAAAAAACTGATGTTGGCATTTGTTATTTAACTGAACAAAGGCACTTAATTTCTTAGAAGCTTAGTACCTTTATTTTTTAAATTGGAGATACTACTGGTACTAACTCAAGGGGCATCTACAAATATGAATTGTGAGTAGTTGGATCCAAGGTCAAACAGAGTAAGGAAAATGTCTCAGGGATAGGACTAGAACTTAGGCCTTGAGCTCCTTACTCTGCTGAAGCCTCCCACTGGTGTCAGCTGAAAACCCATTTTCTTTAATATTTCTCCTGCTCCACTCCTACAAATCCCCTACATCAAATTGCTCTCTGTAGGACTTCCATGAACTGACTTTTTGATAACTCTTTTTTCCCCCTCTTAAATTCAGGTTTTAGTTGTGTGGGATGAATCCTTTAACAAAGTGAGAAACTACCGGATTTTTGAAAAGGTGAGAGATGTTGTTTACAAGCCTCAAGAAATCAAAGTCTCTTGTTTTCCTGTGACCAAGCCTTAAGCTAGAGCTGTTAGTCTGATTGTGCGGGTGATTGGAGGAGATCTTACAGCAGAAATCCCTTGTGTTTTGTGTTTTCTTTACTGGGCTATCTCACACTTGTGATATCTCATCTCATACTTACTTTGCCACATAGATCCAGTAGATGCCTTTGGAATCCCTGAGGCAGAAGGGAGCACTGATCTAAATCATATGGCGCAACTCCGAATAAAAGCCCTGGTGACTGGGCTCCCACTAGAGCTAAGGAAGGAAGGTGTTGGGACTGGCGCCACAGAGAAGACTAAAAGATTTCTTTTAGAATTGGAGATCACCAGGATGATGATGGGTGACTTATGTTTGTGTAGTGTTTTGGAATTTGCAAAACGCTTCACAAGTATTACTTCATTCAAGTCTCAAAACAACTCTGTGAGACAGTCACTGTAGCTGTTATGTTTTTCCTCTCATTCCCCCCACTGAAGAAATGAGGAAACGGGGACTCAGAGAAGGCTAAGGAACTTGCCAGTGGTTACCCAGCCAGTAAGAATCAAAGGCAGGATTTGAATCCTGGTCATCCTGATTATAAACATAGCTCTTGATCCACTTGATATGCCAAAATGTTATGATGATTCAACTTTCTGGATGAGATTTGGCTACTGGGAAACTAGAATCAGATTCACCAGGCTATAGGACAAAGGTTCCTCTCGCAGTTCTAAAATTTACTAGCTATGTGACCAAAAGTGACCTCCCTGAGCCTTTACTGCTCTGATTCTTAGTTCCTCCCCTATAAAATAGAGATTTCTTGCAATAAGTAACCTCACAAGGTTTCGTGCGCAATCATTTTTTAAAATTATGTTACGTGAAAAAAATAAAATAAGAATTATATTGTTATAGGGATGCTTGTTTTATTCTACAGATCAAAAATAAAATGAATAAATAAATAATTTTAAAACTGAAAAGAAAAAAAGAATTGGAGGAGAGAAAGTATTCCAAACTCTCACTGCTGTTAACATACTCTGATTCTTTTCCTCTCCTGTTTCTTTTTTCTCTTATTCTGTCTTCATCCCTCTCCTCCTTCTTCTTCTTCTCCCATTCCCTTCTCCTTTCTTTTGGCTCCATAGAGATTCCAGGCTAGGAAGCCTTTTCCCCCATTCCTATTCCATGTCCTTTCTTCTATTCCCCCTTTGTGATTTTACTTTCCCCTTTTCTTGTCCCTTTCCTCTTACTGATCTTTCTTTCATTTTTTTCTCTCCTTTGTTCCCTTCCAACCATATATGTGCTTCAAGCCCCTGCCAGTGATAGGCAATGCTGCACCCATAGATAAAGAAAGAGCTAATCACCCCTCAATTATTGCTTTCCCCAAGGCTTTTGGTTGCATCGGAGGGCAAGAAATAGATCCCAGAGATGACCATTGTCTTTATGTTCTTATCCCAGGACTCCAGATTTTACCTTGAGGGAGAGCTTTTGTTTCTGAGCATCGGAAGCCTGGTTGAGCACTATTACACCCACGTTCTGCCTGGTCACAAGAGCCTGCTTCTTCAGCATCCCTATGGATACTCAGGGCCCAGGTGACACCTGTCTGACTTAGCATTTTGGTGCAATAATTGAATCTGGAGACAGAAGAAGAAAAGAAAGACTTGGATGGTTGGTCTTGACTTCTACTGACAGCTGACCACCCAACTTGGGTCCTCGATTTCATCTGTCCTGCATGTTATTCTGAACCTGTGTTATAGTTCTGCTCTGTATTCCTCCCAGAAGCAGGTGAATTGGGTTCACTCCCCACCTCTCTTCCATTAATTTCCCCCACTGAGTCCTCAAGGAGTGAATGCATCATCATAAAAAAGCACACCCTCAACTCCATTTCCCAAGCAGTTCTTAAAGATCTTCTTCTCTGGTGGCCAAACTGGATAGATCAATGACAATATTCGGAAAAGGTCACTATGGAAATGGACAGAAATACTTTTATGGATCAGGGCACAAGATACTGTGTCTCATAATTGCTGAGTCAACTTGAGAAATCTTAGCAATAGAATGACAGAACTAATGACTTAAGGCAGCTAGATAGTTTGATGAATGGAGCATGGGACCTGGAGTTCAAATCCAGCCTCAGACACTTACTAGCTGTGTGACCCTGGGCAAGTCACTGAATCAGTTTGCCTCAGTTTTCTCATCTGTAAAATGGGGATAATAATAGCACCTACCTCCCAGGGTTGTTCTGTCATAATAATTGTAAAGCGCTTAGCACAGTGCCTGGCACATAATAGGCACCGTATAAATGCTAGCTGTTGTTATTAATGGATTGTTTTCAATTGTATTAAACATGAAAAATTGTATTTAACTTACTTGGGTTTCGAGCAAGAAACATTTCAGAGTGACCTCACACAGACTCCACTCTTCTTTTTGCCTGCTGGCCAGGAATATATTCACAAGCAACAAAATGAACTGAGAATATTGGAGAAAGGAAACTATCTGCCATTCATAAGGAGGAGCAAGAGAAGAGAGACCCACCTGGGGAGGTGGTGGATCCTTACTAAGGATGAGCATGGGAATGGACTATTTGAAAAGGGGATTGTTATGAGGCTCTCCATCCTGGGCAAGCCATTTGATACTTAGGATTTCTCCTGGACTGGGTGTGCACAATGTCCTCTTGGGTTCCTCTCAGTGACCATTTTGCAAAGTGTCATTGGGAAACCACTCTCCATTGCACAAAGATGCAGACTGAGCCCTCCTTTCATCCTAGACTCTTGGGCTCATGTTCCTCAGCAGCAAGCCAACCAAAGGACTTGTTCTTGTGCAACCCATGTGATGCTGACCCTTTTGTTCCCATCATGGGCTGATTAAAGACAAATGGGGACTTGGCGCCAAGAGAGGGAGGAGACTCTCAAGACATTCGAAGTTTGCATTGCAGCAGACTTTTCTTTTTTCTCTGGGGACAATTAACTCGGCATGGAATGTTTGTCCTTTGATATTCCCCCTGTGCTAAACTCTAATTAAAGAGGAATTCTGATGGTAACTAATAAACCAGAACTCAAAACATTCCTGATTACACAGGCTTGACCAGTTCTATCAGGAATGGGCTCTGAGACCAAGCTGGGAAATCTGCTCAGTTCAATATTGCACTAAGATGGGAGCTTTCATGTTTCTCTTGCTCCTTAGGATTCCTACATTTCCTGGCAATGCTCCCAAGTAAAGGAAAAGATGATGTTCAATCACAGAATCTATCTAACCCAGTCCTAAAGCATGAGTCCTATTTATAATATATAAAAATATATTTTTTTCCCACTTGAACTCCACTACTATTGAGGAACTCATCTCATTCTGTTCCTGGGTAGCTTTGTTAGCAATGGCTTCTTTTTAGCCTGTCATTGCAGTCATAGTCTGCTGCCCCAAATGGAATTGCAAGGCAGACTTTTGCTTAATTTCATGAAGAACTTCACAATCATCTCTCCTAATCCTCCCAGCTATTAGTACCTTCTTCTTCTTTCTTCCAAATCATCTTGAATCTATTTTATCTATTTTGATATAGGTACATATTTCTTCCACAGATAGACTAAATTTCTTGAGGGCAGAGATGATTTCATTTTTGTCTTCAAAATCCCCAATGTCTAGTAGTGTCTGGCACACAATCAGTACTTGCTCATTGATTGTGGTTCAGTATAAGAACCTTCTAACAAAACTGGCCAACAGTGAATTAGGCTACCATATAAGGAATCAGTGAGTTCCCCATCCTTGGAGGTGTTTAATTGGGATGTTGAAGAATAAGATTTATGACTTGAGTCTGAGTTGGAATAAATGATCTGAGTTTCTTTCCCAATGTGGAAATTTTCAGTTTTCAATTTCAATACTTCTACTTTGCAAGAACTACAGGTGTCCCTAGTGTAATTTTTAAAAGCAAAATGTAAAAGTTATTTGCTCTTAGAAACTGCAATTCCTAGAAGCCTTGTTTCCAAAGTCCACTGATGAGGTCAAGATTTCCAACTCATTTTTCCAAATAGATGATATTGGACCCTCCTGCATTCTCTCCTCCCCCATCAAATCTCCAGGCTGACAGTTCAGCCTCTTCTACCAGCTAGAGGAAGGCCTCAAAAGGGGCAAGAGCCAATTAATGAGTCATTCGGGAGGGACCAGCTCCAGAGCAACATGGAAAACGCCTATGTTCCCAAAGGCAATGTGCCTTTTGGAACACATAGCAGTGGGGGTGGGGGAGGCCTGGGAGGGAGGCAAAGCTCTGGAGTGAAAGATCTGACTGCAGCTGACTCTCTTTCCCCAAGAAAAACAGTGTAGGAAAAAAAAAAAAGAAAAAAAAACATGTAGGAGAAAGCTCAGAATTTGGCCTTCTTCCTTGGGCTTTTTTGTTTCCTCAGTGGATAACATTCAGCAATCTTCCAAATAATGCTGAAAATCAAAACCCACATGACTGCCCCTGCAATTCCACTAGGCCATTGTTTTGTTCTGATCCTTGCAGTGTAGTGATTTTGACTCCTCTCTAGACTGAGAAAACAAGAGTGGTGAAGATCAAAGTGTTTGAGGCCGGAATCAGGAGAACAGAAGTTTGAGTTCTCACTTTTCTGGCAGCTTATTTACATGTGAGATATTGAGCAGGTCAGTCCTTTGCAATGGACTTGGTTTCCTTATATGTGAAAGAAAGGGTTTGGATTGAATGATCTAAGGTTCCTTTCTGTGATCATTTTATGTCCTCAGGCCTTCTAGCTCTGAAGCTGTTCTACATTTTAAGATCACAATTAGCCCTTGCATTGTAAATTTTGAGATTCCTCTCCTCATCTTCTAGCTCTAAAAGTTTATGGTTTATAATCTAGTATTCCATGTTTAAAAGACCCATAATGCTAACATTCTGTGGTTCCAGCTTTTGAATCAGGTAATCAGGTATTCAAGCATTTCTCTTTCCCCCTCTCCCAAATAATTGACACCAAAGTGGTACAAAAAAACTTGATTTGTTTATCTAATAATGAAAAATATTTTTCTTTTTTATACATTATGTGACTATTATAATAGCATCTGTGCTATTTTTACATGTGAATATCTGGAACTAGTCATTCAACAATAAATATATGGCAGGATACAAGATTTTTTAAATGGTGTAGTATAAATAAAGAGTATAAAATACAAGAAGTGTACTTTTAGAATATGAGGAAGAATTGACTTTTCAGCTAGAGGCAGCAGGGGAGGAGGTAGGGTTTGAGCTGCCCCTTGAAAGCAAATAATTCTGAAAGACCTTGCTAAGGAGAAAGGGAAGTACATACTAATCATGGGGGATGGCTTGTATGAATGTTTGCATGGAGAGCAGAAGATGGTATGTTAAGTTCAGGAAATAGCCAGCAATCCAATTTGAAGTGTAGAATACATTAAGAGAAATTTTGTGAAATAAGACTGAGAAAGTATTTTATATTCATATTATTTGTGCAAACATACATACACATATAGATATCTATTCATATACAACCCACAAATATACTTTAATATTAAAGAAACTTTTGGGGGATTATATGAGACTTTTGACCTTAGCAAATAATCTTCATGAGCTTCTGTAGCTGACACCCTAAGGAACATTGTTCTGGTGATAAGTCCTTCCACTCCTAGATAGGCTCTGGACAATAGACAAAGCCCCTTCCTTTGCCCCAGATCCAAAGCCTTTCTAAAGTTTGGGAGGCCTTACAATTTCTACTGGCAATGTCCTTGAGAAGCTAATTCACTTCCAAACCATACATATAAATCATTAGGGCTTTTAGCAGAGGATTTATAGCAAGAATTTTTGTTAAAAAGCTAAAAGCATGCTTTGCCTATTAAGAATAAAGGGTTTGGTAAAATTTTACATATCTAAAAGCCCAGCTTTGATCTGCCCTTATAAGAACGATAGTCAATAAACATTAAGCACCTATTGTGTGCCATGTACCCAGTCTAATAATAGCCTAAAGTTTTCGAAGGGCATTACATAAGCATTTACAGATAATATTTCATATTATCCTCATGATGATCCATTGAGATCGCTACTATTTATAGATGAGAAAACTGAGGCAGGCAGAGGTTTTTGAGGGTTTTTTTTCTGATATCATTAGCCCAGAATTACATAGTTAAGTGTCTTGAAGTCACCTTCCTTATTTCAAGATCAGAACTTTATCTCATCTATATCACCATTATTTTGGAGATGGTAGAATCAGTCTTCCTGGTGCAGAAAAGAGCTGAATACTAAATGATCTGCACTAAAGGATTCACGCAGGAAATCTTTCTTCTATGAGCAGACACTCATCTATCTCCTTTTTAGCAGCAACACATTTTTCTCCTTCTTTACAACTTAGAAATGGTGACTTTTAAAATACATTATCCAGGAAACTTCACATATAATATAATTTGATGACCTGTTTTTTTTTTTTTTTTAATTGGAAAAACCCAGAGCTGTTCAACTGGTCCCTCTTAGCAGAGCCCTGCTTCCTGCTTCACATTTTATCTGGCTTAATGGTAAACCACTAGAGTTTTATGAGCACCTAAGTGGTTCAGTGCATAAAGTACTGGGCCTAGAGTCAAGAAGACATCATCCTGAGTTTAAATCTGGCCTCAGATACTTACTGCTTTTGTGATGCTGGCCAAGTCATTTCACCCTGTTTGCCTCAGTTTCCTTCTCTGTAAAATGAGCTGGAGAAGGAAATGGCAAACCATTCTAGTTTCTTTGCCAAGGGAACCCCAAATGAGGTCATAGAGAATCAGACATAACTGAGAAACAAATAAAAACTAGAGAGTTTTAGGTGGTAGAGAATGTAATGTGATAAATAATCATGATAATAGAGGGATGATAATATGATAACAGTTCACATTTACTTGCTGTAGTAAGATTTACCAAGTTTATTATTTTTTTAAACAATACTTCCATGGATAGTAAAAGGTTTTTTGAATTTGGGGTTTTTTTGGTGGGACTAATCCAGACCTGGGATTTCTTTTTTTTTTTTTTTTTAAATACTGTCCTTTTATTTTTTTTTCTCAATAGTATTTCATTTTCTGAAATACATGTAAAGATAGTTTTCAATATTCATTTTTGTTTTTTTATAACAGCTTTATTTTTTTAAATACATGCAAAGATAGTTTTCAACATTCACCCTTGCAAAACCTTGTATTCTAAATTTTTTTCTCTGCCTCCCTAGCTCTCCTCTTCCCTAGACATCAAATAATCCAATATAGGTTAAACATGTACAATTCTTCTAAACATATTCCTTGTTTATCATGCTGCACAAGAAAAACCAAATCAAATGGGGGGAAAATGAGGAAAAAGAAACAAGCAAGCAAACAACAACAAAGGTGAAAATATTATGTTGTGATCCACATTAAGTCCCCATAGATCTCTCTCTGAATGTACATGGCTTTTTCCATCACAAAACTGTTGGAAATGCCCTGAATCATCTCATTGTTGAAAAGAGACAATTCCAAAATTAATCTTTATGCAATCTTGTTGCTGAGCACAGTGTTCTCTTGGTTCTGCTCATTTCACTTAGCATGAGTTCATGTAAGTCTCTCCTAGGCCTCTCTGATGTCATCCTGCTGATTGTTTCTTATAGAACAATAATATTCCATAACATTCATATACCATAACTTATTCAGCCATTCTCCAGTTGATGGACATCCAATCAATTTCCAATTCCTTGCCACCACACACAAAAAAAGCTGCTACAAACATTTTTTTAAATAACTTTTTATTGACAGAACCCATGCCAGGGTAATTTTTTACAACATTATCCCTTGCACTCACTTCTGTTCCGATTTTTCCCCTTCCTCCTTCCACCCCCTCCCCCAGATGGCAAGCATGCTACAAACATTTTTGCATATGTCCTTTTCCCTCTTTCATGATTTCTTTGTGATACAGGGTATCTTCAATGGTTGATCAAATTCTTAAAAACACAGCATCTGCCTTCAGTCATCTTCATAGCTATTGGAAGTAATTGTTCTCATTTTAATATTCTAGTTTTTTTAAAATGCCTTCCAAAGATAGATTGAGAAATTTAAGGTAAAGTTAGCCTACATCTAATGTTCTTGATCATTTTTGGATACCTGCTGGGAATCTCTGTTGTTTAATTAACAATAAGAAAGAAAACCCAAAGGTTAAACAGGCAAATGCAGGAAATTCAGGTTGACATGATTTTGAAATTAGTCCAGCCAGTGTTTCCTGTGTTTCTCCTGCCCTGACCTGAGTTAGGCTATGCTGTCAGAGAGATCTGATAAGAAGTAACTCCTTTCCCATGAACAGATGACAAACTTTAGTGCATAGAAACTAGAAAGTAAAAGTATGTTATCAAATGTTAAACTGAACAAAATGAAGGGTCAGTAAAGGCAGGCAGAGTATGAAAGGGTCATAGAATATAAACTAAAGCCTGAAGGGAGCTCAAAAATAATTAATCCATCCCATTCCCTTTTTACAGCCATCAGAAAGGAGCAACTTACCCAAGATCAATTTTACTAGTGGGTGGTGAAGTGAGTTGTCCTGGCTTACCGTTCCATAGAGTCTCGGTATTACATTCCATAAGCAACATGAACAGTAGTACTGAGCAAGACCAGAGTTTTCTGAAAGCTCTAAAAAACAGATCTCCAAGATTCCAGGAAACAGCAAAGTCATACTCAATTATATTAAATACTCACGTCAGCTGAGTTCCCCATGCTTGCAACACAAATAACTTCTTGTAACAGCTCCAATTTTTCTAATACTGTGATAGCTTGGAGTATAGTTTGCAAAATACTCCTCATAACAGCCTGATGAAGTAAATATTATCATTGTTACCATTTTGCAGATGAGTAAATTTAGGAGTGTGTGTGTGTATATTGGAGTTGTTAAGTGATTTATTCGGGGACACACAAAGTTAAAATTACTATACCCCATTGCAGTTAGAAGTGGATAGACTGCTGGGACTGGAGTCAGAAAGAACTGAGTTCTAATGTGACCTCAGACACTTATCAATTGTGTCTGGTCAAATCACTTTCACTTCTTCATCCATAAAAAAGATAATTATACCTGCCTCTCAGGGTTGTGAGAATTTGTAAAGTGCTTAGTACAGTTCCTAACACAGTACTATATAAATGATAACTTTTATTAAATGCTTAGCACAGTATCTGGTGCTTAGTAGGTGCTTGTTTCCTTCTTTCCCTCTTTGATACAACCATGGGTCATTTGGCATACAAGTCCAGGGTTCCTTCTATTCCACTTTATTGTCTCCTATAAACCAAGAGCTAACCTATGACTTATTGTGCCAGAGGTTTGGGAAATCACTCCCCAGAGGATAATTGCAGAATGTAATGTTTGAAGACCTACACTCTATGCTTCCACTTCAGAGTAGCACATAATAGGCTCTTAATAAATGTTTGTTGACTGACTAAAGAGAGGCTGCAGCAAATTCAGAAGAAATAGAAGATCAAGGGTGCTGAGGAGGAGAAGGAGAAGGATGAGTAGAGAAAATTTCAGACCTCAACATCCCCTACATAATTTTCAAAGGATGAATGGTTGGGGTGGCTTTTGTCATATTTGTAGTCAAGGGATCTGGGTTTGAATCCTGACTGCCATTTTCTAATTAAATGAGTTTCCTAAGGCCCTTCTCAAAGCTCTGAGGTTCAGTATTTTAATAACCTCTCTGGACCTTACTTTCCTTTATAAATGAGGGGTTTATGATCTCTAAGATCCCTTGTACTACGTGGTTCCATCCTTGGAGGAGAACCAAGAACAACAGGCACGATCCACCCAATGAGTCCACATGAGGAAGAGTGGGATAATGAGAGCCCTAGAAACCTTGGAGAACAGGTAAAAGAAAGTCAGATGAAGACATTGTCAATGTGCAGCTTAAAAAAGAAAAAATTAGGGGAAGGGAGGGAAGGATCCTAAGCTCTGCCTTCAAGTATCTGAAAAGAAGAATGAGTCCACATTAATGTACCATTGATAGGATTGTGACTTGGTTCAGTTTTTCTGGAAAACAATTTGGAACTACACTAAAAAAGTGACTGAACTGTATATACCCACTTTCCAGCCCAGTGATAGTAAAGTGGAACAGGAATTTTAATCATCATATCCTGTCTCCATTGTCAGACCTTTGTAAGCCTCTCTGAATCCCTTGGATTGTCTTATTACCATATCTAAAAAGGATATTTTACTTCCTCTAGTCTCATCTGGTCACTCATTGTACTTGGTCATGTAGATGCACATGTGAGTTTATTTTCTAGTTTCCCTGACCCCTCCCTAATTCCACAGATCGCACCCTTACTTCATTCCCTCTCTTCCTTTTGACTTTAAAAGGCCCTGCCACTGGAAGCATTTTGCTTAATCATATTTAATTTAGTCTTGCTTATTCATTTTGATTAATAACTATGAGTCATTTCACATCAATAAATGGCATCCTTTGTGACTGTGACAAATGTCTCATGAATTTTTCACATTGTGAACAACTCTTCTACTTCCTGGTACCTGGGTACTTTACCCAATATTTTCATGAATTATTGTTGTCATTTTGTTAATAACATTTGTTAAATGTTTATAGTAGCAATATTTGTGGTGGAAAAAAACCCCAATAACCTAGAAATAGAGGGGGTTTCTATCAGGGAATATCCTTAAAAAACTTTGGTATATTAATGTGGTACAATAGTATCCTGCCATAAGCAATATCACACATGAGAAATTTAGTACGATTTGTAGAAACTGATAAAAGAGCAGAACCAAGAAAACAATATAAATGATGATAGTAATGTAAAAAAAAAAAAAAAACCCTTAGAAAAATACAATGACCATCTTTAATTCCAGAAAAATAATGATGGCACATATTTTCCTTCTCTTGGTAAAGACCAGGTACTAGACTGACATCATAATAACAGTAATAATAATAATAATAGCATTTCTATAGAGATTTAAGGTTTAAAAGTACTTTACAAATATTAACTCATTTTATCCTCACAGCTTCTCTGGAGAGATAGTTGCCATTATAATCTCCATTTTACAGATGAGGAGCCTGTGGTTAAATGATTTGCCTAAAGTCTGAGATCAGATTTGAATTTAGATCTTCCTGACTTGAAGTCCAGTGTTCCATTCATCGTGACACAAAGCTGCTCTGAAGAAGGAAGACCCTGTCAATCATGGTAAATTTCCTATTGTATTTTATATTTTGTCTACTTATTTGATAAAATAGTAGTTGGGGTTGAGACAGCACAGAGTATTGGGAAAGGCTAGAGATAAACTTTTTTTTTTATTTTAAAGGAGGGAGTAGGCTTGTTCTGCTTAGCACCAACAGGCAGAAGTAGGAGGCAAGAGGGGAAATGGGAGAGGCAGATTTTAGCTCCATATTTTTATTTTGTTTTGATGCATTATGTATATCCCAACATGCAATTAAACCTCTCCATCCCTTCCCTCCACCAAAGTACCACTCCCTAAACAGTTAATGTAATCTAAAAGAATAAGTACTAGTTATAGTGCTTTTGATCTTACACTAATTTACCTGTGGGGTTTTTTTCTCTCTGAGATTGGGTTTCCCTATCTCTAGCTCATGTTAGGAGGATCATAGCCACTCCCAAGCCAATTGATCTGCATAGAAGGTTGGATCAGTTCTGTCTCTGTCCTTCCAGCTTTGGGGCCTCCCCTTTTCCAGGAGCTCATCACATTGGTGCCAGTGAACACATAATCAGCTTTAGCCTTATTGCAGCTCAGAACTCGAAGCCCCCAGGCTCAGACCAATAACAGATATTATAGGTGAGTGCCATCACTTGTTCAAGAAAAGGAGGATATGCTTTATATTTTTAAAAAAATTTAATAATAGCCTTTTATTTTCAAAATACATGCAAAGATAGTTTTCAGCATTCATTCTTGCAAAACCTTGTGTTCCAAATTTTTCTCCCTCCCTTCCTTCTATCCTCCTTTTCTAGGCAGCAAGTAATCCAATATAGGTTAAACATGTGCAGTTCTTCTAAACATATTTATCATGCTGCACAAAAAAAATCAGATCAAAAGGGGGAAAAATGAGAAAGAAAAAAAAAGCAAGCAAACAACAACAAAAAGGTGAAAATATTACATTGTGATCCACATTCTGTCCCCCATGATCCTCCCTGGATGCAGATGGCTCTTTTCATCACAAGTCTATTGGAACTGGCCTGAATCACCTCATTGTTGAAAAGTAATGCTTTATTTTTAATAAATTAATAAATATTAGTATATGTTGTTCACTATATTTGTTCTGAGTTTGGTGCTATTTAAAATAATTTTTGTTTATGTAGCTGTAGGCATTGTATGTTTTTTTCTGGTTCTTTCTTCACTATAGATTTAAACTCCATATGGGAGAGGACTTCTTAATAATTAGAGTTCTCCAAAAGTAGAGTATTCTGCCTCTGATCCTCCAGATCCATAATGACTTTCCTATTGAGCTCCACATAGCACTTTCTGTTACACATTTCTAATGCTTTCATCATGTATGTATTGTAGCTGTGTGTGCATTCTCTTATCTCAGCTATACTTTAAACTCCTTAAGGGCAACAATCCTGGATCATCTAAACTTTGTATCTTCCCCAATACTGAATGCTGTCCTCTGCATGCAGTAAGTCCTTAATAAGTGGATTTTAAAAAAAAAAAATAGTCAAAATTTGTAGAAATAGTGAATTTCCCATCCCTGAACATCCAATTCCTAGTTCCAAACGATGTGTTTGGGATATGGCCCCAAATATTGAGATGATTGATGTAGGCACCAAATATTGGGGTTTGGTCATGTGAAGAATTCACAATGGCCATTCTTTTTGGCAAAAGATAGACTTATTTAGGAGAACAGATTACAGACCAAATGAAGAGATATAATAGACACCAGGAATGGTAAATATGAAATAGATTTGGGAGAGCATGTAGGTAGCAAGGAAAAGGATTTTAACAATTAATAGTGGAAAAGACAAATTCCCCAGTGGAACTTACAATTAATCAGGAGAAAGGAAATACTCCATGAGGTGGGAATATATCATGGATGACAAGCTAAATACATAGCAGTTAGCATCCTAAAAAAGTTAGCTATAAGAAGGAGAAAGATATCATTAGGTATAGTGGGACGATGAGAGGAAAGACACCATGAGGCTTGGAGGTTGGGGAAAAGAAAGATAACATGAATGTCATGTCAAGCTTAACCCAAAAGGAGTCCAGCAAAAATGACTTAAATCATAGATTTATAGAGGAAATTTAACCTTGGGGTTTGATATAACTTGGATTTCTGACTGGACACAGCAAGGTGGGGCTACCCAAGACCTCCAAAGAGGGTAGGACTGTAAGATTAAACTGATCTCCATCAGTTTCCTGTTTACCTCAGGGAGCAATTTTATCAGTAGTTTAGGCCTCTGCCAAGGTCACCTAGTTACCCAGCATCTCATCAGTTATCAAATATAGACCGTATGTCAAGGATGTAGGATTGAAAGTTGTAAGGGACCTCAGAGATCCTCTGTTCCTCATTTTACAGACAAGAAGACCAAGGTCCCAAGGGCAGACCCACACGGTTCCACAGAGAGTAGCCCCAAAGCCTGGATTCACTCCCAGTCTTCTGCCCATCAGCACATTCTCCATGCTGCATCTGCTGTGGTCCAGGTGATTCCTTGTCACGTATGAGTTATGGTAGATGCCCTCTGAGATCTCTTTTCTCCCTTTGAGATTCTGGGACTCTAAAAATTCTAAAAAGAAACATTCCTAAAGGGACACCACCTATTTGGTTCTGACCTTTGATCCATTTTTTTCATCCTGTACTGAATGGTGTGTGTCTCTTTCTCCCCCTTCTGGCTACCCTGTGTCTCTGCCCTCAAGGCCCTCCTGGTTCTTTGCCCTGTTTTCTGTATCCAGTTTGCTCTCAGAGAATTTTTATTTTTTTATTTTTTATTTTTTTTCCTTTTTTTATTTTTTTTTCTATTATTTATTTATTTATTTAAAATAGCCTTTTATTTACAGGATATATGCATGGGTAACTTTACAGCATTAACAACTGCCAAACCTCTTGTTCCAATTTTTTACCTCTTACCCCCCCACCCCCTCCCCCAGATGACAGGATGACCAGTAGATGTTAAATACATTAAAATATAAATTAGATACACAATAAGTATACATGACTAAAACGTTATTTTGCTGTACAAAAAGAATCAGATCTCAGAGAATTTTTAAAGGGGAAGTATATAATGGCATCATGTCAGCCCCAGCTTTTCCCCATTCAGTCCATGTCAGCTGCCCCTTGCGGTTAAATGACATCGGGGGCTTTTTTTTAAAGGCTTCAGGCCCTTTTTAAAAAGGCTTTTTAAACATTTGAAAGGAGGTGGGGAAACATAGTTTGAAAGTTGAAAAGGTTTCTTAACAATAACTCTAGCCCAAATCTGTGTCATTTTCCCTTGGGTCGAGTAGTGATAATCACTTCCATCTGTGCAGGGCTTTACAGTTTCCAAAACCCTTTTCTCATCCATTATCTCATTTGTTCCTCTGAAGATCCTTAAGAGGCCAGCAGGTAGGGATAGGGCAGGAATTACAACCCCCATTTTACAATGAAAGAAATTGAGGAAGATGGAATAATTTGGGACGCTATTATGGGAAAATGGGCTACACTTGTTCTCCCTGGTTACAGAAGGCAGCACCTAGATTCTAGCTTTCATTTAGATAATTAGGTAATTAGAAGCCTTTAGAAGTAGAATGTACTGCCTTGATAGGGAGTGAGTTCTTCACTAGATAATTAGAACCCTCCAGAACTGCCTTAAGAGGTAGGGAGTGATACCATAAGAGGTCTTCAAATAAAGGTTATTTTTCAGGCATGTCATGGAGGAGATCCCTGCTCAGATACAGATTGGGCAAGACATTTTCTGAAGTCACCCTGTAAATATCAAAGGAAAATAATGACAAGATTTAGTAACAGACTAGGAAGAATGAAGGACAAGGAAGATTCAAAGACAGTAATAACAAAAATAACAGCAAAAGGTGACTACTCTCAAATGCTTTAAGGTTTGCAAATCACTTCGCCTTATCTCCTTGACCCCATGATCACTTTCTAAGGTAGTTATTATAGTTGCAATTTTACTGGTGCAGAATCTGAGTCTCAGAGATTAAGTAACTTGCCAAATCATCACTCAGCTAGTAACTATAAGAAATTAGGTTTGAACCTAGTTCTTTCTTGACTACAAATTCAACATCTTTCCCAATATACCAGAAGGGATATTCCATTGACCAAAACATGAGAGTTCAGAAGATGATCTATGCTGAGAGAAATGATTTATTTTTGTTTGAGATGTGTTGAGTTTGAGGTGATTCTAATGGATAGGTACCATAGCAACTGCAAATACAGAATTCAAGACCAATGCTTAGATATGTAGCTTTCAGGTTACCCACATAGAGCTAATCATAGAGACAATGTGATAAAATGGAAAGGGCACTTGTTTTAGAAAGAAAGGACACAGGTTGAGGTCAAAGCTCTAAAACTTACCACTTCCATGACCCTGGGCGAGTGACCACTTCTGTAGAAGGTATTAGACTTGTTTGCTGTCATACAGTAATTCAATCATGTCTGACTCTTTGTAACCCCAGGCCCAGCGTTTTGTCGGCTGCACAATCATACCCAAGAGAAGTGACTGAGTACTGAAAAAAAAATTATACAAGATTTATAGTAGCCTATTGCTCACTCTCTCTCATCACTGATCCCTGAAGCATGAAGCAATCACTACTCTGTTTTATCTGGAAAAGGGAGAAGAAAGAATGTCATGTCCTCAGGGCAATGTTTGTTATAGGTAAGCAGCTCTTTGGTTCAAAGATCTTGTTTTGGAAGAGAATATTTCTAGGCATCCCAACTTCAAGGGAGTGGCCTGGAGTCCAGAGGCTCACAGAATATTGGAGCTGGAAGGGACTTTTGGAACCACTCAGCCTCCACCTTTTCATTTTAGAGGAGAGGAAAGTGGGTATCAAGAAGGATAGAAGTCACTCAAGTGGTGAGGAGCAGAGACAAGATTTGAGTTTGACCTTCCTGCTTGAGAAAGGAAGGAGTTCCTTAAAGACATAAGAGAACCTCTAGTGATGTTTCTGCCCAAAATTTGGATGTAAAGCAGAGATTTGAATAAATGATTTAAGAAAATTTTAGGCCATGTAAACCAAAAGAATAAAAACACTATATAATAATAGTGTCCAAACTCAGCCCTGAAGAAGAGCTCTCAGGAAAGACCCAGCACTATGGGTATGAAATTTTGAATATGCTGTCAAACAGAAGTAACATGTTAGTTGATTTTGCTTCCCCCACCTTTCTCCCAGTTTGGTCTCTACTACGCCCTGTTAAAAAGTGCAAAAGCACAAAGGAAGGATCACACTGACTCAGACTGATACAGCTACTACAAACAGGATTTTAGGCTGGACATAGTATCCAGTAGAAGGGAAATGATAATCTCTGTATCCTTCATCCTGGTCACACTGTGTCTGGTGTATCCTGTTTGTGTTTGGGTACCACAGGAAGGAAATTGCCAAACCAGAGTGTGTTAAACTGAGGGCAGCTAAAATGAGAAGGGGGCTAGAGGTTTCTGCATTAAGAAGGAACTAGGTTGTTTAACCTAGAGAAAAACTCAAAAGTTCAGGGTAGGAACCCTGCCTTCAAATCCCTGAGGAGAAGAGCTGATGCAAGAAATTAGATTGATTCTGTTTCTCCCAAGAAGCAGAACTGGGCAAAGTAAAGGGGGTGTAGGAGGAGACGGAGCCCACATGTCAGCAACATTAATTTTGTATAGAGGAAGGCTGGCTCTTTGTAATTTCCTGCAGGGCTTGGATTTTACTCATCAACTCCTCCTTTTTTGGGGGGGACCTTGCTCATTCCTCTTGCTGAACTTACTGACATCTGCTGGTGGGTAAGACCTGGCCTAGAAAAGAAGGAGCGGTTCAGATTGCCCACCCTTTCTGACATCTCTCAAGAGCCTGCAACTGAAGAACCAGATCTAGGCCCTGCCCTCCTGGAGCTCAGGCTAGGGCAGAGAGATAAGTCACTGGTGTTGAGCAGAGAAGAATGCCAGAAGTGAATGATAAGGTCTCCAACTGAACATAATATGGCCTGAGAATACAAGTTCCCTCTCCTTCCTAGAGCCTCACTTTTGTAATATTGAGAGAGTTGAACTAAATGACTTCTACAGTCTCTTCAAGCTGCAAAGTTAATAGGAGTTTGGGAGGATCTCCCATTTCTGTCATTCTCAAAAATTTTTTTCCTGACTGAATGTGGATCATAGAAAATGTGAATCACATTTCCACCTTTTTTCCTGTCATTTACTTGCTCCCCCTCCCCCCCTTTTTGATCTGATTTTTCTTGTGCAGCATGATAAAAGTAGAAATATGTTTAGAAGATATGCACATGTTTAATCTATATTGATTGATTGTTGTCTAAGGAAGGGGCTGAATATTGAAAATTATCTAGTATTTTGAAAATAGAAAGCTATTATTTAAAACAAACAAACAAACAATTTTCCCTGCCCTATTGGCTTTCCTGTTACTCTACCCTAAGCGTCAGAAAGGTTAAGTGAGTTGCTAGAGATCATCCAGGGAGGAAGCAGCCAGTCAGCACTCAAACCCAGACCCTCATATTCCAGTTTTGGTGTACTTTCTGCTGTGCTGCACTGTCTCCTTAGATAACTCCCTTGGACTTCTATAACCTCAGAGGTCCCTTTCATTTCCAAGTGTGTGACTCAGCACTATCATTTTATCCTTTCATCAGCTCTATGGAAAACAGACAAGGCGTGCATTATCCCCATTTTTCAATAATTGGTACAAGTGCCCACTCATCAGGAAGCCTGGCAAATTCTATTCATCACCTCATGGGGTGACTCTCTTTGGGGTTCAGCTCCCCAAGATTTAGTTCTGGTCTGGAAAGTTCTGTGATCTTTAGCCAGCCATTGCAGAAGCCAATTCCCAGTGCACTGCCTGGTGAGCCCATTCTGCTGGAGGGGGTCAGGACCCAAGCGCTGCAGGGAACTCTTTGGGAAGAGCAATGGCTTGACATAGAGCTTGAGTGTATGAAATTTACATTACACTAACTCAATAGAACATAAAATGTCAGGATTAGAAGGAACCTTAGACAACAGAATGTTCTGGTAGGGACTTTAGAGATTATTGACTCTAATCTATCACTTTTTTTTTAAATAGCTTTTTACAAGAGATATGTATGGGTAATTTTACAGCATTGACAATTGCCAAACCTTTTGTTCCAGTCTTCCCCTCCCTCTCCCCATCCTCTCCCCCCGAAGGCAAGTTGACCAATACATGTTAAATATGTTAAAATATTTTTTACATACAGTTATTTTGCTGCACAAAAAGAATCCGACTTTGAAATAGTGTACAATTAGCCTGTGAAGGAAATCAAAAATGCAGATGGACAAAAATAGAGGGATTGGGGATTCGATATAATGATTCATAGTCATCTCCCAGAGTTCTTTCGCTGAGTGCAGCTGGTTCAATCCATTACTGCTCTATTGGAACTGATTTTAATCTATCACTTTTGAGATGAGGAATCTGAGGTCTAGAGCCAGGAAATTATTTGCCCAAGGTCACTCAGACTATGCAGACTTGGGACTTGGATCCAAATCTCCTACCCTATCATCCATGTACCTTTTCCAGATAACCACATGCATTATATGCCCAAAGATGTGTGTGATCCTTGCCAGAATGAAAATGATGCCAGAGAGGCATATATTGCCTTTGGAGGATCTCAAGGTGCAGGGAGAACTTTCTTTTTGGCCTTCATGCTTTTCCTGGGACCTGATGTGCAAATAAATCCATGGGCCTAGCAAGCGGTAACTTCAAATTCCAAATGGACAGAACCTCAGTGGGAGGAGAGCTCACTAGAAAATTGGGCTAAGTTTTTAAAGTCATTTTTAAAAATCATTCCCTTTGATAATATATCTATTCTTTATGATTTTGGAAGCCTCACAGTTTACACGGACACAGGGAAAAGACCTTTGGAGAAACATAAGTCAAATTCATAATTCCTGTGGACTGAAACCTGGGGGGAGGCTGAGGCATTACTGAATTAACTGCTGAGGGGCCTCAAGACTTTCTGAACTGAGAGCTGAAACTCTAGGCCACTTATTGCCCCTATATTCAATTCAAGTGAATAAGGCTTTATTAGGTACCTGATGTATTCTAAAGCTTGTGTAAAACATTATAAAAGAGACAAGCAAGATACATGGTGTTTTCCCTTTCCTCATGACACACTTCTTCTTCCATTTCCAGAGAGCTCTCAGTCTAGTAGAAGTTAGACCATGAAACCATCCAGAAAACAATACAAATGTGTATTTGTGTGATACAGACAGTACATGCTCTAGAAATTCAAAAGAGTAGCACATTGATAAATATCATTGCTATAGACATCTAAATCTATAGGTGCTATAGTGGCTATACGAGAGCTTCCTGGAGAAGTTAAACCTGCAGGAGTTTTTACCAGTTGAAAAATAAGAAGGACTCAAAGAAAGAGAGAAAGGAGCTTCATTCTAGGTAGGGGAGAGAAAGAAATTACAATCAGAGTTGGAAAAGGCTGACCCCTTGCTCCATGCTTTTTTTTTTCCCCATAGCTTTTTATTTACAAGTTATATGCATGAGTAATTTTACAGCATTGACAATTGCCAAACCTTTTGCTCCAATTTTTCCCCTCCCTCCCCCTATCCCCTCCCCAGATGGCAGGATGACCAATACATGTTAAATATATTAAAGTATTAAATTAGATACACAATAAGTATACATGACCCAACCGTTATTTTGCTGTACAAAAAGAATCAGACTCTGAAATAGTGTACAATTAGCCTGTGAAGGAAATCTAAATGCAGGCAGGCAAAAATATAGGGATTGGGAATTTAATGTAATGGTTCTTAGTCATCTCCCAGAGTTCTTTCGCTGGGTGTAGCTGGTTCAGTTCATTACTGCTCCATTGGAACTGATTTGGTTCATCTCATTGCTGAAGATGGCCAGGTCCATCAGAATTGGTCATCATATAGTATTGTTGTTGAAGTATATAATGATCTCTTGGCCCTGCTCATTTCACTCAGCATCAATTCATGTAAGACTCTCCGGGCCTTTCTGAAATCATCCTGTTGGTCATTTCTTACCGAAAATAATATTCCATAATATTCATATACCACAATTTATTCAGCCATTCTCCAACTAATGGGCATCCACTCAGTTTCCAGTTTCTGGCCACTACAAAGAGGGCTGCCACAAACATTCTTGCACATACAGGTCCCTTTCCCTTCTTTAAAATCTCTTTGGGATATAATCCCAGTAGTAACACTGCTGGATCAAAGGGTATGCACAGTTTGATAACTTTTTGAGCATACATGAGCAGTATTCCTGATGGTCACTCAGAATACCTCTAGTGATCTTACTGCCTCATGAGGAAGACCATTTCCCTTGTTGGACAGTCTCTGGATAAGAAACTCTTCCTTATGTTGACCTGAAATCCATCTCCCTGAGACTGCTTACAATCAACTTGCCCTCAATATAGAGTGAGGGGAGAGGAACAAAGCTAATCTTTTTTTCTTGCAAAAACTCTTTGATGTTTGGAGATCAATATGTGCCTAAGGGGTCATATAAGGCTTCAAAGAGGAGGCACAAATTGACCTGAACATTGAAGAACATAAAGGATTTGGATAACTGGAGAGAAGGCAGATGGGCAAAAAAGGATTTGGGGGGGATGGTGGGATCAAAAGCCAGAAAAAGAAGGGAGATGAATATGTTAGGAGGTATTTTTTTCCTAGTAAATTTATTTATTTTTTAAAATACATTACTTTATGAATCATGTTGGGAGAGAAAAATCAGAGCAAAAGGGAAAAACCGTGGGAGAGAGAAAAAAACAGAAAAAAGAAGTGCATACAGCATGTGTTGATTTACATTCAGTCTCCTTAGTTCTTTTTCTGGATGCACGTGGCATTTTCTGTCCAAAGTCTATTGGGATTGCTTGGGATCACTGAACCACTGAGAAAAAACAAGCCTTTCATAGTTGATCATTGCACATTCTTGCTATTATTGTGTACAATGCATTCCTGGTTCTGCTTGTTTCGTTCAGCATCAGCTCATGTAAAGTTTTGCAGGTCTTTCTAAAATCAGTTTGTTCATTATTTTTTATAGAACAATAATATTCCATTGTTTTTATATACCACAACTTGTTCCACCATTCCCCTATTGATGGTATCCATTACTTTTCAAATTCTTTGCTACCACAAAAAGAGCTGCTCTAAACACTTTTGTGTATGTGGATCCTTTCCCCTACTTTATGATTTCCTTGGGATACAGACCCAGTAATGATAATGAATAGTTTTGGACATAGTTCCAGATTGCTCTCCAGAATGGTTGGATCTGTTTACAACTCTACCAAGAATGCATTGATGTTCCAGTTTTCCCACATCTGCTCCAACATTTATCATCCTTTCCTGTCATCTTAGCCAATCTGAGGTGTCAGGTGGTACCTCAGAGTTGTTTTAATTTGCATTCCTTTTTTATTTACAAAACATATGCATGGGTAATTTTTCAACAAAGCCTTAGGTTCCAAATTATCCCCTCCTTCCCCCCATCCCCTCCCCTCGATGGCAGGTAGTCCAATACATGTTAATTATGTTAAAATATATGTTAAATTCAATATATGTATACATATTTATACAGTTATCTTGCCGCATAAGAAAAATAGGATCAAGAAGGAAGAAAAAACTGAGAAAGAATACAAAATAAAAGAAAACAACAACAGAAAGAGTGAGACTACTATGTTGTGATCCACACTTAATTCCCATGGTCCTCTCTCTGGGTGTAGATGGCTGTCTTCATCACTGAATAATTAGCACTGGTTTGCATCATCTCATTATTGAAGAGAGCCATGTCCATCAGAATTGATCATCATATAGTCTTGTTGTTGCCTTGTATAATGATCTGCTGGTTCTGCTCATTTCATTTAGCATCAATTCATATAAGTCTCCCTAGGCCTCTCTGAAATCATCCTGCTGGTCATTTCTTACAGAACAATAATATTCCATAACATTCATATACCATAATTTATTCAGCCATTCTCCAACTGATGGGTATCCACTCAGTTTCCAGTTTCTTGCCACTATAGAAAGGGCTGCCACAAATATTTTTGCACATGTGGGTCCCTTTCCCTCCTTTAAGATCTCTTTGGGATATAAGCCCAGTAGAAACACTGTTGGGTCAAAGGGTATGCACAGTTTGATAACTTTTTAAGCATAGTTCCAAATTGCTCTCCAGAATGGTTGGATCCATTCACAGTTCCACCAACAATGTATCCAGTGTCCCAGTTTTCCCATATCCCTCCAAAATTTATCATTATCTTTTCCTGTCATCATAGCCAATTTGAGAGGTTGTAGTGGTATCTCAGAGGTGTCTTAATTTGCATTTCTCAAATCAATAGTGATTTAGAGGTTTTTTTCATATAAGTATAAATGGTTTTAATTTTTGTCATCTGAAAATTATTCATATCCTTTGACCATTTATCAATTGGGGAATGACTTGTATTCTTATAAATTTAACAGAGTTCTTTATATATTTTAGAAATGAGACCTTTATTGGAAACACTGGCTGTAAAGATTTTTTCCCAGCTTTGTACTTCCTTTTTAACCTTATTTCTCTTGCTTTTGTTTGTTAAGAAAAAAATTTTAAGTCCTATTAGGAGGTATTAAAGAGGGAGGGAGGGAGGTGGAAAAGGAACAGAATCATGAGATACAGCTTTGTGGGGTATTTGGCTTCTGAGGCTGCTAAGAAAGAAGTAATCAAAAGCACATTAGCCCAACTAGAGGTACTACATGTCTCTACAATTCCCTCTGTAATGTTCCTCTTCTAGCGATTTGTAACTATACCCTTATAGCTATAAAACTGTGCATACCCTTTGATACTGCAGTCTCACTACAGGATCTGTTTCCAAAAGAGATCATAGAAAAGGGAGAAGGACCGACATGTTGCAAAGTGTTATTATAGCAGCTCTTTTTGTAGTGGCAAGAAACTGAAAATTGAGTGGGTACTCCTCATTTGGGGAGTGGCTAAATAAGTTATGGTATATGAATGTAATGGAACATTACTGTTTTTTAAGCAAACTGATATCAGTAAAGCCTGGAAATACTTACATGAACTGATGCTGAGTGAAGTGAACATAACCAAGAGAACATTATTCACAGTAACAACAAGATTATGTGATGACCAGCTATGATGGACCTGGCTTTTCTCAACAATGTGGTGATTCAAGGCAGATCCAATAGACTTGGGATGGAAAATGCCATCCACATCCAGAGAGAGAATTTTGGAGACTGAAGGTTGATCAAACATAGTATTTTCATCTTTTTGTTTATTTTTTCTTTCTCTTGATTTTTTTCCCTTTTGGTCTGATTTTTCTTGTACAACTTTACAATATGGAAATATGTTTGAAAAGATTGCTCACATTTAACCTATATTATATTGTCTGCTTTCTTGGAAGGGAATAGGTAAGGGGGGGAGGGAGGGAGAAAAAATTGGAACACAAAGTTTTAGAAAAGTGAATGTTGAAAATTATCTTTACATGTATATGGAAAAATAAAATGCTATTTAGAAACCCTATCCACCCCCAAAAAAGAAAAAAGATGAATCTCGAGCTGCAAAATGATATCATTTTTCTACTCCTTTAATTGTTTTAGGCTTATGAATTAGATATATGGAAACCCTAACAAACAGCAATTGTTATTAAATTACACAATGAACTTCTCAGTCTGTTGAATTCCTAAGGCACAAAATGTTAGAAAAATGAATGGTTTTCTTTCTATCTTTACATGTATTTGAAAAAATAAAATACTATTGAGAAACCCCATCTACCACCACCACCACAAAAAAGAAAAAGGATGAATCGAGGTACAAAATGGTATCATTTTTCTATCCCTTAATTACTTTAGAGTTGGGTGAATCGATAGATGGAAACTTAACAAACAGCAATTGTTATTAAATTATACAATGAACGTCTCTGTCTATTGAATTCCTACCCATCCTTTAAAATACAACTCAAAGAAAACTATGAAGACTACATGTGGATCAAAGCATAGTATTTTCACCTTTTTCTTAATGTTTGCTTAGTTTTTCCCCACTTTTTTTCTTTGTGTTTTTCCCCCTTTGATATGATTTTTTTTCTTGCTCAGTATGACAAATATGGAAATATGTTTGTAAGAATTGTCCATGTTTAACCTATATCAGATTGCCTGTTTTCTTGGGCAGAGGGAAAGGGAAAGGAAAGGAGAAAAATCTGGAACACAAAGTTTTGCAAAGGTGAAGGTTGAAAACTATCTTTGCATGGATTTGGAAAATAAAATACCATTTTAAAAAAGCTCAAATGTTACCTCCACCATGAAGCCATCTCTGATCTCCCTATTAGTAATGAAGTCTTCCTGACAAAGCATTTTGCTTTGCATATCTCTAAGGCACCTATGTGATAAGTCTCCATCCCCAGTACACTTAAGAGTCTACTGTGTCTCATCTATACTTATCTCTCCCTTAGTATCTTGCACAATGTTATCCATAGCATTATAGAAATGAGAATTAGGCCTAGAAAAAGGCAGTCTCTTTGTGACAGGAAGAGGCACAACATCCAAGTCCATATACAGAATAATCGTCACACTTGTAAATTTTAAAATTTAAATACAAAATAGAAAAAAAATTGGGAAAAAACAGAAAAATTAAAAAATTGTATATACAGCAGAACATGAGAGAGGATTCAAAATATGTAACAATAAATTTCCACTTTGAGAAAGCATACATAATAGAAGGTATTATATTCAGAACTGTTCATCTTTTTTTTTTTTAATTCTTTGTAGGTTTTCTTTTGTTCTCTGCTGTGCACTTTTTATTCTTTTTCCCCTTTCATCACTTCCACCTCCTCCAAGCAACACAAATATATTTATGTACACACACACATATATGTATACATATGCACAAACATATACATAGATACCCATAATCATACATATATGTGTGAAGTGTGTATTGGGAGTGATTTCCTTGAATTCATATAACTAATAAGTTGTAAGAGACAAGCGGCTTACCAAGAACTCTGCAGATTCAGTGATGAAACCAGAAAAAGATTTTTATTCATTATCTTGCAAGGATGAGTATCCCAAACAGGCACATGCTTAAAGCACCAAAGCATAACTTTTTGTACCCTATTCCGAAATGCAAGTTCCTCTCCTGATTCCCCACTGGCTGGGAACTATAGAGGGTACAGCCTATCCAGAGGGCCTAATAATCCCATGTGAATTCCCACCCCTAATTACATCTCCCATTGGCCTTCACCTTATTGAGTCATAGTTCCTCATAACCAGTTGCTATTCTCTGTCACATAGGCATTTAAAAGGTGGGCTATTATCTACATGCAGAAGCAACATTTCCAATCACATTTTTATATAAGTGGATAAGCTAGGATTTAAGTTTAGGAAAGTCTTTCCTATTCCCCTTCACTTTTGATGTTGTGATTTTTCAGTTGGTCCAACTCTTTGTGAGACCATTTGGGGTTTTCTTGCAGTGGTTTACCATTTCCTTCTCCAACTCACTTTATAGAGGAGGAAACTGAGACAAACCAGAATAAAGTGACTTGCCCAGACTTAATGTTTGAGGCTGGATTTCAGTGCAGAATGATGACTCTCAGCCAGTGCTCTTTCAAACTGCCCTCGGATTCTTTTGCATTAATTTACCTTGACAGAGTGCAGAGAGAGTTGATCCTAAAGCTAAGAAGACCTAGATGACTTCAAATCCTGACTCTCATATATACTGGTCACTTAATCCGTCACTGCTCTAGGGTTACTCTCCAAAATTATACATCGCAGAGAAGATGCCTATCAACATTGGTAAAGGCAGTTTCTTCACTTTGGGAGTTCCTTCTACCAATGAAGTCTTAGGTCCAATTCCTCTTTCCCTTATTTACCCATTGTCAATGTTTTCTCCTTTCCTAACTCCCCTCAACCCCATTTGTGTAAGCTTCTTGAAGGCAGAGCAGTTTAGTGTTTCTACTCTCTACCCCACAGTGTGGTGAAGTGGAACTAATTTCAGGAGGAAGAGTTTGGTTCAAAATCCTTCTTTGTCATAAACTGGCTGTGTGACTCTGGACAAGTAACCTATCAGAGCTCCTAAGGAAGTACTGATTGGCATTGGCAGAAGGAACCCCTCCTGGGTTCCCTCCTGGGGACTTTGCTACAGAATGAAAATCACAATTCTAATAACAACTACAACTGTGAGTAGCTGAGGTTTTTTGCTTCCATCCTATCCAATCTTCAGGTAAGATTGACCAGCTACTTCTATTTAGGTTGGAATAGGGTTTTATTTATTTATTTGGAGGATGGGTTGGACTAGATGACTGTTTCCTTTCAGCTGTGACATTCTATGATGATGTAATGCTTCTGGAGCAGCAGGAATTGAAGGTGAAATCAGAGATCTGTTTTGTATCCCAGTTCTAACACTTCCTGTACCATTGTGAGGAAGTCACTGCACGTCCCTCTCTGAGTCTCAAGACTGAACCAAGCTTTTTGATAATAAAAACAGTTTTTTGTTAGCTAAATCTTCACATACCATAAAAGTAGCAGTACTATTGTTACCACACATTATCTTATCTGTTCTTCCTAACAGTTCTAAAGGGTAAGCAGTGGCAGAATAAATAGAATTCTGGGACTTCAGATCCTGACTCAAAAGTTGTGTCACCCTGGATAAGTAATCCTGCTTTTTCATTTGTAAAAAGGAACTGATAATACTTGTACTATTTCTCTGACAGGGCTGTTGTGAAGCTCAAATATGTATTTATATATGTGTATATATATTTGTATATATTCACACACATGTGTGAAGTGCATGAGATTTTATATATATTATATATACACATGCATATATGTATATTATATGCATGTATATATATATATATATATATATACCAAACACTTTGTTATTATTAATCCCATTTTCTCATTTCAGTGAGAAAATTATTTCCCTAATATCACACATATAGTGAGTAGTGGAAGTGGCATTAGAACCCAGGACTCCTCATTCACAATCCAAATGCTTTTTCATTTAAACTAAATCCCAGCAAGCTGGTGTCTTTAAAAAAAATAACAGTGAACATGGAAGGCATACCCTAACTCATCATGAAAAAAAGAACCCTTCAAAGGCACTTAATTGGACATTTCACCACCAAGTGGTGCTTCTGGCCACTAACCTAATCCTAACACAAGTGAACAAATCCCACATTTACTCAAAGGGATATTTACCCTAAATGTGCACTAAGAATTGCTACAGAAGTGTTATTCTGAGAATGGTTGGGATCTTCTATTTTCCAGCTCTTTCTCCATCTTTTAGAAGACCAGGCCCCATGATCAAGGATTCTTAATCTTTTTCTTCCCCCCCCCCCTTTTTTTTTTCTTTTTGGCATCATGGATCTTTATGGCAGTTTGAGGAAATCTATGAATCACTTCTCAGAATAATGTTTGTTGTCTATATTCATAATCGAAGGAAATGCTAAATTTTGGTTAGACTATAGAGAAAATAAAAATGTAAATTCCCCCCCCCAAAAAAAAACTCTCTGAAATCTACCCAAGTACCCCATAGAAATCTATGCGCCATAGTTTAAGAACTTCTGATCTAGGAGATTTTGTTAAGTAGAATAAGCTTCAAGCCCTGACCTTACCTGTAAAACACTGCCTCTCCCCTGAATTGATCTCTAGTCACATGACTAGTATGAGAATGTCGACTCCTTAAAGGAATAGCCAATTATGCTTGGGTTTTATATACAGTAGTTTAGGGTTTTTTGGCTTTATTGTTTTGGGTTTTTTCCATCCTAAAGTGAGGCACTCTTCAGTGTTTAATGCTTATTTTCCTAGTTGTAGCCAGGACACAGATTCAGGATTCTACTCAGGACACTTGCTATTGGAAATGACCAGAGGTAGTACAGTGGATAGAGTACTGGAGTCTAGTCTCAGGAAGTTCAAATCCATCCTCAGACGTTTACTAGCTCTGTGACCTCTGACAAATCATATTTGCCTCAGTTTCTTTATCTGTAAAGTAGCAATGATAATGGCATCTACCTTCCAGGACTGTTAGGAAGATCAAATGTGATAACATTTATAGTATTTAGCACAATGCCTAGAACATAATAGCTACTATATCACTCTACTATTGATACTGAAGTTATCCCTCTCTAAAGTGGTAGAAGGAGTAGGAAGTGCAAGAAAAATGGTACATGAAACATTATGTCTTTTTAGGGGCCACCTGAGGGTTCTGATTATCTGAACAGCTTTTCCAGTTTCCAGCTCTCAATTTTTTCTTAATATTTCTAGCTAGTCGTCTTTAACTCAGGGGTTCTTGGCCTTGTTTTAAAAAAAAATTATTTTGAAAATTGCATTCCAATATAATTGGTTTTCTTTGTAATCCTTCATATTTTATGGATTTAAAAGGATTATTCTAATATTTCATGAGATTGTCAAAGAATATGACACACAGAAAAAGATTAAGAACTCCTGCACTTGAGCATGTCCAAAAGACCGGTGATTAGGATGATAAGAAAGCTTTAGACTGGCTATTAAAGGAACTGCCAATATTTAGTTTGGAGAGGAGAAGATAACTGCCTTCAATTATTTGAATATCTGTCATGTGATATAAAGATTAGACTTAATAGGTTTTACCTAGAAGGGAGAATTTGTATGAATGATTGGAAGTGACTGTGAAGCTATATCTGCTAGATGTAGGCTGGTTATAAGGAACTCTTTCCCATTTTTAATGGTTGTGAAAATGTTATATAAATTGTAAAATAATATATGTAAATAAAGTTATTTGGCAGGAGTAATAATAATACATGAACTGTCTCATGAGGTAATAAATAAATCAATAAAAGTGTTTAGATAGAGACTAAGTAACAACAGCATTTCTTTAATATTTTACGGTTCACCAGCTACGCCCAGAGAAAGAACTCTGGGTGATGACTTAAAACCATTACATTGAATTCCCAATCCCTATATTTATGCCCACCTGCATTTTTTATTTCCTTCACAAGCTAACTGTACAATATTTCAAAGTCTGATTCTTTTTGTACAGCAAAATAACAGTTTGGTCATGTATACTTATTGTGTATCTAATTTTTATTTTAATATATTTAACATCTACTGGTCATCCTGCCATCTGGGGGAGGGGGTGGGGGGGGTAAGAGGTGAAAAATTGGAACAAGAGGTTTGGCAAATGTTAATGCTGTAAAGTTACCCATGCATATAACCTGTAAATAAAAGGCTATTAAATTTAAAAATATATATATATATATTTTACGGTTCACAAAATGATTTTCTCACACCAGAGGTAGGTAGTACAAACATTATTGTTTTTCCAAGGATGGGTAATAGGTAAATATCCCTAGAGGAAAGACATATTATATACTACTACCTATTTTGAAAAATTTCAGGTGAATTCATATTTCAGATTGATTTCCATGAAAAAGTTAAGATTTTGTCCTGAAGATACTTCAAGCAAGTCCTAGAGGAAGTTTTTTTCCTTTTCTTTTCTTGATTATTATTTATTTTCTTTCCCCAAGTTGTATGCAAAAACATTTTTTTGTTACACATACACTTTTTTAAAATATATTTTCATGTATCATGTTGGGAGAAAAAAAAATCAGAACAAAAGGGAAAAACCATGGGAAAAAAAAATCTGAAAATAGAATGTGTTGATCTACACTCAATATTCATAGTTCTTTATCTGGATGTGGATGGCAATTTCCAACCAAAGTTTATTGGAACTGTCTTGGATTATTAATTTGCTGAGAAGAACCAAGTCTGTCATAGTTGATCATCACACAATCCTACTGCAACTTTTCCTGGTCCTGCTTGCTTCACTCAATATCAGTTCATGCAAATCTTTCCAGGCCTTTCTAAAATTAGCCTGATTATCATTTTTATAGAACAATAATATTCCATTACTTTCATATACCATGACTTATTCATCCATTCCCCATCTGATGGGCATCTATTTTCTAATTCCTTGCCACCACAAAAAGAACTGCTATCCTAGGGAAGTTTTAATGAGAAATGATTGGAAGATATAGAAAAAGGATTTATTGGAGGTTGGTTCTCTTATTTAATTTACTTCAACAAACAATTATTAAACCATCTATGCTATACTAGGCACTGGGAATACAAGTAGTAATTCTCAAGGAGCTTAGTAAGGGAAATAACATGTATATAGATAATAAATTCAAAATGGCAGGAAGGGACTGGGAACAGAGTACTAACAGCTGGTAGGCCAGGAACGGTCTTATTTATTCATCAGCCTTGGAATCCCACGTCCCTAGATCAAATCCTTAAAGGGAGCAAGGGATTCCAAGGGACAGAGATGAGCAGTGAGCCCATTGCAAGGTACAGGGAGTAGCTTGGCCAAAGACCAGAGGCAGGAGAGGTAGAATAATGGAGAAAGGAATCAAGAAAACCTAAATTCAAGTCTAACTCAGAAACTTAAGAACTATGTGATCCTGGGCAAGTTACTTTATCTCTCTGTGCCTCAATCTCCTTGTCTATAAAATAAGGGAGTCTGGTTCATTAGTTTTCAAAATATTTTAGGGTTGATATTTCTAGTACAATAGGCATGAAGCTGTGGTTGGATCCACAAATTTCTGAGTATTGGCCATAGTAAACTCCACAGCGAATGGAGGTTAGGGTGGCTTGGTTCAGTCGTCCTGGAATAGCGTCTGCTTTTAACCGAATGAATGCCAAAAAAAGGAACAAGCCGGTCCATTAGGATGGGATGTAGAAATACATGGAGAGTGATGTGAAATAGGCCCCAAAAGTTGTATTGGAGTCAGATTAAGAAGGGATGCTAATCAGAGGAACTCTCATCTTCATTCTAGAGGCCATAGGGAGCCAGTAAAACTTCTTGATCATGGGAATAACATGATCACACTTGTGCCTTAGGAATCTCAGGAAAGGAAGGAGGGAGCAAACATTTATTAAGAACTTACAATATGCCACATATCATATTAAGCAAATGTTATCTCATTTGCAAGGGGGTGCTATAATGATCACCATTTTACACATGATGAAACTGAGTCAGAGGTGAAGTGATTTGGCCAGGGATACACAGCTATAAGGGTCTGAGGCTGGATTTGAACACAGGTCTTGCTGACTCCTGGATTTTTCTATTTTCCTGCTTAATGAAAAGACAGAATATAGAGAAAGAAAAGAAAAGAAAAAGATTTAGGGGAGATCTGTGGCATATAAGGGTGACACAGGCATGGCTTGTAAAGCTGACACAGCTGTGGTGTGTAAGGATGACATAACCATGGCATACAAGGCTGGCACAATTGTAGTGTGACTGACGCAGTTGTGACATGTGAGACCATGGTGTGTAAGAATGACACATCTGTGGCATGTAGGGGTGGCACAGCTGTGGTGCGTAAGGAGTGTGGCCTGGCCGTGGCACTTCTTCTGACTCAGTTTCACTTAATAAATGTTCCTCCCTCCTTCTTTTCCTGAGATTCCTAAGGTACAAGAGCCACGAGGGGTGCCACGAGGAGGGCCATGAGAAAGAGCCACGAGAAAGGGCCATGAGAAAGGGCCACAAGAAAGAGCCATGAGAAAGGGCCACGAGAAAGAGCCACAAGAAAAGGCCATGAGGGGGGCCAATTAAAGTCCACCTAGCTGCCCTAAGGAAATACACATAAACAAATATACTTATATACATATATTTTTCCATGAGAAGGAGCTACAAGGACTGCCACAAGAAGTGCCACGAAAATGAGCCATGAGAAAGAGCCACAAAATTGAGCCATGAGAAAGAGCCAAGAGAAGTGCCACAAAAATGAGCCACAAGAAATGCAACGAAAATGAGCCACAAGAAGTGCCGTGAGGACTAGTATGAGAAGTACAACAAAATAAGCCACAAGAAGTGCAACGGAAATGAGCCACGAGAAGTACCATGAAAATGAGCCACAAGAAGTATAACGAAAATGAGGCACAAAAAGTGCAACGAAAATGAGCCATGAGAAGTGCCATGAAAATAAGCCACGAGAAGTGCCATGAAAATGAGCCATAAGAAGTGCCACGAAAATGAGCCACAAGAAGTGCAACAAAAATGAACTATGAGAAGTGCAACAAAAATGAGCCACGAGAAGTGCCATGAAAATGAGCCATGAGAAGTGCAATGAAAAAGAGCCATGAAAAGTGCCATGAAATTGAGCCACAAGAAGTGCCACGAAAATGAGCCACGAAAAGTGCCACGAATATGAGCCACGAGAAGTGTAATGAAAATAAACCATGAGAAGTGCCATGAAAATGAGCCACAAGAAGTGCAACGAAAATGAGCCCCAAGAAGTGCCATGAAAATGAGCCATGAGAAGTGCAACAAAAATGAGCCCCAAGAAGTGCCATGAAAATGAGCCATGAGAAGTGCCATGAAAATGAGCCACAGGAAGTGCAATGAAAATGAGCCACAGGAAGTGCAACGAAAATGAGACACGAGAAGTGCAACGAAAATAAGCCATGAGAAGTGCAACGAAAATGAGCCACAAGAAGTGCCATGAAAATGAGCCACAAGAAGTGCCACAAAAATGAGCCATGAGAAGTGCCATGAAAATGAGCCACAAGAAGTGCCACGAGAAAGAGCCACAAGAGAGGGCCACAAAAATGAGCCATGAGAAAGAGCCACAAGAGAGGGCCATGAAAATGAGCCACAAGAAAGAGCCACGAGAGAGGGCCATGAAAATGAGCCATAAGAAAGAGCCCAAGAGAGGGCCAAGGAAATAATATTTGGTCCTAGAATCATAGAATGAGAGATATGGAAGGGGCTTCACGCAATATCTTCTTCATTCTCTTCATTTTATTTATGGGGAAACTTTGGCTCAAAATGGGCACCTGATTTATTTGGAGTCACAAAATGAGCAGAGCCATCATAGTTGCATCAGTGATAGCTATAGAGCCAAAGCTCATTTTCTCCAATGAAACTTAATAGACAAGGAAACTGAGACCCAGGGATATTGAAGTGATTTGTCCAGGGTCCAGTAGTAAGTATCAAAGCCAAGATTCACAACCAGATTCAACTTCAAATATGACTTTCTTTGAACTGTAATCTTAGATTTCAGATTTTTCTTGTTATGGGCAGTGGTCATAGCAGACTCTTTCTTTTGTGGATGCAAATAGTCAACCATTGAATCAATCATCACATGGGCTGAAAAGTTGATACTTAGTGACAAGTTAGAATTATTACTCAGATTTCTAAATTTCCAGTTTGCACATCAACTTGTCCTACTTTAGAAAGAGCTTTCCAATTTATTTGCCGCTCTTTAAACCCAAGCAATTTTCTAGGCTTGAACAAGAATGAAGAATTGTCTTTGGTCCATCCAACCACTGGACTATTGTTCTGATATACTCACTTTGTGAGATAACTGATACACTTGGAGATAATAGTTGTTTAGTGACTGATATGTCATATGAATTGAACTGAATTGTAACTGATATGTTCAGTAACTGATATGAAAAGGAAAGAGATGTAATGAATTTCAACCCAATGGAATCAGGTTCCATTTATACCAACTCCAGTTCTATAGACACTTTGGAAATTGTCTTTCAGAAAAATTTTGCTTTTAAAGGATTTTCTGATTCAATTTATTATCTGCATATGCCTAGGCTTTGTAATAAATTGTGCCTGAGAGATGCTGTAAAAGAAACAAAACAATAAAATAGGATAAGGGGTTGGGTCAAGCTTTGTTCCCTATCAAGAATTATATTTAACAGTCACTTATATTTTTTCTTAATATTGAAAATATTAAGCTGCTACTTGTTGCTATTACTTTAAGTTGCTACTGCTGCTACTACTACTACTTGACATTTATTTATAATTCTGAGATTTGTAAATACTTTTAAAGAAGGAAATAAACATTTATTAAACACTTAAATCTATGCTAGGCATTATTCTAAGTGTTAAGTATACAAATTGAAACAACAAAAAATGTCTCTTTCCTCAAGGGGAAGACAATACTCAAAATCCAGATGAAAAGATGGGAATTGGGGGAGACCAGAGAATTAAGAAGCACACTTTTGAAATCCAGAAAGTCAGGAACAGTTGAAGGAGGGGAATGAAGGCAGGCTAACCTGGATCTCCTCAAAAAAAAAAAAAAAAAAAAAAAAAAAAGAGGCTCCAGGAAGCATTCATCAATGGGAAGAGTAACACCACTTTCCTTGATGAATGCTTCCCACAGGGTTGGTCATCATGTCCAGGATAAGGGGACAAAAGCACTGAGAAAAACCCCACAATGAGCAAACAATAGAAGAAGAATGGCAATCCAGAAAGTCCGAAATAGAGTTAGAAGGACAACTATATATTATTTTATTTGAGCTTCATAAAACCATTTGGGGTAGATACTATAGGTATTATCCACATTTTTTGAATAAGACTCAGAGAATTTAAGAGACAAATTTTTGGTCACTCCAGTGTGCCATCCTGACACACTGCTCAGTATTTTGTATTTCCTTATTTTTTTTTTGATGAGGATGCCATAGCTAGACAAAATCAACAATATAGGAGATATTATTGAGATGCAAGCTCAATATGAAGGAGCCATGAAATGAGGGAAGCAAAAAAAGTTAATATGAAGTTAGGGTACATTAATAGAGCACAATTTTCATAATGAGGAAGACTTAGAACCTGCTGGTCTTTTCCTGGTTGAACATATCTGGGAGATGGTCTTCTATATTTCAGGTGCTTCTCTAGAAGGGACAATAAGAAGATGGAAAGGGTTGAACAAAAGTTAACAGCATCAATTATGAGGATAGGTTATAGGAAACGGAAGTCTTGAAAAGAGAAGACTTTATGTATTTTGTCTTTAAGTATTTGAGGGGCTATTATATTTCAGAGGAAATAGGTGTTTCTAGAAATGGATAGGTAGAAGTTAACATAAGATAACTGTTAGCTAGATATAAATGAGAGGGAAAAAATATCTTCTTCACAATTAGAGAACAACCAATCATTTATTATTGGTAAATGTCAGCATTGAGCAAAATCCAAAACCTGAAATGATTTTAGAAAGTGTTTCATTAGGTTGTTTGGTGAAGGAGAGGGATAGAAAAGAGAGAGAGAGACAGAAAAAAAAAGGTCATAAGAACAAAATGTGATTCATTGGTTAGGTAGTTGCCAGGAAAGGGCAGTTTGAGATGTATTATCAAGTATAAACATTTAATTTAATTTGAGTAACCTAAAACGAAGGTTTTGGAAGATGCAAAACAAGCCATAGATGATATCTACTATAAGATTTGGATTGGATACATTTCTAGCTGAAAACTTGATTTAACCCATTAATGAATAATACATAATGAAATATTTTCCCCCCAAAGTCATTAAAAACTTAATAAGACCTCTTTTGTGCCAGATGCTATGCTAAGCCCTGGGGATACAAAAAGAGACAGAGTCAAAGGCAGTTCTGGCCCTCAACAAGCCTACTACACACTTTAATGTGAGAAACAATATGCAAACAGATAAATACAAACAAGGAGTATACAAAATAAATAGGAAATAATAAATAGTGGTAGGAACTAGAATTAAAATGGGTTTTGGAAAAACTCCCTATAGAAAAGGAGAGATTATTTGGGAGAGATTATTTGGGACTTAAATCGATCCAGAGCGATCAATAATTAGAGTGAAGGGGGAAGAGGGGACAATTAAAAAAAATGCCAGAAATTAAAGATGGAGTACCTTATTTGTTGAACAACCCAGCTCTTTCTTACCTTTGCATCCTTTCATCACCATATACTCCTTCATCCAGTATGACACTACCTTACTTTTTATTTCTTAAACAAAACACTCTATCTTCTGACACTATTGATTTTCCTCTGAATCTTAGCTAAAATCACATCTTCTAGGCGAATTTTTTTCATTCCACTCTAATGCTAGTTCCATCCTTCTGTTGATTATCATCCAATGGCTTTGCATATAACGTGTTTGTATATACTTGTTTACATGTTGTCTCCATCATTAGATTGTAAGCACCATGAGAGCAGGAATCATATTTCATTTTGCTTTGCATCTCCAGGAGTTAATAATGCTAATTAAATGATTAGCTAGGTAGCAGTGTACATGCTCTTATTGTATTTGCAAATATCATAATTTATTCCAAAATTTCTAAATTCAATTAATATATTTAAGCATATATGTATGTACATATTTATATACACATGTATACATACATGTACTTATAAATGCATATGCCTATATATAATTGTTTCCTGCATTTATATTTATATATATATACGTGCATTTATATATTTATAAAGATTATATAGTTAAAGGATTGAAAATACTTGTTCTCTATCAATATGTAGTCCAGCTACCCTAATTATAAGAAAGTTCTTGTGAGTTACATATATTTTCTTTCTATGTAGAAATAGTTAAACCCTGGAAGGTAGATGTTATTATTAGTTATATTTTACAAAACAAGGAAATTAAACTGAAAATGAATCCAACTGCAACACAGTATCAACTGTGTCTGTAGTTAAAAAGAAGCCAAGGCAGGACTGAACAACAGCACCAATAGGAAATTACTGTGATTAGACTGAAAACGACTCTTCCCAACCCCAACACATTTATTCAGCTAACCACATTACTACCTGAGGATTGGGAAATTTAAATTTTTAAAAAGGGAAGGCCCTTTCCTGGTTTCCTCCATTTCCTCCTTTGCTCCACCATTCCTAAATTGATTCTTTTCATTTCACTTTTAATATTATTTGCCTTTATCACTGTTTATCTTAAATTTTCTTATCATATATCTTCCTCCAATATAAAAAAGGGCAGATGGGTGATTGAGTGGATAGAGTATGAGATCTGGGGTCAGGACAAACTGAGTTTGAATACAGCCTCAGTTGCTAGCTCTGTGACCTTACTCCATCTGTAAAATGAATTGGAAAAGGAAGCAACAAACCACTTCAATATGATTACAAAAAACAGACAACTACAAATGGGATCATGAAGAGTCACCAACAAAAACAAAATAACTTAAGCTTGTAAGGCTAGAACTTCTTTGTTTTGTCTAGAAGTCCTAGTGCCTATCACAATGCCTTGTATGTAAAAGCCTTTTTTTTCTGCTTAGTATTTTCTCCCATTACATATAAAAACGATTTTCAATATTTTTAAAAAATTGTTTCAAATTCTCTCCTTCTCTCCCTACTTCTCTCATTGAGGAGGCAAATAATTTGACATAGGCTATACATGTGAAGTTATGAAAAATATATTTCCATATAAGTTTTGTAAAAGAAAACAGGCCAAAATGAAAATGCAAGAAAAATAAAGCAAAAAGTATGCTTCAGTCTTTATTCAGAGTTTATCAGCTCTTTCTGTGAAAATTGATGAGATTTTTCATAAAAAGTCCTTCAGAGTTGTCTTGGATCATTGATCATCTGAGCAAAGCTGAATCAGTTCACTATTCTACCAACAATTCATTGGTGAATGTTTTCCTGCATTCTCTCCAACAATTATTGTTTTCCTTTTCTGTCCTAATTGCCATTCTACTATATGGAGGTAGTACTTCAGAATTGCTTAAATTTGCATTTCTCTAATTAATAGTTGAATTAGAACAGTTTTCCATATGACTATACATAGCTTTGGTTAGTTTATTCTGAAAACTGACATCATATTTTTAAATCATTTATCAACTGGGGAATTACTTTTTATTAATTTGACTCATTTCACTATATTTGAAGGCTGAGGCCTTTATCAATGAAACTTACTTCATTTTTTTTACACTAATGATTGCTAAATATATTTCCCTTAATCCTATCCATTCCCCATTTATTCTATTCTCTTTTTTCAACCTGTCCTTCCTTAAAAGTATTTTACTCTAACTACCACTTTCTCCAACCCATCTCTTCCCTTTTGCCCTTTTGCTCCTACTTTTCTGTAGAGTAAGATAGATTTTTATATCCAGCTGAGTGTTTGTTATTCCTTCTTTTTGGCAATTCCAAAGACAGTAAGCCACCTCCCTCATCTTGCCTTCTCCTTTAAAAAAACCTCTTTCTTGCCTCTTTTGTGTAAGATAACTTACTCTTTTCTATCTCCCCCTTTATCCAAGTGCATTCTTTTTTCTTACCCTTTAATATATTTTTTAACTATCATGCCATCATATTCAACTCACTGCTGTGCTCTGTCAATGTATACTCCAACTACCCAAATTATGAGAAAATTCTTATGTTACATATATTTCCTTGACATTTAAAAATGTAAATAGTTTAACTTTAATGAATCCTTATGATTCCTTTTCCTATTTACTGTTTTATGCTGCTCTAGAATTTTGTATATGAAAGTGAAATTTTCTGTTCAGCTCTGGTCTTTTCATCAAGACTATTTGAAAGTTTTATATTTCATTGATTATCTTTTTTTCACTTAAAAGATTATACTCAGTTTGCTGGATAGGCCATTCTCATTTGTAATCCTAGTTCCTTTGCCAACTAGAATATGATATTCTAAGATCTCTGATCTTTAATATAGGAGCTCCTAAATTTTGTGTTATTCTAACTATGGCTATATAATAATTCAATTATTTCTTTCTAGCTGCTTTGCAATATTTTCTCCTTGACCTAGAAACTCTAAAATTTGTCTATAATATTTCTGGGAATTTTCATTTTGGAATTTTTTTTCAAGAGATGATCAAGGAATTCTTTCATTTTCTAATTTGTTTCCTAATTCAAAAATATAAGGGCAGTTATCCTTGATAATTTCTTGAAAGATGATGTTTAGGCTCTTTTGTCTGATCATAGTTTTCACATAGTCTAATATTTTAAAAATAATCTCTCCTGGATCTGTTTCCCAACTGTTTTCTCATTGTTTTCTTTTTTCTTTCTTTTTTTGGTTTTGCTTTATTGTTTCTTAAGGAGCTTTTCTCTTCAATGAATTTTTTTTTTCCTTTTCCATTTGACAAATTCTGCTTTTCAAGACATCTTTTCCCTCATTGGATGCTTGTACCTTTTTTACTATTTGTCCTATTATGTTTTTTAAAGTGATATTTTCTTGGGTATTTTTGTGCCTCCCTTACCAATCTGTTTCCTCTTTATCATGATTTTTTTTTGCCTTATTCTCATGTCTTTTCCCATTTTTCTACCTCTCTTAACTGATTTTAAAAATTCTTTCTGAGCTCTTCCATGCCTTAAGACAAATTCATATTTTTCTTAGATTCTTTGGATGTAGGAATTTTGACTTTTTTGTCTTATGAGTGTATATTTTGATCTTCCCTATCATTGTAGTAATTTTCTATATTTATATTTTTCCTATTGTTTGCTGATTTTCCAGTCTATTTTCTGACTTTTTAATACTTTGCTAAAGTGGTACTCTGCTTCCAGGGTGGAAGTTGCATTGTCCGAAGCTTCAAGGATTTTGTACAGAAGTTTTCCGAGATACTTCTAGGGACTTGGAACTTTTTAGTTTTGCCAAGGTAGTATGATCCAATGAGAAGTATGTTTACCATTCTCCTGGCCTGTGTGCTGGTCTGTGAGCAACCCTAAGCACTCTTTCCTGCCCTGGAAGTTTTAGAAAGAATCCTGCTCCACTGTGCTAGTCCTGGGATAGCCACCTGACATCCATCTGGATCTGAGTATTAGTGCTAGCAAAGAGATCCTTGTTATCTCGGTCTGACCAGTTTTCCCCACTTACTATCTGTGGACTGAGAGATCCTGAAGCAACCTTTGCTGCTACTGATTCCAGGGCTCCCAAGGGCTATGCTCTATTTGCTGGGACCTGATCTGTATTGATACAACCTTTACCGGATTGCTCTCCACTCTCAGTGGGTATGACAGACCTTTCCTGCAGTCCTTCTAAATATTTGATCATGGACTGGAAAATTGTTTTGACATCTTTTTGTGGCTCCTGTCACTCCAGAATTTGTCTTAAAGTATTATTTTAAGAAATAGGCTCTCCCTGCTGTTTGCAAAGGCTGGCCCACCATATAGCTTTTGCAGAGCTGATTATCTTAGACCAAAGGGGAGCAAAAGAGACAGATGAGACCTCTTTATGCAGAGGAGGGCAATTCCTGGGACTTGATTTTCCTGAAAGTCCCTCTGTGTTACTTTGGGCAATTTACTGCCCCTGGGTAAGGGCACATAAGCCCTTTAATATTAAAAAAGGTTACATCTAGGATGTTTTGTCCAGGCAGTCTCCTTTGTCTCTCCCCATTTAAGTATATTCATTTATTGCACTCAGATTGAAGTAGATTTCAGCTCATCTTTATAGGGAGACATCAATTTATAACTAGTGTTGAATATCAGGCAGAGGAATTTGATCTTTGGACAGGAGATAATGAAGAACCACTGATGATTTCGGTGCACTGACAAAACCATATCAAAGTTTAAGATTATTCTAACACTGAGATGAAGCCTAGATTGGAGGGAAGAGATGGGAAAATTGTAGTAATCCCAAGGAGTTGTAAGGAGGCATTATTTTAAGTATTAATAGAAGTAACTGAGAGGAGGAGAGAGGAGTCAATGATGTAATCAAAGGTTATGTCAACAAAAATTTTGTAAATAGGTGGATTTGAACAATGAGGATGATGCTTCAGTTGGGGAAAACCCCAAGAACAAAACACACAGGATTATAAATTATGATTGGAAGGAACCTTAGGTCATCAAATCTGTCATGCTCATCTTGCAGATGAGGAAACTTGAAGGCTTGAAAGAGAAACCATCTTATGGAAAGCACAGAGGGAGAATCAGGATTAGAACCAGGCCCTCTGATTTCACATCCACTACGTATTTGTTCTCTCCTCCTGCTATTTTTCTATCATCTTTCCAGAGTCTTGATTGGGGGGTGTCTCCTGTCACTTCTGTACTTGATTTCTGGGTGAAACTTGAATTCCCTGTTGCCATCCTTCACCAAATCTTTCCCAATAATTCTGAAACAAGGCTGGAATTTTTTTTTTTAATAGAAACTTTTAAGAGGAAATTGGGGCAGCAGTGGATAGAGCACTGGCCCTGAAGTCAGGAGTACCTGAATTCAAATCTGGCTTCAGACACTGAACACTTGCTAGCTAATCCTGAGCAAGTCATTTAACCCCAATTGCTTCGACAAAAAAAAGAGATTTCCTCTTTATTTTTATTTTCTCTTTATTTTTTCTTTTCTCTCTATATATGTATATATATATTCTATATATTTTTCTTTTTTATATATTTATCTTTATTTCCTTTTTATTATTTTTAGAGATAAACAAACCCCAAAGCCATGAAATACACAAATACAAAGAGGACTGACTTCTTTTAGGTGAAAAAAATCCCTGGAAGTACAAAATTCAGGGTTCAAGTGTGTGGTCAGCTACTTAATAGCTGCTGAATGGTCCTAAGGCTATTATTCTACCTGTTTTCATCTCTGTTTCTCCATTTATAACATGGCTACAGTGTTACTTTCACCATCTTCCCTCACAGGGTTATTTTGAAGATTAAATAAGATACTATGTCAAAGCACTATGTTGATTCTAGTTCTGTCAATTATTACCTTCCTGATCTTGAAAAAGAGACTTTGTCTCAGTTTCATCTTGAAAACAAAAGGGTTAAAGCAGATAACTTAGAAGGGACTTTCTAAGGAGAAAAGCTTGATCCTTTCTCCTGGAGGTCTGTGGTTTGGCACCTTTCCAAGTCTTAACCTCACTCCTGACCTCTCTGTGTCCTATTTGATTTGCTTGCAGAAAGAATATCCTGTTAAGGCTTCTCCTATACTTTGGTGAAGTGAAACTCAGATGTGGTAGAAATTGGGAATCACAGAACCTAGATTTAAATCCCAGCCTAGGTCACCTCTGGCAAGTCACCTCTGGATGCCTCAGTTTCCTCATCTGTAAAATCAGAGGGTGGGACAACATGATTTCTCAGGTCCCTCCTAGCCCCTAAAACCCAACTCCTTATTTGGGTTTTGCTTCACTAGAAGCCATGTGGCTTTAATGGTGGACACTATAATTTCTTTATCATTTTCAATGGCCAGACAATGTCAGAGGAACATATTTTCCCTGAAGCTATTAAATGGGCATTCCCTCTTCTCAGCGAACTTGCACTATTCATATAATTCACTGAAATGTCAATACTTAGATCCTGTCCTCCCCCTATATTATTACTTTAGTTTCTTTACCATTTTTCAAGCTGCAGGCTTGCAATGTCTCATCTTATCCTCATAATAAAACCTCAGGAGGTAGGTTCTCATATTATTCCATTTTACAGATGAGGAAACAAAAGTAGACACAGAGTAGATGACTTGCCTAGGGTTGTAGAGCTATTGAGTATCTAGGGCTGGATTTGAACTTCAGGTCTAATGCTCTATCTTCTATGCTACTTGGGCAACTAAGAGACTTAGTATTTTATCATGTCTTACAATCCACAGTGTCTGAAACATACAGCTATGATAGCCATTATCATAGAAGAAAAGGGTCCCATATACACACACACATCTAACTCTTGTTGAGAAGAGGAATGGGGTGGAGGCAGGGATTTTTCTGTGGTGACTAGAAGTTCTCTTTGGGAACGAGGGAATCTCTTTTAAGCAGGGTGATACTAACAACAACCTTCTCCCCATCCCCATTCTTCCCTCTCTCCACTCTTCCAAGTCTGACATCAGCTGCTTCATCTGTAGCCTGGATTTCATCCAAATGGTGGAAAGTAGGGCAATCTGTCTTGCAGAATCAACAGGATGGAGGAGACAGGTCTGTGGTTCCCCTGGAGACCACCAGGATCCTGCCAAGAACAGATCCAGCATCTCCTGGATTGTGGCCATGTGGGGTTTCTTCCCATTCTGGTACACAAAGACAGGTCTCACTATGACTCAGTCTGTGATCCAGGCAGGCTTCTTTAGTGTGGGGTCCTGAAAATAGCCCTGAACCTGAAGTTGGGCTCTGCTGTTTCCTGGATTATTTTGGACAAGTCATGTCATTTCTTGTGGCCTCGGTTTCTGTGCTGTGAAATAAGAAGGCTGGATTCGATGGATCAAGCGTGCTTTCAGATCTAAAATCTATACTCAGATGAATTGCCTAAATAGAATAAAGTACTAATGATAATAATAATAATAACAACTATTCTTTTGTCTATAAGACCTTAAAGTTAATACTTTCCTTATAACAATCCAGAAATGGAGACAATAAACATTATTGTCTACATTTTGCAGATGATCCATTTAATTAAGTTTTAGAGAGTCAAGTAACTTACTCAGGATCACATAATTTATACATGGATCAAATTTAAATCAATAAATGTTTATTCACACATAGTACATCCAAGGTCTTGTGCTCTACCCTAAGAATATAAATTTTTTAAAAGGGTCTCCTTCCTTCCTTTAGTACAAGGGGGCATAAATTAAATTCATAAATAAGAATGCTACAGTTCAAAATATGATCCAAGAGAACATAAGTTCTTTGCTGTGCTTTTTTCTTTGTGTACCTTAGATCATCATAGTGCCTGGTACTTAGTGGGTGATTTATAAAAGTTTGTTGAATAAAATGATGATAAGGGGAAAGGAGGGGACTAGATAAAATACTAGAAGAAATTTGAGAAGCAAGAGATAAGTTTTAAGTGAGGAATTCAGGAAAGACTTCTTTGAAGAGACATTGCCTGAAAGAAAGGAATGATTTCAACAGATGGAATAGGGGAGGAGCCCATTCCATTTCTGGGAAACAGTGAAAAAGAAGACATTGCAAGGAGCAGGCATACTGGGAATTAGGGATGGAAAGTTTGGCTAGAACACAGAGTGCATGAAGGCTGGTGTCTTTACATGGCAATATATATATAAAGAGAAGCTGGAAGCAAGATAAAAGTGGAAGAGGTGATACAGCACTTGGTTTGGGAGGCCTTGAATGCCAAGATCAAGAGTTGTTCTTTATTTGACAGACACTAAGGAATCCTTGGAGGTTTTTTATTAAACAGTGATGTGATCACAGAAATACACGTGATCAGTCTAGGGCAAGGCTTGGTATTTTTAGTCTGCTACATTCTAGAAGGTGGAAAAGGCAAAGGATGGGTGGCAGTTAAGAAAGGGAGGGCTGGGTTTCATTATCTTCCTATAGGTACCTTCCAACTAAATAATCCAACAATCCTATGATTCTGTATTCATAATAGATTATATCTGTCAAAGGCCTGGAGAGACTTACACGAACTGATGCTAAGTGAAATGAGCAGGACCAGGAGATCATTATATACTTCAACAACAATACTAGATGATGACTAGTCCTGATGGATCAGGCCATCCTCAGCAACAAGATCAACCAAATCATTTCTAATGGAGCAGTAATGAACTGAACTAACTATACCCAGAAAAAGAACTCTGGGAGATGACTAAAAACCATTACATTGAATTCCCAGTCCCTATATTTATGCACACCTGCATCTTTGATTTCCTTCACAAGCTAATTGTACAATAATTCAGAGTCTGATTCTTTTTGTACAGCAAAATAATGTTTTGGTCATGTATACTTATTGTGTATCTAAGTTATATTTTAATATATTTAACATCTACTGGTCATCCTGCCATTTAGGGGAGGGGGTGGGGGGGGGGGTAAGAGGTGAAAAATTGGAACAAGAGGTTTGGCAATTGTTAATGCTGTAAAGTTACCCATGTATATATCCTGTAAATTAAAGGCTATTAAATTAAAAAAAAAAAAAAAAGATTATATCTGTCACAGGCCCATATAACCTAAATATCATCCTTACTATCTACAACCCCATCACCCCATCCACCACCCTTGCCATTTCCAATCTGTTGTCAAAGCCTGCCAATTTCACTTTTGCAAGCTCTCTCAAATGTGTCTCCTCCTTTCCTTTGACATTGCCACCATGAGGTTCCTTCCCTCGTCATCTTATGCCTAGACAACAGCTTGTTAGTTCTATCTGTGGGGAATCTATCTGTCTCAGGTCTTTCCATTTCATCCCATCCTCCTTTCCCATTATTTTCCCATTAGGAAAATAATATTCCTAAAGTGTCAGTGTGACCATGACATCACTCTATTCAATAAACTCTAGTAGTCTCCAAAATCAAATGCAAAATCCTGTTTATATGTTTAAAATCTTTCATCACTTCTACCTTTTGAGTCTTCTTACACTTTACTGCCCACTATGTCCTTTTCAATCCAATGATACTGGCTTCCTTGCTGACCCATGAACAAGATGCACCATTTCTTGGCACTGAGCATTTTCTCCGGCTGTCCCCTTTAGCTGGAATGTTATCCCTTCTTAACCCTGGCTACTGGTTTCCCTGGTTTCCTTTATATTCCAACTAAGCAAAGGATAAATAGGTGACAAAAAGAATAAAGTAAAAAGTATATAACAGAGAACAAAAGAATAATCTATAAGAAAGAAAAGAAAAGATGTACAGTCATGAATATATAATCTCTTCTATTATTATATGTGGTTTCTTGAAATGGAAATTTATGGTTACATATCTTGAATTCTCCTTCAGGTTCTGCTGACCACATGACAATGCTTTGTTTTATTTTGATTTGATTTGATTTTTTTATCTTTCTATTTTGGTTCTTTATTTTGAATTTAGCTTTAAATTAATTTAAAAAATGACAAAAAATTTCCAACTAAAATCCTACTTTCTGAGGTTCTAATTGAACCTCAATTGAACTAAAATTCTACTTTCTAAAATCCTACTTTTAAGAGGGGCTTCCCTAACCCCTCTTAATTCTAGTACCTTCACTTTCCTACTTTTTTCCTATTTATCCTCTGTATAGTTGTTTGTACATATTTTTTTGCTTGTTGTCTCCCTCTTAGATTATAAACTCCTTGAGGGCAGGGGTTGTCTTTTACCTCTTTTTGTATCTCCAGTGCTCAGAACAGTTCCTGGCACATGGTGGGCACTTAAGAAATGGTTAGTGAATGACTATGCCACACTCTAAAGTTTACAAAACATGTTTCCATTAGTTAGTTCATGAGATGAGGCCTTCTTAAACTTTTTCCACTCTCAACCCCTTTTCACCCTAGAAATTTTTAGTTGATATTGAGTATATAAGTATATAAAATAATTATACAAATCAAACACTTACTAATAATAAATCATAATTTCACAGTCCCCACATTCAGTTATGAGACTCCATATGGGCTCATGACCCTTAGTTTAAAAAGCCAGGCCTTAGATCATAGAGTCCAAAGCTTTAGCACTGGAAATGATTGTGGAGATCATTTGAGAGGCCAAAGAGTTCCACAGGGGAAGTCATTTGTTTTGTCCTTTATCATATAGCTAGGTAAGTACTAGAGCTGAGATTTTAACCCAGTTCTTCTGATTCCAAATCCAGTATGTTTTCCATAACATTATGTTACTGCCAACCCTATAGGGGAGGCGATGATAGTATGAATAACTAACAATTAGATAAATCTTTAAAATTTCCAAATTATTGAACCTCAACAAGATTCTGTGAAGCAAGTGCTGTAGCTATTGTTATTCCTCTTTTATAGATGAACAAACAACCTGAAGCACAGAGGGGAAGTGATTTGTCAAAGGTCACAGAGCCAGTCAGAAATAGGATTTGAACCTAGGACTTAAGAGAGCTTATATTCCTTGCCCAAAGTAACTCAGTTATTGACTGCAGTTATATGATTTTGCAATACTATGATCCTATAATTTAAAAAATTATTGATGCAAAAATCTTAAATAAAATATTAGCAAAGAGATTATTAGCAAGTTATCCCCAGGATAATACACCATGACCAAATAGGATTTATACCAGTAATGCAGGGCTGGTTCAATATTAGGAAAGCTATTAGCATAATTGACTAAATCAATGACCAAACTAACAAAAATCATACAATTATCTTAATAGATGCAAAAAAAAATTATTTGACAAAATCCAACACCCATTTCTATTAAAAACACTAGAAAGTATGGAAATAAATGGAGTTTTCCTTAAAATAATCAATAGCATCTATTTAAAACCAACAGCAAGCATCACATGTAATGGAGATAAACTAGAACCATTCCCAGTAAGATCAGGGGTGAAACAATGGTTGCCCACTATCACCATTACTATTCAATATTGTATTAAAAATGTTAGCTTTGGCAATAAGAGAAGAAAAAGAAATTAAAGGAATTAGAGTAGGTAATGAGGAAATCAAATTATCATTCTTTGCAGATAATATAACGGTATACTTAGAGAATCCTAGAGAATCATTTAAAACTACTAGAAACAATTATAGAAATATGTATAGAAGAATTTCACATGTTTAACATATATTGGATTACTTGCCATCTAGAGGAGGGGGTGGAGGAAAAGAGGGAAAAAATTTGGAACACAGAGTTTTGCAAGGGTGAATGTTGAAAATTATATGTGCATAAGTTTTGAAAGTAAAAAGTTCCAATAAAAAATCAAGCTAAAAAAAGAGAAAAAAAACAAGGGAAAAATTTACATGTACCAATTTATTTCTTTGATCATTCTCTTCTTCATTTGGATCTAGCTTTGCTAGCCATTCTTCTATAATTTCTTCTTTTATTATCCACCATAAACTATTTTACAGTTTTTATTTTCTTCTCAAAGGCCCTCTATGCCACCCAATGTTCCTTTTTTATCTTACCTCCCACTTTATTGAGAAAATCAAAGCCATTTCTCTAGAGCTCCTTCACTCTAATCCATACCTCAAACTGTTTATTATCACTTTCACTTTCTTTGGTTTAGTCTCCTTGCCTTTCTCATAGACTACCCTAACTGTCAAATCCATCAAAAACACTTGCTCTCACCTTTTCTCCCTCTTTTCCTACTAATCTCTGAAAAAAGAATGATAAAGCTTTTTTTTAAAAAAAATTTATTTAGCATTGTGCTAAATGTTAAGGATACAGATGCAGGAATATTCCTTGCCCTCAAGAAGTTTATATTCTAATAGAATAGATGGTACTTAGTGAAGTCAAGGATCAGAAATAGTGTTTTGATCTGGAAAGACAGGGAAGGTAAGAAGAGTTTAGGAGAAGGGATCCTTACATTCTTTCCAGTAGAGCAGTATTAATTGGATTACAGTTCCAACTAAAAAAGAACTCTAAAAGGAGGTGGGAAAGGATACAGTGAAGGATAAGTTGATGAAGACATGAAGATGTCGCCAGTAGCCAGGGAGTAAAGTGAAGCATGAATGTGGTTGTTCTGATATTGTAGACTAAATAAGGAACTCACCAATGTGGACAGGATGAAGTTGGGGAGGAGCCCTTCCATCTCCTGAAGATGTCTTGCATTTCTCCTTCCCTTTAACTGTCTAGCTCTAAGAAAGAATCATCTTCACTTCCTGCCTCTATTTTCTCCCTGACCATTATCTTTTTAAGGCCTCTGACCCAATCCCTCTGCTGAATCTGCTCTTTCTAAGGTTACCAATGATCATTCATAAATTTTTCTCAGGTCTCATCTTTCCTGATTTCTCTATAACTAACATGATCATTTCCTTCTCTTTCTCATTACTCTCTCCTCTTGGTCTCCACAATACTGCTGTCTCCTGGTTCTCCACCTACCTAACTACTTCTCAAGATCTTTTTCTGGCTCATTGACTACCTCCAGATACCCTAGTATGCAGTCCGGGGGATTATGGTTGTGGGAAACTCCTGTCACATAGCCACACATAAGTACTCAGTCCCCTCAGTCCTTGACTTTGTCCTAAGCTCTTTTCTAGGTCTGAGATGTTCTTTCCCTTCACTCCTAGATTCACCAGTGTCTTTCAAACACCACCTCAAGTATCATTTTCTTCCTGAGCTATCAGGGCACCACAACTATTATCTTTTATTAATTTTGTGTTGATTCTGCACATAAGCACGTCTATATATGCCGTCTCTACTATTAACATGTAAGTGCCTTGAAGACAAGGACTGTTTGACTTGCTTTCTTGCTTGATAATACTTGCACTCTTTTTTAGAAAAGTGTACATTTAAGTTAAAGACAGACCCAGGATTTGAACCCAAGTTTCTTGGACTGTTGGTTCACTTCTCCCTACATTACATAATTGCACAATTACACAATTTACTCCCCTTCTCTCAATGAGGCATGATCATTATAGCTGGATGTGAACCACATTACTATCTCTCCAGCTAGTTTCTTGGATTGAGAATGTTGTACATTCCCCTGAGCTTTTATAATTGTCCTATCTAATGATAACACTTTACATTAAAGTGCAGAATTCATGGTTCAGATTGAAAGCTGGAAGAAATGTAAGACATAAGGAAGGAAGTCAAGCTTGGGGCCCACAGCCTGCTGGGGAAGGAAGGACATGCAAATCAGGAGGGTGTGGCCCACCTCCTCCCCACATTTCCTCTGAGGCCCCAAGATACCTGCCCAGAGGCAGGGAAGGAAGACACCTACAAATATTGGGCAGAGAACTTACAGTGTCTGCCCTAGAAGGGACTTTGAGGAAAAGGAATGTTAGAGTCTTGACTAGAGAATGCTATAGAACCAGAAAGAGTTATCTATATGCTATGAGAAACAGAAATGGAATTGACACTGAGTCAAAGGGAGCTGAGTTCAAATCCCATCTGTGACTCTGGGCAAATCCTCTTTTGTAAAACCAGTGGGGATAAGGAGAGGGCTCTATGGTGCCTCCTGGCTATACAGCCAAGATCTAGACACTAAGCACTCTAGTACAAAGATAAATGTGAAACAATGCTTAGGGAGTTTATTTTTTAATGGGGGAAGGCAAAGACAACATAGAGACATATGATTATATACATAATATGCAAAAGTAATGGAAGGGAGGCAGCTAGGTGGCACAATAGGTAGAGCACCAGCGCTGAAGTCAGGAGGACCTGAGTTCAAATTTGACCTCAGACACTTAACACTTCCTAGCTGTGTGACCCTGGGCAAGTCACTTAAGGCCAACTGCCTCAGCAAAATAAAATGAAATAAAATAATGGAAGGTAATTTTTAGTAAGAATTAAGACCAGGAAAAGAAAGGTGTCATACCAGTTCTGGTGGACCTGGCCATCCTCAGCAATGAGATCAACCAAATCATTTCCAATGGAGCAGTAATGAACTGAACCAGCTACGCCCAGAGAAAGAACTCTGGGAGATGACTAAAAACCATTACATTGAATTCCCAATCCCTATATTTATGCCCACCTGCATTTTTGATTTCCTTCACAAGCTAATTGTACAATATTTCAGAGTCTGATTCTTTTTGTACAGCAAAATAACGGTTTGGTCATGTATACTTATTGTGTATCTAATTTATATTTTAACATATTTAACATCTACTGGTCATCCTGCCATCTGGGGGAGGGGGTGGGGGGTAAGAGGTGAAAAATTGGAACAAGAGGTTTGGCAATTATTAATGCTGTAAAGTTACCCATGCATATAACCTGTAAATAAAAGGCTATTAAATTTAAAAAAAAAAAAAAGGTGTCATAAAGAAAATGCTTTTGGGGCTGAGCTTTGAAAGAAACTAATAAGAACATTAGAGAAAGAAGAGAACTTGGGACATATATAGTAGGGAGATGGAGCTGAAAGGGATCTTAGAACATATGATTTTTTTTTTTTAATTCATAGCGATTGATAGATTTTGTTTTTAATGTGGCCTAAATTTTTTCTGATTTGTCCCTTTCAGAGACTATCCCATATAACAAAGAATTTTTGGGGGGGAAATAAAAGGAAGAAAGAAAAAAAATCAGTAAAACATCAATACATTGAAATAATTTGATAATGTATACAATGTTCCACACTCAAAGACCTCCATCCTTCCCCTGGCAAAGGAACTGGGGGAGGTAGGGGAAGGGGAAGTGTCTTCTTCTAGCTCTTCTTTGGGGGCAAGTTTAGTTTATCTAACATTAGAGTTGAAAGGGGCTTTAAAGACCATCTGGGCCAATCTTTTCATTTTACAAAGAAGGTGAAGGGGTTATCCAAGGTCAAAAAGTGAGTTAGTGAGTGACAGAATCTGGCCTGAAGCCAAATCTTATGACCTGAATTTCCAAAAAGGTCTGTTCAGAGAAGGGAAAAAAAGTTAGGCTGCTATTAATGTAAATGCATTCATATATTCTCTGGAGGAGGGAAACTGTGACCTTGCCAAAGGTACTTAAAACATTGCTTTGGGAACTGGAGCAAATCCAGGGGCCCAGGACCTGCTGTCAGGTGTTTAGGACAAGAAGTTAACCCACAGTCACTACAGCAACAGCCTGTTCTTTCCTGTATATTGTGGCAAAGGTTGAAGTTGCAGTTTGAGAGTAACTGAACTGGTTGTCATAAATTTAAAGATGTGCTGCCAGTTCCACGCCCCACACTTTGCAGCTCTGTCCTCTGGGGCTCGGCACTATCTGAGCTTAGGGTCTTATCAGAACACCACAGGGCCCTGTGGCCTTTCATGATTAGGACCTACCTTAATGGCAGGCTACTAGGGCCACTGAGGTGGTGGCCTATATGAATGGCCTCTCCAGAGAACCATCTTTTTCCCATCCCTCCAAGGAAATCACAGAGAAGCTGTCTGATGTTGTTAGGGTTTCTATAGAGAAAGAACTTGCCATTCCATCAATTCCACAAACATTTATTTTGTTAAGCTTTAATCATTGTATTTCTAGCCATGCCTCTTGCATAGAAATGTCTATAATCATCTGTTTAAATAAATGCTTGTTGAACGTAGTAAGCTCCTTCAGAATGGAACTGTTTCATTCCTCAGCCCCAACACTCTTTCTGGCAGATGTTGTCATTCATTTCTTTCAGTTGGGTCTGACTCCTTTTGACCCCATTTGGGCTTTTTTTTTTTCTTAGTAGAGATACTGATGAAGTTTGCCATTTTCGTCTCTAGCTCATTTTACAGATGAAGAAATTGAGGCAATTGGAAATTAAGTGATCCTGTCCAGGATCATGCAGCTAGAAAGTGTCTGAGGCTAAATTTGAATTCAGGAAATTATTTTCTTGACCCTAGACCTAGGGCTTTATCCACTTTGCCTCCAGCAACTCCTTGAAAGGTCTTTAAGGGCCAACTAATTCAACATATTCATTTTACAGATAGGGAAATTGAAGTCTAGAAAGGTTTCAATTTGCTCAAAGCCATAAAGTCCTAAGTGGTAGAAATGTCATTTGAACTTGGTTTCTCAGATTTCTTTTTTCTGTACCAATGTTTTCCATAGGGCTCAAAAATGAAATGAATTGAAGATATATAGGAAACTAATGGAAATATATAAGAAAAAGAGAGAGCCACTCCACAATAGATAAATTGTCAAAAGATATGAACCTAAGGAAAGGGAGGATATTACCAATCATGTGAGAAAAAAATGCTTCAAATTACAAATAATGAGAGAATGCAAATTGAAATAATTTTAGGTTTCTTCTCATGTATCAGATTGATAAAGAGGAGAAAAAAGTATGATGACAATTGATGGAAGCCTGTGGATTATAGGCATACTTATGTGGATTATAAGCACACTGAGGTACTATTAATAGAACTGTTAATTAATAGTCTTTTCTGGAAAGCAATTTGGAATCATACTCCAAAAGTTATTAAACTGAACACATCTTTTTGAGCTGACAGCATTACTACTAGGCTTATAACCAAAGGAGATCAAAAACTGAAAGGATGCTTCTGAATAAAAATAGACATACTTGCACTTTTTGTAATAGTAAAGAATTAGAAACAAAATGGATGTGCATCAGTTGGGAAATGGCTGAACAAATTAAGGTACATGATTATAATGGAATATTATTATTCTGAAAGAGATGATGAAAGAAATGGATTCAGAAAAATCTGGGAAGAATTGTATAAACTGATACAAAATGAAGTGAGCAGAACCTGGAGAAAAATTTATACAGCGACTACAACATTGTAAATGAAAACAACTATGAAAGATTTGATTGCTAAAAATCAATGTAATGGCTAACCCTTGATTCACCCTGCCTCAACATCTCTTCAGATATATTGTCCCTGCTTCTTCTTCTGTGAATCACTGACCCAGCCAGAGCAAAGAGGAATGAGAAAAAGATGGTCACTTGCACTCCCTACTCCCAGCCTTGGCAGGCTGTGCAGTTTGCTTCTCAATGTTTCTAGTGTGGGGATGTCCCCCAATCTGATATCCCAGCATCCCCCAAAGCCTGAACATCCGAATCTTATCTAATGAAGAATGCAGAAATGCTTATGCAAAAGCCATCATTCCAGGTATGATCTGTGCTAGGGATATCTGCCAGGGTGAGTCCAGAGGACCATTGGTATGCATTGGGCCCTTGTGTCTTGGGGCATGGAACACTGTGCCTTGTCCAACTTTCTTGATAGTTATGCCGACCTGTACTGTTACCAGATCTGGATCTTAAATGAAATGTAGAAGAAGCCTTGACAAGCTCTTTTTACCCCTTCAAGAAGATTGCCAAATCTAACCTGTCCCTAGCCCTACCTTCAGAGACAGGTTACCTGAAACTAGGGCCCCACACCTTACAAAAGAATGCAGTTCTATGATCCTTCTGACCAATCCAGCCGACCTCCCCCAAAAACAAGATTAGGCATACTGACTTCCCAGTGATGGACTTGCAGGACCTAGGTTTCCTATCCCCATCTTTAATCTGGATTTGGGTGCATAGAAAGGGAATCAGGAGAATTTAGAGAAAAAAAGGTCATATACTGGAATTTTTACAAATGGAGAAACTGAGGGTTAAAGTGACCGGCTAATGTCTCAACAGCAAAGATTGTAAGTCAGATTTCAGACGAATGTTCTCCCTAATCTGGGGTCTGAAGGCATAGATCTATTTATTGCCAGTCTTTCAAATCCTTTAGCCCCTTTCAAGAACTCACCGCCTTGCTCAGATACCCAGAAAAGGTAACTAAGCTGATTCCTCTAATTCACCCTCCCCAAAAGTCCAAGATTAATAAAACCTATGGGACTTCCAAAAAACAAAAACCCAAACCATGTTGAGTTTAACAAACACTTCAGACAAGGTTTGTGACAGCATGTACAATTTTTTTTTCTTTTTGTATGTGAAGATATTTGTTGATTGTCAAGTTCATAATTATTTTTTAATTAAAAGGAGTGGACTACATTTCGAGGTAGTAAGCTTTCCATTACTGGAGGTGTTCAAGAAAAATGTGTTAAGATATGGCATAGAGGTGATTAGATTAGAAGATGTTCTGGGGCTTCTTCCATCTGGGAGAAATTCTGAAGACTTGTGTGAAAATCCCAGCTTGTGTAGTAAACTATCTATATGACCTTGGGTAAAGACATTTTCATTTTTAAGTCTTACTTCCATCTACTTAACGCCTTAAGGCAGGTAGTCCTTAATTCCGTAGATAGTATTGAGATAAAAGAAAAGAGAGGCGTAAGGGGATGGGAGAAGGAGAGAGGGTGGTGAGGAGGGGGTAAAAGGGCACGGAGAAAGAAGGGGAAGGGAGGGAGAGAGAGGGAGGAGAAAAAGAGGAAAGGGACAATAAGAGTCGGGAGGAGGGAGGGAAGAAAGGGAAGGTGAGAAAGGAGAGGGGGATGAAGGGTGGGAGGGAGGAGAGAAAAAGGGGAAGGGGAACGAGAGGACAAGAAGGAACAGAGGGAGGGAAGGAGAAGATATGGAGTAGGTGGAGGAGAAAAGAGAGAGGGAGACGAGGACGGAGGAGAGGAGCCCCCAGAAGACTGGGAGAAGAGGCAGGGAGAAGAGTAAATGAAGGAGGCGGGAGTGAGCGGGTGAAGGGTGGGTGTGGGGGGGTGTAGAAAAAATATTTTAGAAGGCGGGGATTCTTTCGCTCCGCCTCTTCCCCCCCCCCCCCGACTCGAGCCCGCCCCCCAAGTCCCCGCCTTTCTCCTGCCCCGCCCTCCCCTCTTGTCTACAGCCAATCCCAAAGTAGTTTGGACAGACTTGGCTCCAGGGCGGCGCTTGCAGCCAATGGAGCAGCGCATTGTTGGGTTGCGGGCCTCGCAGGCCGCACCCTGTGGCGAGGGGAGGAGCCGAGGGGGCCGGGCCGGGGAGGGGTAGAGGAGCAGGCGGAGGGCGGGGGAGTACGTCCGTGGCTGAGGCAGCGCCGCCGCGGCTGGGAGGAGGCGGGGCCCGAAGAGAGGGTGAGGGAGAGAAAAGAAGGGAGAGCGGGGTAAGGGACAAGCGGGCGTTGCTGCCGCCGCCGCCGCCGCCGCCTTCTCCGCCGCAGCCACCCCCTCCGCCGCCCCTGCCCGTCCTGAGGAGAGGGAGCCCGAGAGCGAGCCCCGCGCGGCCTCCGATTCTCCGTAGAGGTGAGCGGGGCGGGGGCAGGCGGAGAGACGAGGGGGGGTCCTTCGGGGGAAAGAGGCTGTCAAGATGCTTGGAGGGAGGGGGCGTTGTTTGTGGGGAGGGGGCTCGGGGATCTGCGGCGGAAGGTGGCGGGGCTTTCGGGGGGGGGTACCCTCCGGGAGGAGGGCGCGCTCATGAGAAGAGGGCTCCCGTCGGGGGGGATACCTGTGGAAGGCTGCGCCCGAGCGGGGTCCCTCGGCGGAATAGAGCAGGGGGAGATGCCCGGAAGGGGGTTAGGCTATGAAGAGGGGATCAGGCAAGGGGGCGCTCGGGCATCATGTACCGAGGACCGAATCAGGGCGGGGAAGTTGGGACTGACTGACACCAGGCGCTGGGGATGGGGCAGGGTGGCCTAGGCGGTGTCGGAGGCTGTGGGGGAGGGGGAGGGGCTGGCATGGGGGCACTCAGGTAATCCTGCAGGATTAGCGGGTCCTGCCCGGAAAGCCCCGGACGCACCAAGGAGACTTACCTGGGCACGATCTCACGAGGCTTCAGTGGGTTGGTAAAAAAAAAAAAAAAAAAAAAATTCAAATGGGGGCTTGGATTGGGAGGAAGAATGAATATTAATCTGGCATTTAGGGGAATGAAGCCAGTGTGATCTGCTGAAGATTGGCTAGTAATCCCTATTGCATATTTTAAGGTAATATCATTGCGGGTTTTCTGCGTGCACAGTCTCCCTTCCTGTGCTCATTGTACTAAAAGCAGCATGGAGAGTAGACGGTTATAATTATTCTGCTCAGATTGTGCAGGGTGACAATAACATAAACCCTTCACCAAGGAAGGAGTGCCCGGAAAGATGGTAGATCTGCAGTTCTTTATGTGAAAGAATTGTGCAGGATTTTTGTTGACTAGTGAAGCAGCAACATCAAGAGTAGGCCATGTTCTGTGGGGGTTTTCATGAGTTATTAAGTGGAAGATCTGATATAAACATATAAAAACAGTGGTGTTAATTGTTTTATTATAATAAAGCATTGTCTGGAATCAAATATTATCTACAGCTACAAGTTGTATATTTTTTTAGCGTGTAGGTATATATATGTGCAAAATACATATATTTGCTTGTTTTTTTAAAAAAAAATACATTGAAAATTACTTCAGCAAAAGGAAAAAAAAAACATTTATATCTATTTTAGAGATAGGAAGCTGATCAGACTTGATCTTTACTGAATATTATTGCAGTTGGTAGTCTTCATTAATCCTGTTGTTTTAAAAACATTTCAGAAGATCCTTGTTAAGAATTATACTTATTTTTACTTTAGAGATTCATTGACCACAGAATATTATGTAGGTATAACTGCTTTTAGGCTAGTGGATAGTCATAGGTATTGCCATAACCTTATACATAATACCCTTAAAATGGCAGGATTCAAGTGTTATACCCTGGGAAAACATAAAGATGTTGATAACAGTTTGTTTTTTGAGTAAATTGAAGTATATGGGGGGAGAGGTTGATTGAAGGTTTACTGTCTCAAATTTGTGAAACAGAAGGGAAAACAGGACAGCTGGTCTATATATATATATATATGTATGTATGTATGTATTCATTAAATTAAAAGTTTTCTTATTGATGACTTTTGTTTTTATATCACATTCATTTCCAAATTTATCCCCACACCATGGAGCCTTCCACTGAAATAATGATTTTTTTTTTTTTAAAAGAGGAAAAAAAAGCAATTAAGTGAAATTTACTGGCATATAGTTATGTGCACTGTTCATACCCATTATCCTCCTCCACTTGGCAGTAAAGGAATGGAGGTACATTTTCTGAACTCTCTTTCGGGTTTAAACTTGGCCACTGTAGTTACAAAGCATTCAGTTTTGTTATTTTCTTGTTATTATTTTCTTTTTTTTTTTTTTTTGCAGTTTAAGATATGATTTATTGATTATTGATCAATTCTAAATTTTTGAATATTATACCATTTGGTTTCTGTTCAGTATTGATATCAATTGATGTCTATAATACCTTTTTCTAATATATCTTTTTTTCTTTTTTTTTTTTTTTTTTTTTTTTAATAGCCTTTAATTTACAGGATATATATACATGGGTAACTTTACAGCATTAACAATTGCCAAACCTCTTGTTCCAATTTTTCACCTCTTACCCCCCCCACGCCCTCCCCTAAATGGCAGCATGACCAGTAGATGTTAAATATATTAAAATATAACTTAGATACACAATAAGTATACATGACCACAACATTATTTTGCTGTACAAAAAGAACCAGACTCTGAATTATTGTACAATTAGCTTGTGAAGGAAATCAAAGATGCAGGTGTGTATAAATATAGGGACTGGGAATTCAATGTAATGGTTTTTAGTCATCTCCCAGAGTTCTTTTTCTGGGTATAGCTAGTTCAGTTCATTACTGCTCCATTAGAAATGATTTGGTTGATCTCGTTGCTGAGGATGGCCTGATCCATCAGGACTGGTCATCATCTAGTATTGTTGTTGAAGTATATAATGATCTCCTGGTCCTGCTCATTTCACTAAGCATCAGTTCGTGTAAGTCTCTCCAGGCCTTTCTGAAATCATCCTGTTGGTCATTTCTTACAGAACAGTAATATTCCATAATTTTCATATACCACAATTTATTCAGCCATTCTCCAACTGATGGACATCCATTCAGTTTCCAGTTTCTAGCCACTACAAAAAGGGCTGCCACAAACATTCGTGCACATACAGGTCCCTTTCCCTTCTTTATAATCTCTTTGGGATATAATCCCAGTAGTAACACTGCTGGATCAAAGGGTATGCACAGTTTGATAACTTTTTGAGCATAGTTCCAAACTACTCTCCAAAATGGTTGGATTCGTTCACTTGTTATTATTTTCTTGATGATATTGCTTTCGTAAAGTGAATTCAAGGACTACATTGTGAGCAGTTTCTAGTTCTTGTTTATTCCATTCAATGATGGAGTTGTCCCATTTTAGGGGATTGATAGATACACAAAGAGGTTAAGTAATTCACCCAGGGGTCACACAGCTAATAATCATCAGTCAGAATTGATCTCAACTCTTCCTGACTTCAAACTTCATACTATCCATTATGCCATGCTGCTTTCTAATATGATTTATGCCTTGGAAAAAAACAAAATTGTAGATTGGTTTACTAAGGAAGTGAATGGTTTTGGCAGTCAAAACTGCTTTAGAAAGACTTTGATGTGGTTATATAATGCTTGCTGTACCACTTGTAGAGTTAGTTTGCTTCTTGTAGCATGTTTCGGTTTAAATATTAAAGTTATAGAACAATGAGCCTGACTAGAATTTCTAGCCTAGAGAGTGGTTTTCCCTTAGGCAGACCATTTTATACTTTTCTATTTCTGAAGTTATTTGACGAGAAGGAAACTGTTTAGATTGATTTTTTTATTGCATATGTTCCTTGGAATGATTGCAAATTTTCAGTTAGCCACTTGTAGATAATTTTATTTTAGTTTATCAGAATATGTTTCAAAAATGTTTATAATGAATTTTTATTGAGTGTAATGTCTTGTTTACTTTTAATAGACACTTACCATGCCACTTGTTCCCTGAACTTGGCATTTTCTTTTTTTCCCATAAGAACATGATATTCATAAATTAGATTAAATGAGATTTTTCTTAGATATTTTATGTTTACAAAATGGAAATGTTCTGTATGGCAATAGTATAATTGTCATAGTTGGAGTGAAAGAGGATTTATTTAGCTGCCCTTATGTTTTCAGATTAATTGTTTTGATTAGACTACTGGTCTCAAAGACCTCAATTTTGATTTTTTTTCCCCCTGATTTCTAAAACATTTCAAACATAATGACATCTCTCTGCTCTGGTTATGCTCAGGAACCTTTCTACCTATTAGTAATCTTAATAATTCGTTGTCTTGTGTCCAGCCTGATGATAAAACTATCTCACTTAGCCAAACTTGTCACTAGATTATATTAGAGTCTGTTTTTGGGTGGTAGGACACAGCAGAGCTTATACCTCACTGGTTGAATTTTCAGAAACCTAGAATCATGCTGGGATATGGCATTGAAGAATAGAACTTTGGGAGAGGTTTTGCTTATTTTTTAATCCAATATTTCAGACTCAATTTAATGAGTTTTACATGCCAGTTCTGAAAGACTTTAAAGTACCTAGCTCTTTTTTGTTCAAGCTAACTTTAATATTAAAGACTTGTTAGTTGCTTTCCCCTCCTTTCTTCCCTGTTTCCCTGGTCCTTTGGCCTTGAGCCATCCCAGAATCCAGTGACAGACTGCCTGTGGATAGGAAGACCTCCTATGGCTGGGGTGCCCTTCCCTCTTGCCTTTTTCCTGCACTCTTTTGTCTTGGCTGTTTGATTGGTCACATTTTCTCATTAGTACCCTCTTCTCCTGGGACCAAGTTAATTGAAGGATAGAGCAGAGAGCTTCTCCCAAAATCTCCATTGAAGGAGGGCACCCCAAGCTAGCTGTCTTTCCATTTCCAACTGGGCTGTGAAAGTAATAGAATATTATTGTTATATAGAAATAATAAACTGGTTTTAGAAAGGCCTGGAAAGAATGACATGAACTGCTGCTGAGTGAAACAAGCAGAATCAGGAACACATTTTACCTGCTAACAGCAAGATTGTGCAGTGATCAACTATGAAAGACTAGGTGGTTCTCAGCATTTCAATGATCCAAAGACATACCAATAAACTTTGGATAGAAAATGCTAGCTGCGTTCAGAAAGATGTAAATCAATACATTCTATGTATTTTTCTCTTTTTTTTTTTTCTCTTGTGATTTTTCCCTTTTGTCTTGATTGTACTCTCCCAACATGATTTTTTTCCTTGCACAAGCATAAGTTTTGTATTTGTATTCATTTACATACATGTGTTTCTTTCTTTTTTAAAGCTTTTTATTTTCAGGGGAAACTAGGTGGTGCAATGGAAAGAGCACCAGCCCTTAAGTCACTATGTGATTCTGGGCAAGTCACTTAACCCCAATTGCCTGGGGTGGGGGGTCGGGGAGAGGGAGGAAAGCTTTTTATTTTCAAAACATAATTGACCCTTTCATAGCCTTGTGTTTCAGATTTTCCCCTCCTTCCCCCCACCCCATTCCCTAAATGACAAACAATCCAATATGTGTTAATATATGTTAAATCCATTATGTGTAAACATATTTATACAATTCTCTTGTTGCACAAGAAAAATCAGATCAGAAAGGAAAGAAAATGACTAAGAAAAGAAAATGCAGGAGAACAACAAAAAGAGTGAGAATGTTATATTGTGATCCATATTCGGTTCCCCCAGTCCTCTCTTTGGGTGTAGATAGCTCTCTTCATCACAAGATCATTTCCGACATGATTCATAAAGAAATGTATGTTTTAAAAAGTTAATATACATGTACAACCAGAAAAAATAAAACAATAATAATAAGATCAAATCTACTGCAACTAAGTAGCTGTAGGTTCTTCAGGCTTTACCATCGGTCTTGCCTCAAAGTTATGAAGTCTCCTGACATTGTCGTCTAAGCTGTTTATGGAACCTAAGGAGTCCTGGGTCTAATTTCTGCCCTCTCAATGATCCTTTAGCACATCAGGATCTTTATCTTGCCTTGCCTTTTATATGTTATCTCCCCAATTAGAATGTGTACTTTTTGAGAGCAAGGACTGTATCTCTTTTTTTTTTTTTTTTTTGGTGTCCTTAGCACTTAGCACAATGCTAGGTACATAGTAAAGTTTAATAAATCCTTTTTCATTAACCAAATAAACCACTAAAGTCATTTTTGTCTGGTACTGGAATTCCTGCCTCCAGTTCCTATCTACTTATTACATTCTAAATTGGTTAGCTTTTGAGATTTTGGAAGAATCCGAGATGGTAACTGTGGGAAATTTTTTTTTTTTTTTAATGAAGATAAAAGTTTATAGCAACCATGAGTCTCAACTTACCAACTTGAATTTGTTCCTGTTAACATTGCAAATGTGTATCAAGTTACTATCTGGATATTTGTACCTTGAAAGTTCTTGGTACATATTTTAGAAGTAATGTTTTAAGACTTCTTCATAACTCAAGTTTTCTTTGTCCAGAAACTCTTTAGTCCTCCAACAAGTGAAGCAAGAAAGTAAGTGTTGCTAAAGGAGATGTGTAAGAAAACTATAAAAGGTAAGAAGGGGCCAGGTAATGAAGAGTTCTAAAGGCAAACAGAGGAGTTTATATTTGATCTTGGAGGCAATATTTAGTCACAGGAATTTATTAAATAGGGGAGTGGCATGGTTAGATTTGTACTGGAAGATCGAGTAGAAAGAGAATTAACTTGGTGAAATGCTTGAAGGCTATTGTAATAGCTCAAGTGTGAAGTGATGAGAATTTGAAACTGAGTGGTGGCTCTTTCCTTGATAATAACAATCCTATCTTTAGATATCCTAAATTTGTCCTATCCTTAATAATTACTTGAAAGGAACATTTCCTATATTTCTCTATTCTTTTACAACTGTCTCCTAGGAAAAAAAATATTATATGGTGATCCTCATCAGCTTTATTAGTTACCATCATTAACAAATGATTCCCAATCAGTAGATCCAGGCAAAGTTTTTCTCTATGCTTCAGTTCTGCATCATGAATTGCCTCTTGGATGTTTCTAAATTTTCCTATTAGTACTAAGGGCACACCCAGGTTCACAATCTCAGTGCCATCAACTCTTTTCCCTCACTGCTTATATCCATTCAGTTGCCAAAATTTGTGTCTCTTTCTAGAGGCAGCTAGGTAACACAGTGAATGGAATGCTGGCCCTGAAATCAGGAGGATCTGATCACTTTTTAACTTTGTGACCTGGGCAAGTTACTTAACCTTCTCTGTTTCAATTTCATCAACTCTTTTAAAAATGGGGACAATAATAGCCGTAAAAATAAAATAAAAATATATATCAGGCACTTAGCCCAATATCTGGCACTTAATAGATGCCTGTTTTCTTTTTTCCCTGTACCGCTCTTGCTTTTGTTCTCTTTTCTCTACTACATATAAAATATATGTACTACCAGCCCAGTTTATTTCTTCTCATCTAGACTTTTGCTATATTCTCCTATTTGGTCTCTCTGTATTAGGCTTCTTCCCACTTCCTGTTACCTCTAGAATCAAGCTTAAACTTTGACATTAAAATTTCTTTACAATCTATCTTCTTTGTACCATTATAATATTCTTACATTCTCTTCTATGTACTCTATTGTCTACATATTAGTTTACTTTTCCATACACATGACATTCCATCTCCCATCTCTGTACTTTTGTCATGATTGTCAGCTGTCCTTAAAATGTATTCCTTCTCACCTTTATCTTTTAGAATTCCCTCTTTCTTCAAGACTCAGCTTAAATATTACCTTCAGCATGAAACTTTTTACCAATTCTCTCTCCCTTCCCAACCTAGCAGTTAATTCACTCATCAAAACTACTTGGATTTAATTTTGTATGTTTGATGTTTATATATATATAGTATATATATATATATATATATATATATATATATATATATATATAGTTATGTATACACACACATACACACACACATATATTTAAAACATAACACCTTGAGGGTAGAGTATGATTCTATGATATCTTTTTATCTCCAGTATTTAGCATAGTTCCTGGAACATAGTAAGCACTTAATAAATGTTTTGATGATTGATTAGGTCTCCTCTTATTTGTTTGACTGTTCCTCAGTTTATTTTGCTAAATTTATCATCTGTGCCTTATCTTCTAACTGTGAATGTGCCCTAAGACTTTGTCCTTGATTCTTTTCTTCTCTCTACATTCTCACCTGGTGAGTTTGTTAGTTCAATAGTGGTGTTCAATGGTGGCTATGTTGATGATTCCCAATCCGTATATCCAATCTTGAGCCCTAATTCTGCATTACCAATTGTCTGTAGGACATTTCAGTCTGAATTTCCTGAAGGCATCTTAAACTCAGAAGTTCAGAGGAGATTCTTTTATATCCATATCTCCTCAAGCCCCCAAATATAGCACAACAATATTTTTTTGTTTTGTTTTTGTTTTTTGTTTTTATTATAGCTTTTTATGTACAAACCATATATGCATGGGTAATTTTTCAACCCTTGCAAAAACTTCTGTTTCAACTTTTCTCCTTCTTCCCTTCATCCCCTCCCCCAGATGGCAGGTAGTCCCATACATGTTAAATATGTTAAAGTACATGTTAAATATAATATATGTATACATATTTATACAGTTATCTTGCTACACAAGAAAGATCAGATTTAGAAAGAAGGTAAAAATAACCTGAGAAGAAAAAACAAATAATAACAAAAAGAGTGGAAATGTTATGCACAACAATGAATAAAAACATTCATCCAAATGTTTACAATTTTTGTGATTCTCAACTTCTTAATCTCCCACAATTCAATTTATAACCATTTGCCAAGTTCCTGTTGATTTTACTTCCACAATATTTCTTAGAAGCATTTCTTTCTCTCCATTAATCTGTCATCACTCTATGTGCTTAGTATAAAACCTGTCATATAATGGATGCTTAATAAATGTCTATTGATTGAGAGTTCGGTTTCTCATGAATTCTTGCAATAGACTTTTAAAATAATTAATATTTTATTTTTTTCCAATTACATGTAGAAACAATTTTAAAATTTCATTTTTATAATTTAAAATTTTTACAATCTCCCATGCCTCTCCTTGAAAAGATAAGCAATTTGATAAAAGTTATATATGTGTTGTCATGCAACACATATTTTCATATTAGCTATGTTGTGAAAGAAAACTGACAAAAACTCCAAGAAAAGTCACGTTTAAAAAAACCAGTATGCTTTGATCTGCATTCATATTCCATCAGTTCTTTCTTTGGAGTTGAATAGCATTTTTCATCATTGGTCCTTTAGAGTTGTAATTGAATCTTTGTATTGCTGAGAATAGCTAAAAGGCATTCACAGTTGATCATTGAACAATATTGTTAGAATTATATACAATGTTCTCCTGGTTCTGCTTACTTCACTTTGTATCAGTTCATGTATGTCTTTCCATTTTTTTCTGAAACCATCCTGCTCATCATTTTTATGCCACAGTAGTATTCCATCACAATCATATAATATAGGTTGTTCAACTGTTCTCCAATTGATGGGTATTCCCTCAATTTCTAACTATTTGCCACCACAAAAAGAACTGTTATATTTTTGTATTTATAATTTTTTTTCCTTTTTAAAAAAATCTTTTTGGGATACAGACCCCAGGAGTAGTATTTATCATAGACTTCTAACATCGCCCCTTTCCTCTCTTCAGTCTATGCTTTACATAGCTGCCAAAGTGATATTCCTCAAGCACAGGTTTAAGAATATCACTCCTGTTAATTAACTCCAGTGACTCCTTAGTGCTTCTAGGATCAAATATCTAAAGCACTTTATAACCTGGCTCTAACCTGCCTTTGAATGAATGAATGAAAAAAGCATTATAGGTTTCCTGTTTCCTATATAATATGCTAAACAATCCTTATCTTTAAAGAGCTTCCTTTCTTTAAAAAAAAAAAAAAAAAAAAAAGGTTTTATTTTTAATTTATTATTTTTTTAGGGGCTTGCTTTCTAAAAGGGGAATAGGGACCAAAGATGGGTTAATTTAGTCTAGAAAGTGACCATATGGTACGTGAAGTCATAAGGAACTATAGTTTTGATTTGATTTTTGTTCCCAGGGATAGAGATGGAAAGGGGTTGGGCAATGGGACTTTGATGCAGTCTTCTAGGAATGTGGCTAGAAAACAATGTGGAAATCTGGTGTGACCAACAGATTATGAATTCCCCTCACTCAGAAGACCTGGGCCCTTTTCTTAACCTATTACACAATATTTTTAATTTACTTTGAAGTCTAGCCAAATGGCAATCTCTTTTTCCTCTCTGTGCCTTTGAATAGGCTGTCCCTTTATGACTGGAACCTTACTCCATCTTCATTTCTTGTGATTTCTAGCTTCCTTAAATGCTCCACTTAACCTCTTTTCAGATTTAGGCAAGGTGGGTATAGAAGAAAAGAAGAATCTGCCTTCTTTTGGAGAATACTTTCTGGGAATGTGAAAGGTTTTTGTTTTTAGAAGACCAAACTTGAATGAAAAAAGTGGCTATAAAAAGACTTCCAAAGATAAAGATTATCTATGAAAGAGCTAAAATAAGAAATACACATAGATGTTCAGAAGTAAAATTTGATGGGCCTTATTATTGATAAGCACTTATAAAGCTGTGAAAAATTTCCTCTGGCTTTCCAGAATGAAGAAGACTATACATTTTTGTAGAAGGTAGGATGCTGGGAATATGGAAGGCCAGATCAACAAATATAGTAGAAGAGTGAGATTAAGGTGTCTGTCATTATTATTTGCCTAATGGTATATTAATAAAAATGCATATGATAAAAAAAAAACCTCAAAGCTCAGCTAAATGTTGCCTTATTTAAGGTCTTTCATTCCTTCATCACATATATAATGTATGGCTGTTTCCCAAATAAAATTTAAGTATCCTGAAGGCAGGGACTGTTTCATATTTGCCTTTTTATCTTTAGTCCCTAGTGCATAGGTAGGTGTTTAATGAATGCTTATTGATTTGTAGTGAGACTCTGGATATAGTTCATAAACCCACATGGGCACAAGCAGGTAGGGCCCCAGAGTTTGACTGGTTATCTTTTCTTCCTCTGTCCAAAGTTCAAGGGATTCCCTTCAGGGAGAGGGAAAGATCCTTTTTATTCTATAGGCTTACATTTTATCTTGTGTGTTTTGTCTGCATTCCTTCATGTGATGTTTCTCTTTACCTGGATGCTTATGGCTGTTGTTCTAGCCTTAATTATCACTAGAAAAAAGAGATTTTTAGTTTCTCTATTGGAGCCTTTTGTGTATACTCATTCTGACCCAGTAGGTAGTTAAAAAGCTTTATCTTCATCATATATAAAATCTATACTGGAAACAGTCACAGAATACTCGGGCATGCTTTCAGTCTAGGGTAGGGCCTCTCTATTACATGTTATCAAGAATTTCTAGAAGCAGACTTAACAAATCCCTCATGTGGATAGGCATTGGGCAGAATCCCCCTGTGCATGTTTTGAGAACTGGATTCTCAGTGTCCAGTTCTTTGTTAAAGATTGTTCAATTATTAGGGTAGAGAAAATTAGACAACAATATAGATTGTAACTATGAAGTTTTTGCTTTACAGTCTTAAGTTCTAGGAAGCTGAGGCAGCTAGATAGCTTAGTAGATAGAGCACTGGGCCTGGAGTCAGGAAAACATGAGTTCAAATCAGACCTCAGACATTTACTGTGTGACCTGGGCAAGTTACTTAATCTCTTTTTGCCTTAATCCACTGAAAAAGGAAATGGCAAACCACCTCCAAGAAAACCCTGTGGACAGCATTAGAGTGTTATGGTCCACAGGTTCACAGTTAATAAGAGTCAGACATGTGTGAATGAAAGAACATTTTGGATAGATTCTTAGAGTAGTTTGACAGGAATAATTATAATATTTTTATATTTAATTTTAATTATAATAATAATGATTCCTTTAATGCTAGCATCTTCTCCTTTGTTGATTATTTCCAACTTATCCTGAATATATGAGAAAGGTACATATATATGAATGTATGTATGTATGTGTGTGTGTGTGTGTGTGTGTGTGTATGTGCACATATCTTGTTTGTAGAAAGTTGTTTATATACTGGCTTTCCCATTATCTTAGTTGGTCATCTTAATAACCCTGTGAGAAAGATTCTGTTATTCTCCTTATATAGATGAGAAAACTGAGGTGAGTTGATATAGATTAAATGACTTGCTCACACAGTTATTGTCTAAGGCAAGTTATGGTTTTAGGTTTTTCTGACTACCACTATCAGACCCTATCCATTGCACTGCACTGAGTCATTAGGACTCGTTAGTATTGTTATGTAGCTTATCTTTTTATCCTAAAAGAAAATCAGATGCAATTGATGGTAGCCTGCTAAAGTGGTAAATTTAGAAATGCAAATATTTTCATTTTCTGGAATCCTTATATGCTGACATTTACAGATAAATAATTTTATTCTTTGGGCTTATCTCTTAGATAATAAGCATTACTTGGTTTAAAATATTTTAATTTTGTGGGTTTTATAGGTGGTATAATTGTCATAGCTTATTAGTATATGTTTTATGACTTTTCTTCCCTGGTAGTAGCTAAGTCCTTCATATTAATAGATTGTAGTATTATTGAGTCACAGTTTGACATGTTTTAATTATAGATTAAATTGTGAAAATAGAGAACTTGAATGTATATATTAACTTGGGAAGTTTTCAAGAGTTCAGTGTTTCAAGTGTTAAGAGACTCAAGATTATAATTAATTTCATCAGTTATAGTCAGTTTTAGAAATCATATTCATAAACTCATTGGTTTAGAATTCTAAAAACTTGAGAGAACATCTTATTACAACTTCTGGGTTAATTGATGTCCCACAGGATTAAATAATTTGTCCAAGGTAGCATTTCAAGAACTAGAGTTTGAAACTAGGACCTCTTCTGTTATGATGAGGTTATCCTGAGTACCTCCTGGAAAGTAATGAAACATGGCTATACTGAGTAAGCTTCTTTAAATGAAGGTTCTGGGAAAAGCCATTCATTCAGAGGTAAAGGCCTGGGGTGGAGGTGGAAGGGAGGGGATAGTAGAGAAAGTCTAGGAATACAGGAAAGAATTGAAGTATAGTAGAAAGGCAGATGATAATTTATATTTTTTTAATCTTACTTTCATGGAGAAAACATATCCCTTTGATGGCGTCAAGGACATTGGTGGTGACAGTTTGTTTTGGGGGGGTTCTTTGGTAGGAATGGTTACTAAGGAAGTAGGACAGTGACACCTGGAGAGGTAGTTGCCATGTCTTAAGGTAATTGTTTCTCTAGATAATACCTTTAGGGACTGGGCCAGAAGGAGGACTATTTGGGAAGGGTAGGGGGAGGTGTTGCTATTTTTTGGCACTCTTGGTTTGTTATTTTACTTTACCTTATATTACCTATACCTTGCCCTTTATACTTAGAACAGTTTATTTAAATAAATTATTTTTATGTTTCATATGTTTCACTATTATTACTACAACAACTTGTGAGGTATAATCATATCAGAATATGATCATCTTTAAGTACTACTTTGGTGTCTTATTATAGAGCACAGGTGACCAAAGATTATTCAAGTCTGGGTCAGAGGAGCATAAATCATCCTCCTTATTGTTCTTATGGAACAATTATATGCCAAACATTCACATACCACAACTTGGTCATTCTCCAACTGATGGGCATCCACTTTGTTTCCAGTTTCTTGCCACTATGAAAAGGGCTGCCACAAACATTTTTGCACATGTGGGTCTCCTTCCTTCCTTTAATATCTCTTTGGGATATAGGCCCAATAGAAACACTGCTGAATCAAAGAGTATGCACAATTTGATAACTTTTTTAGCATAATACCAAATTGCTCTCCAGAATGGCTGGATCTGTTCACAGTTCCACCAACAGTTTTATATTAGTGTCCAGTTTTCCCACATCCCCTCCAACATTTGTCATTATCTTTTCCTGTCATTCTAGCTAATCTGACAGGTGTGTAGTGGTATCTGAGTTGTCTTAATTTGCATTTTTCTGATCAATAGTGATTTAGAGCATCTTTTCATATGATTAGAAATGGTTTTAATTTCTTCATCTGAAAATTGTCTGTTCATATCTTTTGACCATTTATCAATTGGAGAATGGCTTGAATTCTTATACATTTGAGTCAGTTACATATTTTAGAAATGAGGCCTTTATCAGAATCCTTAAATGTAAAAATATTTTCCCAATTATTGCTTCTCTTCTAATTTTATCTGCATTAGTTTTGTTTGTACAAAAACTTTTTTTTTTTTGTGATTTTATTTTATTTTATTTTTTAATTTAATAGCTTTTTATTTACAGGTTATATGTATGGGTAACTTTACAGCATTAACAATTGCAAAACCTCTTGTTCCAATTTTTCACCTCTTACCCCCCACCTTCTCCCCCAGATGGCAGGATGACCAGTAGATGTTAAATATATTAATATATAAATTAGATAAACATGACCAAATTGTTATTTTGCTTGTACAAAAACTTTTTAACTTAATATAATAAAAATTATCCATTTGGTGTTCAGTTATGAGTTCCAGTTCTTCTTCGGACACAGATTCCTTCTTTCTCCACAGATCTGAGAGGTAAATTATCCTGTGTTCTTCTAATTTGCTTATAATATCACTCTTTATGTTTAATTCATGAATCCTTTTTGATCTTATCTTGGTGTGTGTTGTTAGGTTTGGGTTAATGCTTATTTTCTTCCATACTGGTTTCCAGTTTCCCCAGGAGTTTTTGTTAAATGTGGATTCTTGTCCCAAAAGCTAGGGAAATGACCATCCTTTTATTAATAACACAATGACCTTATTAATAAAATTATTAAAATCACCCAGAAACTGTCTCTCAAATTGGCACAATTTGCTGCTTTTCTTAAGTCTGTGACCATTTTCCAGTTCAGAGAAATAACTTATTACAAAAAGAACTCAACTTCATTAATATGGCATTTTTACTGTGAGTGAAGCCAAAAGATTTAAAAATATTGCAATTAAGTGGAAGGATAGTTCAGGTTTTCCTTGATGTGAGGCAGCTGAAGAAATTAATAGAGTTGATTTTATCTTGTAACCAAAGATTACAAGAAACTTTAACAAGAACATCCTACTTTTTTTTTTTTTTGGATAATAAAATAGAAACTTTATTATAGTTTACACTCAAACATCTTAGGATATGAAAAGTTTAAGTGGCAAAAATTTTAAAGCCACCATTTTAAAGACTTACATACCAATACATGATTCTACAATTATTACATTCTGCATTTGTATAAAATATATTTTTATGAGATTTATAGCATTAATGTGTATAAAAATACTTAAAGCATTCAGGTATTTCTATTTAAAATCTAACAGTGCAATTTGCACTGGGAGAAAAATGCCGATTTCTTGAGCAAAGTGTTCCAAGTTAAAACAGCATAATTCTCAACATAGTGCACCATTTAAATACATTTTCTTTAACTCTTAACTTCACACTTTTAACACTTATTTGTACTGTATCCTTTTTTCACTTGCAAAATTCTCACATATTTGTTTCATTTAATTTCCCAATTAAATTTTTTCATTTTCCCAATTACTTAAGTCCCAACTTTTAGAAGTAAATAGTAAAAAAAAACTAAATTATTCATTGTTTCAACTCCACAATCTGCCTTATCAAGCAGATTCCAAAAATGAGAAATTAATACTGAAAACTAACTTATCTTATTCAAGTCAGAGTTTACAATTTACTAATAGATAATCTTTGAAAATAGATGTTTTAAAAAGAATGAGGCCCATGTTTTATTTTGGAGGCGTTAAAACTACAATTATAACTTTGAACACACAAAAAATTTTTATTTATAACCAAACATTTCCAAAGGAACCAAGAGTATTTTTCTAATTATATTTTTGTCAGTTTGATACATGCTAATATAAAATATGCCAGTTAGATCCGAACACTTACAGGATAAGAGTCCAATATACATTTAATCTTAACCCATTTTCAAAGCCTACAATTAGAAGACAAAAATATGTCCTAAGAAAATTATAGAACAACTTTCACACACCATTGTCATGATGCTCAACAGTACATTAACTGAAATTTTATTTTTGTAATGATTACCTAACTAAAATTGTACTTCCTTGCCAAGTTTAACCATATTCTCTTTTGGAGAACATACTACTTTTCAATGCTCATGATGAGCATCAGCAAAAAAAAAAAACCCAAAAAAAACCTCCCATGAAAATACTCACAACTTCTAAAGCTCCAAGCTTAGAGTCTGGAAAAATCATTGTTCTGAGTTCAAATCTAACCTCAGACATTTACTGACTATGTCATCCTGGACAAGTTATTTAATCCTGTTTGCCTTAGTTCCTCATCTGCAAAATGAGTTGGAGAAGAAAATAGCCAACCACTTTTAATGTCTTTATTATGAAAAACCCAAATGGAGTCACAAAGAGTTGGACATGACTGAAAAACAACCAAACAAACCAATATCAGTTGCAAATAATGAAGAAAGAGTCTGCAGCACACTTAGTAAGAACTTCTGACTTAAGTAAACATGTATCTTAATACCTAGTAATGTCAGCTCAGAGCTAGGCAAAACATGCAGGAAAATATGGCTCAGGATTAATGGAAGAAAGAAAATGGAATTACATGGACCAGATATACAAAAGCCTAATTTTACAATTCAAGAATCAACCCAATCAAATGTCAAAATTTTATTAAATACCTACTATGCACCAAACAGTGTTCTAGACACCAGAGAAGAAAAACAAAAACAAAAAAAAGTGCTCTTAAAGGACATTCTAATAGAGAAGAAATATGTACATATATAAGTGTATAAAAAAATGTAAAAAGTAGCTATAAGTTAACCTTGTCAGGGAAGGTTGCTGGCAGTAACTAAAAAGATCAAATGGATAAAACAACACTTGAACTGAGTCTTGAGGAAAATAAAAGATTCAAAGAGAATAAAGTGATGGAGAACATTCCAGGGAGTTGGGATACTATTGCTAAGATATGAATGTGGGTTGTTATGTTCTGTGAAGAACAGTAAGAGGGATGGAATAGTTGGACCATGGGGTATATGGAAGGGAGTAATATGAAAGAAGCCTGAAAAAGTAGCATGGGGCCAAGATGTGAAAAGCTCAAAATGTCAAACAGAGGAGTTTATGTTTGATTCTAGGAACCCACTGGAATTCATTGAGCAATTCAGTTAAGGAGTGACATGAACAGATTAATGCTTATTAAATATATGTTAGCAGTAATAAGGAAATTGGGATTGGAGTGAGGAAAGAGTTGAGGCAAGGAGAATAATTTGAAAGCTCTTCTAACCCTAATAGAAAATGATAAGGGTCTGAATTGTGGTTGTATGGGAGAAATATTATGGAGATAGAAATAAGATTTGTTTACTAATTAGCTGTGTGGGATAGATGAGGAATCCTGTCTGACACCAAGGATATCGATGTCCAAATCCATTTGAAGAAATTACTCACAAACTCAGCTGTTGATGTGGAATTAGTCTTTCAGGAGAGAACATTGAATTTTTTTCTCATATGGTATGCTTTTTCTCACCATGCTTTCTCTCACACAAATCAAATTTTTGTTTCACTGTTTGTATCAGTTTGCAAAATCTTCTAGATAGAAGAGTATATTCAGTTATAGGTGAAATAAAAAATTATGCTAGGAAAATAATGCCTTTAGTTCACCTCAAGGTCTGGTGAGAAATTTGTATTTTTTCTATTGTTAACACTCTCTGGGTGTAGATGGCTCTCTTCATCACAAAATCCTTGAAATTGGCTTCAGTCTTCTCATTGTTGAAAAGAGCAATGTTCATCAGAATTGATCATCATAAAATCTTCTTGTAAAGGCCACTTTACAAGGAGAGAATTACATACACTTGGGGTAATATAGAAAATAGGGTTTTTTTTGGTAATTATTTAAATTATCACTGATATAACATGATAGAAAATATATTTTCTCTAGAATTCAGTTTCTGCTTTTGTTGACTGAGGTTTAAAGGAAATAGAAGCAAAGAACATATTTGTTGTGGTTCAAATTTTATTTTTTATTGAAGCTTTCTATTTTCAAAACATATGCAAGGATAATTTTTTAACACTGATCCTTGCAAAACCTCGTGTTCCAATTTTTCTCCCCATTCCCCCATACTCTCCCCTAGATGACAAGTAATCCAATATATGTTAAACATGGTAAAAATGTATGTAAATCCAATATAGGCATACATACTTAAATAATTCTCTTGCTGCACAAAAAAAAAAAACCAGATCAAAAAATGTTAAAAATTGAGAAATACAATTCAAACAAACAACAAAAGAAGTGAAAATGCTATATTGTGACCCACACTTGGTTCCCACAGTCTGGGTGCAGATGGTTCTCATCATGATGCAAATTTTATTAAAGGAAAACAATAACTAATACTTTTGGTAGTTATCATTAAGTATATGCTTTTTCTTCTTGAGCATATATATGTGTATAAGTGTGTGATACACACACACACACACACACACACACACACACTCCTTTAAAATTTCTTTGCTCCCAGAATTTATAGACCTTATTATGTTTCTGAATTAGCAGATTTAAATTTTAGAGAACAGAAACACATAATCTGAGTTTAAAGGGACCTTAACAGCCATTTGTCTGGTCCAACTTACACTTGAACAGGAATATGCAATACAACATACTTAATAAGTAGTCATCCAGGTTTCACTCGAAGAAATTCAAATCATTCTGTTCTACATATTGATAATTCTCATTGTCTAAATTTAATTTTACTTTATTTTTTGGATCCTCTATTTTAAAAAATGTTTATTAATGTCTCTTATCTTCATATACATATAGCCTATTCTTCTAACAAAATCAAAAAGCATATATTAAGCACTTTTGTAGCCAGGTACTATCCTAAAAATATTGGGGATATAAAAACAAAAATAATTGATAGTTAAATGATATGATCAGGCAGTTTTTCAAGAAAGAAATCCAATATATCTAAAGGCATATGAAAAATTCTCCAAATTACAAATAATTAGAGAAATGCATTAATTAATTAAAAGAACTCTAAGGTTCTACTTTATATTCATTAGATTCGTAAAGTTGACAAATGTTGGCATGGCTGTGGGAAAGCAGACATTGAGGACTTCTTGATTGAATTGAAAATGGATACATCTATTCTGAAAAAGTGATTTGGAGCTTTGTTTCAAAAGATACTAAACTGCATGCAAATGTACATGCTTTGACCTAGAAATATCACCACTAGACTTATGCTCCAAAGAGATCACAGAAGAAAAGAACTAATATATACAAAAATCATTACAGTAACTCTTCTTATGACAGCAAAGACCTGAAAGCTAAAGAAAGTAGCCATCAATTGTAGAATGACAAAACAAATTATGATGTTAGAATGTATTTGAATACAATTGTGTTATGAAAAGTGATTTAAGGGGACAATGAAATGAGCAAAACCAGGAGAATGATTTATACAATAACAATATCTTTGTTCTCGAAGAAGACCAATGATATCAGGAGGGTAATGTCTTAACTTGTGCTTGAATTAGATTTAGATGAGGCAGAGTTACACAGAGTCAAAGATCTTAACCTCACTATTCTCCAGTCATTGAAAACTGGTGGCAAGATATAAGTCAAAATGACCGACATCATTGTAACAATGAACTTTGAAAAACTTAGGAACCCTCATCGATACAATTACCAGTCACGATTATAGAACCATGATGAAATGTTACCCATTTCTTGATAGAGGTGATGGGCTTAGAGTACAGAATTAGATCTGTGTTTTCTTGGACACAGCTTATACAGAAATTTGTTTTATATACATATTTGTTACTAGGGTTTTGTTTTTCTCCTTTTTCCTCCCAGGGAGGGAGAGGTAGGAAGGAAGGGAAAAAAGATATTTGTTAATTTTTTAAAAAACGAATTTAACTTTAAAAAAAAAAACAACTAATAAAGTGGCCTGGGTCCTCATAGAACTTGCATTCTGTTGGAAGAAATACTACATTTGCATATAAGTACATAAAAAACCAAATACAAGGCAATTTCAGTTGAGGGCAGTTATTAACATCAAGAGGAGATCAGGAAATGTCTCTAGTAAGAGGTTACACATGCACTGAACTTTGAAAAAAGGGTAAGGATTCTAAGGGAGAGGAGGTAAGAATGCAATTCCAAAAGGCTTAGCCAAAGGCACAAAGCCATAAAGTTTATAATATAGTAATGTAAGTTGTATTCAAAATAGAAGGAAAAGATTCAGTTGACATCTTACAACTTATAAAATATTTTGTCTAAGTAGTTCCCTGGTCTTATGCTTTCTGGGGACATAATTGTTTTGTTGTTCTCCAGGTTTCTCATTGTTTTTTAAACTTATTCAAAGTTTTTTTTTTTTTTATTTTAGTGGTCTTTTCATTTACAACATTGTTGTTGTATATATTGATCTTTTGAATCTGTTGTCATATCAGTTCGTGCAAATATTTAATCTGTTCCTTTAAGCTGTTTGTTTTTTAACCAGTACCAAGTAATTTTTATGATTGCTGTCTTATAATACAGAGATTTGCCTAATGCTTTTTTCATACTGGTAATACTTCATTCATACTTTCCCCTCATTTCCTTTGAGATTCTAGACCTTTTAATACTCCAAATGAATTTTATTTTCTTTAATTCTAAAGTTTTCTGTGTGTGATTTGAATGGCATGTTAACACTCTGTAAATAATTTTAATTGTACTGATATGGTCCAATCATGAACAGTGAACATTTTTCCAGTTATTTGTCACATTTTATTTCTATTGTTGTCTTATGGTTGCAGTTATATTTGAAATTCATGTGAGTTTTGGTAGTTTAATTCCCAGACATTAGATGTTTTTGTATTTTGTAGTTATTTTGAAATGGAATTTCTCTCATTTTTTCCTGTTTTTTTTTACCAGTACTGTGAAGTATTAGTGGTACTACTAGTACTTGCTAGTATTAGAGAATGATGGATGGAGTTTTCTTTTTGGTGTGGTTTTCTTTTGTATATTTATGCTTCATTGAAACTATCAATCAAAATGTTTATTTCTTTTCATTTTCCAAGGAGATCATCATCATGTATATTATTTGCAGATAGAGATACTCTTTTCTCTTCTTTTGAAGGTGTTCTTTTGCCTTATTTCCATCACTATTCTATCTAGAACCATGTCAAATAATAGGAAAGAGGGGATGCATCCTTTCTTTGCCTCTGTTTATACTGAAAAAGTATTTTTTGTTTCTCTTTTGAGAAAAATGATAGTTTTTGTTTCTAAATACGTAATTTTGATCTAATTAAATAAAGCGTCTCCCATGGCATAATGAATTATCTTCTGGTTACATTGTTATAGTCTATGCAAAGATTTAAATATTTTTGCATAAATATTCATTCAAGAAATTAGTTTGTAGTTCTCATTATCTGATTTGTCTTGTCTCACTTCAGTTTGGATATAGGAGCTATATTTGCCTCATAAAAATTTGGAAAACTTTTAGGCCTTTTGACTTTACTTTTGAGAACTGTGGCCAAGGTATTACTCTCTAAATATTTGATAGACAGACAGCTAGGGGATTCAGTGGGTAGAGCACCAGCCCTGAAGTCAGGGGGACTTAAGTAAAATTCTGACTTCAGACACTTAATACTTCCTAGCTGTGTGACCCTGGGCAAATCACTTAACCCCTCTGCAAAAAGAAAAAAGAAAAGAAAAGAAAAAATAAATATTTGATAGTGAATTCACTGGTCCAAAAGTTTTCTCCTCTTTTTGTTAGTTCATTTATGGTAATGTTCAGTTTCTTCTTCTAAAAATTTTTTTTAAATTTTGTTTCATTATTTTATCTTTTTGTACATACTCATAATTTCCTTTGAATTCTTAGTTTTTTTGATGTATATATTTTGGTATAGTAATTTTCAATAATTCATTTTTTCCTTCAGATTTACCTTATTCATTTCTTATTTTGTTAATTGGATTTTTTTCTTTTTGAAAAGTTTTTCCTTGCATGGAATGTAAATCTACTTTTTTGTACCTTCTACTCTTTGCTGTTTTGTTACTTATGAGTTTAATATTAGTCCCATTAACATTTCTAACTCTAAACTAAGACTTTTGGAAATATTTTCACTAAATTAGTTTGCATGCTAAAAAATTTAACATTTATTATTAGGCAAGTGTAGAAAATTAAAAAAGATGATAAATAGTTCATTTTTTTTCTAACATTTTCTCCTTTAATTTTTATTTTTAAAACCTATAAATTAAAACAATTAATATTGAAGTTAAAATTTTTTGTCAAATAGATTTCAACAAATTTGATTTTTACCTTATTAGGTAGTTTTAGGTCACAAATGTGTAATTTTTAACCAGAATTTACAAGTCTTATAAGAGCAAAGTACAATGTGAATCTTAAAGTGAGTGAGTAGTAAGAGAGGCATGGTTGTATTAGCTATAAGACAAATGCTTCTTTTATTCTTTGAGGACTAAAATTATCCAATAAAAGGGAGTGGTGGCACTGTGTGATTCCAGAATTAAATGAGCATAAAAATGAAGAGATTTTAAGCACATGGGTTAGAGAAGTCTGGAATGCAGCCTAGAGAGAAATGACTTTTAAAATAAGAATCTTAAGTAGTAAATCATTAAACCTTAACTGTTTTATAATATGAACTTATTTTAACTTTGTACATGCAGAATGTTCTTAATGAGATTTATACTGAAGTTTTTAAAAGATTGAATGTACTTACCTTTTAATCTTCCTTTATCCCAGTAGAAACTGTTGAAAAACAATAATGGCAAAGATAGTTATGTAACAGTATTTTACTAGCCAAAATTTGCAGAAAATTGATAGCATATTTTGATAGTTATATATTTGACTATATGCCAAGTGTTAAGAAGATTGAATTTTTGAAGCACAATGGGATTATAATCATATAAAGTAGGAAATATTAAACTATTCTTTTTCATCCTTTCTTGCTATTTGTCTTTCTTTCTTATGCCTGGAAAAGCCTGAATGTTATTTTACACATCACCTTCCACCCTATAGTTATTTGGGCAGCTAGTCTATCCATTGAAATAAACGTTTGGAAGAATATTGCTATAGAAATCTCACTTTTGCCTATATTTTTCTAGATGTTGGTTTTTGGTAGTTGTTCTTGTTTTTTGTTTTTGTTTTTTGCTTCCACATTCAAAACTGGTCATATATAATATTGTGAAATCTCTTTGTTCTCTTACCTTCTTTTTCTCCTTACCACCATCTTTCTCCTTCTGTTGTCTGATATACTTCTTCCTCTGTGGGCAAAGTCTTCATGTCCCAAAATTATACTTAGCCTACTCTTTACCCTAAGTGACTTGATCTTTGCTGTGAGAAGAGAAGGCGGCTGGTAAAGTAATTCATACTAAGTTCTTAAAACTGATAGACTTAATGTGTCCTTTTTCCTTGGCATTTGTATTTTTAAAAACTGCCTCTAGTGAGGACTGCTCAGTGAGGACTCTTATTTCCAGATCCTAACACAGTAAATTGTTCTTACCTAGGCCCTGAACATGTTCCTTTATTTCTTTCTTGAAAATTTTACTACTGAAGTCCTAAGATGAAACTCATTATTTCTCCAATGAAAAAATTGAGGGCCCAATAAGGTTTGGTTTCTTTCACAAATCATGTTTATAGTAGAAGGGAGAAAAGAATAAACCTTTATTAAATATCTACTATGCATTCTCATGATAATTCCATCAGGTAGATGCTATTATGGTTTTTATTTTATAGTTGAGGAAATTTAGGCAGACAGGTTAAATGATATGAACAGGGTCAAATTGCTAGTAATGTTGAGTCAGAATTTGAACCCAGATTTTCTTAACTTCAAGCATAAGTTATAGCTTGCTTAGTAGCAAGCTACTAAGTATATTGAGTACTCAATCTACTATGCCTCCTAGCTGCTTATAGTTAATGGCAGTTCTTCCATGTGAACTTAGTCTCCTGACTGCAAATATAATACTTTTTCCTATGTATAAAAGATACCACTACATTTTTTTCTGACTCTTAATGCAGAATATACCTCTTTATTCTCCTGTACCTCCTGTTTTCTAGAATTAGTTGATGGTTCATCTTGTCTCTGTCCCCTTAGTCCCTTGTCTCCATCCCCTTATCCACTTTGTCTCATCCCCTTTTCTCCAGTCCCTTATGGCCTCTCACTTAGATTATTGCACTAGTTTTGGAATTAATTTCCCTGTCTCTCTTCTCTTCAGTTCATCCTCTACACTGTTGCCAAATGGCTAATACTAAAGCACAAGTCAAATCATGTCACTTTCCTATTAAACATCAGTAGTTTCTTATTTCTTCTTGGATTAAAAATATAAACTTCACAGATTGACATTTGAAATCCTTCACAATGTGATTCCAGCCTACTTTCCAGACCAAAGGCTTACTTGCCTTTTTCTATTCACTATTCTGTCTCTTGCCACTGTGATTTTGCATTACTCAAGTTTGGAATGTTCCCCCTGCTTACTTCTTGGAATTCCTGGCTTCTTCAAAACATAGCACAGAGTCTCCAACAAATCTTTCCTGATTTCCCATATTCTCATAACTGTGAATGACATACTTTTTAATGTTCAGGGAGCATATTCATTTTGATTATTTATTATAGTGTATGATGTTAGATGTTTATCTAAAACTGAGTTCGGCCAGACTGCTATCCAAATAAGAAGTTCATCTTCCTATGTAATTTGTGTTTTGGAGTTTATTGAACATTAGGTGATTAGATTCAGTCATTTCTGATTTTTCCTTCTTTGGTCTTTCTTTGATCTATTTTTCTGTTTTCTAACTATTATCTAAATTGCTTTATAATATAACGAGTTCTAGAAATGCTGTTTCCTTCCCCCTCTCCCCATCTTTTTCATTTCATTATTTCTCTTGATGATATAAGATATTTTATTCCTTCAGAAGAATTTTGATAACCATTTTGTCTAACAATATAAAGTATCTTGTAGAGTTTATTTGATATTATACTAACTCGGTAAATTAATTTCACTAGTACTACTATATATATACTCTTAGCATGATTTGTTCACAAAAAACAAATATTACTTCAATTATTTATATTACTTTTTTTCTTTAATGATTGCAGTACAGTTATGTCTATGCAGGGGAATTGAATGTGTTTAATTTAGTTGATTAATTTCCAGATGTTTTTATAAAATTTATGTTTATTTTAATTGGGACTTAGCTTTCTATGATTCTGTCATGGATTTTGTTATTTCTATAGAGAAATACTTTTTTGGGGGAGTTTATTTGTAAGAGCTGCTATTTTACTGAAACTATTAATTCTTAGTTTTGTTTACTCCCTAGGCTTTTCCAAGTTGACCATCATGTTATCAACAAAAAATAGTTTTGTGTTTGATTTCTTTTTTGATTAATAAAATCCATTAAACATTTATTAAGCCTCAGTTATTCACAAAATACTATGCAAATAAAAACTTTTGAAGAATGATTTGTGATTTTCACTGTTCTGCCTCTTGAATATTTGATTTAATCTTTTGGAGCAATAAGCATTTTAATGAAGTGTTCTGACTAATCAAAAGGAGTTGTGTTTTACTCTATGTCAATGAATGATATTCCTTTATCCGTAGAAGATGGATGCAGTGGAAAAACCAAAATGTTCTGTTCCTTACTATCTGTGTGATCTTGGGCAAATCAGTTTTCTATAGATTTACTTGTTATTTATAAGTCTTGCAGTGGGTGATCTTTCTGTAATACTGTAAACTAATTTAAACAGAAAATTTGTACGAAGGAAGTCAGAAAGTCACCAAAAAAAAAGCATTTATAATTGTTTTGTAGTAATATTTTTTCTTTAAAAACATCAATTTCATCCCGATTCTTATCACTGACACAATCTTCAATTTTTTTCTCCATTTTGAAGAAATAATATATATAACATATGCCACTACATAGATATTTATTTCATTCCTCCTACATGTAAGGTTCTACTGTTATAACTATTTGTAATTAACGAAAGCAGATTTTTTCATAAATGCCTGTAGGGTTTAAGTGTTTCTAGGTTATTAATTTTCTCTGCTACTATATAATTATTTGAGAATGCTCTTTCCATTTATATTGACTTATTAAAATGTGCTGTGATATTTTAAAGAGAGTTCTGAACTACTATGTGGGAGTCATTTTGAAGTACGTCATGTTCCTCAGATTCAGAAGAAAATTACCTCTCAAAATAAAGATTCCTTCGTTGTTTGAGGAGTGGGGTTGAAGATTCCCTTCTAGAATATAGAAGAATTTAGGGAAGGCCAAAGAGAACAAACATGCTTTAACCCTTTCTTAGGATACTAAAACATTTTTAACATTAAATATTCAAAAACTTGTTATATTTATATTGTTAATAATAGCTGATTTAAAGACTAAAAAGCAATGTTGTTTTTTTAAATTTAATCAATACACATGGGGACAAATGATTAATGGAAACTAGCAAGTTTGCCTCATTCTACTCAACTTGGAGACTAAAGTCCAAGTGAAGAAAGAAGGGATGCTACAAATTATGACAGGCATATTTCTCTTCCTTGGCTTTTTTTTTTTTACACTTTACAAAATGTCTCTCCTATCTACTTCCCAGTTCCTATCATTAATGAACAGGCATAAATCAGTAATCAATAAATGTGATATATTGTTTTCTTTTGAAATTTTTTTCTTTTTCCTGTTTACCCAGTATCTAGAAATTTCCTCAGTGTTTTCAAAGGATGGTCAGTATGTCACAGGACTATGGGAATTGTTAGTGGGAAACAGTAGCAATGAGTCATGGCATGAGAGTAATAGTAATTCTTCTGTTTTGAGTTTTTCTATGAAGCTATAGCTGATACCTACTATTTTTTGGTTGACTTACAAAAAAACTGCAGAAGTTAAGGAACTTCAAGTTCAACTGTATTCAACAATGTGATAATAGTTGTCAAGAAAACAAATGTGATATTGAGTTGCATTGAGACACATAGAAAAAGACTAGAAAGAGGGAGGTTCTATTATACTCTGACCTTCTTAGATTACAAGTGAATTATTGAATTTGATTCTGTGCCACACATTTTAGGTTTGATAAGTTCAAAAATGAACAAGATAGTGAGAATACACAGGATCATGCTATATAGAAAATCAGTTGGTAAAAAAATAAAATAGGAATGTTTAACCTGAAGAAGAACAGAATTATCTAGAACATAATAGCTGTCTTTAAGTTTCTTGAAGGACTGTTATATGGAAGAGGAATTAGACATGTTTTTCTTGAACTTACGTGGTAGGGATCATAGGTTTAGAGATGGATGGGATTTTAGAAGGCATATAGGATAACATGGTCATACACTGAGAGCTCTAAGGAACCTCCAAGCCATCTAGCCCCTTCATTTTATAGATGAGAAAACTGAGGCCTAAGGAGATAAATAATTTGCTCAGTGTCATAGAAAGAATAAGCATCAGAGGCAGGTTTTGGCAGATTTTTAAACTCTTAAATCAATCCTCTTTTCTATTATACCATGATGGTAGAATGAGGAGCAATAAGTGACATTTGCAGAGAGGGAGATATAATTTTGATGTAAGAGAAAAACTTCCTAATATTAGAGGGATCCAGAAGCAGTGTAGATTACTTCAGTGGTTCCCAGACTTCCCCATGTAAAGTGCCTTGAAGCAAAAGTAGAAACGATGATATGTAACTTATATTCGGATATAGGTTGGACTAAATGGTGTCTTAAGTCACTTTTCAATTGATATTCTGTGATTCCATGAAGCTGGAAATAGTCAGGACTTGTATATAACTTGGATGGGTATCTGTGGATTGAGTGCTATATAGATTATAGGTATTCATAACCTGAGAAAGCTTCCATTTTCCCATCTGTCAGATGGAGTTGAACTAGATGATTTTTTTAAAGGATTTTGTCCGGCTAAGATGCTTTATGATCCTAAGTACTAATTGATGTCTAGGACCATAGAATTTGGAGCTGAGAGATCATCTAGTCTAATATCCTCATTGTACAGATAGGAAAGCTGAGGCTTAGGAAAATTAAATGTATTCTCTAAAGTCACAGAACAGTTTACTATTCTGCTTTAATATTATTAAGTACCTACTAAATATAAAGCACTGTATTAAATGTTTGGAGAAACTAAATAACAATTGAAAAAAGCCTCTGGCCTCAGAGAGCTTCTGTTCAACTAGTTGGATTGTGAAGTGCCTTTCAGGCCAACAAGGTGCTTTATTCTCTCTGAGAAGCATTGGGAAAGTATTAGAGCTATACAAGAAAAATCATATCAAAAGGTGAAAGAAAAAAAAAAAAGGAAAAAAGCAAGCAAGCAAACAACCATCACTGAAGTGAAAATACTATGCTTTGATCGACAGTCACCATAGTCCTTCCTCTGGATACAGATTATTTTCTCCAATATACGTGTATTGGAATTGTCCTGAATCACCTCATTGATGGAAAGAGTCAAGTCCATCACAGTTAATTATCACATAGTCTTTTTGCTATATATACAGTATTCTCTTGGTTCTATACATTAGCATTAGTTCATGCAAGTCTTTCCAGCTGAAATCTGGAAATTTTGAAATCAGCCTGCTGTTTGTTTCTTATGGAACAATGATATTCCATACATTGATATGCCATAACTTATTCAGCCATTCCCCCTCTGATGGGCATCCACTCAGTTTCCAGTTCCTTGCCACTACAAAAATTTTTTGCACATGTGGGTCTTTTTCCCTTTTTTTATGATTTCTTTGGGATACAGAGCCAGTAGAGATACTACTGGATTCAAGAGCATGCATACTTTGAGAAGCTCTTTGGAAATAGTTCCAAATTGGTCTCCATAATGGTTGGATCAATTCATAACTCCACCAATAATGAATTAGTGTTCCAGTTTTCCCACATCCCCTCCAACATTTATCATCTTTTCTTGACATCTTAATCAATCTGAAAGATATGAAATGGTACTTCAAAATATTTTAATTTGCATTTTCCTAATAAAAAGCTATTTAGAGCATTTTTTCATATGATTAGAAATTACTTTAATTTCATCATCTGAAAATTATTCATATCCTTTGATCACCTATCATTTGGGGAATGATTTATATTCTTATAAATTTGAGTTGATTCTTTATATATTTTATAAAGGAGGCCTTTATCAGGAACACTGGATATAAAAATTTTCCTCCAACTTTCTACTTCCCTTTTAATCTTGGTTACATTGGTTTTGTTTGTATAAAACCCTTTTTAATTTAATGTAATCAAACTTATCCATTTTGCATTTCATAACGTTCTCTAGTTCTTCTTTGACCATCAATTCCTTTCTTCTCCACAGATCTTCGAGGTAAATTATCCTTTGTTCTCCTAATTTACTTATAATATTACTTTTTATGTCTAAATCATGAACCCATTTCAACCTTATTTTGGTATAGGGTATTAGATGTTGTCAGAGTCAAGTTTCTGCCATACTATTTTCCACTTTTCCCAGCAATTTTTGTCAATAGTGAGTTTTTATCCCAGAAGCTAGTCTTTGGGTTTACCAAACATTAGATTACTATAGTCATTGGTTATTGTGTCTTATGAACCTAATCTTGATTATTGTGTCTTTTGAATCTAACCTGTTCCACTGATCCCAGTTCCAAATGGTTTTGATGATCCCCACTTTATAATAATAGTTTTAGGTCTGGTACAGTGAGGCCATCTTCATTTGCATTTTTTTCTCCATTGATTCCCTTGAAATTTTTGGTCTTTTCTTCTTACAGATGAATTTTTAAATTATTTTTTCTAACTCTATAAAGTAATTTCTTGGAAGTTTAATTGATATGGTACTGCATAAGTAGATTAATGTAGATTGATTTGTCATTTTTATTATATAATAGTTTGGCCTACCCATGAGCACTAGATATTCTTCCAAATGTTTAGATCTAACTTTATTTGTGTGACAAGTGTTTTGCAATTGTGTTTACTAGATATTGTGTTTAAACAGTTTCTGGCTTTATCTTGGCAGGTAGACTCCCAAATATTTTATATTATCTGTTTTTGTTGTTTGTCCTTTGTTCTCAAAGAGGATCATGACATCAGGGAAGTGATGCTGTGCCATGCAAGTGAATTGTATTTAAGTGTGGGAAGGCTGTGCAAAGTTACTTGCCTCACTTTTCCCTCCAGAGCCATGGGAGTCCAGTGGCAAGATATAGATCAAGATAACTAGAGATGGCCTTGAATGAAATGGGAGATCTTGGCCTTTTCAAGCTAAGGTCTTCAACAGGTCTCAGAAAGTTAACATTTCTAGTACAATATTGAATTATAGTGGTGACAATGGGCAACCTTGTTTCACCCTGATTTATTGGGAATGCTTTTAGTTTATCCCCATTACAGATAATATTTGCTGATGGTTTTAGATCCTGCTCATTTTAAGGAAAATCACATTTATTCCTATGCGCTCTAGTGTTTTTATTAGGAATGGGTGTTGTATCTTGTCAAATGCTTTTCTGCATCAATTGAGATAATTATGATTTCTATTAGATTGGTTATTGATATGGTCAATTATACAGATAGTTTTCCTGATATTGAACTGGTCTTACATTCCTGGTATAAATTCTGCCTTCAGAAAAAGCAGAATTTCAAAAAAAGCCCAGAGAGACCTACATGAACTGATGCTAAGTGAATTGAGTAGAACCAAGAGAACATCGAATATATAGCATCAGCAAGATTATATGATGATCAGTTCTGATGAATGTGGCACTTTTTCAATAATGAGGTGATTCAGGCCAATTCTAAAGACTTGTGATGGAGAGAGCCATCTGCATTGAGTGAGAGGACTATGGGGACTGCATGGATCACAACATAGTATTTTCACTTTTTTGTTGTTGCTGCTTGCTTGCTTTTTTTTTTTTATTTTTTCATGCCCCTCCCTTTTTATTTGATATTTCTTGTGCAGCAGGATAACTATGGAAAAATGTTTAGAAGAATTGTACATATTTAACCTCTACTGGCTTACTTGAATGCTTAGAGGAGGGGAGTTAGGGGAAGAGGAGAAAAATTTGTAACGCAAGGTTTTGCAAGGGTGAAGGTTGAAAACTATCTTTGCATCTATTTTGAAAGTTAAAAGCTATTATTAATTTTTTTTAAATTCAGCCAATCCTGCCCCAACATATCTTTCCAGTTTCTTTGTATTAGATAAACTAACATTTTTGTTCCTCACACATACACTTCATCTTTCATATATGTATCTTATAGCCATCTTATGTTCCTGAAATGTTCTCCTTCCTTATTTCTGCCTTATAGAATTCTTCTTAAAACTCTCCTGATTGTTTTATATTTAACTACTTTATATTTATTTCTATTTAATGTCACATAATTGCTCATATATTTATTGGTCTTGTTAGAAGGTAAACGTCTTGTAAATAAAGATTATTTCATTCTTTGTCTTTATATCTCAAGCATCTAGCCACATAGTAAATGCTTAATAGATACATTTTAATTAGTTTATTCTGCATACTTTACCATGCCCATTTTTTAAATTCTTCACATTCTTTAATTCTTACAATGTAATAATATTCCATTGTATTCATAGATCACAATTTGTTAAATCATCCTCTACTGAATGGGCACTCACTTTGTTTCCCATTTTTTGCTACAATAAAAAGTATATTTTGGTTTATGTGTGATTTTTTTTTTTTTTTTTCCTTTCCATCTTTGACTTCTTAGGGTATGTGCCCAAGTAGTGGAATCTCTGGGTCATAAGATATGAACAGATTAGTGATTTTTCTCACATATTGTAATTCTAAATTATTTTTCATGAATAGTTGAGCTAATTCATAGTTTTACCAACTGTGTATTACTGTACATGTCTTTCCATTGCTCTTTTTATATGGATTATTCTTTCCATCTTCTTTTGTCAGTTCAATAAAACCCCCCTCCTTTACTCATTTTACTCAAGGAGGTATGTAGGCCTCAGAACAACATTGTGCAGTAGATTGTGCTAGATTAGATGGCTTGAGTTTAGATCCTGAGATAGTCATGTGTCTTTTGACAAGTTCCTTAACATTTCTGAGACTCTTTATCTGTAAAAAGAAGGGGTTGGACTAGATGTCCATTTTTAGTCTCTTCCAGCTCTAATTCATTGATCCTGTGGGGTTGTGACTTGTTCAAAGTCTTACAGTAGAAAGTAGAGCCAAGATCCTCTAACTTTAAATCCAGTGTACTTGATGTCTATAATAATAACTGGTTTTCATTATTATGTAGGCTAATTATCACCCATAAGAGCTCCTGTTGGCCTTGAGAGTTTCTTGCTTAGAAGGTTTGGAGAACAATTTAACACCCTGTAACTAGAGTTGGAAGTCCCTCTTACCTTCTCCTGCTACACTAGAAGTAAAAGAATAAGAACATCCAAGAATCTTCAAGTTCATAGTTTTCGAGTTTTGAAGAATTTTAGAGGTCATCTGATTCTTCCTTTTATTTTTATAGATGAGAAACTTAAGACCCAGACAGATTAAGTTGCCTAAGTATTAGAATTGGGTTATTGTTTTTTCCATAGTACCATGTAATTGGAAGGAACCTCAGAGTTCTTCTAGGCTGATAGCTGAAAAATAATTCCTTCTACAACATTTCCAATATGTGGTTATATGCTTATTGATTGGTATTTCTGCATCTAAAAGTTTAAAATAAGAATGGCAGTTCTCATTTCCACAATGCTTAATAGTATGCAAAACATTTCCCTCACAACTAGTTAGTTCATCAATCTCTAAATTGTCTTTTGCTATCTTACCTCTTGCTTCATCTCTCTTGGAAAAAAAGAAGGAAAAACACTTTAATTAGAAGACTTTTCATATGTGAGAAAATTTTGTTAACTAAATATTTTGACCCCTAAAGAGCAGTTTATATTTCTTTTTTTTAATTGTATTCACATTTATGTTGTATAATGTTGTATAAATAATGTATACACAATACAAATTAATTCATTCAGTTGGTAAACATTTACTAAGCACCTATGTGCCAGGCACTGTGCTGAGAGCTACAGATACAAAATAACAACAAAAGAAATTCTCTGCCTTGGAATCACAATTGAATAGCCTAGACAACAAGCAAAAAAATGTGCAAACAATCTGTATATCTATATCTATATATACAGGTTAAGTAAGAAATAACTAGGAGAAGGAATGCACTAGAATTAAGAATTGAGATTTTTTTAAAAATTGATTTTAGTTGAGACTTAAAGGAAGCCAGGGAAGTTAGTTAGCAGAGATGAGGAGGGAGAGCATTACAAAAATAAAGGACAGTCAGAGAAAATGCCTGGACTGAAAGATGGAGTGTCTTGTTTATGGAACAGCCATTAGGCCAATGTCACTGGATCAGAAGTACAAGTTGGGAAATAAGATGTAAGAAGACTACAAAGAATAAAGAGGGGTCTAAGTTATGATGGTCTTTGAATGCCAAATAGAACATTTTGTATTTGATTCTGAAAACATAGGGAGTTATTAGAGTTTATTGAATTAGGGGAGTTAGGTTAGGTTTCAGGGGAAAAAAAAAGTGGCAGAATGGAGGATGGATTGGAGTGGAGAGAGGCTTGAGGCAGGCTAACCCACCAGCAGGTTATTGCAGCAGGTCAGGTGTGAGGTTGAGAGCTGCTTACAACAGAATGATGGTAGTGTGAAAGGAGAGAAGGGTCACATTGGGGAGCTGTTGCAAAGGTGAAATGGGAAGACCTTGGCAGTAGATTGGATTTAGAGGGGTGAGAGAAAATGAGTAAAGAATGAATCCTATGTTGAGAACTAAAGGACTGGAACTATGGTGATATCCTTTACAGTAATGGGAAGTGGAGGGAGGATTTAAGGGAAAAATAATGAGCTGAGTTTCAGCAAACTGTTAGATTTTTTTTTAATCATGTGTGTATATACATTCATATATATTAAACTGCTTTCTTCTAAAAGAGTACCTGTAATCTCAAGGTTTTAAATTTATTTCTATAAATCCTAAAGCATAGATTTTTTAAAATAATTTTTTTCTCTTCAGCAAAGAAAGCAAAAAAAAAAAAAAAAGCTGCAATTTTTTCAAAGGGCTACCTTGTTAAAAATGGGGAAAAAACCTAGTCTTTCTAAAGCAATGAGTCCTCAATTTTTTAATTACAGACTTCTCCCTTTTCCTTTCTATATCTTTAGTCCCTATTGCACTTTTATTTATTCTACTTTGGCATCACCTCCCTAATGTATTTTCCTCTTTGAAAATGAAAGACAAACCACCACTAAATACCACCTTTTTCTGAGTAAGGTATATTTGTACTAATCTACATTTTATTTATAGATTTTATCCCACCACTACTCCAATAGGTTTCTGACCATATCTGCATCTGCTTCAGATTTCTTCCCAGTCCAAACCATCTCTCACTCAGCTGTTAGCAATAAGGAAGTGCTTTGGAAAACCACTCTTATCTATGATGTCAAATTTGCTTCTTCCATTAGAATCCCTAGTTTATTTTATACATTGCTTAAACTTTGTACATTTGTGTATATTATTTGAGCTTATGGATTTTATTATCAGCTCCTTTTTGTGTAACTTTGTCCTCATTGAACTTCTGGGTGTTTCAATTACTATTTATATTTGCTGAAGCTATTTTTTGTAGCATCTAATTTAATATATTTACACTGGCACTTTTCTCCCTCCATTTTCTTTTTAGTTTAAAGCTTTTAAAATTGGATTAGTAAGACACAAAACAAATATATCATTAACCTTTTTCAGTACCCTCACTGACCAGGAGTCTGTCATTACTATATTTTAAACTGAAATCAAATTCCAATCTCAAATAACATCATCTTTTTTAACTTCCTAAATCAGTTTTTTCCTTGTATTCCTTGCCTTCAATGGACAGTAGTGAGGAAAATAACAACCTATCTCTGTTGTCTTTAGTTTCTTACCTTGGATTTTGTTAATCTTTGACGGTGCTATCTTTGACAAAGCTATCTTTGATGATGCTATCTAAGTTCCCTCTGGCATTATTATTTGTGCCTGTGTTATTAGTAACTAGAAGTAGGGTTTAGTCATCTGTTTTTACAAGCCTTGGAAATTTGTCTTATGTCTTAGACAAGCCACGTCTATTGTCAGGTTGACAAATGGCTGTCTTGTTATTTCTGAGTGGGGAATCACCAACCACCTCTATTCTTTCTAATTTTTAACTCTTACTGGATGGTCTCTCTCCTTGACAACTTATGTGGATCCATTTTATCATTCTCAGGATGACTAATAGCTGCTACTTCTTCAGAACATCCAGCTCCCTCCTTCTTTGAAAGAGGTGGAATGCGGAATTTCTTCCATGAGCCTCTTTGATTTTTCTTTTTGAAGGGAGAGTAAACTACACTTTGAGCAGAGAGAGTAGTCATTTGATTGGCAGAATAAAAAAAAAAATTTAAAAATTAATGCTAATTACTGAAAACTTATTCCTACTTTCCATTCTAATTAAGTCAAACTTATTTTTCAAAGACTATGGAAGTTTACTGCTCCTTTCCTCATCTGCTTATTAATCAGATCTTACAACTTAATACCAACTTTTTTTTACTTCTCCAGTTGTTTTACTATTTTGTTTTACTTACCTTATTTTGTCATCTGTCTTACTCTTATCCTCATATTTCTTCTCTATAATCCTCTATAATCCATTGTTCTTTTTCAACTTCTCATTCTCCAAATTTCTCTTCCTCAAATTCAATCTTTAATTTTATTTAAAGACCAAAGTACTCTGTATCAGAGATCAGACTGCTCCTTTATTCTTTATATTTGCCATTGCTTCAAAACATAATTACAACCTCCTTCTTACAACTTCATATGATACTTTATTTTATAGCTCTCCTGTACTTAGTATGTGTTTCAGTGCCATGTTTGAGTATCATTCTATCAGACTAAACCAAGGGCTGGATTATGTCTTTTTTGAATTTTACATTTTCCCTAGTGCCAAATATTGTATTCTACACACAGGTATTTAATCAATCTTTGAGGAATGAATATCTGAATGCAACAAATTGAAGTAGTCTTTTTTGTTAAGTGCTCCAGAAACCTGTCTTCTTGATTTACTTCTTTGGCTTCAGTCTTGGTCTTTGTTCTTCCCATGGATTCTGTTGATTATCTGGTTCTCTGACTCCACCCCTATTTTAAAAGGACACAGCCCTTTGTCTCTGGACCTCTCCACTTTTCTGGCTACTACTGCCGATTTCATCTCTACAAAAATTCCCATCCTTTCTCTTGCCTAGCCTGCATTTGTCTAATCTGGTCCCCCGATCTTAGCAGCTGGTAAAGGCCACACTGAACAGGTTAGTACTGATATTAACAGTGCAAAATACATTTGAAGGTGTAAATTATTGCTGACTTTGAATGTACTATCATTAAATATATATATTTATGTAGCTTTTTTTTTACAAGATATATCCATAGGTAAATTTTTTCAGCATTGACAATTGCCAAACCTTGTGTTCCAATTTTCCCCTCCTTCCTCCTATCCCCTTCCCCCAATTGGCAGGTAGGCCAATACATGTTAAATATGTTAAAGTATATGTTAAATACAATATATGTGTATATATATATATATATATCCATATATTTATTTTACTGCACAAGAATTGGACTTTGAAATAATGTACAATTAACCTGTGAAGGAAATCAAAAATGCAAGCGAACAAAACAGAGGGATTAGAAATGCTATGTAGTAGTTCACTTCATTTCCCAGAGGTTTTTTGCTGAATATCGCTGGTTCTATTCATTATTGAACAAATGGAACTGATTTGGTTCATCTTATTGTTGAAGAGAACCACAGAAAACCACATCCATCAGAAATGATCATCATATAGTATTGTTGTTGAAGTATATAATGATCTCCTAGTCCTGCTCATTTCACTTATCATCAGTTCATATAAGTCTCTCCAGGCCTTTCTGAAATCCTCCTGTTGATCATTTCTTACAGAACAATAATATTCCATAACATTTGTACACCACAATTTATTCAGCCATTCTCCAATTGATGGGCATCCACTCAGTTTCCAGTTTCTGGCTATTACAAAGAGCGCTGCCACAAATATTTTTGCACATACAGGTCTCCTTCCCTTCTTCAAGATCTCTTTGGGATATAAGCCTAGTAGTAACACTGCTGGGTCAAAGAGCATGCATAGCTTGATAATTTTTTGAGCATTGTTCCAAATTGCTGTCCAGAATGGATGGATGTATTTACAATTCCACCAACAATGCACCAATGTCCCAATTTTCCCACATCCCCTCCAACATTCAGCATTATCTTTTCCTGTCATCCTAGCCAATCTGACAGGTGTGTAGTGGTATCTCAGAATTGTCTTAATTTGCATTTCTCTGATTAATAATGACTTGGAGCTTCTTTTCATATGACTAGAAATAATTTCAATTTCTTCATCTGAAAATTGTCTGTTCATATCCTTTGATCATTTATCAATTGGAGAATGGCTTGATTTCTTATAAGTTAGATTCAATTCTCTATTTTGGAAGTGAAGCTTTTATCAGAATCTTTGACCGTAAAAATGTTTTCCCATTTTATTGTTTCCCTTCTAATCTTGTCTGCATTAGTTTTATGTGTACAAAAGCTTTTCAATTTGATATAATCAAAATTTTCTATTTTGTGATCAATAATGATCTCTAGTTCTTCTTTGGTTACAAATTCCTTCTTCCTCCACAGGTCTGAGAGGTAAACTATCTTATGTTCTTCTAATTTATTTATAATCTCATTCTTTATGTCTAGATCATGAACCCATTTTGACCTTATCTTGGTGTACAATGTTAAGTGTGGGTCAATGTCTAGTTTCTGCCATACTAATTTCCAATTTTCCTAGCAGTTTTTGTCAAACAGTAAGTTCTTATCCCAAAAGCTGGGGTCTTTTGGTTTGTCAAACCCTAGATTATTAAGATTATTGACTATTTTGTCCTTTGAATCCAATCTATTCCACTGATTTCTTAGCCAATATCAAATGGTTTTGGTGACCGCTGCTTTATAACATAGTTTTAGATCTGGTACAGCTAGGCCACCTTCATTTGATTTTTTTTTTTTCATTAGTTCCCTTGAAAGTCTTGACTTTTGTTCTTCCAGATGAACTTTTTTGTTATTTTTTCTAGGTCATTAAAATGGGTTTTTTTGGGAGTCTGATTGGTATAACACTAAATAAATAGATTAGTTTAGGTAATAGTGTCATCTTTATTATATTTGCTCAACCTATCCAAGAGCACTTTATATTTTTTCCAATTGGTTAGATCTGACTTAATTTGTGTGGAAAGTTTTTTTGTAGTGTTACTCACAAAGTTCCTGACTTTCCCTTGGCAGATAGATTCCCAAATATTTTATACTATCAGCAATTACTTTAAATGGAATTTCTCTTTGTAACTCTGTGGATTTGTTAGTGATATATAAGAATGCTGATGACTTATGTGGATTTATTTTGTATCCTGCAACTTTGTTAAAGGTGTGGATTATTTCTAATAGCTTTTTATTAGAATTTCTAGGGTTCTCTAAGTATACCATCATATCATCAGCAAAGAGTGATAATTTGCTTTCCTCATTACCTACTCTAATTCCTTTAATCTCTTTTCTCAATTCTTATTGCTGAAGCTAGATTTCTAATACAATATTGAACAGTAATGGTGATAGTGGGCAACCTTGTTTCACTTCCGATCTTATTGGAATGGTTCCAGTTTATCTCCATTACATATGATGCTTACTAATGATTTTAAATAGATGCTACTGATTATTTTAAGGAAAAGTCAATTTATTTCTATAGTCTCAAGTGTTTTTAATAGAAATGGGTGATGGATTTTGTTAAATTTTTTTGCATCTATTGAGATAATCATATGATTTTTGTTAATTAATGTGAAACTGAAACATTGTAATCTGCTACAAATATGATATTGATATCTAAAATAAGTAGGGTCAAAATAGAGAAAGAAAATTATAGACCAATTTCCCTAATGAATACTCATGCAAAAATCTTAAATAAAATATTAGCAAAAAGATTACAACAAGTTATTACTAGGATAATACACCATGAGCAAGTAGGATTTATACCAGGAATTCAGGGCTTGTTCAATATTAAGAAAACTATTGACATAATTGACTATATCAATAATCAAACTAACAAAAATCTAGTAAATCTACTGAATGGATGCCCATCAATTGGAGAATGACTGAATAAGTTATGGTATATGAATCTTATGGAATATTATTGTTAGAAATGACCAACAGGATGGTTTCAGTGAGGCTTGGAGAGACTTACATGAATTGATGCTATGTGAAATGAGCAGAACCAGGAGTCATTATACACAGTAACAAGACAACTATACAATAATCAGTTCTGGTGGACGTGGCTCTCTTCAACAATAAAATGATTCAAATCAGTTCCAATTGTTCAGTAATGAAGAGCCATCTATACCCAGAGAGAGGACTCTGGGAACTAAGTGTTGACCACAAGATAGCATTTTCATTCTTTGTTTTTGTTTGTTTGCATTTGCATTTTTGCTTTCCTTCTCAGGTTTATTTTCTTCCTAGATCTGATTTTTCTTGTGCGGCAAGATAACTGTATAAAAATGTATACGTATATTGGATTTAACATATGCTTCTACCATGTTTAAAAGGTATTAGACTACTTGGGGGAGAGGATGGAGGAGTAGAAACTGGAACACAGGGTTTTGCAGGGAGTGAGGTTAAATATGCTAAAATATATGCTAAAGCCAACATATTTGACATGTATTGGATTACCTGCCATCTAAGGAAAGGAGAAGGGCAGGAGGAAGGAGGGGAAAATTTGGAGCAGATTTTGCAAGGGTCAATATTGAAAAATTACCCGTGTATATGTTTTGTAAATAAAAAGCTATAATAAAATATATATTTTTTAAAAATGGGACTGTTTAAGTAATTTATTTCCTCTTCTATTAATTGGGAAATCTATAGGGCAGTTTGCCTTTATGATTTCCTGAAAGATTTTATCTAGGCTTTTTTTTAATCATGATTTTCAGAAAGTCCAATAATTTTTGGCGTGTGTCCTAGATCTATTTTCAAAGTCACTTATTTTTCCAATGAGGTATTTTGTTTTTTTCCATGTTTTGTTTGACTGATTCTTGATGTCTCATAGAGTCATTCACTTCCATTTGTTCAATTCAATTTCATAAATTCTGCTTTTCAGTGAGTTGGCTTCTTTTTCCATTTCATGAAATCTATTTTGTAAGGAGTTATATACTTTTTCAATAACCTAGATATTTAACTTGAAAAAAGAGAGGAGAGTGACCTGGACAACTGGTTAATCACAGAAACAAAGTTCTAAACTGAATGACATAACCAGATAGAATGAATCTCAAAAGAGGAGTGGTTTCTGAGTGACAGTGGTATAGGAAAAACACTGAGAATACCAGTTTTTCTTCTTGGCCTAAATTTGTTAAGAGAAAGCAAATAACAAAGGTGAAATAAATTTGTTAATGACTGATTGAAGGTTTCAGGAGGCACGGTGAAACGGGAAGATGAACAAGAAAAGGTATTGAGAATTAAACGTGTTTCATAAAGCAAAGGAAGAGAAATAATGATTGTGATTCTCTGGGACTGAGGTGAAAGTATCCGTTTATTAGACCTCCACATTCCAGGGTCGTATGATAATATATAAATGATATACAGCAAGAGGTTTAGAATGGAGGTCTAGGTTTCCAGGGACTATACTGAATTAATACATAGTGCCAGCATAGCAGTTATAGTACAAGATGGGGAAGAATAAGTATATGCAGAAGATATGCTCTTATCTTTGCTTTAGACTTTATATTCAAGGTCCTGGCCTTTTTGGCGTGCAATCTGGTGTCTGAGGTCACAATCACGATTCTTACTACACCTTTGCTTGGATTCCCAGTCTTTCCAACTTTGGATATACAAAGATGTGGACGTTAAAAAAATTGGAAAAACCTTAAAGATTTAATCCAATTCAACAACTAATCCCCTACTTTATAAATAGTACAATAAGTGGTAAAGTCTAAGAGAAATTTGCTGCTTAAGATACTCAACTTTACCTCCTAGAGCTTATTGGCCAGTAGGGAAATGTATATGCATAAATATAAATAATTATAATACAAAATAATGTTTGAATGCAAAGAAAAGAACTTTGTGGGGGGCAGCTCGATGGTACAGTGGATAGAGCACCAGCTCTGAAGTCAGGAGGACCTGAGTTCAAATCTGAACTCAGACACTTAACACTTCCTAGCTCTGTGGCCTGGACAAGTTACTTAACCCCAATTGCCTCACCCCTTCCTTTCCCCCCAAAAAAAAGGGAGGAAGGAAAGGAAAGAAGGAAAGGAGGAAGGAATTATTGAATGGAGATCCAGGAAGTCTTGCTGAAGAAAATGAAGTTTGAGTGGAATTTAAAAGAATAGAGACTAGGGCAAAGAATGAAGGCTTTTCCAAGCACTTGGGGATAGTATCAACAAAGGCATTTGGGAGGAAAATGATGAGTATTCCAATTTAATAAGAGTGTAGAATATATATAGAAAAAAGCATAGTACTGGGAAGTTTGGAGGAATAAGATGATACAAGACTGTTAAATGTCTTAAATGTTAAGCAAAGAGTTTAAACTTTATTTAGGAGATAATTGGGGAGCCAGCCCTTGAAGGATTTTGAGAAGTCACCTGTGACGTGGCTAATTCTATGCATGTCTTTCATTTTGCTTCTATTTATTAAATGTTTCCTGTCATGAGTGACATGAAAGAGTTCACTTTTTTTGTTCTATTTCTAAAAAAATTACAATTTTTTTTTCTGGGGATTGATTTTAAGTGATCACAGTTACCAATAATAGCCATCCCAAGTTATGACACAAAGCAGCTTTTTTTTTCTTTTGCTTCATTTATTCACACAAGAAATTTTTGTTTCATTATCCATACTCATTGTATATTTTATTCACTTGGTTGATTTTCTTCCATGTAGTTATTCATGATCTGCAAGTACCCTCTGAGAAATCTTTAAAAATGTAAGGTTTTCTGGAACTTTGGGCAGACAGATATTGTACCTAGAGGATTTAATTTACTTATAAATTGAAACAGCCTAGTTACTCTTTAACAGCAACCTCTTTGTATAAGTTTCAGAATCCAATTGTAGAATGTATTAGCTCTTATTTGGAACATGAATTCCCTTTCCTATATTTCTAAGAAGTGAATTTCTAGCATTTATCTAAAGGTCCTCAGTGATTTAAATATAAATATATATATATATATGTATGTATGTATAAGCCCTCTCTTTTGTTCCAAGGTATCACTTTTGGACATGTATGAAGTTTTTTTGTGTGTGAAGGGAATTCTGCTTCTCTGTGGTGAATACTAAACTGATACTAGTTCTGGTTTTTAAATATCATATAGAACATCCTTGTCTTCCTACAGGAGAGCTCTTGAAGTATTTTTAAGACAGGTATCAAAAGGTGTCAGTATCAAGAACCTGCTTTATAAAACTATAGAATTAATTGACCTGATTATTTATATATCACTACCATGAAATAGATCCTAGAATACCATTACCATTTTAGTGACAGTTTTTATCATATCAGTTTAGGAGCACATATCCTATTATGTAGATTTTGATTCAAAAGTGTTTGGGATTAAGTCCCAGCCTTGTCATTTCTATTTGTGACCTTAGACAAATTAATTAGCTTCCTCATCTGTAAAATGGGAAGAGTTATTTAGAGTTGTTGATAGGGGAAGTATTTTGTAAAGTTCAAAACACCGTAAAACTATGAGTTGTTACTATTCCTGACCAGCCAAAAAGACTGATTAGTACTATAGTTTAAAAAAAAAATGCATGGACTGAAAGTAATTCGAAGTAAACTGCTATTTTTCAATCAAAAATATATTCACAAATTTGGCCTGATTATCTGTTAGTCTTTAGTTATCTCTTCAGAAAAACTAAAGCTATGTGCTCACAGTTGTGTGTCCTATTTACATGCACAAGAAAAGCATGACTCTTTAGATCTGACAAAAGCCAACATTGTTTTGTTGAATTTAGGAAAATGCTTTATTTTATTTTTTTTTTTTAGCATATTCAGATTTCCTGTAAAGTATTTGTGTTTACAGATGATTTTTTAATTTTTCTGTTCGCTAATAATTACAGAAATGTTGTAGAAGAATTTGTTGTCACAACAAAATGTTTCTCTTTTTGAAGGCCATGCTAATAACCAAAGCAAGTCACAAAATAAGCTATTTGTCAAGGGGCAATATCCAACTCAGAACCAACATTCGCATTTTGGTACTTATCTTGATTCATAGATTTAGTACATTTATACTTGAGTTCTTATTTAAATTTGCAAACTTCCTTATTGTGTTTTTTAATCTACTGTTCTGAGGAAAAAAAAAGAATAATAGATGTAGTCTACATTCTTTATCTCACCCTTCTGACAGCAATTTGTGATAAAAGAAAGGCTATCACACCATTTGTTACCTTGACTAGGTTAGTCTTACAAAGGTTCTTTTTGTTCACTGTATCTGCCCTGGAACTGGCAAGCAGCAATCAAACCCTGCCTCTAAAGTTTCACATGGCCTTGTTTTAAAAGGAAAAAGTCATATTTATAGATTGTAGAGATGTAAAGGGAAACATTTGCAATCATCTAAGTCCAATCCTACATTTTAGTTAAAGAAATTGAGGCCCAGAGAGGGAAAGTGATTTGTCTAGATCCCATAGCTACTTAATAGCAAAACTGGAATTCAAACAAACCTAGTTCTTATGACTTTTAAGTTCAGTGTCTTTTCCAGTAGTTTGTTGAATCATAGTTGGACATTGTTCATAGCATGACAAAATGTTAAGAGTTGGAAAGGATCTTATTAGACATATATTTTAACAGCTTCATTTTACAGTTGAGGAAACAGAGGACCTGAGAGATTGTGATTTGCCTAAAGTAGCCCAATTTCCTAAGTGGCAGAGTTAGAATTTGAACCTGGGTCTTCTGATTCCAAGACAGAGCTCTTTCTACTATAACTCTATAGTTACTTTATAGTAGCTGTTTAGTAAGTTAGTAATTATAATCCCCACAGGATCTATATGTACAAAAATGTTTGTAGCAGTTCTCTTCTCAGAGCAAAGAATTGGGAATTGAGGGGATGTCCATCAATTGGGGAATGACTGAATAAATTGTGGTGTATGACTGTCATGGAATATTGTTCTATGGGAAGTGATGAGCAGAGTGCTTTTGGAAAAAATAAAACTGGAAAGTCCTCCATGAACTGAAGCAAAGTGAAATAAACCATATATGAAGTAATAGCAATGCTCTGGGATGACCAGATGTAGATGATTTTGTTTATTCTCAGCAATACAATGATCCACGAGTACTCTTTCTTTTTTTAATTTTATTTTTCTTGAGAATTTTTTTAAAATTAGGGTGAAAGAGCTGTTTTGTTTCATGATTTTTATGGAAATGTATTGTCTAACTTCACATGCGATTTCTGAATAGGAGCTACGACAGGAGATAAGGGAGAGAATCTGGAACTCAAAAGTATTTTTAAAAAGCCAAATAAAATTGTTTTGAATTTAACTGGGGGAAATATTAAATAAATAAATAAGCAGAAAGAAAGAGAGAAAGGAGGAAAGAAAGAAGCATAGATAAGGAAAATAAATCATCACATGGCCTTGACCAAAAACATATGTCTGTCTCAAACCTGTGTATCTTCCTTCTTTGTCAAGTGGTGGATAGCATGTTTCATTGTCACCCCTTTGAAGTCACAGTAGATTAACCAAGGTTCTTAAATCTTTCATTTGTTTTGTTTTATAATGCTACAGTAAATGTGTAACATCATCTTCTGATGGTTTCTTCACCTTAAAAAAAACTGTAATCCTTATACTTGCTTGCCAGTTGGCTTTTCCTTTTTGGAATCCTCGATACCTACAAAGTAGGATTGGATTTCATGGAGGGCAGGGAGTGAGGTGAGGAGCTGAAACAATATTGGAAGATGCTTATATTGAATTTTGTTACAATACATGAGTCCTGTCTTTATATCTTACTCTACACATTTTCTTCCTTCTCCCAATACACATATACTTGCATTTGCTTGCACTCTCTACTCCTGGAATTATTTTATATATTTTGTATTTGTTTTCTTGTATATATTGTTTCTTCCCAATAGAATGCAAATTCATTGAAAGCATATAACATTTTGTTTTTATCTCTGAATCCCCAGCACCTGGCATTGAGTATTGGAAATGCTCAAATTCTTTAAAGTAAAAATTTCAAATTGAAGGACTTTTTAGAATAATGGAGAAATTATTGACAATAAGTTGTCAATGTCTTAATCTCTATGCCATTCTTCTTCTACTTTTGATCAATTCCGGAAGTTATAGGTTAAATTTTAAAAGGAAATGTTTTTGGAGAAAAATGGTCTTTTAAAGTGTGTGTAAATTTATGTTCTTATAGAGATCTCTGTCCAATTATCTCAGATTTCTCTAATTTGATGAAATTATTATTAGCCTATTTAATTAGATTTTATTTTTGTGTTGTTTTTTAGATGTGAAAGGGAAAACAAAGATATTCCAAAAGCATTTTAAAAAATCTTTTTTTTAAATTCAGTTTTATTTTCAGTTCCTAATTCTCTTCCCTCCCCAAATATGAATTGTTAAGAAGAATAATTAGGGCAGATGGTATAGGACAAGAAAAAGAAATAGAAAAAAGTAAGCTTCAGTTTGCATTCTGAAGTCCATCAGTTCTTTCTCTGGAGGTGGATAGTATTTTTCATCATGAATCCTTTGGAATTTTAGTGGGGTAATATGTTGCTCAGAGTTATTAAATCCAGGTGATTTTTACAATTGTGGTTACTATGTGAATTGCTCTCCTAATTCTGCTCATTTGACTTTTTTTTTCCCATAAGTCTTCCCAGGCTTTTTTGAAACATCTTTTATCATTTCTTACAGCACATTAGTATTCCATCAAATTAAAATACCACATAGCTTATTCAGACATTCTCCAGTTGATGAGCATTCCTTCTGTTTCCCATTCTTTGCCATCACAAAAAGCTACTATAAATATATATGTGGATCCAAGCTACTATAAATATATATGTGGATCCTTTTTTCTCTGATCTATTTGGATATTGATATAGAGTAAATAACTGGATCAAAGGGTGTGCGAGGTTTAATACTTTTGGGGGCATGGTTCCAAATTATTCTCCACAATTGTTAGATGAGTTCAAAACTTAAATAGCAGGTTTTTTTTTTTTTTTTAAATTTAATAGCCTTTAATTTACAGGATATATACATGGGTAACTTTACAGCATTAACAATTGCCAAACCTCTTGTTCCAATTTTTCACCTCTTACCCCCCCCCACCCCCTCCCCTAAATGGCAGGATGACCAGTAGATGTTAAATATATTAAAATATAACTTAGATACACAATAAGTATACATGACCAAAACATTATTTTGCTGTACAAAAAGAATCAGACTCTGAATTATTGTACAATTAGCTTGTGAAGGAAATCAAAGATGCAGGTGTGCATAAATATAGGGACTGGGAATTCAATGTAATGGTTTTTAGTCATCTCCCAGAGTTCTTTTTCTGGGTATAGCTAGTTCAGTTCATTACTGCTCCATTAGAAATGATTTGGTTGATCTCGTTGCTGAGGATGGCCTGATCCATCAGAACTGGTCATCATCTAGTATTGTTGTTGAAGTATATAATGATCTCCTGGTCCTGCTCATTTCACTCAGCATCAGTTCGTGTAAGTCTCTCCAGGCCTTTCTGAAATCATCCTGTTGGTCATTTCTTACAGAACAGTAATATTCCATAATTTTCATATACCACAATTTATTCAGCCATTCTCCAACTGATGGACATCCATTCAGTTTCCAGTTTCTAGCCACTACAAAAAGGGCTGCCACAAACATTCGTGCACATACAGGTCCCTTTCCCTTCTTTATAATCTCTTTGGGATATAATCCCAGTAGTAACACTGCTGGATCAAAGGGTATGCACAGTTTGATAACTTTTTGAGCATAGTTCCAAACTACTCTCCAAAATGGTTGGATTCGTTCACAACTCCACCAACAATGCATCAATGTCCCAGTTTTCCCGCATCCCCTCCAACAATCATCATTATTTTTTCCTGTCATCTTAGCCAATCTGACAGGTGTGTAGTGGTATCTTAGAGTTGTCTTAATTTGCATTTCTCTGATTAATAATGACTTGGAGCATCTTTTCATATGACTAGAAATAGTTTCAATTTCTTCATCTGAGAATTGTCTGTTCATATCCTTTGACCATTTTTCAATTGGAGAATGGCTTGATTTTTTATAAATTAGAGTTAATTCTCTATATATTTTGGAAATGAGGCCTTTATCAGAACCTTTGACTGTAAAAATATTTTCCCAGTTTATTGCTTCCCTTCTAATCTTGTCTGCATTAGTTTTGTTTGTACAAAAACTTTTCAGTTTGGTATAATCGAAATTTTCTATTTTGTGATCAGTAATGATCTCTAGTTCTGCTTTGGTCATAAAGACCTTCCCCTTCCACAGGTCTGAGAGGTAAACTATCCTATGTTCCTCTAATTTATTAATAATTTCATTCTTTATGCCTAGGTCATGAACCCATTTTGACCTTATCTTGGTGTACGGCGTTAAGTATGGATCAATGCCTAGTTTCTGCCATATTAGTTTCCAATTTTCCCAGCAATTTTTATCAAACAGTAAGTTCTTATCCCAAAAGCTGGGATCTTTGGGTTTGTCAAAGACTAGGTTGCTATATTTGTTGACTGTTTTATCCCTTGAACCTAATCTATTCCACTGATCAACTAATCTATTCCTTAGCCAATACCAAATAGTTTTGGTAACTGCTGCTCTATAATATAATTTTAGATCTGGTACAGCTAAGCCACCATCATTTGATTTTTTTTTCATTAATTCCCTTGAAATTCTTGACCTTTTGTTTTTCCATATGAACTTTGTTGTTATTTTTTCTAGGTCATTAAAATAGTTTTTTGGGAGTCTGATTGGTATAGCGCTAAATAAATAGATTAGTTTAGGTAATATTGTCATCTTTATTATATTTGCTCGCCCTATCCAAGAGCATTTAATATTTTTCCAATTGGTTAGATCAGACTTAATTTGTGTGAAAAGTGGTCTGTAATTTTGCTCATAAAGTTTCTGATTTTCCCTTGGCAGATAGATTCCTAAATATTTTATATTATCAGTAGTTACTTTAAATGGAATTTCTCTTTGTAACTCTGACTGTTGGATTTTGTTAGTGATATATAAGAATGCTGATGACTTATGTGGGTTTATTTTATAACCAGCAACTTTGCTAAAGTTGTGGATTATTTCTAATAACTTTTTAGCAGAATCTCTGGGGTTCTCTAAGTATACCATCATGTCATCGGCAAAGAGTGATAATTTGGCTTCCTCATTGCCTATTCTTATTCCTTTAATCTCTTTCTCAGCTCTTATTGCTATAGCTAGCGTTTCTAATACAATATTAAATAGTAACGGTGATAGTGGGCAACCTTGTTTCACTCCAGATCTTATTGGGAATGGTTGCAGTTTGTCTCCATTACATATGATGCTTACTGATGGTTTTAAATAGATGCTGCTGATTATTTTAAGGAAAAGTCCATTTATTCCTATACTCTCAAGTGTTTTTAATAGGAATGGATGTTGGATTTTATGAAATGCTTTTTCTGCATCTATTGAGATGATCATATGGTTTTTGTTAATTTGGTTATTGACATGGCCAATTATATTGATAGTTTTCCTAATATTGAACCAGCCCTGCATTCCTGGTATAAATCCTACTTGATCATAGTGTATTATCTTGGAGATGATTTTCTGTAGTCTTTTAATAGCAGGTTTTTTTAATGTATATTTTTTACCAGGTCTAATCTGTTAAATTTATTTGTCACCTCCAGTTCATATTCCTAAGGGATATTATTTAGCTTATACCTATATAGTCTGATATTTTTCCTTTTGTCAATTTAAATCTGAATTTTTCGATAAGAAGCTATTGTTCTGAGCTATAGTTAGCATCAGGTTTTGTTTTAACTTTCTGTATAAAGTTTCTCCACCTTTGGCTGCAAAGTATATAACCCATCTGATTTCAATATTGACCAATTGATAATGTCCATGTGTAGAGTCACCTTTTGGGTTGTTGAAAAAGATTGTTTTGACCAACTAGTTATCTTAACAAAATTGTATTAGTTTCTGTCCTATGTTATCTTGTACTCTTAAGACTAAACTTGCCAATTATTCCAATTACCTTTTGATTTTCTACATTATTATTCCAATCTTTTTGAATGTAATATTTTTGGATACTGTTTCTAGAAAATGTTATAGGTCTTTATGGCACTGATCCACTTTGTCCTTGTCAGCATCCAGTAGTTGGAGCATAGAGATAATTCTTATTACTTTACTTAGCGTGAGATTGCTGAATTGAAAAACTATGATAATATCTTTGGTGACATTATTGGATGTTCATTAAAAATAATTCTTTTTATTTTTGTTCCCCACAGGGAATTTTAAAATTGTGCTATGAATGGTGATACAGGTGCGACGGTGGTAACTTCACCACCTCCAACCACAGCCCCTCATAAGGAGAGATATTTTGATAGAGTAGATGAGAACAATCCAGAATATTTGAGAGAGAGGAATATGGCACCAGATCTTCGTCAGGATTTCAATATGATGGAGCAAAAGAAGAGGGTTTCCATGATTCTGCAAAGTCCAGTAAGAGAACAATTTTTTTTCCTTAATTAAATCTTGTGCTTCTTCTTAAAAATAGTTTAACATTTCTTAGTCATTTACTGTTTTCTGTAATATATGGTTCCTAATTTATATTTGCTCCAAATTCTTCAAGGGACTTGTTTCATCTCAGGGAGGACAATAAATGAAGGCTATTGTGACTGATCACATGTATAATTTATCATATGCATATATGTACAATGTGATATTTTTTCACAATAGTGAAATATTTAACTAGCCAGAAAAATGTATCACATTGTACATATATGAAGACAAATATGCACATGTGGAGATAGGTGTAGTGAGATACATAGATATGCAATATATGCTATCTAAGCAATCCCCATCTATGTTTGAAATTTCCTATATAGGTTTATGACCATATAGTTATATATTCAAGAATGGGGGACAGAAGTGGCGGGGACCATATCTTAGAAGTATGTTCTCCAACAGATGGGTTCTCTAATTTCAAAGTATTGTGGATCTTCATCCATAAAACTATCATTCACAGGTCCTTATTATTTTGTTTACCTTTGATAGTGATTCAAAGGACAAAGTTAATTCAAAGAAAAAACATTTAATGAAATTGTCATAGTAAAAAAGTACTCTCTCTTCCCCTTCCCCCATTGGGATATATTCTCATAAATACCTATAGTGAGAAGAGTGGATACAAATAAAAGATACATGTGGAGAGAAAGAGAGGACACATGATTAAAGCACAGACATGGAAAGGAGACTTCTGTCTTTGACACTTCAGGACCCCTTCCTATATGTTCAGTCTTATATATTCCTTTTCTTGCACTCTGAGATCTAGTAAATAGTAGCCTCTGTGCTCTTCCTCACATACAATACTCCATGTTGATTCTTCTGTATGATTTTGTGGCTTTCTAGAACTCTCTTCCTCTTCTTCTCATCCCCTAGCTTTGCTGGTTTTCTTCAAGTCTGAGCTGAAGTCCCATTTTCTGCAAGAAGCCTTTCCCAATCTTCCTTAATCTTAATGTCTTCCCTCTAAGGCTTCCTCCAAATTTATCCTATTGACATCTCATTTGTACATAATTGTTGCATCTTGCCTCTTCTATTAGACTGTGAGCCAGTTTTTTTGCTGGTACATGGTAGGTGCTTAATACATGCTGGTTCCCTGGTTGACTATTTTGTCTTCTAGTGACAACTCACTGCTTCTTCTGGCATTAGTTTGATATTTCTCTGAGCCCGACATGCTCCCCACTAGCCTTGTAGTTTTCAATGAATGCTGTTATCAGTCTTACACTGATACTGCTGTGGTAGATACTTTTCTACTGGTTTCTTCAGGATTCTGTTCTGCTGGCATCCCTGATGAATGCTTTAGATATTATCTCCCATTTGGCTTCTGACTTGTTTAAAATGCTTACTTAGGGTCCTTTAATAATGCTTTTTTATAAATATCATTAAAATCTTCACCCTAGAAGCAAAAACAAACCTCCTTTGTTAAGTTTCTTCAAATTCTAGATTCTCAGATCTCCTGTCTTCTGAGCATGAGATTCTTATTTTTGGGGGTCAAAGACTTTAGAAACAAAGAAATAATAATAGTCTAGAAAAGGCTGTCTACAATCATTGCTTCTTTTCTTTTCTTTCATTTCTTAGTTATTTATAGTCTGGTTTCTGTCCTCATCACTTAGTTGAGAATGATCTCAACAAAGTTATCAACATATTCTTAATTATTAAATCCAATGGCCTTTTCTCAGTTCTCACATTTCTTGACTTCTAAACTCAAATCCCAAATTACAAAATGCTCACTGGCCATTTTTAAAGTGTATATATTGTATTCATCTCAAACTCAACATGTTTGAAATAGAACTCATTGATATTCCCCCAAATCTGACGTTTTTTCAAAACTTCCCTTATTGCTGTGACCATGACCTCTAAGGTAATGATACAGCTTTGCTGATCCCTAGGAAAGGGAACTTTTCATACAGTGCCTAATTTTGACAAAACTAAAAAAAAAAAAAAAAAAAAAAAAATGAGTGATGGCAAACATTTTAAAAATTCTATGCTGGTTTTGTCTAGGTAAATTACTTGCAGTTTTCCTAATATGCTGTAGTTCGGGACTATTGCAGTAACTTTTTAAATTAACTCTTTGAGCCACCTCTCCCCCCGCTCCCCAATTCTTTCCTCATTCTAATTCATTCTTCACACAGCTGTCAAAATGATTTTCCTAAAATGTAGATAAGACTAAGTCACTTTCTTATTCAATAAACTCCACTGGCTCTCTATTATTTTTAGGATTTAATTTTAATTAAAGCCTTTCAATCTTAATTTACTCCTCTTTATATATTATACTCTTCGGTATACATTTCTTTCCTCATTACACATTACTTTCCTTCACCCACTCCATGGTTTAGCCATACTACTTTCATACACATTCCGCCATCTGCCATCTTTGGACCTTAGCACTGGTTATCCCCTCATGCATTTATTTTTAATTTCTGCCTCTTAGTATAATTAGCTTTAGTTCAAGCATCACTTTCTCCTATTATATAAATCTGTTATGACTGTAGCTTTAACATATGAGATAATCTATTAAGATGGGCCAAATGAACAAATATTACTATGTCCCTTTTATTTAATTCAATTTGACTAAGTTACTCTCAACCTTCCTCCCACTTACTCTCTACTACAGAATATAATCTATTTTCTTTAGCATTGTTCACCATGATTCATTATATGAATGCTTTTTAAGAAGCTCTTGGTTGACAATGCTATTATTGTCATGGATTAACATTTATTATACTTAATAAAGGCTTCACACATTACATTCTTCACCTGGCATTTTCCTAGTGAATGTTATTACTTAGTTTATAGAATCTTTCTAGCTCAGGGAATGAAACTGGAAGTGTTTCAAATAGCATCAGTCTGAAACCATGTAAAGCACACTCCTAACTCTGTAGTACTTATAAACAAACATATTTTATATATGGTTGTTTTGGACAGAGTGACATTGGGTAGTATTGTGATGTTTATGTTAAGCATTATTTATCTTTTATTGGAGCTATGATATCAGTATATGACCTTCCTGCACTGGTATAATTCATAGTTTGTCCATATCTTCTCATCCTCTGTGATTCTTGTCTATGTCCTTTGTAATGTTCTTGTTTTGGGTTTCTTGGCATCTTGGGGGCAGTCTTCTTTTCAGCAGAGTAATCACCATAAGAATAGCCAGGGGTTAAAGTCCAAATCCTTTATTATCTCTTTCTAAGTCTTGTCTCCTTTCCTGGGGCTGGTTAGCTTTCTTAAAGGCCTTCAAAGGGGACTTGGTTTCAGTGGAGAAAATGCAGGAGGACAGGCCTGTCACCACAATGCTGATGAAGATGGAAATGAATGTCTCTCTCCTTGGCTCCAAGCTCCTGCCTCCAGTCCTTTGTCTTCTCTTCTCTCAATGAATCTGGCTGAAGCTCCTACCTTATATGCTCTACATTGAGTATAAACCAATCATTATATCACTCAGAAACCATTATTTGTTGTAAGAATAAATCAATCATGCTGAACTTAGAGAACTATTAATCACCATGCTAAACTACATAACCATTGTCTCATCAATTCCACTGACTTAACATCTTGTAAGAATCCTTGTTTCAGAGTTCTGGTCCATAACAGTCCTTCTATAAATGCTCCATGCAAGTTGTGCCCCCATACTAGAAGCCTTCTGGATCTTTTCATATTGCTAGATAGCAATATAGCAAACAAACTGTCCTTTTTGCTACACAATCTGCTCAACTCCTTTTGTAGTCATTCATGTTCTTGAATGAAATCTTTACTAAAGTCCAGATGCAATTCAGCATATTTTCATTTTACTTTATACCTCTGAGCTTATATCATTGTCTAGATGAAGTATTTTTCTAAGATATATGTATTGATGGGTAATTTATAATGGACTACCTGTCTAACTACATGTCATAATCTAGGCTAATGGTCTCCATACTTTTTCTCTAATACATCCTGAAAAGGGTATGTTAAAAAAAAATTGTCTACACTCCCAATTATGTATATATTCACTTATTTATAAAGCATAAGTTCTACTGTACTAATAACCATTATAAAATATATAAAGTAACATTTTAAAATATTAAGTTAAAGATGAATTACTATTTTATCCTTGAGTAAGTAGAGAGCCACTGGAATTTATTGAATAGGGAAGAGATATGGTCATACTTGGGCTTTAGGAATACTACTTTGGCAGTTCTCTGGAAGATGGTTTGGAAAGAAGAAATACTAGGGCAGGGACAATGATTGAGAAGCTGTTAGAATAAAATGTAAGAGAGGTAATCAGAACCACAACTAGGGTGGTAACTATGTTAGTAGAGAAAAGGGAACAGATTAGATAATGTGGAAGTAGAATGAACTAGATTTGGCAATTGATAAGATGTTTGGGGTGGGGCTAGTGAGGAGTTGGAGATCATGCTGAAGTTTTGAACAACTCAGAGAAGGTTAGAGTTGTAGAGTAACTAAGGGAATAGCATGGGGGCAGGTATGTTGGAGATAATCCTCACTGACAAGCACATATTATTTTAAAGGTGGGATGCACACACACCTCCTTCATTGGTTGATCATATGTTCCTTCTGGTCAAATAGTCTCCACTTTGAAGACCACTAAACTGGGCCTAATATGGCCAGAATAATATTTCTTTTGCTAGGCCAATTAATCAAACAGTAAGAAGTTACTTATTTCTGTATAGGAGGGAAAAAGAGAAATGATTGGAATGTACTTTGGGTGGGTGAGGCAAAGATCTTTTTTAATAATACAAATAGAAAAATTGAGTTAAGTATCATTAAACTAAAATAATCTTTGTCCTTTAACTTTTAACTATTAAAATATTCTTTGGCTGCTTTTTAGGCTTTTTGTGAAGAATTGGAATCGATGATCCAGGAACAGTTTAAGAAAGGGAAGAATCCCACAGGCCTATTGGCATTACAACAGATTGCAGATTTCATGACCACAAATGTACCTAATGTTTATCCAGCAGCACCTCAGGGAGGAATGGCTGCATTGAACATGAGTAAGTAGATGGCTGTTTTTTACATAAATTTTATAGTTTGTATAAATTTTGTACAGTTTCCAAAAGCTTTTTCTGATAGAATGCAAATTCCTTGAGAAGAAGGATTATTTCATTTTTGTCTTTGTATCTCCAGTATGCTGCATGGTGCTTGACACTATGTAATACATACTCATCAACTTATGAATATCTCATGTGAAATGAAAAGAAATGTAAGTAGAACTCCTGTCTATTCTCTTTAACATATATTTTAAGATATCAGCAAGGTAGCTTAGGGTCATAAAATTTGAGAACCGAAAGAGATCGTAAAAGTTATCACTTCTAACTAACTCTATATTTTTATAAATGAGGAGTCAACCCTAGAGAGATGAAGTGAATTGTAAGTCACATAACTACAAAAAGGAATGTGCCCATCTTTGAATTTTATTTTTCTTACCCTTAAGACTTAATTCTTTGTCCCAAGCCAAAAATGCATAATAAGTTTGTTTTGTTTTTAGTAAAATATAATCATGAAACATATAACATTGACTTGATCAACAAAATGCCAGAAACACTTTCTAATTAAATTTCACCTCAGAATCATGAAACCTAACTATAACATTGTTGGTTTTGTCCCCTCTCATCCTGAATCAAATTGGATTTGATTTAACAGTAATAACAATCAACACTAAAACTAAAGTGGCAATAAATCTTGAGTTCCAACATTTCATCTTTTGTGGAATCAATTAATTTCATTAAATATGTTGAAATAAATTCTTAAATGTATTTTAAAAGGCCTCCATTTTTATAAGAAAATTGGAAAATCTATTTGCCAAGGAAATGTTTATTTGTTCTTTTAGCATGTAATTTATGGATTTTCAAAAGCATTATTAATCAAATCAATAATAAAATTAATAAATAAAAATAAGATAAATTTAATAACTAATTAAAAGAAATCCATAAAAAGTTTGCTTGCCAAATTATGTCAGGGTAACTAACACACTTTTACTCAGCCAAATAATTAAAAAATTATTCATTCTCTCCCTATCTTCTATAACCCAGTCAAAATGGAGCAATGCCAGAGGTGGAACAAAAGAAAAATGGTAGATGGAGGCAGGAAAACATTAATTATTTGGTCATGATTGGTGTGTGAAATAGTAACATGTATTTCAGAGTATTTTTTTTTTAAGAATTAACTGACCCTTCCCATGATACATCTAGTTTTCTTGTCTGATCTTATGGGACAGACTCAGATGAATAATGGGTAGTTCTTTTATCTGTTTCATCTGAATTTCTTCACATTTTTGTTTTGGTGTTCCATGGTCACTTATGAAAGAGTCGATATAATATTACATGATAAGTTTATTGTTCATTTTAATGTCTGATTCAATCCATCTTCTTAAAGCCAAATAGCATCTCATAGTTTTCAAAATGGGTATAGCTTAATATAATTCTTAATGAATTTCAAAGAATTATGGCATGTAAATAGAGTTTAAAGCAAGAAGAGTTTTTACTTTTACTACTAATTTAGTTAGACATGCAAGAAAAACTTGTTAGTTTAATAATAATAATGTCTCTTTTATACCAATAAAGGCATTAAAAGCTAAAGTAAATACCTAAAAGGAGACAAATGGAAATAAATGATAAATACCATACCATTTATATATATATATTTTAAAATCTTGGCCATTCCTCATGAATATAAATCAATTCTTGTTTGCCTAGACTTCTGAACTACTTACAGAATACCATACAACTACGTGTGTTGTCTGATCCCTGAGGGTTAGGGGTGGCCAGACCAATGCTCATACTGGTGACTGAGAGATTCATTCACCAGGCTTGAGGGCAGAGTCCATCCATAGTTCAGAAATGTAATCTGGAAACCATGTTAGCAATCTGAGATCCTTGAAAACATCAAAAGTCTAAGAAGGAGTGATGGAAGTGAGAGGCAGAGCTATCTTCACAAAAACCAGGAAGCATGTTACTATGTAGGCTAGTGAAATGACTCTTGATCCTTGAAGGTTAACTCTTGTCAAAGTGATTTTTAGACTAATTATTCTAATGTATCAGCTAGTATCAACATCATGTTATGCACCAGACACTCTTCTTTCCCTGCCACATCAGTGATGCTATAAGAATGGACTCCTTAATGATTAAAACTCATTGACTATATGTGGATTGAAAATGACAAATGCAGTTACAACTGAGAAAAAATTAGGTATTGGAGGTCATGGTTCTTGATATTATTGCTTGCTGTTTTTGATTAAGTTGCAGACATGAACTTCATTAACATTTTTTACAAATATTGAAGCCTTTTGAGAATTAAGAATCATGAGTTATTTTCATCTCATATATAATTGAGAATTATGAGCATTCTATGAAATTATAACTAATAAAAGTAACCCTCACTATAACTGTGGCCACATAAGCCTGATTCAATACTTCTAAACTTACCTTGTGTTAATTTCATTAAATACTTTGGCCATCCAGAATCTGATCCTATTCATTCTTGCCAATTATAAGATATAGTAATGCCCCAAGTTTATAAAGCTCTTTCCTTGCAACAGCTTTGTGCAGTTATTACATCCCTGTACTGAGAAAGAACTGAATTTTAGAGAGTTTTAGTGTTTGAGTTGAAGAGATACAATAGGTAGCACTAGAATTTGAAACCAGGCATCTGTATATGCCTGGTATATGTATATGTATATCTCCAAATCCATAGCTTTCCCCATTATATTCCATTCTATCTATGTATTACCTTTCCATTATATCCCATTATCTCATAAGTTGATGCAAAACAGACAATGTATACTTTTGAGAATACATTTTCCACAAATTCTTACCTGAACTATTAGTCTATAAACTGCAAGGTTTGATATTATCAAACAAAGTAAGTCATTGACATTGGAAATTGTGAACCAACTTCAGGAGGCAAAATGAATAGTTTTTGAGTTGCCAAAACAATTTATGACCCTTTTATCTACTATTTCTTCTTATTGCTATTGTGTTTGTTTACAGAAGCTCTTTTCCACCTTAAAATTTTCTGCTTTTTAGATACTTGAACTGCTAGAATAATTTGTAGTATTTGTATTCATTTCAGTAAATACTCTGATCATCCTCAGTCAAATACTCTATAAACTTTCACTTAAAATATAATAATAGGCTTTGAATAAAGATCTGAGAGGCTTCCTATAAATAAAGTATGAAAAGTTCCCAGGGTTTGAACTTCTGACATTTATTTTGACTAAGGAAAGTCTTTTGTTTCTTTCCTTGAACTCATGTATGTTCCAGATAAAATTACCAAATAGCCAACTTCTGGTTAGATAAATTATTACTGTTTTTGTGTTGCATTGCTTTGAGTTCAAAGATTATTTGTTATTGTTGTTGAGTTGTTTCAGTTGGTCCAACTCAACTCTTTGTAATCCTATTTGGGGTTTTCTTGGCAAAAATACAAGAGTGGTTTGCCATTTCCTTCTGCAGATCATTTTATGATTAGGAAACTGAGGTTAAACAGGATTAAGTAACTTGACCAGCATCATCAATTAGTGAGTATCTGAGATGGGATTTGAATTTAGGTCCTGCTGTTTCCAACCCCACCTAAGATTAAAGCATTTACTTTTTGAACTGAAATTTAGTTTTGACTAACTTAGTGTGTAGAGAACATGAAAAACATAAAAGTTTTATCTAAGTTATAGGAAAGACTGAAATCTTTTGAAAATAACAATAAAATACTTAATAGTCAATAAATCTACAAAAATAATTTTCAGTTGTCTTTTTTTTTTTATGAACTGCTATAATTTTGCATAATTTCTTTGAGTTCTGTGGTTCATAAAACCACTAGCAATAAAAGTTTGGTATTTTGGAAATGCAGCCACATTTTAGGGTAGAGTGCTGTAGGGTTAGAGTTATTCCTGTTAGTCCCCTTTTAATAAATGAGATAGGGTTGGGGTATATGCCTGATAGGAACTATTGGGCACTATTTTAGCTGACACGTACTCAGGATGAAGAGGGTTTCTTCCAATTTGCACAGGGCACATCAATATTTCAGGAATGTGTATCTAAACTAGGGACTTTTCAACAACAAATGTTCCAAAGCATAGTACTGGGTTTTAGGTAATGTGGTGTAGTAGAAAATGCACTGGATCTAGCATCAAACATTTAGAACCTGGATTAAAATTCACTTCCACCTCTTAATGCCTTTTTTATCTTGGGCATATCGCAAAATCAACCTCTTACTCTAATCCTCAGTTTTTCCCTCTGTATAATGAAGAGTAGATTTCATGGTCTCTGAGGTCCCTCTGATTTTTAAATTATAATTCTCTGATTCTTATGTTGATCTAAATGTGAAAAGAAATATGTTTTTTTGTGTTTGTTTTGTGCTGTGGTTGAAATAATCACCATTTTTTTTTTTACAGTTATTAAAGCACAAACAATTGGAAGTGATTTCTTGTTCATTTTTCCTTAAAAAGTTAACTGTGTAATGAAGCAAAAAATTTAAATCTATACCTTGGAGAAACTGAATTTGAATTTTGTGTCTTCTTCCTATATTCACTCATACTCCAGTGGGACCAGTAGATAAATAAAAGGGGAGAGGAAAACTACCCTTTCCACATTTCCCACCCTACAGAAAAGCAGTAGATCATGGAAAAAGGAAGAGATGAAACTAATTTTTTAGATATCTACACAGTGCATAATTCCTGCTTTGAATAATCAAATCCCAAATGCAGGGAGAGGGATTTGATAACTTTGGCAAGTACCTTAACAATGTGGCATCTTAAGTGTGGCATTTTTAACTGACTGTCCCCAAATAAGTGTCTGCCTGTTCCATTAAAACTTTTGCCTCTAGTACATCAAGGCTTATTTCCATGGTTTTCATTTTACATTTTATTTTGCAACATTGTAATGCATTTCTCATATAAATATTATATTTATAATTTATATCAACATATAACATTATAAATATTCTAGCTATTTGTATATGTATCAGGCCTCTACTAGACTAAACGCTATGAAATGACTAACAATAATAGCTAACATTTACATTAATATTTACTATGTTCCAGGCACTATGCTAAGCATTCATTGGATCCTCACAACAATCTGGGAGATAGGTACTATCAGCTCTATTTTACAGTAGAGTGTGATGACCACGCTAGCACCCAGGATACCTTAGAATCAGCCAGAGTCGTGATAAGCAAAAGTCCTTAGTCTTTATTCTTGGTGTTTAGGGGTAGAAGTGAAGGGGATGGAAGCAAGATCTCTGTAACTTCTTTCTTCCTTATCCACTGCCAAAGTGGCCCTGGCTAGTCTTACTTCACCCCCTAGTCCCTCCTACAATCTTCTGTATACACCAATCATCGAACCAGCACAGGATAGTGGGAAGGGCCATTTTCCAAGCATATGTCCATAGAGTATTGTCCAATCAGTAGTTAGCCTCAAGTGCCTGAACTGACCTCAGTGCAATAAATCAAGAGTTTCAGCCCTCTACAGTAGAGGAAACAGGCAAACAGAATTTAAGTGACTTATACATAATTACAAAGCTACTAATTTTCTGAAACCCAATTTGAACTAAGATCTTTTGGACTCTAGGGTGCACCTAATTGCACTGAGTGCCCTTAATAGCAAGAAAAACAAGAAAAACTAAGGGACCTTAACAACAAATAACCAAAATATCCACAAAGAGCTCCTTAGATCTTAGAATCACCCTTCTAGCATTAGGTTGCTCTAAGCTTCTATTTATCTACTTTTGTTTGCCACACTAGTCGCACTAAGGAATGGATTTTAAGCTATTTAACCCATACTTACTGTGCTCATAATAGTTGCTAACTAGATTCCTGATGTGTAAACACAAATTTTGTTGTGAAGTATTTATTTTTAAAAGAATATTAGAGTTGTTTACTTGTGATTTTTGAAGATGTATTGTGAATTTGCGGAAAATATTTTTACTTTTTCTGAGCTTTATTAAAGCAAAAACATGTTAATAATATTGTATTGAAAAGTTTTTTTATTTTTTATTTTAATGATTCCATCTTCTTTTGAGATACCTAAAGGGACAGAATCAATTTTAACTTTGCTTTGCTTATTTAAGAGATTTTTGACTGTGGCAGCTAGGTGATAGCGATTAGAACACTGACCCTAGAGTCAAGAGAACCTGAGTTCAAATTCTGTCTCAGATATTTATTAACTTTAATCCTAGACAAATTTCTTAACCCCAATTGCCTCCCCTTTCCACTCCCCACAGAAGATTATCACTTTACTTTGTAGAAATGATTTCACTTATTTTGTTCATTTGAACACTAAAAATTCAGCCTTTAGATTTTAAAAAAGCCTCATTATTTTGCAAGTCATAGTAGATAGGTTTATATTATACAAAATAGAGTATACAAAATATAGAATTTCTGTCTTACATTGTTAATATTTGATTATAACTGGAAGAGTTTAGTTTCCCCAAAAGTCTTTGAACTTTATTTTTGTCTATTTTGAATGAATATAAGAAATTGTGTGTTTTATTTGGAGTAGCAAAAAAAAAAAAAAAAAATAGTACATCTAGCCATAGTTGGTAAATAGATAGATGAACAAATTGTGATGTGTGAATATATTTCACACTGTCAGAAGCTATATATTTGAAAGTCTACAAAGTGAATACAAGAGAATTAGAATATATTGACTATAACAGCCAACAAACATTTTAAAAAAACACTTTCATAAAGGGTTAGGAAAGCCTACAGAATGTTATTTTATTAAATTAATATACCCATAAAAAACCAAAAAGCAAATAATTGATGCCATAATTTAATTTTCTAGTTTTTAAAATGTTTTTATTGTTAGACAAGTAGAATGGCTTAGTAGATAGAGAACTATCTGTGTTCATGTCCCTCTTCTGTCACATACTGGCCCTGTGACCCTGGATAAGTTGCTTTCTGCAACCCTCTAATACAGAAGGTGCTGACCTGGTTAGTAAAGGAGTTTCTTTACCTTAGATCTCTCCATACCAGGGAAGTCACAGGTCTAGTTCTTTACTTTTTGTTAATAGATTTAGAATACAAAAGTATTTATCCCCACCCCAATGACCATGGCATCTCAGCTATAATTTATAGTCTTTAAGAATTGCTTGAAGAACCAAGAAATTAAATGACTTGACCATTATTACATAGCTAGTGTCAGAAGTATTATTTGAACTCAGGTCTTCCTGACTCCAAGCATATTATCATCATGCCATTTTGCCTTTTGTGTTGTGGGATAAGAAGGAGAGAAGACATGTAATTGTTTCTTTCCAATTTATTAACTGATTGTGATATTAGCACTAAAACAATAATTGCAATTGAGTTGAATAATAACCAATATGGAAATATGGAAAGAACACTGGCTTTGGATTAGAGACCTGAATTCTAATCTCTATACTGCTATTTATTTTGGGCAAGTCTGCTTAAATTGAGCATTTTCTTTTTTTCCATTCTCTTACTTGGCAATTCTATTTCCACAATATCTCTCATATCCTCCTATATCCCTCATCCTATTCAGACATTTATCTCTCACCTGATCTATTGCAAGAGGCATTAACCTCCTCATGAGCTTCCATCTTCTATTCCTTCCTTTCTCCTTTGTGTCCTCTAAATCAGAGGTTATCAGATACGGTTGAACCACCAAACACTGCTTCAGAAACTTTAGTGACTTTCTATTTTTTTTTCTTTAAAATAAAATTCAAACGCTACAGTTTGTCATTTAAAACAGTTCATGTTCTGTCTTCATTCCACTCTTCCAAACTTATTTCATATTACATTTTTTTTTCATGCAATGTACCTTCATCGTCTGCTTATTTTCTAAATTTAGCCTTTAATGTTATCTACTCAGTGGTGCAGCAAATAAGAGTACTGGGTCTGAAGCCAAGAAGCATGAGTTCAAGCAGAATCAGACACCTACTGGTTTTGTGACCCTGGGCAAGTCACTTAACCCTGTTTGTTTTATTTTGCTTATCTATAAAATGAACTGGAGATGGAAATGGCAAAACACTTTACTATCTTTGCCAAGAAAATTCCTAATGGGACCAAGAAGAATTGGACATGACTGAAAAAGGACTGAATGGCAGATAACAACTTATATGTTTATGATTTTGCCCAGGCTGTGTAATGTGACTGGAATAAATTTTCTTCTCACTTATACCTCTTAAAATACTAGCTTTCTTCAAAACTCATCTCAAATACATGCCCTCTGAGATGAAAGGGTTGAACTAAAAGGCTTCTGAGTTATTATCTGGCTCTAACTCTGTGGTCCTGTAGTTCAGTAGGAAATGTTTCCTAATTCCTTGCATAACCATTTACATTCTGTATTCTTTTCCCTCCATTCCTTCATAGAAAGTAAATTATTTTATATGAAATTAAAAAAAATAATTTTGTAGTCTTAGAACCTAGCAAAGTACCTTGCATATTGTAGACAGTTAATAAATTCTTGTGGGATGATATTGAATTTTATTAACCTTTGTAAGCCCCAATTTTCTCAGCCATAAAATTGAGATAGTAATTTTGATATTATGTATCTTCCAAGTTAGTTGTGATCAATTGACATATAAAAAGTCATTATTTGAATTTGAGCAAAAAATATTAAATCCTTTCCTTTGTTTCTTATCATTTCAGGTCTTGGCATGGTGACACCAGTGAATGATCTTAGGGGATCTGATTCAATTGCATACGATAAAGGAGAGAAATTATTACGATGTAAATTGGCAGCTTTTTACAGATTAGCAGATCTTTTTGGGTGGTCCCAGCTCATTTACAATCATATAACAGTAAGTATTGAATCGGGTATTTACTAAGTGATTGCCATATGGAGCATGATATTTCTTCTATCTTTGGCCCCACCTTACCTTCCAAGTCTGAGTTACAATAAGTGGTGAAAGGATCTGCCTTTCTGGTTGTGTTGTTGAATCATGTCTGACCCTAGTTGGAATTTTCTTGGCAAAGATACTGGAGTGGTTTGCTATTTCCTTCTTTACACATTTTACAAATGAGGAAACAGAGTCAACCAAATTAAGGAACTCGTCCAGGATCATAAGACTAATAAAGTGTCGGAGATCAGGTTTGAACTCAGCAAGATTCAACTTTCTGACTCCAGGACCAGTATTCTGTGCATTATGGTGCTCCCTAGCGGTTCTTCTGATTGTTTAGCAGGAAACAAATAGAACTTTAATCAATTTGGTTTGAATTAGATCTTAAAAGAAATCATAATGAAATGTAATTCTTCAAAATTTGAAATACTTCACATATGAAGATGTGTCTTCATATAATGTGTGTTCTACATATAATTGCTTAAATTAGTTTTGTTTAAAAAACCCTTTTTTTTTTTTAAGAATATTTTTTTTTCCCCATTGGGTCTGCTTATTCTTCAGTTCACCTAAATTCCTTTAGCCATTACAACGTTAGAGAAAGATACCCATCTCCCAAGCTCTGTACCCTGTGACAGTGGGACCATTTATTCTACCACTTATGTCAGCTCTCTTCATTGTGACAAGATGAATGGTTATTGTCATCTGTAGTTCATTGTTCTTGTATAAATAAACTTTGATGCTAATTGGTCATCTATAATAGGGGGATTGTGAAAATCTTGCAGCTTTAATAAGATATAGAGGTTATTATTTTGATAGAACTGTTCTTTTTTTGTGGACTTTTCAAATGTTACATACTAGTAGTCCTCCTTATTATATACGTAACACTTTAAAAGATTCAAGTTTTTGTTAGACGATAAATATTTTTATGACTCTGAAATTTCCCCTTTGATTGGTTTGGCTTAGAATGTGGCAAAAACCAAAGCATAACTGAATTTTTAACCTTATATGCATAAAGACCTATGGTTTCTCAATGTGAAAATCCTGTCTGCCAAGGTACATGCCTATGCTTCTGTAACTTCTGGTCCTAAGAGTTACCTGAGGATTCTAAGAAGCTTGTGACTTGTTTCCCATCACATATCTAGAAAGCAGCAGGAACTATTCTGAAACCAGATCTTCCCGATTCCAAAATTAGCACTTTATTCACTACATCTCTTATCAGTTCTTATTATAAAGTAAAAATGAAACAGCAGAGAAAAGAAGAATCTGTAGACTGGCATTAGGTTATGAAAAATAATATTTTTGTCTTTGGAAAAGAAAGTAGGAGATAAAGGAAAAATAAACTACAGAATCTCCTTTAAGGAAAGAGTGTATTTTAAGTTTTTTAGAAGTATTTTGCTTTGAATTCTGGTTCTGTTTCAGTAAAAACATTAACTTCTTATTGTGTGTTAGGCTCTGGGGCAGATACAAAATTCAGATATGGTAAGAGACCTTGCCTTGGTAGAGTTCTTAGAACTTAGATTCTTTTAGGATAATTACTAGATAACTAATTACAGGGTGTCCCAAAGTCTTAATGCGATTTTAAGTTTTAATATGTGAAAAATAAACAATGTTAGATATGAGGTCATAAATTATAAATCATTATTGATAATCAGAAAAGTATGAATGAAAGAATAGATCACCATTAGTGACTGATCCAAATTCCTTTTTGTTGACTGCCCACTATATTTAGCCCTAGACCTTTTAAAGCGGAGTTTGCCTCTTTGCCAGATCCTGGCAATGTTAATTTTCCAAAAGCACTGGTCATTGTGGTTTCTGGCATTTGGTGTTTGCCTTTTCCAGGTACTGCATTATCTGGTCTCTCCCTGTGTGCTCCCTTGCCTTTTTTTTTTTTTTTCTTTTGGTCATTTTGATGATTTTAGTGTATTATGTACTGAACTTTCTGGGTAGTCAATAAAAGTGTCCTCAAAGTGCTAACTCAGTTAGCATAGCCTAATGGAAGTAGTGGTACCAAATGTAGAGTCAGGAAGCCTTTGGGCCTTCATCTACATTCTGACACTTAATCTCTGACCATAGGGAAGCCATTCCATCTTTCTGAGTTTCTTCAACTCTGAAATATATATAAAACAGAGATGTTAAACTCCAAGCCCAAGTTTTCAACCTACTACCTAATTGCCTGAACCAGATTAAAATGTAAATGAAAAATATTTAACCAAAAAAATAAATAAAAATACAGTGCAACTTAGATAATGTTGATATCAATATGAAATCCTATTTGTATTTGAGTTTGACATTACTGATATATAAAGTACCAACTTCACATCATTTTCAAGTTATCATTATTAATATGAATAAATTCAATTAATAGAATCTCAGCCTTAGAAGAGACTTTAGAGGTCTATTTCAGTCTCCACTTAAAAATACAAACTTTTTATAAAATATCTTCATTATCACCCTGCCCTACTCAAATAAAAAGGAAATTTGCTACCATTTTGGGTGGACTTTTCTTCAACTCCATCACTCAGTAAATATTTATTAAAGTCCTTACTATGATCAGTCATTTTGTGCTAAGCCCTGAGAATATCACTATTATTTGCAGTCTTGGGGAAGAGAGGGAAGAAGAGAGGAAAAATTTGGAACTCAGTATCTTATAAAAAATAAATGTTGATAACTATCTTTAAATGTAAATTGGAAAAAATAAAATATTACCTCCCCCCCCAAAAAAAAAAAAAATCAAAACCAATTCTTGCCCTCAAGAACTTATGGTCTAATGAGACCACGTACAAGATGGCAGTCTAGGAAACCCCAGAGACAACGATGTCTGCATTTATGAGATTACGGGTTAGCCAATGATGACTGTTCTGATGATGTCACAAAAGGTCCAGACATGGCCACTGGTGGTGGTGACTACTGGGAGTCAGTGCAAGGCATCCTGGGATGGAGATGGTATATGTACCAAAAAGTTGCATTACTTTTCTTTGGAAAATTGAAGAATTCCTTGAATTAGAAACAATATAGTCAGTTCTAGTCCCTGTTATCCATAATATAAAGGGGAAAAGATTGGGGTATGTAGTTGATTCAAGTTCCCAGACATAGACTCACTAGAATTTTTTTTTTTTTCTGTTAGTAAGAAAATTAAGTAACTTAAAATTCTATGGTTGCTCCTGTTATATCTTGCTCTCCTGATTCCTAATTTCCCTTCATTTCTAAGGAGCTTAGGGATCATTTAGTGCAACCTTATCATATGAAAGTACAAACAGAGTACTGTCTCTTTAATCAGAAACTGATTAAATCTATCATTTTTTCAATTTTTATCAATTTTTCTTTAACTGACCATGGGATAGCAAACTATGCAACTATGCAACTAGTTCTACTAACTTGTCAGTGAATTAAAAAAAAACCTATCAACACAAGTGTAGCTTCCATCATTAAAAAAAAAACAGTTCTACTTATATTCCTTTTCTTAGTTTTTTTTTTTTTTAATTCTATTAAATTTGGAAGTGGATTTGGTCAAAAATTAAAGACTTATATTTAACAGCTACTTTAATAAAGGCATATTAGTATAGCATTAGCTAGAAGTGGTAAGAAGTAGACACAGAAGTTACTTTGAGTCAGTTAAATTTAATTTTTAGTTAATTGAGGTTAGGGACCAGATGGAGAAAAGCTAGGCACATAACAAGAAAAGCGGATTACCTGATTCACATCCCTCATGCTCAGTTGGTATCTTTGAAAGGTTAAGAGAAATACCCCCAGCATTCCTTTTGTTGAATAAACTTCTTTGTGTTGATGTTAAAGGGGGAGATCTTTGCAGAGTTACATTAGATGAAGAGGCATGGATAGATTGTGATATGCATTGTTGAACTAAGAACACTCACATCTTTGAGATCACAGATCTCATTGAAATGTGAGAGTTTTAGTCTTAGAAGAAAGTTACTCTTGTAATTTTAACCTGATTCTGTCTCTTTAGTCTCTACTGCTGACTTTTATGAGATGAATTTCCTTCCCTTCAGATATAATTTCTTATACTCTGTTAAACTGAAGGGATGTGAAGGGACAGCACAGATCTCTATGCCTAAGAAGATTACAATTAAATGGGATCATGAGGAGTAGGACATATAAAGATAAAATGTGATAATGGTAAAGAAGAAATCCCAGATGAAGAAAAGTTGAAGAAAGAAAGTCCACTTCACTGAGGAAATCAGTCATTTCTTTTTTTTTTTTTTTTTTTAAGAATAAATGTCTTAACTTCACCCTCATTGCAGAATCAACAAAGTACTCAAAGAATACCTACTTAAGATATTTTTTAATTAAGAGAAAAAATTAAAACTATTGCCTAATTTTGCTTTATGTTTTAATAAGAACAAAGACGGACTAAAAATAGAAGGTATAAGGTTAATGGTGACTTTTGTATTTTAAAACATACCAGGGAAACATCTTATTTATTTGGAAACTCCTAGGTGAGAACAGAATACTGAGTTATAATATGCATGTTTCATAAAAAACAAGTCTTGGTAGATTAATAATTTTTTTTAATAGCCTTTAATTTACAGGATATATACATGGGTAACTTTACAGCATTAACAATTGCCAAACCTCTTGTTCCAATTTTTCACCTCTTACCCCCCCCCACCCCCTCCCCCTAAATGGCAGGATGACCAGTAGATGTTAAATATATTAAAATATAACTTAGATACACAATAAGTATACATGACCAAAACATTATTTTGCTGTACAAAAAGAATCAGACTCTGAATTATTGTACAATTAGCTTGTGAAGGAAATCAAAGATGCAGGTGTGCATAAATATAGGGACTGGGAATTCAATGTAATGGTTTTTAGTCATCTCCCAGAGTTCTTTTTCTGGGTATAGCTAGTTCAGTTCATTACTGCTCCATTAGAAATGATTTGGTTGATCTCGTTGCTGAGGATGGCCTGATCCATCAGGACTGGTCATCATCTAGTATTGTTGTTGAAGTATATAATGATCTCCTGGTCCTGCTCATTTCACTTAGCATCAGTTCGTGTAAGTCTCTCCAGGCCTTTCTGAAATCATCCTGTTGCTCATTTCTTACAGAACAGTAATATTCCATAATTTTCATATTTGGTAGATTAATAATTGAAAGAATTGGATGTGTTTCATTTGGAGAAGAATAGACTAGAAGAGGAAATTTGATACTCAATTATTTGACTATTTACCTTTCAGTGTCACAAATATTTGAATACCTACTTTCTGCAAATTATCATCATATAGAAGGCTTATTAAATTCATCTTAATAACTTCCTGTTAGAATAGACTTCTTATCTACTGTTCCATAATGATAGGCATTAAAGGGGGCTGATTTCAGCTCAGAACAAGATCATCCTTTCTAACAAGTTGAACTAAAAATGAGAGGGGATTTTTAGAAAGTAGTAAACTCTTTGTCACTAATGTCCATCTGAAAGAGAGATTTTCCAGGAAAAAATTTCTCAATTCCACTATAGACTTAACTAGACCTGGAAGATCCCAAATTCTTTGATTTTACTTGTTAACTCCAACATTAGGAAATTAATTCATAAGTAATGTAATTCAATATGACCTTTAGGAAGACTTTCAATTGTATCAAAGAATAGTCTGTAATAAATTCAGAAAATATTCAGTTCAACCAAAGTTTATTAAGTACCCATTATCTACATTGGGTTAGCCATTGGGACAGAAAATCCTGCTCTCAGGAGATTTACAGTCTACTTTAAGTATACATCATGTACACATATAAGCATAATACCAGCAGGGACAGTTGTAAGTGTATTTATTTTAATATAGTATCAAGAATTTTTTAAAGTATAAACTTAGCCATGTTAACAGAATTTGTTGCAAATATTCTTGTGTTTGTTTATTGTATGCTTTGTAAAAGCTTTAGAATATTTTATAAATGTTTTTAAAACTCATTACCTCACATTTAAATTATTGCCATAGCTTTCTGGTGGGTCTCCCTGCCTAATCATGGATTCTTTTGGTAGTATATTAAAGCTTATCGTGTTTATAAATGCTTTAAATAGGATTACACAGGAACCCAAAGATTAGTGAAAATGAAGAAGGATTTTTCCCCCATTAAAGTTCATGGAACCCCTGAAATCTAGGGATCTTGGATATCAAGTTAATGACTCCTTATAGATGATGGTTCCTAAGCAGTGACTTGAGGGAAGTTAGTATTCTAAGAGATCTGAGAAACAATCTGTGAAGTCACAGAGCTATAAAGAAAATAATTGCTTCTGACATTGCATTTGAGTCATTTGGCTGAAATTTAAAGAGCATCAAGAGACACAATATGAAATTAATTCTGGAAAGCTAAGTGAAAACTAGATAATAGAGGGTTTTAAATACCAAAAGGAGAAAGGTGAAAATAGTATGCTTTGATTCACATTTAGTTCCCATTCTTTGAATTCAGATGGCATTTTCCATCTCAATTCTATTGGATTTGTCTTGGTTCACTAATTTGCTGAGAAAAACTAAATCTAGTCAATTATCACACAATCTTGCTGTTATTGTGTACAATGTTTTCCTGGTTCTTCTCACTTCACTCAGCAGCAGTTCATGTAAGTCCAAGCATTTCTGAAATCATACTGCTCATTATTTCTTACAGAACCAAATATTCCATTACATTCATATATTATAACTTATTCAGCCATTCCTGACTGATGGGCAGCCACTAAGTTTCCAGTTTCTTACCACAACAAAAAGAGCTGCTACAAATATTTTTGCACATGAAGGGTCCTTTTCCTTCTTTTGTGATCCCTTTAGGATAGAGACTCAGTAGAGGATGCCTTATTGATAATGTTTTTGGTATACCACAGCTAACCCTTGTAACCTAGAAAGGATAATTGTAGTTTATTGATAGGAATGCCAATGATATGGGATACAAGTTGGCTATATGGCCACTGAGGTATTAACTCTGAAGTTCTACAATTTTGCAATTGAGGTTTTAAAAAGAAGAACCAATTTCACCCCTTCCTATTTATAGCTTTTTAAAAACATCAACTGCAAAACTGTAGAACCTCAGAGTTAGTACTTCAAAGCCCAACTAGTACCTAAATATGATCCATTACTTCACCCAGTTTGTATCCCATATCAGGGTATTGAGCCAGTTCTGATCATTCAGGATCTTGTGGTCATTTATGTTCAGCATATGCTGCTTTTATACATATGCTTTTGTATGCAAAAGTGTCTCAGCATGACGTTTCCCCCCCCCCACTATACCAATCATTGAAAAGAAGAATGAGACAAAGCAGCATAAAGATTTAATCTCTACTATCTAGAACCTGCCTTGTCTTATCTCCTTTTCAGCTCTGCCTACCATTTCTATTTCTCTTATGTACCCATACATCTTGATTTAAATCCTCATTCCTTCCTCCCCTCCTTGAAAATTCCCCTGAGAGAGAAAAGCCAAACAGCATTTTTTTCCCTTTTCCACTCCTCCTTGGATATACCCAGTTAATTGGCTGCAGGTCTGCTACAAAATGTATTTCTCCCACTTTTGTCATCAAGGGCTTCATTTAAAAAAATATAAATAACAATAAAATTCTAAAGGAATTTATCTCAGTTATTCTGCACAGAGGTCACTAAAATGTACATTAAATAACTAAGTTAAGAATTGACATTTTTTCATCATATGCTTTTTGTATAAAAAAAAAGCATAATAAATGCTTTTAGTGGAATGTTGAACTAATTCTAACATTTTTTCTTCTAGGCAAGAGTAAATTCTGAGCAAGAACACTTTCTTATTGTACCTTTTGGACTTCTTTATAGTGAAGTGACAGCATCCAGTTTGGTAAGTGATAATCCTTTTTATAAAAACCCACTACATATGCAAATCATACCAGGAAGTTAAATATTTCATAAATATTTGCTAAACTTCTTAGGAAACTAGAAAAGAATTACTGATTGTATTTTGTTTAGTTAACCTAATTTGGAAATATATGATCATAATCAAAAGTTATATAATGATAGAAAAATTAAATTGGGGTACATTAAATTTTTTATTTATAATTTATCTTTATTATTTTATATATTATATTTATATATAATTTATTTATAATTTTAAGGTTAAAATCAACCTTCAAGGAGATGTAGTTGATCGTGGAAGCACTAATCTAGGAGTGAATCAAGCTGGTTTTGTATTGCACTCTGCCATTTATGCTGCTCGGCCCGATATTAAGTGTGTTGTTCATATACATACACCTGCAGGGGCAGCGGTAAGTGTATTTATTATAATGTAGCATCAAGAATTTTTAAAAGTGTAAACTTAGCCATATTAACAGAATTTGTTGCAAATGTTCTTGTTTGTTTATTGTATTGTAAAAGCTTTAGAATATTTTATAAATGTTTTAAAAACTCATTACCTCACACCTAAACTATTGCCATAACTTTCTGGTGGGTCTTCCTGCCTAAAGTCTCTTCACTCTTCCACTCAGCTGCCAAAGTGATTTTCCTAAAGTATAGGCCTGACTTTGCCATACACACCCTCCTCAATAAACTCCAGGGGCTTCCTGGGGTAAGTACAAAATGCTGTAGCATTTAAAGCCTTTTACAACCCGCGAGGGCTTTTCCTATTTTTTTAATCACTATCAATTTATTCTCCTCTACCTACTCTACAATCCAGCTACACTTGCCTTCTTTATGTTCCATATACACAATATTCTGTCTTCTGATTCCATGTTCTTTCATTAGCTGTCCTCCATCTTTGGAATGTCCTTCTTCTTCATTTTAGTTTTGAACAACTCTTAACTTTTAGCAAGTTCTTCCTAATATTTAGCTCTAATTTGTAGCTTCCATCAATAGATTGTATTTATACTTTCTAATGCCAAACTTCAGAAGTCTGTTTACAGTTACTCATGATAATCCTTCAATTTAACTATATGAAAAAATCAGTCCTCTTTCTCTCAAGTCAAAGATTCTTAATCTTTTTTTAATATTATGGACCATTTACTTCAATAATGTTTTAGGTGCATAAAATAAAACTCATAGTATTATCAGGCATTACAAAACAAATTATTCTGTAATAGTTATCAAAATATTTTAAAAATAAATTAACAGCCCCTAGGTTAAGAACTTCTGGCCTAAGTCTTCTTTCTTCTAAATTGAATATTCCCTGTTCTTTTAACCTATCTTCCTATAAAATAATTTCAAGTACCCTTACCATCCTGATTGCCTTCCTCTAGACAAACTTCAGCTTTCAGTATAACACCCAGATCTGAACACAGTACTGTAAATACCATCTGAGCAAGGCAGAGTGCATTGTCTACTAGCTTATTCTGAACACTGTGTACTCAGTCTAAAATTATATTAAACTCTTTTCAAGTAGATAATGTTTTATTCTTTGGATTTGTACCCCCAGTACCTAGCACTATGCTTGACACATAATAGGTGCTTAACAAATACTTGCAGGATGATATATACTAAATTGTTTTAACCATTGTGTCCCATTGTTAATCCTAAAATTTTCAGGGTTTTTACATTTGAATTATTTAAAATCTAACTGTAGAACTTTTATCTCTACTAAATTTTATTTTTTCTAGTCCAATTTTCTAATCTGTGAAGATATTTTTAGCTATCCTCCTTAAAGTCAAGTTATCCTTAAATTTAGTAGATACTTCATCTAACCATTCCATAAAATCCATGTATCAAGTTATTGATACATATTTAATGAATCCATTAAAAAGGGAAAGGAAAGCATGTACAGAATTTATCTAACATTAATGTCTGGCTTCTGGTTTTTAAGTTAAAATCTTCACACCATGTAGACCTGAGCTAAACCCCTTGATTTAGATGAATAAAGAGTAGACATGGAATGAAGAGGGAGAACATTGTAGGTCATATGTGTAGAATCAACCCTCAAAATGGTCTGAACTGAGAATAAACCAGAACCATTGAGGCAAAAAATGCTGCAAATGTGTACACTACTTTCTAATATAATGTGCATGAAAAACTAATACTTTTAGAGTGTTTCTTTGAATTAATAAGTTAATTACACTTTAATAATATCTTCTTTGTGGGATTCAAAGTGCTGATTTGATGTTAGAGGATCATGAATGCTTTTATTTTCAATTCATTTATTTGGATGTTTGGTTTGTTGTTATGTTTGTTTGAGTCTTTTGTCTTTGTACATCTGTATCTGATTGGTGGCCGAAATGATTCCCAGTGCAGAGATGTAGATGGATTTACTGATTTTTATGTGACTGACATAATTTTTCTTAAAAGGAATATGCACATTTTTAAGGTTATCTAACAATTCCTGGATTTTTAGAGATGAAATTTCCTGTCAATTTTTGAAGCTTATTATTATGAAAGAAGTTAAATTGGAACTTGTTCTTCTAGATTGCTTCATCAGTAGCTTATTTAAGAATGTGAAGCCTATTATAGAATAAATTATGTTGTGTTCTGGAAAACCTCTGGGTATCCCCAGGAAATGAAATATCAATATTCTAAAGCAAGCCCATAGCACAATTTTAAAATTTTGGGGAAACTTTTAGTGAGAGGATATGCTATTTTAGTATATGATAATTTGTACTTTTAATGAATCTCAATCAGATTTATATCATGAATAGGAAAGCAAGAAGTTTGAAAAGCTTATTTTTGAGGCTGATTGTAATGATGGATTTTGTTGATGAGGATTAAACCTCAATTCTTCTCAATTTCACACTTTTAATTACTTAATGAAAGAAAAATTGCAAGGTGAGGATTTTTTAAAAGAACATTTCCTTTTTTTTTTTATAGGAAGATTGTTGGAGGGCAAAGGACAGATTTAGCAGGTTAGAATATGGGAACATGATTTGTAGCAAGAAGAGGGATGAACAAGGCCAAGTATTGCACTAAGACCTCTTAAATATAGAAAGAACCAGAGGAAAGCTCCAACATCCTATATTATCTATGAAGGATTTATAGAAAGTCTTAAACAAGAATTACATAAAATGCTGAAGATTTGAAATGTTTATGATCTGTACCAATGTAGTACCAAACTGATAAAGCCATAATTTATTAGGGGAAAATAAACCATATTTAGGCCTTGTTTTATGTCAATATTAATTGAATATTTCACTTTATTTAGGTTTCTGCAATGAAATGTGGTCTCTTGCCAATCTCACCAGAAGCACTTTCTCTTGGAGAAGTGGCTTATCATGACTATCATGGAATTTTGGTGGATGATGAAGAAAAAGTATTGATTCAGAAAAATTTAGGACCTAAAAGCAAGGTCAGTAAATACTGGATAATAGAGGATGGGGAAAATTTTCTCATTATCTTATTAATTTTTATTTGTTTATTATGAATTTAAACATCAACTAATATGAATATTTTATTCAAAAAGAAAATTGGATCCCATTACACTTTTTGTTTTTTTTAAGTGTGTATTAAATTTAAGCAGGACTACAGCTCTACTAATCTTTATCCCCTGCTGAATGTCCTTCTGCTTTCTTCTATCTTTAAAAAAATATTTTATTCATTCATTTCTTTTCTTTTTACCACTGTCACTTCTTATTTACTCCATTCATACAGAAATTAAAAGCTCTCCCTTATAACATAGTATAGTAGTTTCTCTTTTATTCAGCACTTCTACTGCATCATCACTCTACTTGAGATGAGAGATATACTTCATAATTAATAATTCTGAATTCTTGATTGGTCATTGTTATTCAATTTTTGTTTTTTCAAATTGCCATATTTTTCATTATTGTAATTGTATAAATTGTTATCTTGTACCTATTTACTCTGTATCAGCACATATGAGTCTTCTCAGTTTTTCTGAATTCATTCTTCCAAATATATCCATTTTCCTTCCCACCCATATCTTTCCCCCTCCTTCCAATTCTTGAAGTATAAAACAACTATACTGTTGTTCCTAAATGGGATATGGCAGACTCCTCCCTAGGATCTCACCCCTGTATGTTTCAGAACCAAAGTACCCCTATCTGGTCACTACTCCCCTATATGAGAGAAGGACTTGTCTTTGCTTTTATATTTGTATCCCCAGCCTATAGCCCAGTGGTTGTCAGGGGTGAAGTGCTTAATAAGTGACTTTTAATTCATTCATTCATTATTTTCATATACCATAATTTGTCTATCCATTCCTTAGTTGCTGTGTATTCAATTTGTTTTCAGTTCTTTTCTACATCAAAAAATTTTACTATAAGTATTTTTTTTTTAATGTATGCAATCTTTCCCTCTGTCTTTGACATCTTTGGGGTATATACCTAGTCGTTATATAGGCTGGTCAAAGAATATACACAGTTTGATAATTTCTTGATTATGGTTCCAAATTGCTTTCTAAATTTATAGCAAGATCAATAATGTATTAATGTATGGGTGCTCCCCCCCCAAAATTTCATTTTCCTTTTTTATCACCTTCTAGTTACCATTTATAATGCATTCTTTCCTTAGGTTCTTATTCTCAGGAATCATGGCCTAGTATCAGTTGGAGAAACTGTTGAAGAGGCTTTCTACTATATACATAATCTTGTGGTAGCTTGTGAGATCCAGGTAAATAATGAGCACTTTATTTTAATCCATGTTTTACTTAGAAGTTTCTAGTAGAAGAGAAGTTACATGGATATATTTGAGTTTATTTCACAAAACTAGAGGGCAGTTTAAAAAGGTAGTGTTCTTGCTGAAATTAAGCTCGTAATATTGGAAATTTAAATGAACAAAGCCAATAATATAGAGTTCTTCATATAAAAGTTAATTATTAAATATTTCTTGAATGAATAAATGCTTTATGACTTCCTACTGTATAAGTGCCATGTCTTGACAGTGTTTTCCCCAATTATCCTAGCACAGAAGTGATCTCTGTCTTCTGAAACTTAACACATTCTACCTCATATTAATAATAATTTCTGTGTTCATATATATTTTTTCCTCCTAGACTATAGAGCACACGATGGAGATCATGCCTTAATCATTTTTCTGTATATCCTGTCATTACACTTAGTGCAATGCATTATGCATAGGCCACATCACTTAACATTTGTTAAATTATTCTTTGCATTCCACATAACACCTGACATAGTCTCTTTAAAATAGCACGTTTGAATGTTTATTGAATGAATGAACAAAATCTGAAATAGTAAATATAAAAAGTTTACCATCCAACAAGTGGCTACAAAAAAGGCATACCTCATACATATTTTATAAGTACTTTGTTTTCTTATATTTGGCATCAAATCTGAAACAAGTAAGTTTAAGCTTACTTTTTGAAGACTAGTACTTTAAATTTTGTATTATTTTGTGAATTCAAAAGATCTTTGATTTAATCAGCCCAGGGTATCTCCTCCCAGATGCACATAAACTGTTTTTTATGCTTTTGTGTCTTACTATGACAAAAAAATCCTTCACTTGATGAATGTCAGAGAAGGAGCCTTACCACACTTAACTAGGATGTTATTTAAACAATAGTCCATTACTATGAGCCTTTCTAGAATGGTAAGGCATGCCATTTTACATTGAGTATAAGTTTTAAGAATTCAGTCACCTGAATAAACTGTTGAACAGTAGAGTAGGACTTTAGTTTAGAATTACCTCTTCATGCTTAGTGAGTTACTTGCTTTCCTAAAACCCAACAATAGAAGAACATAGAATACCTGACTTAGAATCAGGAAGACCTAGATTCAAATCCTGCTCTAATACTTCCCATTTATGTGATCATCATAAATTATTTAACTTCTCTTTGACTTTTATACTGAGTCATAGGTAAATCTGAATTGGTGAGAGGGGTTACTGTGTTGAGTTCTTTGCACTGATGAATCATAGGTATTTCACTATTCAGCTAATTCTCTTGGTTTAACACAAATCAAACTATTTATTTGATTTTTTTCTTTTTTGGGGTACAGGTTCGAACACTCGCCAGTGCAGGAGGACCTGACAATTTGGTCCTATTAGATCCTGGAAAATACAAAGCTAAATCTCGTTCTCCTGAGTCTCCAGTAGGAGAGGGAACTGGATCACATCCCAAATGGCAGATTGGAGAACAGGAATTTGAAGCCCTCATGAGAATGCTTGATAATTTGGTAAGACAAATGCTAACTCTTTATTCAAAAACACAAACTTTCACACTAGTGAATTGTTTTTCTTGTTTTTTGGTTTTTTGCTGAGGCAATTGGGGTTAAGTGACTTGCCCAGGGTTACACAGCTAGGAAGTGTTAAGTGTCTGAGCCTAGATTTGAACTCAGGTCCTCCTGATTTCAGAGCTGATGCCACCTAGCTGCTCCTTGCTTTTCTTTTTTTTAGAATGTAGCACAAAAGTACAGCAAGTCAAATATAGCATTTCAAAAATGTCTTAATGTGCTGTATCTTAGATAAGCAGTTCTTAATCTTTTTGGTCTTAAGATTCCACACATACACACACACACACACACACACACACACACACACACACATACACATACATATATGTATATATTTACATCTATATCTATATAGCTGTATCTCAATTTCTCCATGATCTTAAGGGTCTTTTGTTCATATAGGTTATATCTATCAATATTTTCCTTATTAGAAGTTCAAACTTATAAATTTTTTAAATCTTCATTTTAAAATAGTTAATTTACTATTTAACATTATATGAAAAATAAGTGTATATTCTAAAACATAGGAAGTTAAGTCATTGTTTGGGTCTAGCCCTATCTAGACTTCATAAATAGATTTTAAAGAAAAAAAAGTCTTGATTTATTTATAAAATATGAATGACTACTTAATATCTTAATGTATGTACAAGTCTTGTGATAATTAAACAAATGTATTCATTTTTTCATTTGAGGTAATTCATAGCTTTGTGGAAAGAGCACAGAATTTAGTACCAGAAAGTATAATTTGAATAGACTTACTCACTAATCTGTGATCAGGTCACTTTTCTGAGCTCCAGTCCCTTATCTGAAAATGAATAATAATATTTTCTATGTCTGTAGTGTTGTTGTGTGTATCAGATAAGATAATATGTCGAAAGCACTTTATAAATTTGAACTATTTTTGTGATAAATATAAATAATAATATTATACCATACTACCTCTGACTTGATTAGAATTTAAAATAAGATTTTTTACATGATATTTTCATGAACATTTTAATCTCTCTCAAAATCAAATTATTATCAATAAGTTTGTGAATTTAAGGAATAGAAATGGGGTGGAAGTAAGTAGGGACTGGCTGTCCTAATGACGCTTTCTATAGAGCCAAGGATTATTGTAATTCCACACTGTAGTATCAGCTGAGGCACCTGAAACATATTTGTGGGTGCCTCTGTAAAAAACTTCTCTGTAGTAGCACCTCACACTTTCAAAAACTTTATATTCTTGACCATTTAGCATCTTTCCTCTCTCCCGTATGCCCCACACTTTTTCAGACAGCTGAATACCCTAACTGCTCTATTAATAGTATGCCATTGGTGTGTTCTATATATACTATACAAATGTACTGGAATTTGGGAAGAAATCATTTTTAAAATTTGAATTATTAGAACTATACACAAATTTTCTATTTCCACTCTTAACCCATGTTTTCTTGATCATGTTTATAATTAAATGTTTGAGGGAAATTTTCAGAGGAATCTTAATTTTTCAATTCAATTCAATAAACATTTCTTGTGTCATAAAAGGAATTTGGTAGGACTCCTTCATTCCCTATTTTTTCCAATAGTTTATAAAGCACTGGGGCTAATTGTTCTTTAAATGTTTGGTAGAATTCACATGTAAATCCATCTCAATAAACATTTCTTAAGCACCTGTTACTATAAGCACTATGCTAAGCACTATGGATACAAATAAGAAAAAGTTCCTGTTCTCAAGGAGCTTACAGTCTAATGGAGGAAGACAACCCACCAAAGGAAACTGAAACTGGGGAGGGTGGCACCAAGGAGTACCTAGTGCAAGGACTTGATGAAACCAAGAAAAATGAAGAGCCTTCTGTAAAAGCAGGCTTTGGGAGAAGCCCTTCACCCTTGAATCACAGGCAATTGAAAGAGCTTTGAAAATGCTGAATGTCAAAAATTGGTATTCAGCTCAGAATCTTTTTTTAGTTCTACCCCTAAGATTTGAGGCCACATGCACAGTGGCTAGAGTCAGTCTACAAGTGTGGAAGATTTGGGTTCAATCTCAGCTCAGACACGTCCTGATCAAATTACTCTAGACAAGCTACTTAACCTCTGAGTGCCCCAGGCAACTTTCCAAGACTGTTATAGAAGAAGTGCCAGCATACATGGGTAAAGGAAATTTTCTTACCTGGAAGTTTTTTACCCCTGAGAAATCCCAGATCTGTTCCCTTTCCCAGGTTCCTCCCAAGATTATTGCAGCTTTTAAGGAAAAAAATCAGATTTACAAAAATAATTATAATTTGTTTCCATTTACATTTTAAGTTGATAGCTGTAACTTATACTGCTATAATGAATAAGTCAAATAGAAATAGATTTTGTGAAATACACAGTATTGATTCTTTCTATCCATTTTGTCCTTAGGGTTATAGAACTGGCTACCCATATCGATGCCCTGCTTTGAGAGAGAAATCCAAAAAATACAGTGATGTTGAGGTTCCTGCTAGTGTCACAGGTTACTCCTTTGCTAGTGACGGTGACTCAGGCACTTGCTCCCCTCTCAGACACAGTTTTCAGAAACAACAGCGAGAGAAGACAAGATGGCTGAATTCTGGCAGAGGTGATGATGCTTCTGAAGAAGGGCAGAATGGAAGCAGTCCCAAGTCGAAGACTAAGGTGTGGACGAACATTACACACGATCACGTGAAACCCTTGCTGCAGTCTCTCTCGTCCGGTGTCTGCGTGCCAAGCTGTATTACCAACTGCTTGGTCTGTGCCTACCTTACTGTTCATAGTTAGATGATGTAGAGCAACTTGGGTGGCTGAAAGTTTGGAGGCTTTGGGAATCAAAAACGTTTCTAACCTTGATTAAAACTAAAACGACTGCATTAACCTTCTTTTAATCTGGCAGAGTAAACTCACATTGGTTTAATGTTGGAGAACTAATGCTTCAGATAGGTTGGACCAAATGACCTTTGAATTCTTTCTAACTCAGATTCTGTGATTCTAATACTGTCTGCTTGAAACTGCTTAAGATGCAGAATATTTGCTTGCTTATTCTAGTAATATAGCTTGACTCAGTAGTGTAAAATATCAAATCACTTAAATGAATCAAATTTCACATTTCAAGTCAATATTTGCCTCAGGACTATTAATACTGCATGCACGGAAAGGTCTTTGCACCTTTATTTTAGACCAGAATTTTAGTACCCCAAGTCAATTTCAGTGATTTGGTTAAGTAATTCTACTAGACTAGTCTATGTTAATAAGATCTTAGTGCGTTCTTAAGCAGTTTTTTCTTAATGTAATATTGATGTCTTCTTAGTTTTAATTTTCCTGTCCTGCAATCTGTTAACATTTCTCTGTATCCCAAAGCCTCTAAATGTTCACAACCAGCTGCCTCCTGCATGAACTGTTGCATGTAAGTAGATGGCCATAAGTGATAAGTCTCTCCTCCAGTCCCAGCTGGGTGCGGCATGACTAAAGTGCAGCTCAGGCCATCAGCAGGCACTAATCGAAAGATACTGCAACTGGTGATTTTGTTGTTGTTGTTATTAATGCTATTTGAAGTTTAAAATATGTATTGAGAGATATTCCAAAGTAACGGTATTCCTGTGCTCTAGCACCCCAAGGCCTCTCTCTCCCCTACCACCAGTCTCAAAAACTTCTTTGCTTTTTCATTTGATAGTCTACACATTTCCTACATTAAAATGCAAATAGAAATTTGCATGTCTATAAGGATTGTAAGCACTCCTGGAGGCTTATATGAGGGAACTGATGATTGAAATGAACCCAGGTGCATGATCAGCTCTACAGGGTTCTATGGAGATGTAAAACAATTGACTTTAAATAATCAAATTACATCTTTCAGTTCTCCTCTTTATGGCTGTTTGACATTATAATTTTGTTCAAAAAAAAAAAAAGTTCAGGTTTCTCTAGATTGTTTTGTTTTTGTTTTTTTCTATTGGTGAAACTGTTTTTTAGGAAACTTATATACTCTTAAGCAAAAGAGTAGAATATTGTAAGCCCTGAAAAAAATTGAGAAATTCTTTGTGTATGTGGTGAGTGGGCTTCTTATTTCTTTTTCCTTTGATTTTTCTATTTTATTTAAATGATTTTACTTGGTTAAATGAGGTTAATAATTCTTTTCATTTGAAAGTGGGATAAGATAGTTCTTTTAATTTTTACCCAAATGGTATAATATATTTCTCTAATACTTGGCTACTTAAAAGCACATCCAGCTATAGCTTTTAAGTTTTATTTATGTTGGCTTAAAAACAATGTAATTAAAATCCCTTGTTACCTATAATTAATTTGGCATACATTTGAAGAAAGATCTTGTTAAGCAATTAAATTAACTTTGTCTTTATATTATTGTGGAATGAGATACAAATCATACAGTGTCCCAGGTTGGTGTATTTTAATTTATAATACTTGTTCTTAATTTTTCAAGCAGTTTCAGGCTTCTGAGGTTGTTGTTTTAATGTTTTGACTAAAAAAAAATTATCTTTAATAAAATGCTGGAGTTATATTTATCTGAGAAGATAATCATCAGTGAGTATTCCACAGCTCCATATTCATTCCATATTTTCCTTTTTGGTGGCTAAGCATTTTTAGCATTTTGTTGCTTCCTCTAAAGTCTTAATGGCTTACAGCTATCTTCTTGTCTCCTGAAAATACTCAGAAAGACAAAGCATTTGCTCTGGAAAATAGGCTTGTTTTAATATTCAGTGCTGTTTAGGCCCAAGCATTACAGTTTATCTTTTTTGAAATGTACTGGATTAGAAAACAAGAGAAAATGTGGAGCAAAAAGCCATCCACACACCTGCTGCACTGATAAATAAAACAGCCTTCAACAAGGGTCTCATGAAATGCTTAAAGTTTCAGTTTGGGATTTTTTAAATAACACTTGAAACTATTAAGTTAAATGAAATATTTGACATCACCAAACTCTTCCACAAGGTAGCTACTGTATAAGTGTTCATACAGTAATTTTCTTGAGTTGAAGTAATTATGCAGTCAATACATTTTGATTCTGTAGTTTCTTTTAATGCAAAACTTTGGTGATGCCCACTCTTGCCTCGCAGTTCAGAATCATTCACTACACCTGATTAGTAACATCACATTGCTTTTCATTCTACTGTCATCTTATGCTTTAAGTTTGCTTTAATGTTTGTTAATTATCAGAGCGGTGAATCAATGATCGCTGTTAAAATGCTAGCATTCACTTTTAAGTGACATTGCAAAGAAAATTTAAGCTTTTTTCTAGCATAAGCCTTTTTTATTGTGCCTATGTTTTAGACAAGTTTTGAAAATGCATTTCTTGACAAGTCACAATTTTGACTTTAAAACATATACTTTTTTTTTAAACAGATTCTTAACTTCCTTCTATATTGTTTGATGCAGGAAGAAGTTTGAGGGTGATGGGAATTTGAGAAATAAAATGTAATCATTGGTTCAGTTCTCTATCTGTTATGTATAGTGCATGAAGAGATGCAATATAAATTTGCTGCTATGGATATATCACTTGCCATTATAGCAATCCTGACTTTTCAACTGTTCTTGATATTACAGTGGACTAAAGAGGATGGACCTAGAACTTCCACCTCTGCTGTCCCTAACCTGTTTGTTCCATTGAACACTAATCCTAAAGAGGTCCAGGAAATGAGGAACAAGGTGTGTATTTTTTGTCCATTTTAATTGCTGTTATTATTTATTGAAGCTAATATACCATAAACGGTTACTGGAGTTTTTTGTTTGTTTGTGTTGATGCCAGTATTGCTAGTATCTTCCATTTATAAGACAATTTTCAGCTAATGGATGAGAACATAGCAATCATTATTTTCTTAAATAGCAGTCCTTAAGTTAGTATCTTCAGAATGGGTTAAAAACTTTAATTCAAAGTAAAATCAACTACTTGTCAAGATGCAAAGTTAAAAGCTACAGAATTATAATTTTTTTGGTTTATAAATACAATTTAAGCCTCTCCACAATCTGTCTTCAACCTAAACAACTCGCTGTCATCTGAAAACATCCTTTTGCCTTTTCTCACCTCCCTACCTTTGTTTACAATGTTCCCTGTACAAATATATCTGTGAGAACGTTGTTTTTTATATTAACATTATTATTGTTAATTATCCCAAGCTCTCATCATAACATTAACTGATTTTTCTGATGCACAAATTGGATATCTAATGATTCTGTGTGTATTACTCTGAATAATTTTCTGAGATTATCCTGTAGTTACAATTTTATTACTCCTATGCCACTAATTGCTCTCTCCCAGGCTCTTTCCCCCACCATGTTGTTTTTACCCAAAGTCATATTTTCCTGGAAGCAATTCATGGCAAGGGCTGTTCTTGTATTTAGAATTTCTTCATTCCATTTCCGTATGTTAAAATTCTTTCCATCTTTGAAGATTTTTTCTATGAAACCTTCCTTTAGCTGGTAGTAATTTTTCCTTCTTTTGCATTCATATTGCTTTGTTCAGTATTCTCTATTTTAATTTGTTTATATTTCTCCTATTAATCTAATATGTATTTTATTTAATAAACTGTTAAGTCTAGAAGGGACCTTTAAAAATGGAAAGAGCAGAAAGGAATTTGTAAGAGCTATTTTAATTTCTCATTTATGGATGAAGGAATAGACGTCACAGAAGTTAAAATTATGTCTGTGTGTAGTAATGCTCATAACCAGATTGGGTATACTGATTATCAGCCTCTCATAGAACCCAAAATAGTAAGTGAATGAGAGATAACTCAAATGACTTTATTTATCAATATTTGTAACATTATAGTGATATGAGGCAGCTAGAAAACATTTTCCTCGTGTTCCTAACAAAGGTCTTTGTCAAATTATGAGAAACCCCTAATACTCCAGCACGATTTTTACTTTATTAAGCCCACTTACATTACTTTAAATCACCTAAAAGCTGAGTATGTTATAAATCTCAGCATCTGTTATAAATCTCAGAATAGTATTGAACATAATAAAATGGTTGTTAAGAGCTCTGTAGCTTCAAAGATTCACTTATGGCATCTGTTCCATTTTCTGTGTTGTGAGGCAGAGGAGGAGAAAAATGAACCTGAAGTCAGGTAGGCTACGGATACAAAAGAATCATAAATTACATTATTGACAAGGTAGATTTCATTCTATCTTTCATATGTATTTGTTCTTATTTTCCCCCTCCCCCTACTTACAGATCCGAGAGCAAAATTTACAGGATATCAAAACTGCTGGCCCTCAATCACAGGTTCTTTGTGGTGTAGTAATGGACAGGAGTCTTGTACAGGTGAGAACTCAGACTGTCTTCAGCATTAATGTGATGTGTTTATAATTTTAATCAGTTGTAAGATTATTCTGTGGCAGAGAATAACTTTACCAGGTAAGTATTAGAAGCAACCCTGTTGTTTTTAAACATTAAAATATATTGAAAAAAATTATAGATTTTTTTTAGTTGAATGGATCAAGCATGATAGTAGAGTATGCTGTGTGAAGTATTGCTCAGTATAATGCATGCAGTGAAAAGCAGTTGTCATTCTTTAGAAACCTAGAAGGATTTATGTCATCTAGATTTTTCACATGTTTTAACCATGTAATGTATAAAATGCTATGAGTAATGTTTTCTGATGCCTGTCTGAAAATTAATGCTGCTAAAATGTAATTGCTTTAAGAAGGGGTGATAGTTTAAATATATGCTGCTGATATAAATGCGCTTCTGAAGTTTCTAATCTTGATAATCAGCACTACAGATACTTGAAAATACTTGCAAAAGCATCTGTCAATATACCTAAAGATTCAACCTAATGCACTTAAATTATGACATATTAGGATCCATGAGAATGATAGATGTGGGGAGGTTGGGGGCTTTTTTGTGTGTTTTATGAAAAGATTTGATTAGTCGTATAAAACAGTTTAATGCTTTTCTGCATGTGATCTCCCTGTAGCTGTTTAGACCTATATTGACTATGTTTTCTGCTGCATGCTTTTAATTGGCACCATAATGTGCTCTTGATTAAAATTATGAAGATCAGGCTTGGTTTGCTCTGTTTACTCAGTTTACTGTTGCAGGATGCTCCCCTCTCTGACTGTACGGAAACTATTGAAGGGCTCGATCTCACAGAGCAGGCCTTTAGTCCCGCTAAATCTCTCTCTGTTAGAAAGGTACTTACTGCCCTGTCATTAACTACCTACAAGTATACTGTTATTGTTCAACCTTCCCTTTCCCTAAATAATTTTCCCTATTAGTTGTTGTTTTATCTAAAAAAAAATATTGATCTTAGATGGACTTATTAAATGATACATAAGGTTCTGTTCTGTGTATTCTATGTCTTGATTAAAACATTGGTGTGAATTATTATATTTTTCAATTTTTTTTTCTAGAAATGAAATGTGATATAAATTTTTGTATGCCATTCCTACAGTTCTGCATGTAATTTGGCTATTGCATGGTAGGATTTGGTGGGGGGTTGGGAGTGTGATCTTGAAAATATTTAACAGTGTTTACTTAAAAGAAATCTACTATAGACTAGCTTAGTCTCAGACTTAGTTACTTCTCCAAAATTGTGTCAAACTCCTAAAGAGACATCAAGAGAAAATAAGCAACAGATTTCTCTTCTCCAATAAGTGACTGATTTCTCTATGTAGCTCTTGGCAATGTATAACTTAGATAAAAGCATTCATAAGTAGAGAAGTTCTGTGAAACTTCAGTCAGCTTGGAACATGGCAATTTTTACTGTGGATTTTTACCCATTTTTTGTTCAAAACTTCAACATTCTAAAAGTTCATCAAATTGGAAGAAGTGAAAAGAAAATCAGCAGAATAAAGACAGCATGCCCTATTGATAATAAAGTTAACCTTTGAAAGAAATCCTAGACAAGATATTTCATGTGTTCCTTGAAATCCAGAATTTTAATTTCTCACTTAATTTTTCATGGGGAAAATGAATTTTCATGCAGTATTTTCTGCAGTACACACCTTTTCAGTGTGTGATATAGATTTAGCTCCCAAAATGAGAATTGTTGCTGGTGCTTGCCTACCATTGGCACTGGAGTTAGAAATGTTATATTTGTTTTTGTTTTAGTTATCCTGGAATGTTAAAAAGTTGAGTTTCTAGAATATTCTGAACTGAAAGAGGTTTCATGGGTTAAATCTTCAAATTCCTAGCTTAACAATTGCATTCAATTACTGTCAGAAGGAAATATATGAAATCCCATCTTTGTTTCATCAATTATAAATGTTAAAAGTAGGATAAGCTATAATTTTAGAGAAGCATCAGTGTAAGTACACTTCCAACAATGCAGATTGCAAACCTCCTCTGCCCCAGTGGATAGCGCCATCAATTATAAAGGCCAGAAAAATTCATTTCTGTGCAGCCAGATTTTTGATAGTGATCCTTCCAACATAGATACAATCTAAGACCCCATATCACTATTCTGAGCATTTCTAGCTTGGGATTCCCTGCCAAGACCTGGACTTGATTTGCACAGCATTAGAATCATAAGTTGTCACTCCTCTACAAGGAGGCATCAGAGTAGAACTGTAGTGAAAGTTGTCTTCTATCTATTCTAAGTTATAGGAAAAGATATGTGACAATGATTTCTGTATGGAAACCCAATTTGTAAAATGATGGAGTTTGCAAAGGTATTTACTTAGGCTTGTAGAATATACTTCATACTACTTCTTTTTGGAGGAACTTTTTTTTCTTGATGCTATAGAGCAGAAAATACATATCTTCTCTCATCATATACTTATTATCTTATTGGTTACTTTTTTTGGTTGCATTTTAAGGATATTCACTGATGTAGTTGATCATATAATTTGTTTGCCATCTACAAAGAGTTCTTTCTTGATGTCCAAATTTGCTCATTTTGTGGACAGAAAGACCTTAATTTCAACATTGTAGAATGAACTCATTGCCATGCTACTTGTATACAAGATATTTTGTTAAGGAAAGTAAAAAAAAATAACTTTTAATGAAAATTCTACCCTATAAATAACTCCAGATATTAATGAAAGAAAAATATATCTTTTTATCTTTGCTTTGTATGGTTAATATATCTAAATCAAAATTAATGCCTAGAAAATGCTTGCAATTTTATGTAGTATCTCATTTAAAAACTGATTCCATTTCAAGTGACATTGATTTAAATGAAGAATTTGTTTATTACTAATACCAAACTAAAAGTTTTCTTTTGTCCTATAGATTTTCTTATACAATTCTTGCATATTCTTTTCTAAATATTTCTTACAAATAATACTTTCATATTTTCATCTTTTGGTTCCCTTCTCTCTTGTTCTCTCTCCCTTATTATTTTATTTTTATCATGAAAAGAAACCTTTGCCTAAGGTGTCCTTTAAAATAGCATTTAACCAAATGGTCCACTTTACTATAGCCTGACAGTTCTAAAACAAAAGTTCTGTGACTTCTTTTGATCTTCTTCTTCTCCTTCATCAAGTGACTTGCCCAGGGTCACACAGCTCTTAATTTTCTGAGGCCAGATTTGAAATCTGGCCCTTCTGACTCTGGAGCTAGTGATCTATCCATTATACTACATAGCTGCCCCTTAACTGTCTTCTTAATGAATATCAGTCAACAAAAATTTGTTAAACATTTACTATAAATAAACCAGCCATTGGAAAGAGCTTAGGAATAATCAGAAAAAAAAAAAAAGATAAAAACGGTTTCTGCCCTCAGGAAACCTATATTCTAATGGCAAAACAAACATGAAAGTAACTAGGTATGTAGAGGATTTTTTAGCATACATGGAAAGTAATCTGAAAGACATATTTGTTTATTCTGCCAAATAATTTCTATATATGTTAAAATACATAATGACTCGTGAATGTGGGCTTCTGAGAATTTAGATGCTCAGAACGTAAACAATTGTCATTTGTTCTCTTTCCCTACTTTTATTGATTATAACCTGTGCATGACAAAAGAAAATAGTCTTCTAAAAGTGTAGTCTTCCTCAAAACACTTTCAAAAGGAAAATTTTATAATTCATTTTTGGGGGCATAAGAGGTGCAAAAAAATTATAGAATGTCAAAATTGAAAGAACTCAGAAATCTCTTGTCTGGTACATTTCTGAACTGAAATCTTCTCTGTAATATCCCTAGCAAATTGTGGTCTTGAAGACTTCTGGTGATGGACAGTTTACCAAAATTAGGCCATTATGCTTTTGAACAGTTGTTGGGAAGAAAAATTAATTCTGGAATCTGCCTCTGCAACTGAGCAAGTCACTTAATCTCTCTGTGCCTCAGATTCCTCATTTGTAAATGGAATTGGATTCAATGACCGCTAGTCTCTGATACTATGATTTATGAACTTTAACTTGTTGTTCCAGAAAGTAGAATTCATTTTTTTACATATCAGTCCTTCAGATGCCAGGATATGGCTAATAACTTTCTCTTATCTTTCCTTTAGCAGGCAATATATCCCATTATTTCACCTGGACTTTTGGTGAAATAGCTTCAAATCTCCTCATCCTTTAAATTATCTTTAGCATTTGCTTTAATTTATCATTGCCTTTTTTAAAATATGTTGGCCAAATAACATCCAGAGAGAGAACTATGGAGACTGAATGTAAATCAAAGCATAGTATTTTCACCTTTTTGTTTGTTTCTGTTTTTCTTATTTTTTTTTTCCTTTTGGTATTTTTTCTTGCACAGCATGACAAATATGGAAATATGTTTAAAAGAATTGCACATATTTAATCTATATCAGATTGCTTTCTGTCATGGGGAAAGGAAAGGGAAGGGAAGGAAAGAGAAAATTTTAAAACAAAATGCTTTACAAAAATGAATGTTGAAAACCAACTTTATGTGATCTGGAAAAATAAAATACTGTTGAAAAAATAAAATAAAACGTGTTGGCCATAACCATATATAATATTCTGAATATAGTTTCGCTAAGATAAAGTACAATAAAATCATAAACTTCCCTGTTATCCTGCTTCTCTCACAAAGCCTGAGATATAACATTCATTCCACTACTTGTACAAGTTGATTTTCTTAATTTCTTTGGGACTTTACATTTATGCCAATTAAATGTCTTGTGATTAAATTCAGTTCAACATTGTAGCATGTTGAGATCTTTTTGGAGTCTTCATTTCTATTCCAGAACCTTTTAGCAGTCATTCTCAGCTTTTGGTCATATGTAGATTTGATAAGCATGCTATCTATGATTCCTTATTATTAAAATTATTGGACAAAAAATGACCAAGGACAGTACTTTTGCTTAGGAACCTTCTTGGTAGCGGGCCTGTTTTATACCTGTTCATGTGCGCATGTGTGTGCAGGTACACATACATATCCATGTAAACAGGACATGCTTAATAAAAACTCTGAGTTTTGTTGAGTTGAGATTTAACTTTCAATTCAATTCAGTGAGCATTGATTAAATACCAACTATGTTCTAGATACTGGGGACATAAAGACAAAAATGAAAACATTTCTGTCCTTAAGTAGCTAACACATTTTCACAGATAAAAATACAGGATAATTTGACAAAGAAAAATGCACTAACTATAGTAAGAAGTAAGGGAGATAACATTATCTGAGTTAAAGCTAAATATTCTAAGATCCAGGATAAGGAAGGACTGTATTCCAGGAATAGAAGACAAGCCTATATATAAAATGGGAAATGAAATGGGTAGCAGGTCAATTTGTCTAAAATGTAGAAGGAAAGACTGTGAAATAAGTTTTGAAAGTATACTGGAACTTAGATTATAAAAATCTAAATTCCAGTTTATGACATTGTATTTTATTTTAAAGAAAATAGGAAGATTTTTGAACCAAAGAAATGACATGATCTGGCCTCTTCATTAATAAGATTATTTTTGCAGCTGGAAGAAAACTGAATTGAAGGGAATAAATAGAAGCTGAAAACAGGGGCCAATTAGGAGGCTGTTAGAATAATCTAAGAATCTAAGAATAATCTGAGATGCTAAAATCCTGAATTTAAGGTGACAAAGATGTACAAGGAGGAAAAAAAAAAGATCATCTCCTTACTTAGCATTAGCATCAATTTCTTATTAACCATTTTTTGCTATTTTTAACTAGCAAATCACTATTTGCCAGAGAAAATAGAAGCAAAGTAAAAGTCGATTAGCTCTGCTTTCTCTCCATTATGATATTTATTGTGTTTATTGCCCCAAGTATTAGATTTGTTATTTGATCCTTTTTCCTCCTTTAGTTAAGTAAACCCTTTTTGCTGCTCTTAGATTTCCTTGCCAACCTCAACTTTGAGCTTTAGAGGTTCTGACATCCTTACAGAACCATGCCATACCTTTGTATTCATCTTCTACTAGCTACTTTCCCTTCCATTTTCTCTTAACTCCTCCCCCCTTACTCTGTCACTGTGTGTGTGTATGTGTGTGTGCATATGTGTGTGTGTATGTATGTATGTGTATTTGCATTTTAAATTCTAAACTGGTTGCTAAATTCCTTGTCTATCCATAGTAGCTCTATTTTCCTCAGTTGAAGTTGTTTCTCTTTGTATCTCAGAATTTCATTCTTAAAAGTCAATAGTGACAACAAGAAGCATTTATTAAGTGCTTACTATGTCCTAGACATTGTGCTAAACACTGGAAATACAAAGATAGACAAAAATATTCTCTGCCCTTAGGGAGCTCATAGTCTAATTGACAACATGCAAACAACTATATGCAAACTATATATAAGATAAATTGGGGACTCATAAGCCTCCTGAGTGACATCCCTTATAGAATTTTAGGCCATAAGATCTTGTGCATTCTTTTACTTTTTAATTTTTTGTATATACACACACACACGTTGCCTCCCATAATAGAATGTAAACCATTTCAGGGTAGGATCCCTTTCACTTTTGTTATTAATTTGCCCAGTAGATATTACAATGCTTGGTACATAGTATGGGCTTAATAAATATTAATTGATGTATTGATTGTTCCCAGCATTTGCATTCTAACTACCATTTTTTCCGTGTTGATAAGAATCAAATTTGTCTATGTTCATTTCTCCAACTTTTTAAGGATGAAATCATTAAGCAAATAAAAAAGCTATTAGCTGCTCTGCTTTGGACAAAAAGGAATCCCATCAGATAAAATAATTGATGTATTCCATCACTGCTATATTATGATCTTTTTCCAGAATTCTTCATCTATTTCTTTGTTCTGTCTAAATGGCTACTAGATACTCCAGTGACAAAATTGCTTTTGTATCAGCCCCTCTTAATTTTTATCATGCTTCCCCATATATTTCCTCACATGAGTGTCTCCTTAATCTATAGTGTTAATTGCTCCTCCTATGCCCCTTTTCAACCTGTTTCTTATAAATAAGAAAAATCCTTCTAGGACCATATGCCAGATATAAGCCTTATCCCATCAAGTGTAAGTGACATCTTTGAAGTCAAATTTGAATTGGATGTCTAATTCACAGAATTATAAATTGAGAGTAGTGGAGGACCTTAGTCAACAAGCATTTATTAAGTTCTTGCCAGGTGTTGTCCTGAGTGTTAAGTGTACAGAGACAGACAAAAAAGAAAAAAACACTTTATGCTCTCAAATACAGTTTAAAAAGACAGCATGAAAACTATGTACAAACAAAATGCAAACACAATAAAGTAGATATTATAATAATAAAGAGAAGGTATTGGTCTTAAGGAGATGAGGAAAGGCTTTTTGTAGACGGGGTAGGATTTTAGCTGGAACTTGAAGGAAGCTGAGGAGAACAAGATATGGAGATAAGGAAGAAAGATAATCTATAAAATATGTTATAATTCTGACAAAGGTTATATAAAATATAAGGTTTTTTATATTATTATTGAACCCAAATACAGACAGTTCTTTACATATATTTGCATTACACAAATTTGAGTTTACATAAAGATTTTGAATGAAATGTACATTTCAGAAAACACCCATGTTAACTTTACTATACAGTACTGTTCTCTCTTTCTCTCTACTCCTTCCTCTTAGCTTGATGATCTGTAACTTCTCCCTGCCCTTCACAAAAAACAAAAACAAAAAATTCTTTCAAGTGAAAGCAGACTCACAGAGACTGCTATCTGTCTCCACCAGCAAATCACAAGCAAATGGCTTGAGACCTCTGGCAATGAGAAAGGATATTTCTGCTCCACTCTGCCCACTTGCCTGTATGTCCACTGCAATATGTCTATCTTTGTCTATGCTTTGGTATGTATGTCTCTCCTCAGTCCCACGTGTCACTTGTTCTCCTGATTGTGTCCCTGTCTAGACCCCACATGTTCTTCCTCTCTCTTCTAGCCAAGCCCCTGTGTGACTGGTCCCAGCTCCCATATGTTCCTCCTTCTGCTCCACTTTCTCTCTCGCCAGCCCCAACATATCCTAGAAATGTGTACTGGCCTCCTTCCTCCTCGGCTCAGGGTCCCCTTCTAGATTCCCTCTCCTTCCCCACAGCCATGGACAAATCTGCTTTATGTGAAAATTGCCTTATATAGAGGTTTGCAGAACAGTTCTTTTATGTAAATCAAGAACTGTCTGTATGTGTATACATTGCTATGCCCTAGTAATGAATCCTATCCAACCAAGTCTCAGTGATACAGATAGACTTTACCTCATAGACTTATACAGTTAGAAAGGACATTAAAGACCAGCTAGTTCAACCTATATCTAAGTAAAAATGACTGTACAACATACTTGACAAGTAGTCAGCCAGTCTGATGGAAGACCTCATGTGAAAAGGAGGTCTATTGTTTCCCAAGGCATGTTCTTCTCTTCTTCTTTAAGTATAGGTGATAATATTTATATTGTTTTAGGTACTGGGGAACCAGCTCCTGGGTCCAGGAGAAAGACCAACAACCTTATAAAATTCCATTCCATGATCACTGATTCTATCAGGTCATCTCCAAAGTGTAGTATAGAATGAAAGTGTATATATGTGTGTGTGTGTTTGTATAGTAAGAGAGAGAGAGAGAAAGAGAGAGAAGAAGAAGAAGAAGAAGAAGAAGAAGAAGAAGAAGAAGAAGAAGAAGAAGAAGAAGAAAGGCGAGAGGAGAGAGAAAAGGGAAAGGGAGAGAAAGTGAGGATAGTTAAGTATGTAGTATAACATGGAAAGACCTGTCTTGAAATCCCCAGCTCTGCTACTTATATCTTTCAATTTAGAATTTTAAGTTGATCCAGTTTGGGATCAATGATGCTTTGATCTGTAGATATCCACAACTAATGTACTTAACTCTTCCCCCAGTTATTTCCTAAGAACTTTCTCCACTGTTGTTTTTTTCCATTACTTACTTGATGTCTTTCATGACATTTAGCTTTACATTTTGTATTCTTTCTGCAAATTCAATTTTAAATCCTCTTAATCATATCAGCCAAACGGTCTCTGGCCAAATGGGTTTTTTCCAGCAAAAGCTGGATAGCCACTTATTGGTTATGTTGTATAGATGAATAACATGGCTTCTGTGGTCCTTTGAGAGTCTGGGAGTCTGTGGATCCTAAGGAAATAAATAGATTGGCCAAGAACTAATTTCTCTGGCATCTTAAATTATGTTCCAAAAAACTAAATCCTTTTCTTAGCAGTTGTTTACTTATCTTCTCAAAACTCAGCCTTCAAATGGAATTTGAATTTAGAATCTAAATTTGAAGTGATCTAGGCCAACCTTATCTGAACAAGAATCCCCTGTATAGCATTTGCTACAAGCAATTATCCAGCATTTGCTTTTAAAACTTAGAGTAGGGAAAACTCAGCATTTTCTCAAGGTAACCAACTGATTAATCTTTTAGTTATCTATGATTGTCCCTTTTATCCATTATGCTTACTTTTTCCTTTCAGATCAATAAGAATAATCCTTCTTCTCCATAATAGTTTTTTGTATACTTGAAAATATTTATCATTTTAAACTGTTGCCTGCCACTCCTCCCTTTTCCTTTGATCAAATCTTTCAGTTTTCAGACTGTCTCCAATGCCAATCTTTGTATGGTATGATCATAAGATCTTCAGCCTTTCTAATTACCACCTTCTGGATGATCTCCAACTAATTGATAATTTCTTTAAAATAGGGTGCCTGGCACTGAGCACAATAATTCAGATGAGCTTCACCCATAGCAGAGTACAGTAACACTATCCTTCTCATAAGACATGTTCCTCTTCTACTTCTGTTCTTTAATCTTTTCAGAAAAATTCATTTGGTCCAATTTGATCCAAACTGGGAGAGCCCATGGACAATGAGGAATATAAATGTCCTTTCCTGGATCTCATCTTTCTTGAAATTTTGAGTTTACTAGCCCCTCCAATTCAGTTTTTCTGAGATGGCTGGCTGACAACAGAAACAGCTTCCATATGGGATATTAGGAATTAATTATAATAATAGCTGGCATCTATATAGGCCTTTAAGGTTTATAAAGTATTTAGCTCACATCAAACATAGGCATATGGTATAAGTATAAACCCCATTTTATCAGTGAGAAACTAAAGCTTAGAAACAGTTAAAGTACTTGTCCAGGATCACATGACTAGAAACTTTCAGAACCTTTATTACACTTAGGTCCTTTGATTGTAAGGCCTGTGTTTTTTCTCCTATACCATGATAAAATTGGCACCATTATTTCTCAAAATGCATTAAGATCCAGTCTATATTATTGACTTTAACACATAATTGCTCACATATGATTAGTCTCTTAGAAGCAAGTGTTAGCCCATACTAGAATCCAAAGTCATTTGATTTCTGTATTTCAGTTCCACTTTGGATTTTTAGCACTATGCCCAAAAACAAATATTTAATTTGTTTAGCAAATTAACCACATGAAGTTTGGAACTCTGGCCTCAAACACACGGACTGAAGAGAAATGTCATGGTCCATCAAAGCAGTGTGGAGTTTCCTGATAACTCAGTGTTCCTGGAGCTGTGGCTTTCCCAAAAGGTGTTGATGACATCAACCAGTCATTCACACTAATTATAAGAATTATAGATGTCTCATTTTCTCTTTACCTTGCCACTGTGTTCTCTCTGAGATTGATAATAGAAAGATTATTTTAGCATTTGGAGGGAATTGTCCTTTGATCTTTAAAATTTCCAAGGTGTGAGTTCTCTAAGTTTCAGCAGATATCTGGCATTTATATTTTCCCTTTCCCTGCATTTTTGGAAGGAATTAAGGGTCAGCAGAGAGACTAAAGCTGTCTAAATACATAGGGAAAATCAGAATTTATCTGTGCTCTTTTGAGTATAAACCTCTCGGAGCATATTTTAGTCTAATAAGAATTCATGATACTTTTCATATTCTGAAGAAGGTAATATCTTTTTTTACCTTTATAACTATTAGAAAATATGATTTTGTTTCTATTAAAACCAATCCAACTGATTTGGTGTTTTGCATTCTTCATAGTATCTTGCTTCTGGTACCTGAGAGTTTTTAAGATTAAATTTATTTGTGCCAGTGGAACAATCTGTCTAAAGTTTCCAACACTGAGAATGCTGCTGGCCTTAAAGATAAACAAATGCAGCACTTCTAGGATTAATTTTGATTAATCTAAGCATTTCATTGTTTTTCCCTCTATTGCCTGACTCATTGTCAAGGTTAAGTAGCTTCTAAATACATTTTTGCTTTATAGCAGACTTTTTGTTGTTGTATTTTATCAGGGAGAACTGGTGACTGCTTCAAAGGCTATTATTGAAAAGGAGTACCAACCACGAGTCATAGTGAGCACAGCAGGACCGAACCCCTTCAACAAGCTCACTGATCGAGAGCTGGAAGAGTATCGCAGAGAAGTGGAACGGAAACAGAAGGGCCCAGAAGGTTCGAGCACTTATTGTAAAATTCAGCTAGCTGACTAAGGCCTTATGCTGGGTGACTGCTCACACATGAGTTGGTAGGACACAAAGCACACTAAGATGTGGTCCCTGTCCTCATCGTGTGTAGTCTACAAGAGCAACAAGACATGGACACAATAACTGCAAGTCAGAACATGATAATATCTGCTGCTTTCTGTACTTTTTTTTTATATCTAGCCAAAGATAACAGTAAAAGCTATTGATATTTTAATAAAAAATGTTTATTTGGAAATTTCTAGGAGAAATCTGGAATTTGATTTTTGTTTTTGTTATTATTGTCCTTTTCTTTTTTTAAGTTCTTGGTAGTAAAAGTTTTGCTGATAATTTGTAGTAATCTTGTTTAAAAAAAAAGTTCAATGCTGCCATCATAATTAAGCAATGCCATCAGACACCATGGTCTATTCTGAAGCAGAGGCAAAGGAGAAGATAAAGGGGGAGAAAAGAGTGAGAAAATGAGAGAAGAAAAGAGATAAATGAAGTTAGGAGAGGGGTAAGAGAGGGTAGGCTGGTGCTTTGAAATTCTGCAGCTCTAAGGTAAGGAAGGCTCTCTGGAGCACTCTGAAACAGCCATTGAATCTTTCTGAAGCTATTCCACCTGGCAGAGAATTATTGTGTCACCCAAGCTTCAGTTCTTTACAGCTTTGTCAGATGATTGGAATAGTCTATCATAAATCACAAGCCAAGTCATAATTGGGGAGAACATCAGTTAGAACATTTTAGACAGTTCTTAGTGCTTTCATGTATGACTGTAATTCTAGGTGAAGAACAGTGGGAATAGCAGTAAGGAGGCCTAGACTTCTGTTCAGCTCTGCCACAGACCATGCTCTAGACCTTGGACAAGCTATTCCCTAGCCTTCACCCTCAAACTCAGTTTCCCATCCATATCTGATACTGTTTCTGTTTTGCAGTATGTTTCTGAGTCATAGCATCAATGGGCTTAACATTCTCTCTGATCTTATTTATGCTGTTGATTTACTTAGCAGCTGTTTTGAAAAATAAATTTACTCAGGATCCTAGTGGAATTTATAACAAATTTCAAGTCTTTTGGATATGAATTTGTCTACATTTTTAGCTTCTGCTACTCTCTTGAATAGTTGTTGATGGTGTTTGTAGGGTCTTGGAATTTTGGATTTCACATAGGATTCTAATATTACCTATGAAAATAGTGGCACATTAAGACTAATAAATGACTAAGAGTTAAAATTGTGAGGAACAAATTATTTCAAATAACTAAAAGAAATCTCTGGATTGAAAAAGCAAATTAGGAGAATGTCAAGAAACTAGGAAACCAACAGAAACACAACTCATTCATATCCATGAAGAAGGTGCAAGAATATCTCAATCTTTTTCTAACATGAGTTCACTGCTGCATGGGTTTCTTGTTCAGCTGTGCAGCAGATAATCCCCTGTCTTCACCTGAAAGAGTCTGAGGAACTGCGGTCCTCCCACAAGGAATTTCACATTGCAGTCATCAAAGCATTAAACTCCAATCCCGATCTTTTTACTGAAAGTCCAGGTACTGAGTCTGGATGACCACTCCCTTAATCTCCCTGCCTGGAACCTCCACGTATTTCTGCTGTCTATAGATGTCTTCAGACTGGCTTGATTTATTACCTATGGGGTTAATGATCAAATTCTTTGATTGGTGGAGATTTTGGGTTGGAGGGTATTATCTGGGAATGGCTTTCTACTCCTGAGGAAATCTTTTATATGGTTTTAATTTTATTTTTTGGTTCCTATTTTAGACTAACCTTCACTACTTTGTTATATAATTGTCATTGTTTTTTTAAAAAATCCTAAATCTTATTGGAATCTGTGCCCATCACTGCATGCCATGTTAGTCTAATATGCCCTTTTGCTCAGTAAAATTCCATTATTTTCATGTTAGTTCAAAGCAAGCAAAATTACTATCAAATGTAAACTTGTACCCCATTTTCTCATAATATAATATTTTCTAAGGAGGAATGGATAATGGTATATCTTTCCTCCATCCTAATAGAGTTTTCTTGGTATTATATTTAGTTCTTTAAGAAAACTCTCGCCTCTTCTAGATAGCAAATTAGTGTCATTAGAAAATAATTCATAGACTACTGAGGAACCTACCACATACAGGTAGATGGAAGTTGAGTTGTGATAAAGTTGCAATTCAGTAGCTAAATAATCCCTAGAAGAAGACGGCATGAACTTAATTGGAATCCATTGATTACATAGACTTTGATTTGGAAGGGTCATACAGTCTTACAACTTACTTGTTTAACCTATCCTTGAATCCTTTCTACAGTATCTCTTTTAAATACCTGGTGCTGCTAAGCTATTCAAATGAAGACCAAAAATCTAAAACTTTTATCAAATGCTTTTCAGTTCTTTTTTTTTTTTTCCCAAACAAAGAAATTTGAATTTTTAGACACGGTTGGTCTTTCATTAGCCCTTTTCCCCTTCTGCCCCTTTTAACTTTGGCCAGGAGTGTTGTTTTCCTTTTTAGGCAGGCAGCAAGAGGACCAGGGAAGAAAAGGCAGTGAATGAAGTGATATAAGATTATTTATAGACAGACGCTTATATGGGTAATCCATCATAAAAGCAAAAACCAAAATTTGGTAAATAGGAAGAGAGACATAGGTTCAAATCCAAGTTCTACCACTTATTAACTATAGGGAAATCACTTACCTTTTTAAAGCCTCAGTTTTTAAACTTCTAAAATGGGCATGATGAAACTTGAACTACATATTTGATGAGATTGTTTTGAGGAAAGTACTTTATGAATCTTAAATTAGCACTACAGAAATGGGCTTTAATGACTACTAATAATAACCTACCAAGTGAATTATACACATAGTAGTCTTGAAACTTTACGTCTCTTTCTGAAGTAGAGAAAATTAATCTCAATGAGCCCATGTTTCTGAAAGGATAATGAATTTGTCCATTTGGAAGAACCTAAGGTAGGACACTTCAGCTTGCTTTTTATCTTTTATATTATTAATGAATTTGGATTACGTCTTTAAGGGAGAGAGGAGCTGAAATTTGAAACAATATCTCTTTTTGGAATGAGAAAAGAGATTGAAGGAAACTAATAATTCTTCAATGCTGGATATCTGGATAAATAATCCTTATGAAATCTAGATCATAGAGTAGTACAACTAAAGGTTATGGTTGCTCCTCTTGTATATACGCCCTTTGCTTGCTTAGAATTGCATGGCAATGGATAGGAATTCAATTTTAGAAAAAAAATTCATGCTAAAGTGATACTGAAATATTTCTTCTAAAGTTTTAATGATATTCTCATCTAATTCCCATTCCTGTATAGAAAATGTGGAAGTCACACAACAACAGAAAGAAGAAAGCCCTCTGGAACATGCTGATGCCCACACTCCACCCAGTACACCAGTTAAACTTGAGGAAGGTAAGTTATTTGGGATTGGAAGGATGGGTGGGAGGACCATGTCTGCTGGAGCTGCACCAATGTGGTATGATGCATGAAAGAATGTGGATTGTATTTGTGGCATCAAGAGGAATGAATTTTGTTTTGGCTGAAGAAAAATGTTACCAATGTGGCAACAGTTCCATTAACAATAATCAAGAAGTGTGCATTATCACTAAGACTGTTACCACAACTGCAAGACTGCAGGTACTTCTCATTGTTCTCTGGGTGGTTTCAACTGAAGCCAGTTCCTTTAGTAAAATGTTATGTTGAACTAGGAGACCAAGCTTCCCTGAATCACCCTTACCCTAACTTTTAAATATAGCGAGTCCTGCCCACTAATTGCACATTTCTTCAATTTTATTGTGTTTAGATTACACCTGTGGGGACAAAATGCTATCCATCTAATTTTGGAACTGGGTTTTTAATTTGACCTCTAGTAGCTCTAGTAGCATCACTCAAAATAGGCTAGTCCTTCATTACATTTTTTTTGATGGCTATAAAAGCTACAGCTCTTCTGTTTTAGCCTTGTCTGTTAAGTGGGTGTAATCTAATTTGTCTGTGTCCTTTTTTTCTCCTCGTATATTGGGATATATCACCTGTCTGTTTTATAAGTCTCGAGGTCACTTCTTCATCCCATTCTTTGCCCTCTAAGAATGGCATCTACCATTCTTTTACTTTAACACAATGGCTGTGATTGAATGCCTAGATTTTTCTACTTGTGCTTTTCTCTTCTTGTGGCTGCGTTACAAACAGGAGATGGATATGCTAAAGAGTACCTGTTACCATAGTAAGTATCATCCCATAATCTGATCTGTTTCTGCTTCTTAACTGGAATTCTATGTGCTTTGCTTCATTCTCTTGCGTCCTTGTTTTTTTATGGAGTATTGTTTCCTGTTTTCCTTTTTTTTTCTTTGGAAGAAAGCAAAAGGGTTAACTTTTTTTTGCTCTTGGAGAAAGACACTAATTTTCTTTATAAGGTTGCCTTTTTGGAATTCTAGATCTCTTGTCACTTATGATTGCGTGACACCTGATTTGTACAGTACAGTTGAATGCAGACCCTTGAAAGGAATACTTGAGACATTTTCCCACATGTCAGACAAATCAGAGCATGCTTGATAGATTGTGGACTCAAATTTGAGAAGATCGGAGAATTTTCATTGTTCTCATGTTCTTAAATGCTCAACTCATAAGGGATTATTTTGTTAAATTTTATCTAAAGGGAAAGTCAGGAATCCTTAACATACCATTTGTTTTACTGACAATATTTTTCTATCTCAATCTAGTATTGAAAGTTGATTGCTTAAAAAAAAAAAAAAAAAGAATAAAGAAAGTTGCTCTAAATTCTTAACTTAAACTGAAATTAATAGTCCTTTTGGAATAACAGATTATATATGATTTTGTTTTTGAACTTTGACATTTGGTAAAATTATAATTCTTCCAAATAGAAACAGACACACATCTATTCAAAGAGTAATGTTGCTGCAAGCTCATATCATTTTTTTCCAAATAAATCCCTTTTCTTAAAGATTAGTAAGGATAAGGTGTACATACTGCAACCCCTTTCACTATTGCAACAAGCAGAAAGCATTTAATAATATGTATAATATTTAAGAGGACAATTGCAATTTTGCATTATATAATCCAAGTATTTCTAACATGCATTTTAAAGGGTTTGTTGGACTAGAAACTCCTAAGGCAGCTTTTAACCAATACTGTCCTTTTCCTGCATTTTGAAGTCTATTGCACATTAACCCTTACTTAAGGCTTAACTCCCAATCACTCATCACTTACCCATTCTAACTTTTGGCTTGATTTTTTGAATGCTAAATGGTTGGTGTTCACTAACATGCCAGTTGTTCATAACTTTATAATCTTTTACAAAAATTCCTCAGAACTGAATTTCTGTAGACTTTATCATACAGAGTGAGAAGTGGCGAGTTTTTGGCATGAGACACTAAGGGAATCAAACACACAGGCTCTTATTTAAACAAATTACCTTTTTTGAAACCTACTTTTTATTCATGTTATGTGGCACTATTCAAAAATGTAAGAGAAATCGATTCTCTCTTTTCCCCGTTTTAAAAAATTCACTTCCACTTCCTTCTCCACCTAGCTGATTCTTGTTCTGAGATGCCTAAGCCTTTCCTTGCCTTTAATCTTGATGTCAAAGGACTGCTAAACTTAAGCTGCTGGCTGGTCATCCAGAGGGAGACCACACATAATGGGCTCAGAGTGGTCCTCAGTTTTGGGAGTAATAATAATCGTAACTGCAATGGGATATTTTTTTAAAAACCAGATCTGTGATTTCATTGGTAGAGGGAACTTTTAATAAGGATACTATCTAAGCTGTTGAAGACAGTGTTGTTGCCTGGAGTCACGCAGCCAGTATGTGTCTGAAGCAGGAAGACTAGGCTCTTACAGGCCCGATCTATGTGGCCTTTCCATTGTAAGAGACCTTTATGGGCGTTTGATACTGCCTGTCTTTATTCCCTAGTCATTGCTTAAAACTTCCTCTCCTTTTTCCTACACTCACATTGACTTAGAGGTTTTTATTTGATTGAGTCTCATTTTGTCAGCACACTATCTAGTGGCAAGCAATTAAAAATGACCTTTTATTGAAACTTTTTTACATCTGTTGCATTCAGCCATAAAGTAGTATAGAATTAAAAAAAAAAAAAAAACTTATTCTAATTTAATATCATATCAGTTCAGAATGTTATCTTCATAGTAAAAGCAGTTCTCATCTTAGAAGTGACACTTGAAAAAATACAAATGGAGTCACTCTGCGTAACTCAATAGTTTGTCTTACTCCTACATCCATTAGACACACAGCAGGACCAGACTTACAGAGATGACAGTGACGCTGCAACCTTCAAGCAAACCCTTCCAGACCTCTCCCCTGATGAGCCTTCAGAAGCACTTAGCTTCTCACCACCTGAGAAAGAGGAGGAGGAAAGTAGGCAGGCTGAAGTTCCCACCCAAAGCCAGACTGAATTACCTGCTACAGAAAATCCAGAAACCACATGCCCCCCTGCTGAAGAGACCACCACACCAACTGCCGAGGAGGGAATGGCCCCAGACCCAGGGAGTGATGAATCCCCTGGGAAGTCCCCCTCCAAAAAGAAAAAGAAGTTCCGTACTCCTTCCTTTCTGAAGAAGAGCAAAAAGAAAAGTGACTCCTAACGGCCCCGCGCGCTGCAGAAACACTGTCATGTTTTAAAAAAACCCCAATCCTTCATTAACCACTAGGACGTATGTGATTGTACTGAATGTTTTGTTTTATGTCATAATGGAATGCAGAAGTGAAACCAGCTAGCCACCCTAAGCAACGCTTCCAGGGTATAGATTTTAACAGCAAATTAACCAACTTGCAGAAAGGTGCTAACCCCGAGTTCTCAACAGCTAACTTCAAATCTGTTCCCAACTGGTACGCAACTTTTAAAGTCTTTACATAGAAGACTTGGAGCAACTGTGCTAAAAGGAAAAGTCTCCCCAAGAATTTTTACCAGTGTAGATCACATCACAAACTCTGCTAACCCTCAGAAGTTGTATTCTCTAACACTGTGTTCCTAAATTATAGCAGATTTGTTTAAAAATCTTTGATGTTGTGTTTTCAGAAAGAATATACTCCTGAACAGAATGAGACTTTGTGCTTCTGCAAGCTAGCTGTGGTTATAGATCGTGCTCTACGCAAGGCTTTGGCAACCTCCCTCCCATCTTGCACCCCCACCTACAGAAGTTATAAATAAAGTAAGCTTGCATCTTTCACTGCTAGGCTTCTGCTTAGCCTTGTGTTGTCTCACATGACCGACCTACTGTTGTTTGTTGCTGCACTGCATATTCAGAGAACTTTGACTTGGTTAATGAAAAACAAGAATTAATCCCACAAAACTTAGTTTAAGCAGCCATCTAAGGGGATGAGCAAAGAGGTTAGTCTTTGAATTAGATGTTTTGGAAACTGCAGCTACCATCAAGTGTTCATATTAGAATTAGGCAACTCACCCCTCTATCAAACTGTCTGTCACCAAGCATTAATTATCTATTATGTGCCAAGCACTGTTACTAAGTGCTGTAGATACAGAAGCAAAATTGAAACAGTTCCTGGTCTAGAATAACTTGCATTCTGCTGGAGAATACATCCTTAGAGATTATACTTAAGAGTTGGTTTGACAGACTAAACAGAAGGCATTTGATGAATGGCAGGTATAAACCTGTATCCATCCTATGTGTCTTACTAATGTGATTTATATTTTCTCCTTTAACCCCAAATATGAATTTAGTAATACCCAGCATCTTATCCATTAAGGTGTCTAAAATATTGTGGTAGTATTGGGGGGAGGAGGAGAGTATTTGCTAGAATTTTCTGTGAATTTGCTGTTCAAATCTCCTTTCTAATTCTGAACATTCCTTTTTTAACAGACCAACTTTTTCAGTTTTATTCTGTCAGAAATACTCTTTTCTTACAAAAGACTGTAGAGAACGGTTTGATTTAGTTTTTAGTTTTGGGGGTATTTTCAGATTTGTTCCTGTGTCTTTACATAGCAAATTACAACTTTGAAAATTTTAGAGTTATGAAAACAATTAATTATAATGATCAGTTTGACATCCTGCACTCAGAACTCACTTTTGAATGTTCTGCTTAAGAGCTCAAAAAATAGTTTTTCCATATGTACTGACATATATATAAGATGGTCCACACAACTCCTTACCCTTATAGAATGACATTATGATATTGTTTGATAATTAGAACTCACATGTTTTGCCCCAAGCCTGCTTCACAGTTAGGAAAATGGACATTATCAAATGCTTTACCTTTGATGCAGCATAAAAATCACAGTCATGCAATATGGCAATATATTGATGTAAAGCAATATTTGGCCACAGATACAGTTATGGCCAGTTTAGGGGAGGGACAAAAAAGCTGATGTTAGCATTGTGGAATTTCAGGGGAAAGGAGGGTTAGCCGTGAAAGGGACACCAGATAAAATATTGGATAGCTGTTGTTTGAAATGGATAGATATAGGGTGGGGCTAGAAGTCACAGCAAATCACTGCATAAGAGAGACACCTAAACAATAACGTTTAGAACAGACTGCATGGCACTAATGGCTTTGAGCTTGTATCCTAACCTTGTATGTCCTATGTACGCTAGAAAGCTGACTTAACCTTCTTTTGCTGAATTGTGTTTTATTGCCAATCGTAAACAGTTCACCATTTCTCTGTGTTTTAATTAATGATAGATCCTTATATTGCTCCCTTCCCACATATGCAATGACTTAATTTCCAATTTTGTAGTTTAATTCTTTATATTACAGTATGAGATGTAGTTGCATATGTGGCTATAAACTACAGAAGATAGGTCCTGTATTTTTCTTTCTTCACTGTAACATTGTTTTACTCATGAATAAATCTTCTTTAAACAATCTCTGTGTCTCAGATCTGGGGAAGAGCTGGGGTATTACTCTATCAATTTCATTCCATCAAAAATAATATATTATTTTGAAATTTTACATGCTTAGTTTCAGCTTATCAGTGGATTTGTGGTTTCATTTTTCTTAGTCTCCACTAATGCAGATTGCAGTCCTCCTGTGTGATTCTTGTCCACGTCGTTCCACAAATCTTTACAGAGCATCTATATCAATAGGCCGAACAAATCTCATCCTTTTGAAGCACTAACTGCAGTTGTTGGTAGTTGTAGACTAGAGAGAGTCATTGTGCTTAGTGTGACATTTTCACTCTAGCTATTCACCATTCTTGAAAAGAAGTTTTCATTGATGCTACTTAGAAGGCAGTCTTTTACAATCACATCAATCATTTTTCTTCTAACAATCTGAGACCAGCATGGTATGTCTTACTTTCATCCCAAAAGAAAAGGTTTGTAGAAATTTTTCTTAATGCAGTAAAACAACTATTATTATTATTATTGAAAGAGTTTTCATTTCTTTGCTGTGAGCCTTCCATTAATGCAGATCACAGTTTTTCAATTTAGTAAATGTTCTTTAAGACCTGCTCACCCTGTGACTTCGGTAAAGTTGATGCACAACTCATCACTAGCCCTGTACCTACAAGCTATTGTACTTCACTGAAAACTTTCAAGAGCCCAGGGTTTATCTCATCACCACCACCATAGTAAAAACATCAGAGTAGGGTTTTAATTGAGGAGTATAATAGCATGACTTCTCTATTTTGTATAAATAGCTTGTATTTCATTTCATTTAACCCACACAACAATTTTATTTTCATTTCACAAATGAGAAAACTGAGTTAAATTATGAGACTTGTCAGAAATCACACAAATTGTATCATTCAGATAATGGCAAAGCTAGAGTTCAAACACAGTTTTCTGTCATAAAAATTGGTAGCCCATAATAACAATTTATTGTAAATAGTTTCACCAAAATGTCACCCATAATCATTAATCACAGCCTTCTCCTTATACTAACCCTGTGAGGAGAGAAGACAGACAAGAATTATCCCCATTTGCTTATGAGGAAGCATAAGATCCAGGATTTGTGCCAGATCCCATCCCCAATGAGTCAGCCTCAGGCTTCTGAGTCCATTGTCTGCCTGCCCCTTATATGTCTTTAGAGTGTTTGTTCCATTTGCTCATTCTCTAACACATAGAAAGTGTCAAGCAGGGATTCTTCACCTCATGTCATAAATTCCTTTTGTAGTCTGGCAGAGACCCTGCCAGACTCTCTGAATAATAGGTTTAAAAAAAATTAAGAAAATACTCAGTTTTAGCAAATGGTGAAAATAATGATGTCATTTTGTTTTCATCCAAGTCCAAAAGGAAAACTTGAGTTCAGATCTGGCCTGAGACACTGGGTGACCATGGATATAGCACTCTGCCTCTGTCCCAATTTCCATATCTGCAAAGTGGGCTCATAAAAGCCCTGGCTCCTGGGATTACTATGTGGATCAAATGAAATAATAGTTGTAAAGCACTTAGCAGTGTCTGATACATAGTAAACATTATAAAAGCTACCAGCTATAAGACCTAGAATCCCTGGTATAGGACCAGGAGACCCACATTTGAATCCTTACTCTGATATATACAGTTCTTGGCCTCAGTTTCTTCAACCTTAAAATGTGAATGATGCTACCTACCTATTTCACACACAAGGATGTAAAAAAGTGCTTTAAGCACTTGTCAAACACTGTAGAACCTAAGCACTATGGAAAGGTGAGCTGCTTTCTTGCTCGTGGTAGTGTCTTGCCTCATGTAAATGTTAGTCCTTTTGGAAAAACAGTTGTTTGTAGATTTGAAACATATTTGTTCCATAGAAGTTGAATCAAGCTCTAGCGATGATTGGATGGATACCCTTCCCTACTCCTTCCTTCAATCAGGGTTCTAGCCAACTTGGTCTCTTCGCTGTATCTCCCACATATGAGGCTTAGTTTCCCACTCTGTGCCTTGGTACACACAGCCTTTTCCCTATGCTAGGAAATGCTAGGGTATCTATTGCTCCTTTATGTCACCTCTTAGAAGAACTGGGGTTTCTTTCAAGGCACAGCTTCCTACATGAATTCTTCCCTAATCTCCCAAGTGCTAGTGCCTCTTCCAAAATTGCCTTCTTATTTAGTATATATGTTGTGTATACTTAAATATTCTCCTCTTAAGAGTTATGTGAGCCCCTTAAGACAAGGATCTGTTTCATTTCTGTGTTTCTATCCACAGCATCTGGCAAATAGTGGCACTCAATAACTGTTTAATTGCTCATTGTCTTAAGAGGCTGTGTTGGTGATGCTTTCAAAATTCTAAATGGTGCTGACAGCTAACTCGAACTATAAATGTCTACAAAAGGTATGCTAACTCACCTTGGCTTGCGATCAGCAACTAAACTAGATATTTCTGTATTCTTGTTAAAGGTGCTCAGAGATTCTCAGGCCTATGTCCTGATGTAAAAGCCTTCTTGCCACAAGTGTTCATAGGGCTTTAGGATCTTAACCTACTAGAATTTAATCTGATGATACTATTTTTATTCAGTATAGATGGAAAACAGCCAATTATCCTCCAAATCACTAGGAACTACTCTCCCATCTTCTCCTGTGCCCGACTTCTGTACCCTAGGGAAAGCAATCACATAGTCACAGGCTTTAAACCTGAAAGGGCTTTTTAAAAATCATCTAGCTCTCTTGTGGGTGACAAAGGAATGAGATTGAGTGATTTGCCTGAAGCCACACAGGTAAATTCCTATCTCAAACTGATATTCTTCCCACACCACAGATCTTACATGAACATTTTCCTCATTTTTCCCCCTCAGTGAGATTTAACACGACCTCATCCATTTGTACTTCTACACTAATCCAGTGTATGATGAAATAACATAGGATCAAAAATCTAGAGCTAGAAGAGACCTGAGTCCATCTAATCCAATTCCCTCAATTTTATAGATGAGGGATTAGAGCTAGGGAAGCTAGCTACTTGCCCAAAATTATATAGGTCAGGAAGTAAGTACATGAGGCAGCATTTGAACCCAGATTCTCTGACTCCAGAATCACACTGATGAGCAAATATTGGGTGATTCAGCATTAGCATTGGAATTATAGAATCTCAGAACTAGCGACTTTGCAACTAACTCAGTTCCTTCCTAAGAGAGAAGAGGAAACCAAGTCCCAGAGAGAGGAAATAACTAGGCCAAGTCTTCCCCCTTACCTTAAGCATCTTGGAAGACAATGGGATCTCATCAGAAGGTCAATGAACTTGAAGACACCAGGAAGGAATCTTAAATCTGGGATACTGAGGGTAAAAAACTTATTTTTTCTAATTTTATAAAACTATATATGCAACCCTACTGCTTATATTGAGGATAATGGGAGCCAAGAGCTGATAAGAACAGGGTGTGGCACTTTGTACATCCCCACAATCTAGAACAGTTTCTACATGGTTCATAAAGGAATGAGATAAAAGTAAAAATGCAAAAGGAATTTCAAGTTCTACTAGTATCCATTCCCATCTTAGTTACCTTTAGTTGAAATAAACATTTCGTATTTAAAAGAAATCAATTTGCAAAATAACTTTAATCTGATATACATAATTTGTCAAAATTACACTGTGACTCTCAGTACCTTGATCTAAATGTTGTTTACATACCATGACAATTTTATAGCCACTAGTTTTCTCAATATTAGTAGCCAATGCTGCTGCTATTGGCCAGTTTAACTTTTTTATAGAAAAAGGCAAAATCAACTCATCCCTATTTTTGGTGATTACCATAAGAAACCAAGTCTATGTGGCTTCCAACCACTTATACCATGAAGGCAACAAAGAGAGCTCTGATTGCTAGCCTATTCTGGAGGTAAACCACCTCTAAGACTCTTCCCACTGGGCTGCAGTCAACTAGTGGTGATATCACCATCATCTTAAATGAACCAGCCCAGAAAAGAATAAAGGCACCATAACTTTGAGACTCACAAGAAGCCTTGAGAATACAAAATTCTCAGGCTCAAAAACTGAGAGGCAAAATGCATAGTATCATAAATGACTTAATGGTTTTATCAACCCCCGACTGTTACTTTATCCCAAATATTACAGACCACAGTCAGTTTTTGTCACTGATGTTCAGTTTCATCAAAATCAAGTCTCTACCATCCATAGGTCCCAATACTGAAGAAGACAACCCTTCCTTAATGATGACAACTGAAACAGCTGGGATCAGTCTATTTCATGGCAGATTTCTCTTTGAGTGCTTCTGTCAGGTGTAGCCATATGTTGGCTGTGATGCCTGAGGTGCTGACAAATGGCCTCACGTCACTGGCACCTCGGGAGAAAAGCAGTCACTCAGCTTTGGTTTGCTGCTTCAGACTGCCAAGGAGGAGGATAGGGAGAAGAAACATGGCTGAGCATATAGTGAAGCACATTTGGACCCCAGCCAGCCAGTACACTGCAAAGAGAAAACATCATCATTTTACCATCGAGGATATTGAACTGAAGGACTTTTCCTAATCTCATATCACTTGGTTTCATTAATGTGTGTTGCATTCACTTACCTCAGTGAAACTTCCACTGATAAAGACTGACTTAACCAAAATCTACTTTTAAATGAAAGTTCACTAAAGACTATGCTGACAAGATAGATTATAATAAATATGCTCATAGTAGAGGGGGGGAAAGGTGAGAAAAGCATTCCAGTTATGATGGTTGCTGAAAGCGAAGGAAAATAATGTAAGGAATATATGGGACTTGTTCAAAGAAGAGCCTGGAGACCCTGAAACAAAAAGTCAATGACCAGTCCCCTGACCCAAAAAGCTTGGAACAGTGCCCCTTTACCTCAAGAGCAGAGTTCAACTTTTTAAAGTCATGAAAAAAGCTGAAAAATGAGCAAAAACAACGACAATAAAAATTCTGACTATGGAGAGCTACTATGGTGACAAGCACCAACTATGGTGATCAAGACACATGCTCAGAAGAGGAAAATGATGTCAAAATGCCTATGTGCAAAGCCTAAAATGAAAATGTGAATTGGTCTCAGGCCCCAAAAGTCGTCCTGAAAGAGTTAAAAAAGGATTTTTAAAATAATTTAAGAGAGATAGAAGAAAAATTGGAAAAAAAGAATGAGTTATGCAAGAGAACCATGAAAAAAGTCAACAGCTTAGAAAAGGAAGCACGAAAAGGGAAAAAAACTCTTAAAAAGTAGAATTGTGGAAAGAAGTACAAAAATCCATTGAAGAAAACACTCCTTAAAAAGCAGAATTGAATTCAATAGACTTAGAAGTTATCAAATTTTTTAAAGTGCAGAGAATATATGGTTAAATTTTGAAACAGTTGATAAAAACAAGAATTGGTTTCCTTGTCTTCTTACTAAATAAATCATTGGCTTACTTGGAAACACTAGTTTCAGCTATGTTAATGAAATTAGCAACCAGAAAGTAAGAAGTGAGAGAAGAGGAAATAGTAGCAATGTAGATGTTTTCCCTAGGGGACTCGTCACCCCATTACTCAGTAGATTTCACCAGCTCCCTGTTACCTCCAAAATCTGTTTGGCATTTAAAGCCCTTCTTCATAATCTTGACAATTCATACTTTTCTAGTCTTCTCACATTTTATTTTAATAGTACTTTATGTATGATTAGCTACACTAACCTACTTAACTCTTCTCTCATGAAAGACTCTATCTCACATCTCTAGCACAAATCCTGTCTTTTGCAGACATCTTCCCAATCCCTCTCGTGCTTTCTCCTCCAAGATGACCGACCTTCTAGCTATTCTGTATATACACTCCATATACCTGGTTATTTTCATTTTTCTCTCCTCAACTGAAATGTAAGTTCTTTGAGGACAAGACAGCTTTTGTCTCTCTATGTAGCTCCAGAACACAACGCAGTGCCTGAAACACATGATACACTTAATAAATACTTGGTGACTAACTTACTGAGAGGAAGCAGAGATATAGGTTAACAGCATGAAAAGAGATGTAGTGTCAAGTATAAGGAGATACCTGGGCATATTTGTGGGCATTATGGAAGGAGCCAGTCTAGAGAGAGATTGAAGATTAGCGGTACAATCAAAAGGACAAGGACACAGAGAAGAGAACGGATTAGGATCAAAGACAAGGGTTGACCTTAACAAGAAAGGACACTTCTGTGCTAGACACTAGAACAAAGGGAGAGGACTGGGATAGGGAATAAAAGTTTTTGAGATTCAAGATGGGAGAGGCAGCAACTCATAACTGGTTTCTTGGTGAAGTAGGTGGCAAGGTCCTCTGCTAAGGGATGGGGAAGAGAGGACATAGTATATAGATGGCTAGAAAAGAGGACGGGAAGAATCGTTGCTATGGGGAATATAACAGAATAAAAGGATTGCTGCACAGTAATGCATGCCCATTTGTTACAAAGTAATAACCATTATGCACCTTGCATGATTGTAAGAATTCCTCCAACCAAATCCACGTAGGAGCAGAGGAAGACGGATAGTTTGAAAGTGGCCCAGAACTGAGGTTTGCTTAAAATATGAGGAGGAAAAGGACCAGGAATCCGGGACAGGACAGCCTACAAGTGAACTGGTCAACTACAAGGATCAAAAATGTGAAGACCATGGTGATGGATCCTGGTAGAACAGGAAGGGATGGAGAGACTCGAAGTCACAATGAAGATAAAAATAAGCTCAGTATAAGAAGAGGTTCAAGGGAGTGTGAGCAAACAGGCGAGTGTGATCAAAGGAATTTTACTGATATTTCAATCCAAAGAATTAAAGCTACTTGCCCAAATTTACAAAGAGAATTAGTGGCAAAGCCAAGCATTTTCCTGCCTCCCAGGGTAAGGAAAGATAATCTAATATCATGTGTTGACTGAAGGGTCCTTGAGAAACCACAGCTGATGGAGTCAGCATATTTTAGAAATGAAATTTCATTTCATTTATTCATTTAAAAATGAAAAGTGTGTTTTTTGGGTCTCTGCATAGATTTGCCTGTTCACTATCCACTTCTTCACCATTGAGATGCGTAATTAGAATCATTAAGTCCTAAAGATTGGAACATCTAATAAACACCAGAGGGAAGAGGAGCAACCCCAGATCTTCACCTCATACCTAGCATTCCAATGTCTGGTAGCAAAAACAAAAAACAAAAAAACCCATCTCCAATGCAATGCGACAGGAGCTGACAAAAACCTTTTCTGAAAGGCACCACCCTCATTCCTCTCCTACTCATTCCCTCCCACCATGGAGGATGCAAGTCTCACACTGCCTTACAAGTATGTGGACAAGAAACACAAGGACACAAAGTGATGAAACCCCATTTTCTAATGAGATCTGCACATCATGTTTCACCTTTTATGTTGTTCTCCAGAACCTTCTGTGCACACCTCCTCCCTTGCCAGAAGCCCTTTATTTCCACATTTTAAGCTGTGGTACAGAAATCCTAGATTGTTCTCAACACCCAGTGGCCAAGCTTCCAGTGATAACCTTGTTCACTTAAGCTTCTTCTCAGACTCCCAGCCCATCCTTTATCAGATATATACTCCAAGCTTTACCAGCCTAGTTAAGAACCTGTCTAAGCATGTGTTTCACTAATAGAGACTTCAGAAATTTTGCTTTGTCACAGAGAAGAATTTCATTTGAATTTCTGACAGCCCCAGAAAAACCCAAACTATTAACCTTAAGAATATTTTCACTGACACCTTTTTACCAGAAGCAGCAAAATGACAAGAGTGATTAATTTGAGATTATCATTGCTAGCATCTCTGGCAAATGAACAAAAGTGACCCCACAGGGGGAGGCAAATAAGACTGAGAAAGGAGCCAAAATAACTGAAAATTGCTTGTATGCTACTTAACTTGTGTTTGAACATCTCTACTCCTAGCCCTTCCCCCAAAATAAACTTACCTGTTGCTGAGACAATGGGTCCCATAGCTCTGGCCAGAGCTCCCAGGCTCCTCAGTGTCCCCATTATTGTACCTTTTTGACTTGCTGAGCCTGTGTAGCAATTTCAACACGTATATTACCAGAAAGCACTACTAGGAATATTTTGGCACGTATGGGACTTTTAAAAATTTGTTCTCCTTGAGGTATATGCCTAGTGGTTGGATGTCTGGGTGTGCAAATTTTAGTTACATGTTAGTAAACTTGTTTTCATCTTAAACTTGAATTCCGGACATGCAGGATGGCTTGTGCAAAAGTACAGACATTGAAAATGGAAAATACCCCCCCTAGAAAATTGCCCTGTGAATCTCCAGTTTTGCCCAATGTGGAGAGTAGGCTTTGTCTATTATGAAAACATCAAATAAACCAGAAGTTCACTGATAGTGATATTTCTGATAATGAGAGAGCCCTTTTCCATACCAAAGTCAGGTCCTCTACCTATGTCCTTGATACCCTCCCCTCCCATCTTCTCCAGCAAATTTCCCCCTCAATCTTCAGTCTCCTCACATAGATTGGTTCCTCTTCTACTATCTAAGTTTCTTATGTCCTTAAAAAACAACAACAGTTGATCCTACCATCATCTTAAGTTTTCATCCTATATCTTTTATCACTTTTTCAGTCGAACTGGAGGTGGGGGGAAGGCTATCCTTCTTTGTATCCATTTCTTCACCTTCTCATTCATTTAATCCTTTCAGTCTAGCTTCTAACCTTACCACTTAGCTGAAACTACTCTCCCCAAAATTATCAGTGATTTCTTATTTAAGAAATCTAATAGCTGAGTTTTTTCCCTCCACTTTCATCCTCCTTAACCCTTTCTGCTACATTTGACCACCTTCTCTTACTGTTTCCTGCCTGGGACTTCATGACACCAATTCCTCCCTGACTGTCCTTTTCAGTCTCCTCTGCTAGCATATCATCCCTATCACAGCCCCTAACTGAGCTATTACACAAAGCTCTGTCCCACAAACCCTTCTATCTCCCTACAGTTTCTCTGTAACTGCCTCAGCTCCCATGTTATCTCTGAGCGGATGACTCCCAGATATAGACAGTATCATTAGCCCCAACTTCACTTCTGAGTTTCAGCCCTAAATCACTATCTGTCCATAGGACATTTCAAACCGAACGTGAACGTTCCAGACAAATCTCAATTCAATACGTCCAAAACAAAACTCATTATCTTTCAACCAAAGCCCACTCTTCTTATAAACTTTCCTATTTCTATCAAAGTGCTACCATTCTAGCAGTTTTCCAAGTTGGCAATCTCAGAATTATCTTCAGTTGCTCCCTTTTCCCCCACTCTACATATCTACTCAGCTGTTAAATCTTACTATTTCTGCTTTATTGTATCTCTCATGTCTCTCTCCTCTTCAACACTCACACAACCACCCTCCTATTTCTGGCCCTCATCACCTCTCACCTGGACTATTAGAATAGCCTTCTAACTAGTCTCCTGGCTTCCAATCTCTCCCCACTCCAATGCAAGCTCCACACAGCTGCCAAAGTGGTTCCTTTTGAGAATGGAGCCTGAAGATTACATGACTTCCCTATAAAACCTCCAGACTTTCTATTGCCACCAAGCTCACATATAAACTTCTGTTTAGCTTGTAAAGCCCTTCATGGACCCAGCCTCTCTCTATCTCATTAGACATCACTTCCATCCCACACTATGGTCCACACAAATTGACCTTTCTTTCATTACTGTACCTCTGCACTGGTCATCCTCCCATCTCTCACCTCTCTCTCTGTTCTAAATAATCTCCTTCCTTCAAAAAGCAGCCCAAACACCCACTTCTACATAAAACCTTCCTGATAACCCATAACTGCTAGAGCTCCCTGCCTAAATATTCTTTACTTATTTTGGATTTGTTATGTATACACATATATATATATATACACGCATAGCCATATATGCGTCTTGTATGTATACACACACATATACATGCATACATGTAGAGAGATCTCTGTGTGTCTATACATTTTCTCCTCTGATAGGCTTGTTTCATTCTTATATTGGTATGTAGTAGGTGTTTAATAAATATTTATTACTGGCTGGGTTCCTTCCTAGCTAGTAATATAAAGTACAATAAAATCTAGATCAATCAATTATAGAGACTAAAGACTACTAATCAGCAAATAATCTTATGTCCAGTCCTAGACAGGGCTATTTGTAGAAACTATAGCCCTCCAGTTCATGAAACTCTCCATTCTACCTGGATAAGGTCTATATGGATTTGATAAGGGAATAAAGACTTGAAGATAGTATATATTAAGGAATAGATGAGGGGGTTCCAGGCTGGAAGGGTTCTAAGAAGTCAAAAGCTAAAACCAGTGTGGGCTAGATTAATCCTGGAAGGCTTCAGGGAAAAGGTGGGATTGGAACTGGGCTTTAAGGAATGAGGAGGGTCAGACAGAGAAGGTCCATCAGCAAGCCTTGTCTCCCAGGCCTCGACACAGATGAGGGCCAGCTCTCAGATGCCTAGAACTCCCCCATTAGTTTAGGGCCCCACTCTCACCACCCCAACTCCCAACAAAAAAAGCTTCTTACCATAACTAGAGACTACGGCTGACAGACAAGGTACCACGATGGCAGCAGCTGCAAGAGAAAGTCCAGGTGAGCCTCCCCATAAGCAGCCCTGAGTTTACCTCTACCCACAGGAGACCTGAGCCTGCATCTGGAGCCCTGTAGGCTCTTCCTCAAGATAACCATCAACAAATCTCCCCCAGGCTTCTGCACAAACACTTCTGGGCTGTCAGCAGATGGCTCTGATTAAGGCCTTGATTATGTGCAAGGAGGAGGGACAGACTCCAAGGCTGAAGTAACCCCCCAGTCTTCCCAAAGCCCCAAAAGGCATCTTCCAAGGTAGTGGGTGGAATTTATCTTCAGGTAAGGAGGCCCTGGGCTCCTGCTGGGGGTCACTGGGGGGTTTCCCAGAACTTCTGCAAACTGGCCTGGGACTGCAGTAAAAACAGTGAGATGAACAGCAGCCTGGGAAGTAGAAGACCTGAATCCGAGATCTGAATCTACCATTTATTAAGGTTGGACAACTCATTTAACTGCTCTGCACCTTGGTTTTCTTCTTGGTAAAATGGGGAGAACAGCTGAATTACTGTCCTATATGCTTAATGAGGATGGCATTAAGAAGTATCAAAATGATGGCTATTATCTTTTTCTTTTCTCCACAAGCATGGAAGACCTGCATAGAAGAGGAGGAACTAGTGGGGAGGAAAGGGAAGAACAAAGGTTGAGAACGAATGGCGTTAATGTAGGAGACCATTAGAACCCGTGGTGAGAAGTATATGTATACTATGGATTTAGGTATATATGTATGTTTGACTGTCAGCCTTAGCTGCTATGTCATCCTAGAACTTATCAGCACCTGGGGCCTCCTCATCCTGGAATAGCCTTCCACTGGATCGACTCCCTTCTCTCCTTCTTAAGTTCTTCCTGGAGCCTCCATTTTGGGGAGGGGCCAGCCCGGCCCTCCTGCTTTCTTCAGACTAAGCCACTAAGGCTCAGAACTAGTGCAGTTTTCCTCCTTAGAAGGCAAGCTTCTTGAGGGCAAGAACTATCTTTTTCCTCACTTTAGTATCCCTAGCCTTAATCTTCCTTGAGAATATTATATAATACTAATTATACTATAAATACAAGATATTATTAGTAACTCTTCAAAGCCCTTTCACACACCACCTCTCATTTAATCCTCATGCTTTCTTAGTAGGTAGGTATTGTCACCGTCCCTTCTTAGCCTCTGAGGATGATCAAGCCTGAAGTAATTTGCCAAGTGTTAAAGCAAGGAAAACTATCTATCTGGCCCCTAAAACTTTTCACAATCTGCCTCCAACTTAACTTCCTGGGTCCACTGTACATCGCGGTACCTCCATACCTTTGCCCAGACCATCCCCCATGGCCTCCTCCTCTTCACCTCTCACAACCTGCTTCCTGCCTGCTTCCTGCAGGCACAGTTTATGTACTCTGAGAAAGCTTTCATGATCACCAAATTGTGAGTGTTCTCTCCTTTCTCCCCAGATTATGTGCCTGCAGGCACAGCTTATGTACTCTGAGAAAGCTTTCATGATCACCAAGTTGTGAGTGTTCTCTCCTTTCTCCCCAGATTATGTATATATTCTGTTAATTATATCCTGTTTCCTCATCTCTCCCTCAGAATATAAACTCCTTGAGGGTGGGGGCTAGTTTATGTTCTATCTTTGAATTTCCAGTACCTGGCTTACAGTAATCATTTAATTTACTAGATAGGATCAAAGAAACATTTATTAATTGCCTAATACCAGTGATCATCCAGCACATGCAGACAGCTCCTCAGGGTACAGACAGTATTTATCTCTTCCCAGATCTAACTGTAGGGGCAGCTAAATAGTACAGTGTGTAGAGCACTGACCCTGAAGTCAGGACGACCTGAGCTTAAATCCAGCCTCAGATATTTAACATTGACTAGCTGTGTGATCCTGGGCAACTCATTTAATCTTAACTGCCTACTTCCCCTTCCCCCCCCCCAAAAAAAAAAGAAAAAGAAAAAAGGAATCCAAATCTAACTATAGCAGCCACTCATACTTTCAATGGCCCCAAGCAAAAAAAATATGGGCACTACCTTAAGCCAGAAGCAGCCAAGTCCTAGTAACCCACCTGACACCTTCCCCTCACCTGCCTCCAGGGAAACCCACTCACCGAAGGCATACAGGAGCAGCCCCACACCCAGCATAGTCACGTTCCAGGCCCATCCGATAACCAGGAATGCTGGGATCAAGAGTAAGATGGCCTGCAAGAAAACACAACTCCACAGTGGTTAGGGATCCTGGGGTCCTATGCCAAATCAGACCAGGCTATGGATTTTTTCCCAGTGGATCAATTCCTGCACAAAGGAGCCTGGGAGCACTGTACTGGTGAGAAGGGTCAGTTCCAGGGAAGGGAAGGCTTGCCTTGCCCTTGCTTGGGCCACTCCTGATGAGGATGGGAGGGAAGGAGGGACAGGTTGGGCATCAGTGGGGAAAGGAGCCATGGTTACCCGCTTCACAGCTTGAATCTCACAGCCTGGCTTGATCCGTCGAGCATAGCCTCCTTGGACGACTGCCATGGTGATCCCGATAAAGAAAAACATCTGCCCCTGCTGCATGCTGGGGAGGGAGGGAGGCGCCCCATCAGTACGGAGAGTACGGAGAACCTGTTTCCCTGGAGAAGTTTTCTGCTTCCAAGATCCCGCACCCCTCCCAGGCAGAACTGGCTGGGAAAGCAGGACGTTCCCAGGCCACCTCTGCCTGGCCACAGCCACTTCTCACCGAGAACTTTTCAGTCTTAGAGCTGCAGCTCCTGCCAGCGGCATTGGTGGGGAAGACAAGGCAGCGGCTGGGGCAGGCAATGCCCGCCAGGGAACAGCCCCTCTCCACCTCTGTGTGCAAGGGGCAACCTCACTCTCAGAATCAGCAGGAGTTAGCAGACATCCCTCAGTCCAGTCCCTCCTTAAACGGGGAATTCATCTACAACATTCCCAACCACTAACACGGCTATCTAGCCTCGACCTAAAGACTTCCAGTGATGGGGAAATCATTACCTCCTACAGCCATCCACTGTACATTTTAAACCATTAAAATATTTAGTATAAACTTAATGTAGAACATCATTATGATCCATCAGTGTTGTTTAGAAGCTCTTTATATTTTTACAAATAATTTCAATACATGAAATGTATTTCATGCAAAACATTAATTCAAAACTTTTCATTAAGTGCACTACTTTTTCAGTTTCTGCTTTCTTATCTGGTTATCATCAGTTGAACTGTGTTCTTCTATTTCTGCTCCCCTCCCATTTTGAATTATTTCAAGGTCTTTCCTAATTTCTTCATTTTTCTCATTTTGTTATAGATCTAAACTGCGATTATACCCCAACAATGTAAGGAGTTGCTCTTACATAACTTTCCTTACCCATATAGACCAGCACCTTCTCAGCATCTTAGAGTCGTAGAATTGCCTGGATACTGAGAGGTGGGCGGGGTGCTTGCCTAGGGGTCCCAAAGCCAGGATCTGTCAGTGGGACTTGAACCCAAGTTTCTCCAACTCCCAACGCCATCTCTCATGCCGCTAGTTGTATTTGCACTCATACTAAGTTGCCACATTTTGTTTACCTGTTCCTCTGTTGTTGGGACATTTAGGTTGCTTCTAGCTTTTTAAAAATAAACATAATATTTCTATGAAAACCGTTGAGGATATATATCATTATTGCTTTCTGATGAGTTTCAATGTATAGTTCCCACAGTGAGATTGACAGGTCGGAAGAAATTATTATTTTTGTTACTTTACAAGGTATTAGAAAGATTGCTCTCCAGAAAGATCCTACATGTGCAATCACACTCACAACAAATGAGTGTCTGTCTTGTCAGAACTCTGCCATCGAGTCACTGTGGCTTTTAATCAGCTGTGCCCCTTTGATGGGTGCAAGGTGGTAACTCAAAGGTTGTTTTTTTGTTTTTTAATCTCCATGTAGTAGGAGCAGCTAGATGGCACAACAGATAGAGTGAGGCCCTGGCATCAGGAGGACCCGAGTTCAAATCTGGCCTCAGACACTTGGTAGTTGTGTGACCCTGGACAAGTCATTTAACCCCAAATGCCTCCAAAATTTTTTAATTATCCTTTTCCATATATTAAATTGAATTCTATTTGCAGTTTCCACTCATTGATGCTAAATCTGATCCCAAGAAGGACAAACTTCATTCCTCCTCCTACATGATACCCCCTCTAGTACTTGAAGACAGCTGTCGGGAACCTCCAGTTCTATGATTCTGCTCCCCAACTCTTCTTCTGCCAAGAAGCAGATTTCATCTCAATATAAGAGAAAAAATTTTTAACCATCACAGCTAATTAAAAGTGCGATATTTACTTATGAAACAATGAGTTTTCCCAATCACTGAAAGTATCCAAGTAGAAACTTGATGACAATCTACGGAGAAACCTATAAAGACAACTACTACCATGAATTAGGAGATTGAACTAGATGACTAGTTAAATTCTTACTTTTCTTTACACACTTTTAAGTTTAACCTTCATTAACATTTCCTCCATCATTTTTCAAAAAATCTAATAACAAAATAATAAATCACATCCTGATTTCCTAGTTATAAATGTTCTCACTGAAAATAAAAGAAAAAAAATTTTTGAAAAATTTAAGTTTTAACCATGACATTGTAACAATCTAGGATTTTAGAGTGCTGATCTGGGCCTTATTTCCCAAAGATCTTAAAGTGCACAAGGGAAAAAAGTGGCATGGGACCCAAAAAGGACGGATCTAAAGTACTCCTCCCATACAACCTTGGTTTCTCCCCCTTCTTTCCTTCCCTTCTCTTTTTGACCTATCCAGTTTCTCTGCTTTCATGTTGTTCTCTGCTGCTAGGAATATAAATAAATCCCAGAAGTACAGCAGGCGCCCATCCTCTCTGTATCTGGGAGAAAGGAGGTCTCTGAGGCCACTGCCATCACCACCGGAAGTACAAGCTCCCCTGGGCGTGGCAGCCCGACCCGAGGAGCCACCACCATCTTCTTCCAAACAGAGATCTCTGTTCTCTTCAGGAGAGGCTTCCAAATCTCACAACATCCGAGTTGAGGAGGAAGTCTCCGGTGAGCCACGTAACGGGCCAAGGATGACCCGCCTGAGAACCCAGACCCAGGGGACATAAATGCCTGGATCCTGGCTCTGCCATTTGCCAGCCATGGCACCAGCAGGCACTGCTACCCCACTTGTCCCCAGAGACATGCCCCAGGACTGTGCCATAGAGAGGGAGAGATTCTAGGTTTGGAAACCAAGGAAGGAACAAAATGAAAGGGAGCACAAAGATCACTCTCCAGATTCTGGACATATCTCAGAAAGTCGGACGCAGAAATTGGAAGTCGTCCCGCCCTAGGACCCTCCATGCACGTAGGTACCTGCTGAACTGGAAGCGCTGGTGTGTGAGGAAGCTCAGCGTGTACTCCAGGCCGGAAAACAGGAAGAGATAGAGGAAATAGACACGACCCAAGACTTTGAGATCCTGGAGTTCTGGAAGAGAAGAAGGGGCAAAAGGAGAGTCCACTCATCAAGCCCCTTCTTCCCTTCCTCCGCCTGGTCGTCCTCAACTCCCTCGCTCACTGGGGTTCTTTTTGAGGCCTTTTTGGCTTGGTGAAACCTACAGATCTCTGCATAAAGTAAAATCCGTAGGATTACCAAGGAAACCGGTTATATGGAAACAGTGACCACAATATTCTTTTTTAAAGTTCACAGATGCCAAGTTAAAAATTCCTGCTTGACATTCCCATTCCTTCCCTCTTCCCCCATTCTGGGCCCAGGCCAGTCTGTCCATTGCTCTGCATCCCACCCCAGCAAACATTGAGGTAAAGGAGCCAGAGACTTGGGGCTCAGGCCTGGGTTTGAACTCTAGCTCCAAACCCAGATTTGCTCTGGGACCTTGGAGACCTGACCCAAAGGAGCTCCCATTCTGGTGGGTTTCACAGGAACCGGTGGCCATCATCAGCCCTCTGTCCACGCCCCCACCTCACAGAATCTCAAGATGAAGCTCCTTACTGTCTCTGGAGGGGGAGTCCTTCCCTCTGGTGACAGCCAAAAACTGGAATAAGGCGACTGGGCTGAGTAAGTCAGAGGCAGCTTGGAACCCAGATAGAACAGAAGAAACCTGGGGAGACAAGTAAGCCACCCATGGCATGGCCTCCCAGAGAGGGAGGCTGGCCAAGGCCAAGGGAATAACAGAAGGCAGACCTGCCTCCTCAGGCTGGCTCGCTAAAGGGCCGGGAGGTCAGTTCTCCTCCTGGCCATCAGGTAGGGGAGAGAACACTGCACTTACTAGCTCTAGGCCCATGGACAAATCCCTTCCACCTCAGTTTCTTCATCTGCAAAATGAAGAGATTTGACTAAATAATATGTAGGCCCCCTCGAGCGCCAGGATTCTATGTTGTAAGCTCCCTCCCCCCACCCTACCCCAGATCTTTTCACATTCCTCACTTGCTCAAGAAGCTACAAATGAGGGGTGGGAAGAAGGAGAGGAAATTTTGGAACAGAAGGTTTTATAAAGGTCAATGTTGAAAAATTACCCATGCATATGTTTTGTAAACAAAAAGTTTAATAATTAATAAAAATAATGTTTAAAAATAAAATAAAAAGAAACTACAAATGTCTCTCTATTGCCAGAAGAATCTGCATCCCTGTTGTCCAGGAGCTCCCAGTCCAGCTGGGAGAAGCAAGCCAGCGCTCTCCACTATAGCTCCACCAGGGAGCCAGGAGGTCAGAAAAATCGAAGGGACAGCAGCCACCTAAACCTGAAACAAAACTAATTACTACTGTTTCTATGAGTTAAACTTTAGTTAACTTGGCCTTTATCCCAAAGAGATCACAAAAAAGGGAATAGGACCCACATGTACAAAAATATTTGTAGCAGCCCTGTTTGTAGTGGCCAGAAACTAGAAACTGAGTGGAATGGCTGAATAAACTGTGGTATATGAATGTTATGGAACATTACGTTCTGTAAGAAATGATCAGCAGGATGCTTTCAGAGAGGCCTGGAGAGACTTATATGAACTGATGCTGAGTGAAATGAGCAGAACCAAAAGATCATGGAACATGGCAACAGCAAGATTATACAAATCAATTCTACTGGATTTGGTTCTTTTCAACAATGAGATGATTGATGCCAGTTCCAATAGACTTGTGATGGAGAGAGCCATCTACACCCAGAGAGGACTGTGGGGACTGAATGTGGATCATAACATAGACATAGTAGTTTTACTTTTTTTTCCTTTTCTCATTTTTTCCTTTCTCATTTTTCTTGTACAGCATAATAGTGGAAGAATTATACATGTTACCATAAATTGGATTACTTGCTGTCTAGAGGAGGAAGCTGGAGGGAAAGGAAGGAGAAAAATTTGGAACACAAGGTTTTTTAAGAATGAACGTTAAAAACTGTCTTTGCATTTGAAAATAAGCTATTAAAAATTTTTAAAAAGAAAAAAAATAGAGTTTAGCTGGTCCTTTTGGGTGGGAGTGGACATGAAAGGAGAGGGAGAATGGGGTGGGAAGAAGAGGAGGAGGAAGAAAGGAAAAAAAAGAAAGAAAAGTCAGAAGATATGAAGAAAGGGAAAGAAAATTTAATGATGCTTTGTTCAGAAATTAATAAGCTATGTCATGTCTAGCCTTTTTTTTTTTTTTAAGGAATTATTTTTTTTCCCCAGCAAACAAAAATCTGCCTTCTCTCCCCCTCCCAAACCAAACCCCTCTTACAAATATGTAGTTGAGCAAAATGAATATTTTTGTTATAAAGTATGGCTTGTAAAGATTTAGGGCTTTATTTTGTAGGCAGAAAAGGAGCCTCTGAAGGTTTTCCAGCAGGGGAATGACAGGACCCTTAGAGCTAGCTGTGTGTGTAGCACGTGTACAGTGTGAGACCAGTTAGGCGGCTCAACAATAGTTAGAGAGAAGGCCACAATAACGGGCTACGGTGCAAGGATTGTTACTGTTCACATTTTACAGAGGAGGAAGCAAGGGCCCACAGGCAGGAAGTGACCTGCTCCCATTCAGACAGCTGACCGGAGGCTCCTGGTCCAATGCTCCTCCTGCTGAGCCCCACACAATCCAAAGAAGGGCCACGCGGTTGTCCCGAGCCCAAGCCTGGGTCAGTCCTGTGCACACCTGCGAGTGTACACGCCCACCTGATCCTAATAAATTAATTCAGACAGAACGAGTCAACTCCATTGTTTTCTAAGATGATGATGGAGGCCAAAACCCCCAAACTATCAAAAGCCGTCCAAAGCTAAACTGAATGGATCATTCTCCTAGCCAGAGCCTGTGCAGGAATGCTAGTCCCGGAACAAGCTGCAAGGCCCGTGTTTCCATTCCACCCTTCGGCAGGCCCAGCAGCGAGGGAGAGGCCCGAGAGGCCGGCGGCAGGAAGGGGATGGAGGCTAGCGAGCCATCGCCTGACCAAGAAGTCACGGGCACGGAGGGCAGATGGAGACGTGCCCCAGACAGGAATTCACTTTGCTTGACTCTGCACGTTTGTAAGAGGGGTTTGGTTTGGGAGGGGAGAGAAGGCAGGTTTTTGTTGACTGAAAAAAAAAATCAATTCCTTTTAAAAAGAAAGAAGGCTAGAGAGGATCATTGCTTATTAACCTCTGAACATAGCATCATTAAACTTTCTTTCCCTCTATTTCTTCTGACTTAACTTCCTTTCTTCTTCCTTTTCATTCTTTTTCCTTCTCCTTGCATGTTGTCCCCACCTCCCCACCCCAGGAGCTAAGCCTCGGGCTGACAAGGTCTCCTTCTGGAGCTAGAGCCCTGGAACAATTCAAACATGACAGTATCATTTACCAAACACTCAAAGGTTTGTGAATCGTCTTGCACCTATTATTTCATTCAGTCCTCACAGTACCCCACTGAGGTAGGACTGCTCTTGCCACAGATAAGGAACCCGAGCAGGGTCTTCCTGAGGCCCCTGGGGACACAGTGGAAGGGGCCGCCGTCCTGCTCCTTCTAGGCTGTCTCCCATCAGCTCCCCTGCTCGTTTTCAGCCATGATTGCCTCTGCCATTAATGTTGAACATCCACCCTGAATTTTTCGGGCCCCAGACTCGTTCACACAGAATCAGAAAGCGCTCGGGGTTAGAAGCAGCTGCAGCGCAGCAGACAAAGCCGGGGGCCCTCAGGCTCGAGAAGAACTAAGTCTATTTGAGGTGCTTCCAGCCACATGGCCTGAGCTCGTCACGTCCCTGTCTGTAAAACGGGCGCCTCAGGGGTCTCACGCGCCCCTCCGGATAGGACCCTGTGCTCCTCCAATCTCCAACCCCCAATAAATCCTGCAGGGGGCTTACCCGTTTGTCCCTGGGGAGGGTCTCCGGAAGAAAGCAGAAAACAAACACTAGGTCAGAGATGGCGAACATCAGCGCCCACAAGGCCGCGTGAAGGTAGAAGCGGTCTCCTTTAGCCGTCTCCCCTGCCAGGAAGGCCCCGATCATCGGGCCGATGGTGAAGCCCAGGGAAAAAGCCACCCCGATCATGGCCTGCAGGGGCACAAGCAACATCAACAGCGTCTTTACCAAGGAGAGGGCAGCAACCATTACACAGTATGGGTCCTACGTCCCCATGAGGCAGCAAGCACAGGGATTGCCATCCTCATTTTTAGCTTAAGTAACTGAGGCTCTTCCCCAGTAAATAAGGACCAAAGGCTATGAACAGTTTTCAAAGAGAAAATTTCAAACTGCAAATAGCCATATGAAAAAATGTTCTCGATTACTAATAGAGAAATGCAAATTAAACTCTGAGCTTCCATTTCACACCCACTTGATTGCCAAGATTTACCAAAAAGAAAAAAAAAAAAGGAAAATGACAAATGTTAGACTGACAGAAAATTAATGTACTAATATTAATGTATCAGTGGTAGAAATAGGAATTAGCCCAGCCCTTCTGGAAAGCAACTTAGAACTGTGCCCCAAAGTCACTAAATTATATGGGCCACAATACCATTACTAGGGCTTCAAAGCAATTTTTAAAGGGGGAGAAAGGGACCCACATGTCCAGGAAGATAGCAGTTCTTTTTGTAATGGCAAAGAACTACACACTCAGGCAGTGCCCATCAGTTGGGCTGAACAAGGGACCAAACAAATTATGGCATGTTAATGCCATGGAAAACTGTTGTGATGTGAGATCTAACAGAAAGAACCATTTCAGAGAAACCTGAGAAGACTTGGATCAGCTGATGAAGACGTGAGCACATCCTGAGAAGAATTTATACGGTAACAACAACATAGTTTAAATTTTCAAAATTGCTTCTTTTTACAATGATCCATTCAATGACCACGATTCCAGAGAACTAATGACCGAGCATGTTACCCATAACCCCCTTGACAGGGGATGGTTTCAAGAAGCAGAATGAGAGCTTCTGAACATGGTCAATTCAGGAATGTGTTTGTATTTGTTACAGGACCTTTTTTTTTCCCCAATGGAAAGAGAAGAAGAAAGAGAAAATAAATGCTTATTAATATGTTTAAATTAGGGGATTGGATTAGGAAAAATTGGGGGAAATTAAGTGACTTGTCCAAAGCTAACAAATGTCAAAGTCAGGAATCAAAAAGCTCAGCTTCGCACCCCATCTCCATATCCTGGAAACTGGTCAGTTCGCTACACGGTCTCAAGATGATAAACTTATTATTAAACCTCATCATCTCTTATAATACCCAGAGTCGAGCCAAGGACTCCTCCTCCCTACCCCAATGGCTACCATAGAATACTCCCTTCTCTAGGTCAAAAGGAATGAATATCTTAAAGTCACTTTTTTTAAGCATAACTCCAAACCATTTCCCAGAGCAACTGGACCAATTCACAGCTCCTCTATCAGTGTGTTAACATGATTATCTTCCCACAGCCCCACCAACATTGACTATTTCCAATTTTGCCAATTTGTTCCTTTGCCACCATATGTCAATATTCTTTCAACGACGCCACATAGCTGCCGTGCATGAAATCCCATAGTCTCTAAACGATTAAAGTTACAGTCATCCAAAAAACAATGGAGAGATGTGACGAGCATAAGTAGGTTGCAATATATTAACAAATTACAAAGGATAAATAATAGAAAAGAAATATAAGGAAAGGAAGTGAACTGCTCACATGTGGAAATTGAGGTATAAGCGACGGATAGCCCACATGCTGCCCTCCAATGATACCTATATAACGCCAAGAGATCTAGAAGAAAGTCCCTGGAACAATGGACCCCCCAGGATGACGTATGGACCAGAGATTTCAAGGACGAGAGGTAAAATCTGCTTGCTTAGGAATGGAGTCTGTAAACTTGTTCCTTTAAATATTTTGATAATTATATTTCAACATAGATTATAATTCTTTGTATTTGATTTCATGTTATTCTGAAAAGGGATCTATACAGTTCACAAGCCACCATGGACCCTGTTTATTATGTATTTATTTCCTACTTTAACATTTTTGGATGACCAACCACTAAACTTTGAGTAATCAAAATCTGTCAAAGGAGGTATGATCCATATTGTAACAAAATCACAGCTTCCTGAAATGTGATTGCCCACATATACATACTGATACTCCTACATTAAGGACATAGGAAGTCACGTTTGGAGTAACTGGAAGACATATTTCTATTTTTTCAAAGCTATCCACCCTCTTATTTTATCCTTACAAGAGCTCTGTGAATCCAGCTGGACTATGATTATCATCTTTCACAGGTGGGGATACTGAAGCCCACTCTCAATCACACAGCAACAATGCTGGAGCTAGAATCTGGGTCTCCCATCTTCAGCAAGTTTTTTTTTTTTAATTCCTTATGCCGTCTCCTGTTGGTTCGTGTCACTGCCCAAAGTTTACCAGGAAAAGTCCAGATGCTTGCTAAACGCTCCCTCCCCACCAAGAAAGTGGAGTGATACTTTACACAAGGATAATCTTTTTTAAAATTAATAATATTTCCTCCTCCTTTATCTCACTGATTCCTCTCTCTACTCTGTGAAGTCAACAAGACAGGAACTGACCTCCCTATTTTACAGATGGAGAAACAGATCCAGAGGGTACAAGTGATGAAGAAAGAAATCCCAGATCCTGGGAGAGTCAATGAAGCAAAAAAGAGACACGGTTAATAGAGTAAGAGCTGGCCCAAATCCTCTGGGGCAGCAGGGAGAAGTCAAGGAGGCTTAAGGAGATATAGCTGAGCAAACTCTCCATGACTTACCATTCCCTTGCTCCGAGCCTGAGGTGAATTCAGATCTGCAATGACGGCTGTGGAAAGGCTAACATTGCCTTTGCTGATTCCTCCAATGACCCTGGAGAGCAGAAAGACTCCGAAGCTTTTGGAGAGGGCCCACAATGCGTAGGACATGATCAGTCCCACCTAGAGGCAAGCAAGGGAAACTATTATTTATACTGAGCCCTGATTTGACTTTGGAGTCTGCAAATAGAAAGCTCAAGTGGCCCCTCAGTGTCAACCAAGTGGGCAACAAATAGCAAGCAGAGAGAAAATGTCTATTCTGAGGGTATTGCCATAGCGACCATATTCCCTTTCCATCCTTGAGAACACATCTCACCATCTTGTTTATAAGGAGGGGAAATGCACAGTCTTTTCCCCTTCAAATTTCTCTTTCTACCTCCTGTGGAATCTAGGAATCAGCAGCTACTCTGACAGCTTGGTCAAAGCAGAGTTAATTTCTCCAAAAGCTTGCTCAGCTCAGTTGGATCACAGCCTTTTATCTATTACGGCCAAATCTTAGAAACACTGTCAATTATGGTCCCTGTTTCAGATATTTTGACGTAATTATTTTTCTTCACTACAAAAGAGGGTTTAATCCCGGGAGATCACCCATCTTGAAACGATAAGAGACAAAGTGAATTAATAAAACGTATTTTTTCAAGAGCACTTAGCTGAACGCAGCTGGTTGAAAAATATGAACCGCCTCATCAGCACACACCAAAAAAAATGAAAAGATTTAAATAAGTCTTAACGAGAAGTAACTTCTGGAACAAAAGGTTTTGCAAATTGTCAATGCTGAAAAATTACCCATGTATATATCTTATAAATAAAAAGCTATAATTAAAAAAAAAAAAGTATATACTATGTATGAGGCACAGTGGTAGGCCCTGACGGTAGATTCAATGATGAATAAGATATACCCTTTACCTTCAAATTTACAAAATAGTAAGGAAGATATAGTCAGCTGTAAAACAAGGCAGAATGTGAGAAGTATGCACATATAGCATTGCACCTGGACTGCATTTTAAACTTTTCAGCACACATTCTTTATTAGCCGAAATTAGATGATCTACTAGATGGATCTACTAGATGGGATGCTGAACCTGTAGTCAGAAAGACCTGCATTTGAATCCTACCCTCAAATATTTACTAGCTGACTCACACTGGACAAATCATTGGCTTCAGATTCCCCAGTTAAAAATGGGGATATGGTCATCCTGCCATCTGGGGAAGGAGGGGAAAAATTGGAACAAAAGGTTTGGCAATTGTCAATTCTGTAAAATTACCCATGCATATAACTTGTAAATAAAAAGCTATTAAAAAAGAAAAAGAAAAAATGGGGATAGTGATTTTTCTTGTGCAACAAAATAACTGTTTAAATATGTATACATATATTGGCTTTAACATATACTTTAACATATTTAACATGTATGAGACTACCTGCCATCTAGGGGAGGGGGTGGGGGGAAGGAAGGAAAAAGTTGGAACAGAAGGTTTTGCAAGGGTCAGTATTGAAAAATTACCCATGTATATGACTGTAAATAAAAAGCTATAATAATAAAAGAAAAATAAAAAAAAATTTAAAATGGGGATAGTAAAAAAAAAAAGAAGAAGAAGAAGAAGAAATAACTTCTCTGACAGAGTCTTCAGAGGTTCCACTGAGGGGAAATTGTTTCCTAGATGCAGATATCACACTCTCAAATTTACCCTGTTAGCTTAAGGTTCCATTTAACTGCCTCTCTCAACAGATAAATATCTGTCTTGGGGTCAAGGAAATAAAGGTTGTTTACAAAAATATGTGTGCACCCCCTGGCCTGCAGACCCTCAGGAGTCATACCAAAGTCAGCAACATGACTGGCCGTCTCCCAAAGGAATCCGATGCTGCCCCACTGAGAGGAGAGGAGAAAAACTGCAGGATGGAAAAGATGGAGCCAATCAAGCCTGAAAGAAAGAGAGCATTAGCCTTGCAGCCCCTCGCATCAGCAACCATCTCCTTACACTGGCAATGCCAGACTTTCCCCTCCTAGGGGGAGGATTCTGCCCTCTGGCTTGGGCAGGAAAGTCAGCAGAGAGATCCCTACTCCTAATGGGCCTCTTCCAGGTTCTGAAATTCTCCCCCGAGAGGAGGGGGTTCTTTGAATGCTGAAAGTTCTTTTAGCCTGACAAAGTGCTGATGAAAACACAGGTGTGTCAGCAGGATGACATACCCTAAGATGCTATCTCTATGGGACAGGGAATGGAGAGGGCAGGGTGAGTCTCTTGGCTGGGCAGGAGAGAGGGGCCCAAGGGGTGGCTGAGAATGTGAAGAACATGCTTCTTATAATGCTGGAAGGAACCTTGCTACAGTCTCGAGAATCACGCGGCGGCTGCTGGTACTGCTATTCCCACCACCAAAATCCCTGTGATAATACCGCCGCAGTGGGGTGGTCCAGTGAATAGAGACCGGTCTAGAATCAGGAAAACAAGTTCAAATTGAGCTTTGGATACATACTGGTGAGGGATCTTGGGCATGTAACAACCTCCGTTTTCCTCAGTTTCCTTAACTGTAAAATCATACTTCCCAGGGTTGTTGTAAAAATCAAATGAGAATATTTCTCCAGTCCTTTGCCAACCTTAAGCACAACATAAATGCTGCCTATTATAAATGCCGTCTTCCATTATCTCCAAATCTGCTAGTATTAAATCAAGTGAGATAATGTTTATAAATTCTTATTCTCTCTCCCTCCTTCCCCCAGTATCATCAGATCATGAGAACTCGTGATTTATTTCTAATAACGTCATACTTCACATTTATGTGGCATTGTTTGTTTTGTAATTGTTTTTGCTACTTATCTCTATGCCTCTTGACTTGGGAGTCAAAAAACCAAGGTTCAAATCCAAATTCTGTCACTTTTTAGTTTTTGGATGCCAGACAAAAATCCCAGGGTCTATAGAATTGGGAGATTGAACTAGGGAATCTTTAACATCCTTTCCAGCCCCAAAATAATTTTTTAAGTTTTCTTTCCCTTCTTGTATTTCCCTGAAAACAGCAGAGCTGGGTCTATCATCAGTTCTGGGTTTTGTGCTCTTCTTATTCCTTTCTTATCTATGAGATTACTTTATTCTCTTAACAAGCCTAGAATAAGTAACTTTGTTTTTGCCATTTCCTATCTCCCATTTATCAAATACTTGCTTAAATATGATGCAAATGAAAAGACAATTCACAATCAGAGGAAGTAGGTTCAAATTGACTTTGTCAATACCTTCTTGCTTTTTCTTCATCTCTAAATGAGGGGGGTTGGACTAATATACATTTTAGCTATAAAATTAAAGTGATTATCTTATTTGTTATGTGCTGGGAGAGATGAATTGGGGAGTGTGGGAGGAGGTGGTACTGGAGCCAGCACAAATCAGCTTACAAGAGCTAACTAAATTTTCAGCAGGAACAATTAAACTTCTACCCTATATATTGGGACTTGATTCACTGTTGATTGTGTAGGCTTAAGAAAGTGACAGAGAGAATGCTAAATTTAATGCAAATTAAAATTAAAAACTTTATGAGTATGTTTTTTTTTCCTCCCCTTCTCCCCAGAGTCTGGTAATTAAACATTTGCTAGCATACCCTTGGATACAAAGCTTTAAAGAAGAACCCATACTCTCATTCAAATCAAATTCACTAAGAAAGCATTATATACCTACTATGCACCCAGATGGAGCTAGGGTAAGAAGAGAAAAATGAAAATAATTACTGCCCCGCAAGACACTTACAATCTAGGGGAAGAAATTTCTTTCTACTAGATTTAACATTCTTATTTATAGAGCTTATGGTCTAATATGGGAAGAAATTTGAGATAAATGCAGTGCACACTCAACACATTAAAAAGGTACAAAAAATGATTAAATCGTGAGGTCCTAGGCAGAAGGTTTTTATCAAAGATCAGGGAAAGTTTCACGGAGGAAGTAGCATATGTGCTCTGCTTTAAGAAGATGGATAGTATTATTATCCATATTCTGCAGAGAAAAACTAACGGCCACAGAATTCAAGGGATATACTCTTCCCAGGAATCTTTCCAATCAAGTTGCTGCATAAAAGTCAGAAGCAACAGCCAGGGGTGCTATAGGGCTACTAACTAGGCCCCTATATTGGATGTTCACCCCATAATGAAACCGAATGCAGGTTCAGGGGGAGACTAGTACCTCCAAATAAAACGCTGTTATATTTCCTCTCAGGAGGCACACCAACCGTCGCAGCAAACCAGTCCACACCCTGCTGTAAAGACTGGTAAAAAGGGTCCTACAGAAAGGAGAAAAGCTTGTCAGACAATTCCACAAATAAGCTCCTTAACTTCTTTACTGCTCTAGCTACCACTATGAGAGCCTGATTTTAAAAGAAGCATATCTAGAGAGGGAGGGAATATTTGTTTTTTCTGGGGGGGAGGGAGAGATATGGATATGCAAAATTGAGCTAAAGAATTAATCTAAAACTAATATAAGTTCTTACAAGCTCTCAAACCTCACAAAACCACCCCTCGCCTCTTACTGTCCCTGCAACCAAACACATGTGGTTTCTATTTAAGTGAGTAATAATATTAAATAATTCACATTTCTCTGGCACCTTAAAGTTTAGAAAGCACTTTAAAAGGCAGGGTTCCAATCCAGGCCCTCTAATGCAAGTCTAAGAAGTCTTTCTGCTGAATTTATTTATTATAAATTTATCCTTATGATAGTAGGGAGGGTGTGGGGGGGGGGGGCGGGATTGGGGTTGTGTGTATGTGGATGCACACTAGCAGTTTCAAAGCTTGTTCCCTCTTCTCCTCAACCTTCCCCTCTCGACCCTCCACGTCCCCTAGCCCATGTTTCAAAATTTCCAGGAACAAAGCCACTCACATTGGATCTGCCATAGTGATCCAAGATGGAAGGCAAGAGGGGAAGAATAAGTGTGAAGCCCAGTAAGTCAATCAGCAGGGCCAGGAAAACAATAGTGATGACTCGGCCGGTGGGTTCTGGGGGCTCCGAGTGGGCCTTGATGGGAGGTCGCCGGGTACAGCCCTCTTCCTTGCTCAGACCCATATCTCCTGCCGACTTCTCCCAGACGGAGCACCTGGGACTGGTGGGATCTTCACATTCCTAAGGGGAGGAAGAACACAATCAAATAAACCCATTTCTCCTGCCCCCCACCATGTTCCACCCCCCCCAAGGTCTTTCCCCTTGGAATCTTCTGCTCCTCTTTAAGGCATTTTTGCAATAAAGAGGTGTTGGAATACACGAGAGCCACCTGCCCGTGGCAAATTTGAATTCAGGTCTTCCTGACCCCAGAACTAATGCTTTATGCACTGCACAATCTAGCTGCTCCTCTTTGATCTTAAAGACATCCTTTTAACTCCCAAGGTCAAGAACCATTCACTCTCTAGGGCACCATATTGGGGAGAGTAGTATAGTGGATAGAGCAAGGGCAGATGACCTCCCTCCCTTGAGTGACATGCCCAGAATGCTGGGACCTCTCTGTTCTTCCCATCACCCAGAAAGTGGACAAAAGTCCCACTGATCAAGCCCCAAAGGCTTTGTGGGCTGGAGACCTATCTTGTCCTGGCTCTGCAAAGTGGGTGGTGGTTCAATTGTATCCGAATCTCTATGACCCCATTTGGGGTTTTCTTGGCAAAGCATTCCAGTATTTTTGCCATTTTCTTCTCCAGCTCATTTTACAGATGAGGAATCTGAGGCACAAGATCAAATGACTTGGCCAGAGTCACATAGTAAGTGTCTGAGACCAGATTTGAACTCAGGAAGATGGAGTTTCCTGACTCCAAGCCTGATGCTCCAACTGCAATCCCTCCCTAGTCTGAGATTCAGTTTCTTTGTTTCTCAAATGAAGGGGTTGATTGATCTCTAAGAAAGTTCGATCCAGTCTTGGCTTTCTATGCTCTATGTTCCAAAGCTCCAGCCCTAACTTCTGCTGTTTCTCCATCTGTAAGGAGGATGGAAGACCCTATAACAGTTATTATGTAACAGTTCAAAAGGAGCTTGTCACTGTTACAACACTCTTAGGAGAGAAGTGGCTAAACCGTTTCAAACTTACTTCTCAGAACAGGCTGCAACAGCCTGAATTTCAGACAGAATTCACAGAATCACCTTGCTGGAAAGAAACTTATGAGGTTGTTTCTCCTGCCCTTCCCACCTCATCATCCCAGCCCTAAATCCAGTACAAATGATTATTCACCCTGTCTGTCTGTCTGTGTGTCTCTTTCCCCCAAACAGATAGTATTTAGGAGCACAAACTCAAAGAGGAGATATTCTTTCTGTAAAAATAATTTTTTTTTTTTTCAAAAAGTGCTTTGTCCCTTTGAAGTTTCCCTGAACACACATCATCTTATTTGATCCTCACGTAGAAGAGGGCATATTACAAATAGGGAAACTGAGGCTCAGAAAGTTAAGTGACTTGTTAGAGAAGGTAAAAAACATCAGCCTAGGAGTTGGAAGTTCTGGTCTTAGTGCTGTCATCTCTCAACTAAGAGACCTGAAGCAAATTCATTTCTCCTTTTCTAAAGACTTCAGTTAACTCATCCGTCAAATGAGGGGTTTGTAGCCTGCAACACTGAGTACAGCTTGAACCATATGAAGATGTAATTGGGAAATACTTAACAAAATAAAAATACAATTTGTCATTCAGTTGTTTTCATTCTCTGTTATCCCTTTGGGGTTCTCTTGGCAAAGATACTGGAGTAGTTTACCATTTCCTTCTCAGGCTCATTTTACAAAATAGGAAACTGAGGCAAACAGGATTAAGTGACTTGTCCACTCACAGCTAGTGTCCAAGACCAGATTTGAACTCATGAAGATGAGTCTTCTTAACTACAGGTCTGGCACTATCCACTGCACCTCCAGTTGTCCCTCCAAATATAATAAAATATGGATAATGTTAATATATGGTTTTCTGAGTTACTATGGTGCCTGCCACACAGTCAGTATTTACTAAGTTGAGTAATGTTAAGATCGTATATTTTAAGATCAGCACGAGACAGGAATTCAGGTTAGGGGAAAATCGTCAGTCTTTATTCTCAGTGAAGAAGGATCGGAGGTGGAAGAGAATCGGCGATAGCAATGTGTGCAGCTGAGTCAAGAAGCTAGCTCGACCAGCAGCCACACAACCAGCAGCTCGGAGTCTCGAACCCATGCCCAATCTCTCCCAGCTTGTCTTCTTCCCTCTCTCTCTGCCTCCACCCACCAAAATCGTCATTTCCTATACAACACATCAGGACTTGCAAGGAGAGTGGGCAGGGACCATTCTTAATCCAATCATGTATATTAATAGAGTATAGCCCAATTACTATCTAGCCTCATGTACTTGGGACCTCAGTGCATCAGCTCAAACCTCAGCCCATTACAGAGTAATTGTAGATTAATTTCCAGTAATGCTATAGAATCAATTTATGCTTTGAATTGTATATTATATACCAAGCTAAACTCTGGGGGATGCAAAGGAAAAAACAAGTCTGCCCTCAAAGAGCTTACCTTCTTCCTGGGGAGAAAATGTGCAAAACAATTGGAGACAATCTCGGAGAAGACTCTAAGATTAAAGGGGACCAAGAAAGGCTTCTAGTAGAAGGTAGGATTTTAGTGAAGAAAACATGGAGATGGAGACAAGGAGAAAAAGCATTCTAGGAATGAGGGATAATCACTGAATGAATAGAGAGGATGGAGTGTCTTATATAAGGAACAGCAAGGATTCTTGTCGCTGGACCTGACCTGTGCTGATCCAGCCTCATTCCCAGACTATAAACTCTCAGGGGGTAGGAACTATGGTTTTATCCAAACCTTGTGTGCACAATTGTGTTCCACACACAGTAGGTGTTTACTATCCACATCCAGTGATGAGTTTCCTGGACTCTAGAGACGGGGGCACATTCCATTGTTGGGTTGGACAATTCTGTGGCTCATTATAAGCAAGATTTCCACGGCAATCTACCTCCATATAATTTCTGCTTCCTTCTCCTAGTTCTGTTATCTATAACCAAAGACCATAAGGTTATTGTTCTCCTGGCTACTCCTTTACTTGGGACTGTAGGGATGGACTTAGGGGAATAAAACTATGTTTGAGAAATCAAGGAAATATATAGTTATCCAGATAAAAGACTGAATTCAAATCTAGACTCTGACCTTACTAGCCATATGACCTTGCAGAGGTCATTTATCTCCTTTTGGCCTCAATTTCCCTATCAGTAAAATGGGGATTATAGTTGCTTCTATATTATAGGTTGTTGTGAGGATCAAATAAAATATGTAAAGCAATTTGCAATGCTTAAAGTACTATTTAAATGCTAATGATAAGTATTATTAATTTCTGGATTAATGTTCTCCTAGGCCAAGAATCAAAAAATCTGAAGAGTTTCAGGGAATATTGAACTATAATTATTATTAATATCTAGATTAATGATTCTCCTAGGCCAAGAATCAATAAATCTGAAAAGTTTTAGGATATATTGGAAAAAAAGCTCTAGCCTAGTTGCTAAAAGTTCTATATTCTACCCAGATTTCTACTCTGAACTTGCTGTGTGATCCTGGACAAGTCCTTAACTCTTCTCAGCTCCCAGCAGCTGCCTTCAAGTTGGACTAATTAAGGTCCTCTTTGGCTCTGATCTTCTATATTCTTTTTGCTTTTAGTCTGTGATTTGTTCTAAGATCTTTTTGTCTAAAGTTCTGATATTCTCCCAATTCCAAAAAAGAAAATGCTAGACTTCTGTCAAGGTCAGATGCTCTGAACTCCAAGGAACACGGGGCTCAGTTCCACTGACCATTCTGCTGAAATCAGACTGACCTTTGCTTCCCAGCTGCCTTAATGGTCACTCTGCTGATTGTCCATGCAAACACTGTTAAGAAGCAGAATTCAGAAACGTTGACTCAAGTCATGGGGGGGAAGGGAGGGGAAAGGCTGTCAGGTCAGGGCATAAAACCTTACTTTAACCTGCTAATTCATATACTACCAGCGATTCCCAGAACGGGAGATTTAGAGCTCTCCAAAGCACTTCAGGACATAGAAAGTCTGAGCCGGCGAACCTCTCATAATATTTCTATTCAACCTCCTCTTTTAGCAGCTGGAGAAACCGAGACTCATAGGGCTGCAGAGTGCTTTGGCCAACCACAGGGAACAATAAGTCATTACCAATTTAGAATTCTAGTCTCCCAATTCAAAGTCCAGAGCCCCAGGCACAGGCTTGCTAAAGCACTCTGGTAGCTTTTTTCTTCTTCCCGGCAAGCCAAGCAAAGTTTCCCTGCTTTTATAGTGATGGGCGTGGCCAAAGGAAGGGGAACGGGCATTTTTCGAAAAGTGTTTCATCCGCCGCTCACCCCCATCTCCGGGAAGCCCCTCGCTTTGGGCATCTTCCAGGGGAGCAGCGCGCTCTCCCCGCGAGACACTGAATTCGGCGCCAGCAGAAATGTCACCTGCAGAAACACTTCCAGCACAACTCGACGGTGTCTGAGGGAGCCCCCGAAGGCGCTTTCCCTTGGGAAGCATTTCTCCATTTCATAATCTTATTCCTATTTCAAAAGCCCCGCTCACATACTCCCCCGCTCCAAGAGCCTTCCCTACTCGGGCCTCCGGGAAGCTCCGGGCCGACCTTAGGCACTTAGGCCGGATCCCGGTCCCGTTTTCCCTACTCGGGGCTAGAACGGGGAGGGACCGTGGGGAGCTTTCCATCCCTCTTTTTACAGAGTTAGAAACTGAGGCCCTGGGAGGCTTCTGACTTGCCCAATGTCACTCAGCTACAGTAGGGGCTCTTTGCCCTCTCCGATGCTGCCGGGGACTTCCACACCTGAAGGGGCAGGGAGCGGGCACTGGCTCCTGCGCGGGTCCCGGCATCCCGGGGAGTCCCCCCCGGGAGTGGGGAGGGGAGGGGGGGAGGAAAGGGGCGGGACCCGGCGCTTACCTGGCCGCTCGGGCCCGCGGCTGTGCGGGCGTCGGAGCCGCCTGGGGCAGGGGCTGAGCGAGAGCAGAGAGCGAGGGAGCCCAGTCCCGAGCCGATGCTGAGGCCGCGGCCGCTGCCCCTCCTCGCCAGGCCAAGCCCCGCCCGCCTCCTCCGCCCGCAAGTCCCCACCCTCCTTCCTCCTTCCTCCTCTCCCTGTCCTCCATCCCCCGGTCTCGGAGAACCCTTTCTGGCGCGTTTCCTCTTCCGCCCTAGAGTTAGCGGGGAGCAACCGGCCTTCCCTGCGGCCCCCCTCTTCTTCCCTGTCCCTCCCTCCTTCCTCTCCCCCCGGGGGATCTTTCTCTCCCTCCCCATCTTTCCCCCGGAATCCTCCTCCCTCCTTCTTGCCCTCCCAGGGGTGATCCCTCTCCCTGCACCGCTGCAGGGCTCGCGGCTGGGGGTGGGGCGGCAGAGAAAGCCATCCCCCCAAACCCACACACACCCCAAGATCCCGAGCATCCAGTGAATGAAGCCATTTATCTTGCATCTCCGGGGCTCCGGAGCTTAGACCCGGAGCAGAAGCTAAGAGCCCCCAGCAGAGAATAAAAGCAGGAGCTGAGCCGTATTTAAGCCCTGGAGAATCATTATTAAGCGAATCGTATTGATGCGGGAAAGATCCCAATCTTTGATTCCCAATCCCCCTAGCTAATGTAAATTACCCTTTGACTCACAAATCCTGGTCCCTTTGAATTCCAATAGAAGGTCCCGACCTATCCCACCCCCACCCGGATCTGAGCCAACTTTGGGGCTACACCCCAAAGCCCCTCGAGCTAAGTCTCCGACTTAAAAGGACCACACTGGGAACCCCTTTTTGCAGAGATTCCAAACATGGTCGCCATGTGAGGATCCTCTGTCCACTGGACCCTCTGTCCAGTGCCCTCTTTATCTCTACCTTCACCTATCTCCTACTTCTAGACTCAATAATAAACCTCTTTTATTAATCTAGCTCTCTGGGCTAATAAATGCTTTTATTGGGAATCGGCCCGCTTCTAGACCTCATATACCGCGTATCCTTGCGCCGAATCTAAGGGGGTTGCAGGGGAACTCTGTTTGACTCCCTGTACCCCAAACCTGGCACTAGACCTTAACTAAACCCTAATTTCATTTAGGTATCCCAAATGTAGACCTCAACATGTGGTCTACACCTCAACATTCGGTTCCTGACCTCAACAGTATTAGAATCCGGGCTCCACTCCTTAGCAGCTGTGTGAGGTTAGGCAGATTGCTCCCCCTCTCTGGGCCAGCCTCAATTTCCTCTTCCGAATAGAAGGAGAAGGGAAGTAGATTTTTTTCTCGAAGGTTGTTTCCAGGTCTAAAGCCCATGGTATTCATTCTGCCGTATCTCCTCAAGTGGGCGATTCCCAGGCCTTCAGTGTTTGGGGGGCTGCCATCCCGACAGTGGAATGGGCTATCCCCTTCACTTCGAGACTTGGCAGCCGAGTCACTTAGTCACAGAGTTGGTGCTAGGGAAACTCAAGGACATCCAGGGAGCAGGCAGCAGGCAGGAGATTCCCACAAAGTCTCCCCAAACCCAATTCCAAAGCATTTAGAATCCGTAAGACTTGAATTCAAATCCTCCTCCCGCTTACTGCCGGTATGACCCAGGGCAACTCGTCTGATCTGTCTCAGGTTCCTTATCTGTAAAAGGGGGACCTCATAGGTTTGTTATGAGCATCAAATGAGTTACCGTGTAAAGCATTTTTTTTTCCTTCTCATCTTGGCTATATTGGTTTTATTTGTACAAAAACTTTTCAATTTAATGCAATCAGAATTATCCATTTTACATTTCACAGTGCTTTCTATCTTATTTATTCATTTGTTCAACTTATCCATAAATCTGATAAGTAATATAAAGCATTTTGTTAAGCTATAAAAAAGGCTATTATCACCATCATTGACTACACTGCTTGCCTCCGTCAATCAGCAAGCATTTAATTTTCTCCCAATAGTAGTTTCATTTTCTAAATACATGTAAAAATAGTTTTCAATATTCATTCTTGTAAGATTTTATATTTCAAATTTTTTCTCCCTCCTTTACCTCTTGTCTTAGGAGACAGCAAGCAATCCCATATAGATTAAACTTGTACTATCCTTTTAAACATGTTTTCTTTTCTATTTTTTTATTAAAGCTTTTTATTTTCAAAACATATGCATGGACAATTCTTCCACATTACTCCCTGCAAAACCCTGTGTTCCAGTTTTCCCTCCTTTCCCCATCCTCTACCCCAAGTAATCCAATACCTGTTAAACATGGTAGACGTATATGGGTTTTTTTTTTTTTTTTATAGCTTTTTATTGACAAAACATATGCACGAGTAATTTTTCAACACTGACCCTTGCAAAAACTTCTGTTACAACTAACTTTTCCCCTCCTTTCCTTCTCCCCCTTCCCTAGATGGTAGGCAGTCCCACACATGTTAAATATGTTAAAGTATATGTTAAATACATTATATGGAGAGAGAGAGAGAGAGAGAGAGAGAGTGAGTTATCTTGCACAAGAAAAATCAGATTTAGAGAAGGTAAAAATAACCTGAGAAGAAAAACAAAAATGTAAGCAAACATTAACAGGAAGAGTGGAAATGGTATGTTGTGGTCCACACTCATTTCCCTGTATTCTTTTGCTAGGTGTAGCTGGTTCTGTTCATTACTGATCAATTGGAACTAATTTGTATCCTCTCATTGTTGAAGAGGGCCATGTACATCAGAATTGATCCTCATATAGTATCGCTGTTGAAGTGTATAATGATCTCCTGGTTCTGCTCATTTCACTCAGCATCAGTTTATGTAAGTCTCTCTAGGCCTCTGACATCATCCAGCTGTTTTCATATTTGTCGTGTTGTGCAAGAAATATCAGACCAAAAGGGGGAAAAGCCCTGAGAAAGAAAAAGCAAACAAACAAAAATACTCTGGATCTACAGTCTCCATAGTTCTGTGTGTGTGTGTATGTATTTTCTATCTTCAACAAGCATTTATTAAGTGCCTCGTGTATGCCGAATACTAGTCTGCTACAAATTGGAACCAACAGAAATGGTTGTGGAGGAAATTACTGTTCAGTTATAGATTGACCTAGATGCCTTAGGGCCTTTTTCAGCCCTCCTTATATGTATTTAGTGTATTTCCTTTGAGATTATCTCCAGTTTGTCTGATATATATTTTCTTTATACAAAGCTGTTTGCCTGGTATCTTTCCCCATTTCGCCACAAGCCTCTTAGGAGCTAGGGTTTTTTCCTTTCTTTCAGACTTCTCTTTGTTTTTTCTTTTCTTTATATCTCCAAAGTTTAGCACAGTGCCTGACACATAAGTAGGTGCTTAATAAATACAGCTTCATCTGACTTAATACCTCACTCTCACCCCAGGATCCTTACACTGCAGAAGTTCCTGCATTTCTCCTCAGATAGGTGATAACCCTAGCCCAAGATGGGGAAAGATGGAGAGAAGTTCAGATACTTTTCCAGCTGACCCGCTGGCCCAGGACTTTGCATGCAATTGATATTAATGCTTGTTGAATTAAGAAAAAAATAAATATATATAACTAGAAGAGAGAATATTTGACTTCACCAGTGTGGGTGCTATTGAATAAACCAAGGGCCCTCCTCCTTCCTCTTGGATGTGAATGAAACCCATTGTGCAGGGAGATTGACTTTGGCCTCTAGGAAAGAAGCTGACACTTTCCTGGGTCTGGGATCACACTATTCTCACCCAAGTATCTGTGGAATGCCCAGTCTGGGACAAGGATCAGCAGCCTGAGGGGGTGGAGGAATAGAACATTACAATAAATACTGCTCACTGTGGCCTCACATTGTCCCTAGATCCATGAAAAATTAGAAAATGCAGTAAAAAGTCACTTTACCAGAGTTCTCACTCCCACAGTGCTCCAGGCTCCGCTGAATTATATATTGTCCCTGGGCAGCTGAGTGGTGCGGTGAATAGAGCCCTGGGCCTGGAGTCAGGAACATTCACCTTCCTGACTTTAGATCTGACCTCAGACACTTCCTGGCTGTGTGATGTGATTCAAGTTGCTTTTTTGGTCTGTAAAATTGATGAGGTATGGATCGTGGCAGGAATATGGGTTGGTCTCCTAGTTCTCCAAAACACCAAGTTATGGCGGGTTCGGGGTTCGCAGCGAGAAACGCTACACAAAAGGCTATGATAAGAAAAGGCACTTTATTAAAGAGAGAAAGACACTAAGATGTTCTCTTAGTGGGCAATATCAGAGAATTGCAAGGAGACATTTTCTGGAGCTTACTTATATACAGAAACAAAACAATTTGGGTTTTTGCATTCGAAAGGAAAGTACTTGGGATGGGTTTGCATCCAAAAGGTGCATAGGTTTTACATCTGAAAGGGACATACTTGGGCTGGGTTTGCATCCAAAAAGGGGAGCATCTGAAAGGAACATTTTAATGCAGATGCTCTCCAGGGCGAGGCTGTATTGTCCTCATCAAAATGACCCAGAGAAGAAAATGATAACCCTCTCCTGTGTCTTTGCCAGGAAAATTCCAAATGGGTCGTGAAGTTGACATGATTAAATAACAAAATATATTGTCTTCAGCAATCCAGATCTTCCCTGCCTTTATAATAATGATGATAGTAACTGGCCTAAAGCTTCCAGGTATTTTAAAGTGGTGTATTTTAAAAGGGTTAACCTCCTCTCTAGACTTGAGCCCCTATCCAGGTTCACCCCACCTCAATAGGGTAGGTCTCAGGTTCCTTAGCACTGCCTCTGCAGTCCCTCCTTCATAGGGCATCCCTTATTCAGCCCATAAATTTCTCCACCGCCCATCAAATCAGGGCATCATGTGCAAAAGGGGAAGACTGTCTCAGTGACTCACTGGGCCCATACTTCTTTGAAGATGTAGTCAAATGGAAGGGCTTCTCTTATACGAATAATATTAAGATATTATTATAATATTATATATTGAATTATATTATATTACATTACATTACATTATATTATGTTTGTTTTATTTATTATGTTATATTTTTATAGTTATTATATTATATTAATAATATTGGAATTTCATATTCTTTATTTGCTTTGATTTTCATGATAGCCTTCTCAAGGTAGTCAGGCAGTATCATAACCACCACTTTACAGGAGATCCAGAAAGACACAGTCATGTTATATTCCAGTTTATTTTGGTCAGTCATCCAGACTCTCCCGCCTTTGCCTGTAGGTCTCTGAACTTTGTAGAGAGCACAGGCCTGGAAGGGGCCGACCATCCACAAAGGCAGCCCCATCCATGCTCTCTCCCTCCCCCAGGCTCGAGAAGGGCCAACCCTTCCTCCGGGGCAATGAGGGCCTAGCTGAGCTACAAACACCACCCCATGACCAGAGGCATCCTTCGGGAAGATCCGTGGCGAGTCCCATTTTGCCCAGTGACTTGGAGACCCACCAGCAGAGTGTGTGGGAGGTGTCAGTGGTTGCATTCCAAAGCTCTGGAAGAACACCTTGGATCCCATGTGTTAACGCCCCTTTATGACATTTTGCTTATTGCTGGTGGGAAAATGTCTGCAGATGGTATAAGCAAGAGACGAGATCATACTAAAACGAGGCGTGGGGAGGATTCGGGTTGGAGAGGGAGGCGAGGGGTGCGAGATTTGGAGTCGGAGAGCCTTTGAAGCTCTAGAAGCTTTTATCCACCCTAAAAGGAGGAATTGGGCCAGCAGCCTGGTGAGAGGGGGCCAGGGTTGCCTGGGACAGGACAATGGAACTGTCCTGGACCCGGGACTTCTTAGATTTTATGATGTTTTGTGACTTTTGTTTCATACTCTTGGCCCAGAATGAGGCGAGATCGGAATGGTTTGGACTATCTATCCAGGAAGACTGTTAACAGGTAACAATATGGTGTAATATGCGACCTGGAACGGCCAGATCTCTCTTTGGTTTCTCATCTCCTTAAAGAAACAACAACAAATTCCAGAGGGTTTAGATTAGATGGCTACTTTTAAATCCGCAGTCCTATGGCTAGGAGCCCGGACCAGAGAGAAACAGTAAGGCCGCGCCTGTAGGTGGTTCCGTGATAGGAACCAGAAAAGCAACTTGGAGACCTGCTGGGCGTGTCCCAGAACGTGGAGAAGCGCATCCGTCCCTGAATCGCCTCTGGTCTCAAGCAGCTCAGTGCGGACCATGAATGTGGAGCAAGGGAGCACTTGTCAAGTGGATGTGCCTAAAGAGTGGGAGCTTGAGACCCGGGGCTCCGAACCCCAGTGAACTCAATCACTAAACCCTCCAACGCCCTTGCCCAGACCTGGGCTTTTCCCTCTTCCTCAGCCCCATCTTGAGACTGGCTCAAGAAGTACCGTCCACTTCCAGTGGTCTTGTGATGGAGAGAGCCGTCTGCACCCAGAGAGAGGACTGTGGGAACTGAAGGTGAATCACAACATAACATTCTCACTCTTTTTATTGTTGTTTGTTTTCTTTCTCATTTTTTTCCCATTTTGATCTGATTTTTCTTGCAGCATGATAGTGGTGGAAATATGTATAGAAGAATTGCAAATGACGAGATCAACCAAATCATTTTTAATGGAGCAGTAATGAACTGAACTAGCTATACCCAGAAAAAGAACTCTGGGAGATGACTAAAAACCATTACATTGAATTCCCAATCCCTATAGTTATGCACACCTGCATCTTTGATTTCCTTCACAAGCTAATTGTACAATAATTCAGAGTCTGATTCTTTTTGTACAGCAAAATAATGTTTTGGTCATGTATACTTATTGTGTATCTAAGTTATATTTTAATATATTTTAACATCTACTGGTCATCCTGACATTTAGGGGAGGGGGTGGGGGGGTAAGAGGTGAAAAATTGGAACAAGAGGTTTGGCAATTGTTAATGCTGTAAAGTTACCCATGTATATATCCTGTAAATAAAAGGCTATTAAATAAAAAAAATTTAAAAAAAAAAAAAAAAAAAGAAGAATTGCAAATGTTTAACATATATTAGATCACTTGCCATCCAGGGGAGGGGGGAAGGGAGGGAAAAATTAGAACTCAAGGTTTTATAAGGGTAAATGTTGAAAATTATCCATGTATATATTTTAAGAATAAAAAGCTTTAATTAAAAAAAATACTGTCCATATGAGCTCTTTCCTGAATGTCTCCCCAGCAGCTAATGACCCCTCTTCAATTATCTTTTATCTATTTTGTATCAATCAATCAACAAGTATTTATTAGGTGACTACTGTGTGCGAGGCACTGTGCTCAGCCTTAAGGTTACAAAGTCAAAGTTGTTCAGTCATTGATAATGATTCTTCATGATCCCATTTGGTGTTTTCTTGGCGGAGATATTAGAGTGATTGGCCATTTCCTTCTCCAGCTCATTGTACAGATGAGGAAATACAGAGACAAACAGTTAAGTGACTTTCCTAGGGTCACACAGCTAATAAGCATCTGAGGTAAGATTTGAATTAAGAAAGATGATGACTTCTGGTCTAGCACTTTATGCACTATGGTGTCCCCTAACTGCTCTTGATAAGCCTATACTTCCCGTCTAATGTGGGCTGAATAAGTCCATTCAACCAAGACTTTTTTCTTAGAAGGCTTTAAAGGAGGGAATATTACTTTACAGGAAAGAAAAGGGAAATTTTGTGGACTCTACTTACTGAAGAAGATGAAAGTGAAAATGCATTGATTTAGAGAGTAGTGACTGAGAATGTATCTTTAAAATTTTAAGTGTCCCTTTCTCTTTCAATTTTATTGTTTTTTAAAATAATAATAGCTTTTTTTCCAAAATACATATAAAGTTTTCAACTTTCACCCTTGCAAAACTTTGTGTTCCACATTTTTCTTCCTTCTTCTCTACTTCCGCATCTCCAGATAGCAAGTAATCCAATACAGGGTAAATATATGCAGTTCTTCTAAACCTATTTCCACATTTATCATACTGCACACAAAAAAATAAAATCAAGAGGGAAAAAATAAGAAAAAAACGGAAGCAAATAAACAAAAGCAAAAAGGTGAAAATACTATATTGGGATCCACATTCAGTCTCCACAGTCCTTTCTCTAGATGCAGATGATTCTCTCCATCACAAGTCTATTGGAATTGCCCTGAATCACCTCACTGTTGAAAAGAACCAAGTCTGTTTCAATTTTCAAAAGCATTTTCTAATGCTGTTGTTTTCTTAGGTTTCTGTTAGTACCATAAAAATTAGAGCCATAGTGACTTTACAGACTCTAAAGTTTCACAGTGAGTCAGGGGCTAAAGGCACGTTTGGTATACTTATCAGAAACATGGACCCAAAATCTGTGTGGACTTGGTTCATTAGTGATGAATCTATCCACAAAGAAGATTTTGCACTCTTTGCAACAAGCATGTGTTTTTTATGAGCTATTGGCTATAGGGATGTTGCTGACGTTATTAACATATATGGGAAAAAATTTGGAGGATCTATCATCTCTTTTCTAATTAGTCTGGAAAAGCTTCCCAGAAGAGGTAGAATTTTAGGAGATATTTGAATACAGAGAGCAATCCTGAAGGTCCAAGCCCTTGTCATGGGATAGCTATGGGAAATTGAGGACACAGTGAGATAATCAAAAAGGATGGTCCAAGAAGTCATCCCACATCATGCTGCTCCCAAGGTCAGTTCCCAGCTGTCCACGTCTGACAGCCTACAAAGCTTTCACATACATAGTCTCATTTGACTCCAACTGCAACTGAATGGTACATAGTCCCAGAATTATTATCCTGAGTAGAGTGACTTGCCTAAAGTCATATAGTTAGAAAAGGAAAGAGCTATGAGTTTGGCCACGATCGGAACATGTACCATACTGTCTCTTGCAGTGAAGGGTAATGGGAAAAGTAAGGCAATGTATAGCCCTCTCTCCTTACCTAAGCTTTGGATAAAGAGACCCAAGTATAGTGTCTTGTATATAGCTACTTGTACATGGTTGAGGGCTCAGTAAATGTTTGATTTGATAACAGGACCTTCCTCAGGCAAAACTGAAGTTCCTAAAGCTAGAATCTGACCGAATCTCAGAACGAGAAGAGTTCTCAGAAGTTCTTATCTGACTTGTAACCAAACAAGAATCCCTCTACAACATCCCTGATGTGTAGTCATCCCAACCTAAGCTGGAAGCCTTCCAGGGATTGAGATCAGCCATTCCACTGTTGAGCAGCTCAGATTGCTTGGAATGTTTCTCTTTTATCAAACTGAAATCTCTCTCAAAGAAGCTTTTCACTTGTTGCTCCTATTTCTGGCCTCTGCATCAAGCAATACAAACACAAACTGAGAGTTTTGGGAGAACCATATGGCGGGCTCAACCATGTAATCTGACAAGGAATTTCCTGGACAGTGTTATTTCTGAGTCCTTTACAGATGTCTTCCCTAAATCTTCTTTCTTCTAGGCTAGCTAATCCTAGTTCCTACAGTCAGTCCTCATACAACCTGGTTTCCAGTGACCTCATTGTTTAGCCTGCAGTGTCCTTCAAACGTATCACCCGGAGCCGAACACAATATTCTGGTCTGAATAGTAATCATGGTCTGAGCAGAGCAGCATGTAATGGGATTATTAATTCCCTTGTCCTGGATACTATATTTCCATTCATATTTTTAAGCTGTCATATCAAGCAGTTCATTCATACTAAGTTCATAGTTCTCTTCTCTGATGGAGGGAACTAAATGGTGCAAAGGATAGAATAAACTCAGGAAGATCTGAATGCAAATCTAGTCTCAAACATGTTAGCTGTGCGATAAGTCATTATCCTCTGCCTCAGTTTTCTCAACTAAAAAATGGGGAAAATAATAGCATGTACCTCCCAGGGATAGTACCTGGCTTCTAATGGGCACTTAATAAATGTTTGCTTCCTTTTCTTTCTCTCTGCATGCCCACTTTTCTTCCCTTTTTTTCCTCCCTCTCTTCTTTCCTCCCTTCCTTTGTTCCTTCTTTCCTTGCTTCTTTCCTTCCCTCCTTATCTGCTTCCTTCCTTCCTCCCTTCCTTCCTTCCTTTCTTCCTTCCTTCCTTCCTCCTTCTTGCCTTCCTTCCTTCTTTTTTTTTCCTTCCTTCCTTGTTTGCTTGCTTCCTTCCTAATTTCCTTTCTTCCCTCTTTTTTCCTTTCTTTCTTGTTTGCTTCCTTCCTACTTCTTTTCCTTCCTTCTTTCCTTCCTTCCTTCCTTCCTTCCTTCCTTCCTTCCTTCCTTCCTTCCTTCCTTCCTTCCATTGCTAGCACAAGAGACATTAACAGCCAGGACAACAGTGGAATATTGAGAGTTTTGGGAGAAGCATATGGCAAACCATGTAGTCTGACAAGGAAATTCCTGAACAGTGTTACTCCTGAGTCTTTTAGGTAAATGAGAGAGGATTTCCTGGGCAGCACTAATTAGCCCCTAGAGTTGCATTCATTACAAGGGTAACCCAGGTTTTCACTTGTACATGACAATTTTTTATATGCCATTTGCTTAAGTGGGACTCACTTGATGAAGGCTTGTGTACCTGTGGAATGGGCAGAGTTAGTACAAGAACTTTTGGAGAGAAGAAACTTTTTTCCCCCTTCTTCAAGAGGGGACACACATAATACCAGACACATGGAATGAGAAAAAAAAAGTTTTTGGAAGCTGCAGACATGTAGAGGAAGCTGCCTCCTAAACATGTTCCTGATTTCCAGTTTGGTTTCCTGTAGATATACACATATAAATATACACACACATAGGTGCAGCTGTATACATAATCACATATGTACTCACATACATATACTGTCAATTACATTGTGTGTGTGTATATATATATACACACAAATTACATGTGTACATACATACTTGCATTGTACATACATATGTGTAATATACTATCCTATGTGTGCATATATACAAAACTCTCAAATTGCATAAGTTGTCTAGAGCGGGGTTTTTTCCACTCATGATCCCTTTTCACACAGGAAATTTTTACACGCCCCCATTCTAGACAACTTATGCAATTTTACACAATGTGTTGTGGGTGATGGATATCTTACACAAATAATCTCAAGTTTGAGAGTTTGAGTATCCCACTTCTTACTTAGAGAGAGAGGGAATTCCAAGTGGGTGCTTTTTTGTGAAAAAAAAGATGACCCATTTGTCTCTCCAAGCTGGAAGAAACAGTGGTAATAGGTTGTGATAGAGAGAAACATGGAACTTGGATTTTGCTTGGTTCTTAATGATGAATTATTTATAGGGTATAGGCTTTCTGGGAAGCAGGTTGCTGATCTAGCAAATCAAGTGTGTTTACCTTTCAGAGGAATCCAAACCCTCATCTTATCCCCAATCTTCATCAGCCCCCTCAGCTCATCATTCTAGCCTGTTGAGACATTTTGGGATCTACATATGGTGACCTGATGTTTATGTATCCCTCTAAACAATCATGGTCTGGTAACACCCCAGGGGGATCACTGTTACCCCTTAAAAGGATCAAAATAATAAAAGCAAAAACATTAAATAATTTTTAATGTTACTAAATAATTATTAAATGTTATACTGAATGGTCAAAAATATTTTCATAAGAATACTAAGACATTTTAATTTCTAATACAGTAAGTATCAATAGCTGTAACTCACATAAACAATAGCTGTTGGGGAAGGGGAGGTCCTCAGTAATTTTTAAGGATAAAGGGGTCTTGGGACCAAAAAATTTGAGGGCCAAATATTCTAAACTTCTTGTTCTCTGCAAATTTGAGTTTTTACATTTTTTTGGTTATTGTTGTTCCATTTTTTTCAGTCATGTCCAGCTCTATTAGGAGTTTCTTAGCAAAAATACTGGAGTGGTTTGCCATTTTCTTCTCCAGATCATTTTACAGAGGAGGAAACTGAGGCAAACAGAGTTTATCCAGGTAACTACAGGTTTTCATGACTCCCAACCCAGCACGCTATCCAAAGCACCACCTGGCTGCCCAAAGTGTCTTTGACACATACTAGTTGTGTGAGTCTGAGCAAGTCATTTGACTCAGTTTCTTCATTTGTCATATGAGAGGGTTGGATTTATTGACCTTTATAATTCCTTCCAACTTAAAACCCTATGATCCTGTGATCAGGGCTGACTTTTAAAAAGATAGTCAGCTTTACACAGAGATAGCCCTAGATGGAGAAAGAGGAAAAATGAGTTCTCTGCCCTCACATATTCACACCTGTGCACATCCATTATTCTCCCTGGACCTGTAGAGAAATAGGGAGAGAAAACTTGATAAATATTGATAGCAGGAAAATCTCCTGAACAGCTAGCCACTAATGTGGGAAGTGGGGGGAATCTCTCCCCACCCTGAATGGGAATGAATTTGGTAGCAGGAGTCCAGAAGTCAGTCAGTAAGAGTCCAAGTTACCCAACTTAAAAATGACTAAATAAAGAGTTTTGTGATGATCAGACTTCTGTGGCAAGTGGAATGAAGTAATAATGTCAAGTCAAATCAACAACATTTATTAAGGGCCTACTGGGTGCCAAGCACTATACTAAGTGCTGTGAATAGAAAGACAAAAAACTAAACCAAAACACAAAATTCAGCCTTACCTTCAAAATTTAATAGGAGTTAGCCCCCAAACACATATATATACAAAATGTATATTCTACCCAGATAAGTGAGTTGGAGATAATTATAGCTAGAGCTGAATTTCCTGCTACTATACTGAATCCTAGAAATATCAGACCTGGAAGGGATTTCAGAGATCATCTCATTCTGTCGCTTCTTATTTTACAGAGTAGGAAACTGAGATCCAAAGAGCTTCCCCTTAAAGCCACAGAGGGAGGTAATGCAAGTTAGGGATCAAACTCAGGGCTTTTCCGTGCCACAAAACACACAATAGTTCCTCACGTTTCAGGCTCACTCATAAGTATTATTCCAAAAAGGGGGGGAAAGTGTCCAGAAAAAGAAGGAGTGGAAACTTCTGTGTAATTGAAAGAAAGGAGACAGATTGTTTGGATGACTGAACTTGAGGGCATCTTGCCCAGAAACTAGGAATGTGCAAGGAAGCAGAATGGATATACTGCTCCCAGACTCTTCCTCCAACCGTCCGTGGCTGGTTGATTTTGGCAACGTCGGACTGTTTCAGGCTTGGCAAGTTTATCTGAGCTCAGATTGTCAAAGTTTCAGTGACATTTAGTCTAGGGATTACTTTGCCGTATTATGTATTTTATAATACTTTGCTGTATTATGCTGACTTATGTCAGCATCTGATCTATCAAGTATCCCAAATTAGCACATAATGATCAAGGATCCTGCCAACAATCCAATAACTTCCCTCCCAGATGGGGCCATCAGGGAATTTGATGCTCACTTAAAAGTATAGAATGTTGGATAGCTCCTTGGAACATAGAAGATCAAAACATTAGAACTAAAGGGTCCCCCAAAGAGATCAAAGAAAACAGGAAAGAACTTTTATGCAGAGGAATATTTAAAAGAACTCTCTTTGTTATAGCAAAGAGATGGGAGCTAAAGGGGTGTCCATCAACAGGGCCATCACTGAACAAATCTCGCCCTGTCCCAATACATCCTCTACTCATCTAGAAACCGAGCTTCCCGAAGTGCAAGTCTACCTCATCACCCCCACCCCTGCCCATTCAGCCAACTCCTTTTCACCTCCAGCATCAAATATAAATTCCACACTTGGGTTTTTCAAGCCCTCCAGAATTTTCTTGCCTTTCCAGTCAACCCCTATGATACTCTTGGAAAATAAAGGATGAACATCAGCCACTTTTCTGCTCCTTCCCCCTTTTATTACTACCTGGTAACATTGCTCCCCTTGCTAGGGACCTCATTTCCCAAATCTGCCATTTTCATTGGAAAGTTCTTTCCTGACTTCCTTCCCATTTGTGCTGAAATCTCCATTTCTGCAAGAAGCCTTTCCTCCCCTTCTTCACTCTAATGTCTTCCCTCTGTTGATTATCTCCAGTTTATCCCATATATATCTTGTTTGAACCTAATGGTTTAAATGAGGTCTCCCCATTTGACTATGAGATTTTTAAGAGACGGGGCTGCCTTTTGCCTTTTTTTGTATTCCCAATACTTAGCTCAGCGTCTGGCATGTAGTAGGTACTAAATAAATCCTTACTGACTTACTGATTATGGTATATAAATGTAATGAGATATTATTACTCCCTGAGAAATTATGAAAATGGAAGAAACTTGGGAATAGTTGTATGAAATGATAGAAATGAAGTTAGCAGACACAGGAAAACAATCTACACAATGATTATAGCATTGTAAAGCAGAACAGCTATGAAATACTAACCACACATAATTCCAGAGGATTGAAAACAAATCCTGCTTCCCATTTATTGGAAGGAACAAATCTGCCTCCTAGAAATGTCCTCTAGTCCAGGTGTAGAATGAAGTAAACATTTCCAGACATTTCTAGGAGGCAGATTTGTTTTGTTTGACCATATTCATTTGTTATTAGAGAGGATTTGTTTTCTCTGAGGGGGGAAGATTTATGGAGGAGAGTGGGGAAAGTTAAGGATAATGCTGCAAAAAAAGAGAAGAAAAAAAGAGTCAATAAAATATATACAAAATGTGCAGAGGAAAATGGGTTATATAAACAAAATGAGTCAATATTGGTATTATTGTGAGAAATTTAATATGTGATTAAAACAAACTATGTGTAATGTAACAGAGAGCCAAAGTTTCATAGACAATCTTTCTGTTCTCTAAATGTATAAATGTGAATGTTCATATTTTAAAATTCATAATAAAAAGGAAGACCTTAGAACATTGGATGTCAGAACTAAGGGATCTTTTAAAATATAGAAAATTAAGTTGTGCAGCTGAAAGGTCATAGACCATGGGAGCCATCACATCAGATGAGCAGGTATAAGTTGAATCTGGGTATGATAGAGCCTGGGAAGGCAGACCAAAGTCAGATTGGGAAGAGCTTTCAGTGACAATCAGAGGGGTTTATATTGCATTCTAGACATAATAGAGAACTGGTGGAACTTCTTGCACTTAGGAATGGCTCAGTCAGATATCAGGTTGGTAGTTGTGGGGAGAATAGATTGGAAAGGGTAATCAAATAAGAGGGTAGTGTAATGGTCTGGGGGAGAAATTATCCAAGTTGGGACCATGGTCTTTAGCAGTGTGAGGGGAGAGGGAGTGTGTGTGTGGGAAAGAGAGAGACAGAGAGATAGAGAAGGAAAAGGAGATAAAGAGAATAAAAAAGAGAGCAAACAATAAGAGAAAGAAAGGATGGAGAGGGGGAAGAGAAAAGAGAGAAGGAAATAGGAAAAGAGATGAGGGGAAAGAAAGAAAATTGAGAGGGAGGAAGGGCAGGGAAGGAAAGGGAAGAAAAGGTGTAGGAAAGTTTGAACTACGCTTTGCTGTTGGGTTTTTTGGGGGCAGGCATTAAAGTTAAGTGACTTGTCCAAGACCATATAGGAAGCAAATGGCAGAGCCCAAATTTGAAGCCAGTTACTGACTCTAGAGGCAGCATTTATTATGGGGTTGTGTGCTGGGCTAAGAGACTGACCCTATGTCAGGGTTGTCATAGAAGGGATTACTGGTTGAAATACAGCTTAAATGGCCGACCCATGGAAGCCCATTAAGGTTCCTTATTGCTCTGGGAAGAATCCCTCCCTGAATAGTCTAGCACACAGGGCCCGGTCTTATCTGATACACATATATTTTGTGTTATTCCCTGATGTGTACAGGGAAGAAATGCAGTGATTCTAGGCCAGCCCTTAAAGATATTTTGAAGATATTTTCCTTAAAGGGAAGACATTTTCCTATCACTGACTGATCCATTAGAGTGATGGTAGCCACCTACAAGGAAAACACAAATTACTTTTATTCTGTCTGTTGAGTTTGGTTACCATAACAACGCAAGTTTAAACTTTGTCCCATTCTTCACAATAAATACACAAAATTACAAGGTGTCATAACTGGGGAAAAAACCTAAGCAATCATAGGATCCAGCTTCCTTATTTGACAGTTGAGGAAATGGAAGCCCTAAAATATTAAGTGACATTCTTAAGATCATAGGAATCAAAGCTTTAGAAGTAGAAGAGACCTTAAGGCCTTCTTCCTCATTTGGCAAGTGGAGAAACTGAGGCAGAGAGGCTAAGTGATTTGGCCAGCCCTTCTCATTGGCACTGAAAGCTCTTCCCAGTCTACCTCTGGTCTGCCTTCCTTGGCTGCATCATACCCACATTAAACAGAGTTCAGCTAGAGCTTGTGTGAAGGAAGAGCTCAGATTTCTGGAAAATAATAAATGATAGAGCTTGGTTCTGAACTCTGAGTCCACGGTACACTATGGATACTAAATTTGAACTTGAACTTAGGAAACCTTAGGTTCGAAATTTGTCTCTGATAATTTATGCCTCAGTTTCTCCATCTGTCAAATGAGGGAGTTAGACTAGATCAGGGATTTTTGTGTGTGTGTGTGTGTGTGTGTGTGTGTGTGTGTGTGTGTATGAGACCCATTTGTCAAGCCACCTTCTTGGACTCCTGGTTGGAATAATATTATTCAAGGTTCTGCCAGAGTAAATGTTGAAAACTATCTTTGCATGTATTTTGAAAAATAAAAAAGTTATAAAAAAGAGAAAAAAGAATAATGTTCTAATAATGCATAAAATAAAATATATGGAGTTACAAAGAAAATCAGTTATATTCAAATAGTTATCAAAATGTTAACAAAACAAAAGATCATAGACCTGGTAGTCAGAAACCTTGCTCCAGTGCAATAATAGGGACTCTTTGCCCTGCCTCAACTCAAACATCCTTCCCCAAGTCCTGGATTCCATCTAGAATTGATCACAATTAAACCCCGAACAAGCTGAGAAAATTTATCCACTCCTCTGCCTCGCTGGATTTCCTCAAAGTTAATAATCAGTTCAAATAGGACTGGGTGGCCACACACAGGCAAATAACACCTTCTTGTGTTTCCTTTGCTTTATAAGGAGGCCCTGATCCAGCTATGGGAGAAAGGTTATGTATGGAACAAGTCTAGCATTGAAGGCTGGGAAAGGGATTTACTCCTCTCAGGTAATAATAATACAACACTCTGAAAACTTGGCAGCTTCCCCTTGGAGTTCTTCCAAAACCCCACAATTCTTAGCTCTTTTTTCTTCTCTCCATTCCCTACTCCTCCCTTGGCAATTCTTAGAAAGCTGTAAGAATAAAACCCATTCCCTGGACACAGGATGGTCTTGATTTTAGCATTAATCTTTCAGAAAACCACAAAACCCTCAATGAGGTGTCGGGGTGGTGGGATGAGGCGAGGTTTAGGATTATAAGACCCCCAGGTTTAGAGCTGGAAGGGATCTTAGAGATCACTTTGTCAGATCTTATTTTACAAATGAGGAAACTGAGGCACTCTGCTCAGCTTCAGGGCTACAAGGCAAAATTTTTCAGTCACTTTTTAGTTGGATATGAATCTCCATGACCCCATTTGGGATATCCTTGGCAGTGGTTTGCCATTTCCTTCTCCAGCTCATTTTACAGATGAGGAAACTGAGGCAAGCAGGGTTAAATGACTTTCCATCAATCTTCCTGACTCCAGGACTCTTTATCTTCTGTACTCCCTAGCTGCCTTTTTTACAAAAGGTTTTTCCTGATTCCTCCAGTTAATAGAGTTCTACTCTTAAACTACTTCACATTTAATTTGCATATATTTTAAATTTACTTTCCCCCCATATACATTTTATTTTTTCTTCTAATAGAATGTAACTCCTTAAGGGCAGAACCTGTTTTCTTTTTGTCTTTATATCCCTTGTGAATAGCATAGGGTCTGGCACATAGTAGGTGCTTAATATATGTTTATTATGTTGTGCTGCTATGACACTTTCAGGGTGGTTTCTAATTTCATCTTCTTCATGAAGCCTTTTTAAACACTGTAACTCATACTGAAGGCTCCTTTCTCTGAATATATCTAGCAATTGTATTCTTTAAGATATTTTTAAAAGGTTTGACATTTATTTTTATTTTCAGTTCCCAATTCTCTCCCCCACTTGTTGGGAAGGTAAGCGACACAATACCTATTTTCTACACGAGAAGTCATGCAAAACCTTTTTCCTTATGTGTAGAAGAATTGTACCTGTTTAACTTATATCGGATCACTAGCTCTCTAGGGGAGGGGATTGAGGGAAAGGGAGGGAGAAAAATTTGGAACACAGTTTCGTGAGGGTGAATGATGAAAACTATCTTTGCATGTAATTCGAAAATTAAAAGCTATTATTAAAAATTAAAAAAATAAAATAAATAATTTTCCATTGCAGAAAACTAAAAAACATATTTCCATAGTCCTATTGCTCTCCCTCCAAAATATAAAGAGAAAAAATACATATTCTATCTAACAATTGTATTCTTTTTTTTTTTTGCTAAGATAACTGGGGTTAAGTGACTTGCCCAGGGTCACACAGCTAGGCAGTGTTAAGTGTCTGAGGCTGGATTTAAACTCTGGTCCTCCTGACTTCAGGGCTGGAGCTCCATCTACCTGACAATTGTATTCTTAACCACACAGTTTATTAGTGAAAGGCTTGGAAGGCTGAGGATACCTAGAACCAGGAAAGAGAAACGTCAGAAAAATGGAGGATTATGGCAGCTGCGCCTTGAGCTTTTTAACATCTCTTACCCCCTCCGCCATCAGCAGTATTCATCCCAAAGCTTGGGAGCATCCCCGGGCTGCCCCTGATGCTAGAGAGGGCACTGCCCAGGGCAGTTGTAAACACCAGGAGGCAGCAACAGGGTGGTTGGAGAAGGTGCTCGGAAAAGTGGGTCACAACGGGGTGCCCAGATTCACAGCCCTTTCCTGATCTTGCTCTGCCCTCTTGCGGATTGTCCTGGCATAAAGGCTTTTTACAAATATCTCACAACCACCTTATGAGGGAGGTGCTATGATTATTCCCATTTTTTAGTTGAATAAACCGAGGCTAACGTGGCTTGCCCAGGGTCACACAGCCAGTGAGTATCTGAGGCTGGCTTTGAACTTGAGTTTTCCTGACTTCTGGCCCACAGCTGCCACCAGCTTCTTCTCCTCCTTCTTATATTTCTTCTTGGAACTGGTTTAGAGCTTATTTAGACATGTATATCATATCCCTCCTGTTAAATTGCAAGTTTCTTTGATTATAAAAAGGAGTTGTGTATCATTTTTCTTCTCTATATTCTCAGTATCTTGCATAAAGTTTTGCCTATAAATGACTCTTAATTTTAAAAATCTAATATTTTGAACTTACACACATGCATCAAAAACATCAAAAACCAAAAATGATTCTTTCTATATAAAATTAATTGATTTCCATGTCATACTAATCAACTTTTTAAAAAGTATGTGTTCTATATGTTGTTTTCAAACTGCCCTGTTTTTTCCTTTTTTCTGAACTTCTTTTCTCTCCTGTACATAACGTGTTACAATGTCCCCTCCCCTCTTTAATCACCATGGCTCCCCTCTTCTCACAATAAACATTTCCAATTAAAAACTGAAATAGAACAAAAAACTTCTGTGTAACAAATGAGTTTAGTCGAGGAAAATGGAGTGTCCATGTCCAAAAATATGTTTCTTACAGCATCTTGATGTCCAGCGCATTTCTGTCAGGATGGTTGATTACCATACTGATAAGAATTCTAAAGCCTTTTGATTTTTTTCCCCCAAAATTGTTTTTCTTTACAATTTTGCTACCTTTGTGTCAATTATTTTCTAGGTTTTGTTCATTTTACCCAAGGATTCTGTGAAGTTGTCACTTGTAATTTTTCATAGTACAATAATATTCCGTTGCTTAAGTAGACCACAGTTTGTTCAGTCATCCTTTAATTGCCTGAGACAATCTAAGGCACTCTCTTATATTTTATTTCTTTGTTTTTCTTCCTTCCTCCCTCTAACCGTTTTAATCCTCCATCAGGAGGATTTATATACATACATACATATATTTAAATAACCTTTAAAAAACACTATGGTTTTAAGACAGCTCAGTGATTCTAAAATTACATATTCTTGTCTTGTTTTCCGGATGACTATATATTTCCTTCTTTTTTTTTTCAGTCTTTTGATTTTGCTCTTGAGTTTCTTCCTGCCTTTCTGTATATTCTACTCTAATTTGGGGAGATTCCATTTCTTGGATGTTTACCAGTTTCTAAGCTGCTTATTGACTTTTTGATTCTTTCCTCCAGTGTTTTATTTTATTTTTTATATCGTTTTATTTCTTTTAGATATTCATGCAATGTCTATGAAAATTCTTTGTTCCCTTTGTCCAGAAGCATTTATTAATACCAATGTTGGTCAGACACTGTGCCAAGTGCTGAGGTTATTTACCCTTTACATCTGGGAGACTAGAGTCCAGTGGAAAGAGAATAAGCTGACAGTTGGAGGATCTGCCAGCAAAGTACTTGATTCCATCCTTTCCCCCAGACCCATAAAAACCCAGGCTATAAACACAACCATATAGACCCAGCAAAAGGCTTTTTCACCTCATCCACAAGGACATGGAGGGAAGGAGGTTCCACACACTGGGCTAGAAAGAACACAGACATCAATAGATCATAAAAATTCATCTTCATGGTTGAATCAAGGACCTCCTTCTCCGTAATACGGGATTCTGCCACCTTAGAGTGTCTGGTTGGGTGAATTAAATAGGGGACACTCAGAACTTGTCCATGTAAGTAAGTCTGTAGAGTTCTCCCTGATCTGTACATTCTGAGAAAAACGGCATCCTCATGGCGAATTTTGCTGTTTATCTGTTCTTGCCAACAGCGTAAGGAAACCGGGGAATTGATCACATCCTAAGAGCATCTTGGCTGAAAAGTCCTAACTCAACGCAGGTCAGTTTGGCTTTCCCCCCTTCCCCGGCTCCGTTTTTCCTTAGAACAAAGCTCTGAGGAACTTCCTATTCTTCTTCAATTGGTTCAAAACCAAAGAAGGAAATGCCTTCCCAACAGTTCCAGGCTGGTTGTGTTCTAAAGCAAATCCCTTCTCTTTGGACCCAAGTCTCACTGTAAAATGGAGGCACCGTACCTGGGGCAGTGAGATCTCAAAAACAAGGAAAAGCACTTGGATGGACCTAAGAGTTCCCCAGAGGACTGACCTTGATAGTGTTTTCAAAAACCCAAATTGGGGGGTACCTTTTTGGTGAGTTCCACCAGAGCAGAACTGTAAGGAATTACAAAGAACTGGAAGTAACTTAATGTGGAAATGGTGAAATATATTGTGGCATATTGTTGTAATGGAATAATGGCACTGACCAATAAGCATGAGGCTATATGGGGAAAAAAACCTTCTCCGGTATAATAAAAAGTGAGGAAAAAGCCCCAAAATATAAGAATGGAATATTCACAATACAATCATGTTAAGAGGAAAAATCAATGAGGAATATTCGGTGGATTGCAAAACTGAAGGGTTGTTTTTATTTCATGCACTGGAGCAGATCCATCTTACAGAAAATAGTTCCTAAGGAAGTTTTGTTGGTGGGAGTGATGGTGACAGTTGTTTTTAATAAACATCTGTCGACCCTAACGAGTACTGGCACGGTTTCAGAATGATCTGCTGGGTTAACGAGCCTTCAGATTCTATTGTGAGAAAGGTGAGTGGCTGCCTGGTGGCCATGAAATCTCAGACCCGATTCTAGTACCACCAGGGGCTTCTTATGACGGGCGCTTAGACGGCTTGTGTGCTTCCCTGATTCTGATTTCCCATTTATTTTTCTTCATTTGGGTTGTTTATGGCGTAAGAAATGTTCAGGACCTGAGCACTGGCTCAGTCCCGCAGGGTCAGATGGGAGCTTGAGGGCCCTGGTGCACGTTGCCATGGCACATGGGCCATCCCCGAGGCTCCGCTGGAGGGACCAAGACTTTACCCACCCTGGTGCATCTGACATTTGCTCAGTGGGGATTTCTGCACTCAGAAAAGTGAGAGCTGATTTGGGATGAACAGGTTGTACCCAGCTAGCACCTGTTACTGGGGTGGGGGAGTTCCTGCCTGCCATTCAAGAAGTCCTCATTTTCTTTTGGCATTTAAGGCCCCGAGCTTTCTTGTCTGTCCCTCCTTCCTCCAAACTTGCCAGATTGGTCTCTCTTCTCCACTCATACCATGCACCTTCTTCCCTGTGCCTTTCTTTGCTCCTACCTGAAACCTCCCCTTCTCTATCTGAACCAATCCTTCTCATAGGTTTGGAGCTGGAGGAATCTTAGAAATCATCTTGTCATAAGATCATAGAACTGAGTTAGAGACCATCTTGGAGGCCAAGTAATTTAACCCCATTTTGCAGACGAAGACACTGAGATCCAGGGAGGCACTAATCTCTAAACTTACAATTTTTTGTAGTGAGAAATAGTTAACTGACAATTGACTTGAAAAATTTGGAAACTTTCACCAAAATTATGTAAGAAATTATTTCATAAAAAGAAATATCCAGGTACCCAGAGATCCTAAATAGCTTGTGCCACAATAAAAGTATAACTTTTCTAGACCCACATTAGACACCAAGGGCTCTCAGCCATTCCTTCCTTACAAGCCCTGAAGAGCCCAAGGAGATCATTCTGAGGCAGCCTGGTTAGATTGGAGCCTTTCTCCCACAAAAAGGGTAAATGCAGAGAGAACCAGGCAAACTGACTGATGAAGCCTTAAAGTAACCCTTATGCCTCACAGGAATTGAATCTATTAAGTGTGTATCTGGCTTAATTCTTGATTTGTATATTTAATGGGTTTATTTCAGTTTTTTGTGAAGGGCTGCAAAGTTTGGCAAACTCCAACGTTTAGGGTCTACTTGGGCCACCCTATGATACCAGAAGAGCTGACAGTCGTGAAAAATACAGCAAATTATATGAATCGGGACTTGGGGACCTCCAGGCAATTGTGTCACAATAGGCACATGTCCTTCTACCTGGTACACAGTCAACTAGTTCTCAACACGTGCTTCTTGTTTGTATCTCCAGGTTGATTCTCTGTAAACAAGTAATGCCTTTTCTTTAAACCCAAACACTTGAAAAATGAGTGTAAGTTGTGTATTCCTATCTTCTACAGTTACGTGTAATTAATCCAAGTAATTATCCACAATCACTGAATCAGTATTCTGTCACAGTATGGGAGACACAAACCACAAAAAGTTGAGATCAGATTTTACTTTGAAAAATAACATTTATTCAGTCCACCTCAATCCCAACTCCTACAGCTTCCAAACAGAGTGCTCTGCCCGAGAAGCAAGGATTTGCCTCAGACCCCGGAGGTCCTGCAAGGTCAGTTTAGTCAGTCAGTAAGGTCTGCACTCCCCATTCTGGACTTGGTAGTGTGTTGAGGAGGAGGCTGAAGTGAAATGGGCCTGCTGGCTAACCTTCACTTAGCCTCTCAGCTAACTCAGTTACAAATTAACCAGTTTTCTTCCAGGTTGAGGTTTTATTAAACTACAAAAATATACCAGAAGTCATTCATATCTGAAACAGTTAAGGAATACGATTTGATTCCAGCAATGCTCCAATATGTACACTAGACCCTGTATTTGCACAATGGCTGGAGATGTGAAGCTCTCTCCATGGAACTTTGATATAAAAAAAAAAAATTCACTGTACAAAAGCCAAGAGTGATCTGAATTCACAAATATAGAATAAATTATTTTCTTCTCATAAAACAATTTATTTTTTGAACTTTTTCCTCTTCAGAGCCTTCCATTCACCTTCCTGGGTAGCCAGGCTACCAAAAAGTTGTTTCACTTTTCGTTTTCGTTCAGAATCCCTACAAAATCAAAATATAAGATCAATGTACAAATAAGACCAAGAGATAAAACATATAAGATGTATACATGCATCAAGTGATTTTGATTTTATTTCTGTTATTCTACCTCAATAACAATATAAGTCTAAGCTGGCACACAATAGGTAGTCAATAGAATTATCAAAACTTGAATACTTTAGACCTCAGAAGTCCAACAGACCGACCCTTTGCTGTAGTCCTTCGACAACATCGACCAGCTCCCTCTGGCTCCCCTCTTCCGTGTCAGACAGCTTCAAAGACTAGGAGATCCTAGAGGCCGTCCCCAGACGTCCTCCAACCAAAGCTTTTGGCTTGGCCAGTGACCCACTATCTAGTTATCTTCTCTAGGCCCCCAAACTCTTGCGGCACAAGACATTTCTTTTCCCTGACGGGCCCTTCCATGACATTTTCTGCCACAGCTGCTCCATACTTTAAGTCCTCGACACTAGGGGTGTTAAACTCAAGAGAAAAGATAAAGATCTCTGCAAGTTGGAGAGTGAATGTTTTAAAATGTTTTTTAATGTAACACTACCCGTGTTTTACTGTATTTTTATTTATCTTGTTAACTATTTCCCTAAACTATACTTCCATCTGGTTCAGACTACCGTTTCCCTAAAGGGCTGCGGGCTGCACGGGGCAGTTTGGGGGGGGTGGGAGGGGGGTCCTCTCTTGGCAACAGAACCATTTTCTTCTGTAAAGAAGGGGGCTGGTTACCAGGAGCCTCCTTTCCCCCAGGCCACACCTCACAACGCCTGGGCCCCTTCCTCCCATTTCTGAGGCAGACGGCCCTCCCTGGATCACCTTCCCCCAAGGCGGCTGGTCTTTTTGTGGCCGTTTCCTCATCTTCCTCCCTCTGTAGCTCTGGCCAGTGATGACCAAGCCGCCATCTTGAATACTCTCCCCTTTCTACTTCTCTACCTTCTCCTTCCACATCACTTTTGCTCCCCTGGTACTTCCAGGGTTCGATGGCTGTCTTTACACAGATGACTCCCACCTACACACCCACCACCATCACCTTTCTCTAGACTTCTGGTTCCCAATGCCAACTGATGGCTCTCTCTCTCTCTCTCTCTCTCTCCTCCTGGATATCCCTTATCAGCCCATTTCTCCCCATATCCCCAAAGCAGCGGCTTCGTCTCCCTGATCGGGTCTCCACAGCATACATTGCACCCTTCTCCTTTCACACAGGTTTTCACTACTTCAGGCTTTCTCCTCTCTTATTTGCACTACTGAAAAGCCTTTGAGTTGGGGTGTCGGTTTCTAGCTTGCTTTTTACCTCTACTTAGCTGCCAAATTAATTTTCCTAAAGTGCAGGCAACATCTCCCCCTGATTCAAAAACCTCCAGCAGCTCCCTCTGGACACCAGGATGAGCTATAAGCCTCTTTTATGTGAATATAAAATCCTTCACAATTGCAGAAAGCTGATTTTTTCAGGCTTATTTCATATAACTTTTCTTATGAATTCAACTTTCAGGCAAATTGAGCCACCAGGTGTTCACACTGACATCCCCCGAAGCTCAGGACCTCCAACTCTCAGACTCTCTTGTCCCCTCGGACGCCCTGGGCAAAGCCCTCCCTGATCCTTGGCTGACAAGAGCTCTCTCTCCATGTTACTGTCTAGTCACTTGTCTGCCTGTCATTGAGTCTTGACGATTTACTTTCTTCAGGACACAAACTATTTTCAGTCTTCTTATCCTTATGCTCAGCCTGGTGTCTTTTACAAGAGGGTCCTTAAAAAAGTGCTTACCTCAACTGTTATCTCTGCCTCCCTCTGTCCATTCCCTCAATTTTGTCTCGGAGTGACAGGGCTTTAAGTCTTTTTATTATCCACATTGATGAAAATGCCAAGTAAAAACCACGCCAAACCCCACAAGATTACCTTTCCATGATTTCTGTAAGTTGCATCCTCGCCAGGAACTGATTATCTTTGCGAATTTCACGGACAGCTCCTTTAAATTCACGTTTGTGCTTGTGAATTAATCTCTTCCTTTCTTGCTCCTCCTTACTGCTCCCCTGCTTTCTTCCGAACTCGAGGCTGGAATCAGAAAAACCCGGCATTAGGTAAGTGGAGGCCACACGACAGATTTCCCAGAAGTCTGCTCCAGACCTTTGTCCTGGGCCAGAAGCAGCAGCTTCTTGCCCAGGGTCGAGCTCAGAATACAGATCCCCATAAAGTCCCAAGGTCAGTCTGGGACTGTCACGGGAGTCTCAGAATAGCAAACTAAGAGGATGAACTTCTTTTATCACCACTGCTACTGCACATCATAAGCTTCAGAATGGCAAATGCTGTTGTATTCAATTTACTCATTAAATTATTATTGTTTCTACGGCTCTCATGCCCAACAACACCCAGCACTCATTCAGGCAATCCATGTTTATGGAATCAACAGATGGATCCATGAAGGAAGCCCTGTTCTGGGGTCCGCAGGCTCAGACCGACACCAGGAGACGTTTCCATACTTACACTTTCACCACTTTAGGCGTGAATAACTTCAATGGCACCGGCTTGCTCTTTTCACACACTAGAGGCTGATAATTTTTGTCTTGGTTTTCCATTTCTTGTAATATGCTCTGGCACAGCTCCTACAAACACAAGGGAGCATATTTCACAAGATCAATCCACTTTCTGTTGACTTCTTTTTCTCCTCCGGGTGACTGACACTCCCCCCCCCCCCCCCCCCCCCCCCCCCCCCCCCCGCCCCCCCCCCCCCCCCCCCCCCCCCCCCCCCCCCCCCCATTAAGGCAGGACCTCCCTGCTTCAGCCATGGTAATTCTGCGGATGCGGGAATTCATCCCGCTGACACAGAACCGGAAGCCCCCCTGACTCATTATCACCCATTGGGAGCACGCTGCAGCTACAGAACTCCTCCCACTATGCCTGGCCCCCGACGTAGAGGCCTGGTCCTCCCAGAAGTCACAAGACAGGCCTGGCAGCACAGCCTTTGAAGACCCCACATTTCCAGGGATATGGCAAGGCCCAGTGGAGGCCTGGAAGTGGAGGCCGGTGAAGGACGCCAGGACCCACAAATGGTGAGTGAGGAGAAGCCTGACATGGGACTAAGCTGCTTTCTTATTAATTGGCCATGGGACTCCAAGCAGGTCAACCCCTCCTCGGCTCTGCTTGGTCACCATGATGACTCTCATTGCCGCGGTGTTTTCAGTCTATAAGGGAAGGCTTTCTTGGGGCCACTTCAAGTGGCTTTTAAAGGGACGGCCCCAGAGTGCTCTGCCCTGCCCTCTGCTCGTAAAGCTCTCTGGGGCAGGCAGATGGAGAACCCCCGGAAGCAGCAAGGCCTGTGGGGAAGGGCAGTCTCTCCCTCCTTGCCTTTCCCTTTTCCTTGCTGCTTACTCTAGGAAGCCCCTGCGCTCCAGGGAGGCAGTCAGGGGCCTTGGGGCTGGGCTGGCTCTTCGGCCTTCCGCCCCCAAAGGCCCATCTCCCACCACCATCGTCCTGCCCACAGCCACGGCCTCTAGGTTCCTCTTTCATCAGTCATGTCAGAGGAGGGAACTCGAGATCCCCGGTGTTTCTGAAGCCTTTTCAGAAGCTGGTCACTGGCCACCCAACAAAGCTGCCATGGGCCTCATCCTCCCCACACCTGCTCTTACTCGGAGTCCCCTTTCCAGCACTAGCCAGCCTCTGGGAGGTAGGGCAGTGATGGACCCTGGGCCTGGACTAAAGAAGGCCCAAGTTTGAATCCGGCCTGACACCAACTAGCTGAGAACTCTGGGGAAAATCATTTGGCCTTGCTCAGCCTCAGTTTCCTTATCCACAAAATGGGGATAAACAGCACCTTCCTCTCTAGGTGGGGACAAGCCAAGGAAGTGGGATGCTGACAAACCTTAAAGTGTCTCTCAGATGCTCACTGTTATTAGACTGTCCAGCCAGCTCAGCACCATTTATTATGTGTGTACCACACAGTGGGCACTGGGCTCAGGGACACCGCCCTCTGCTCCTCCCCAATCACATCCTTCACTTTACGCTATTCCCAGAAGGCCATCCTCCTCTCTTGACCTGTCATCAACTTCCTAAGCATTTTCTAAAACAGAACTCCAGCCCCTAACCAATTGGAATAATAATAAAGTGATAACTTTATCTTGTAATTCTTGATTGCATTCAATATGATTGGGGGGGAGGAAAGAGGAGGGGAGAGGTGAGGCAAATGGGGTTAAGTAACTTGCCCAGGGTCACACAACTAGGAAGGGTCAAGTGGCTGAAGCTGGATTTGAACTCGGGTCCTCTGACTCCAGAGCCAGTGCTCTATCCAGGGGTCCTCTAACTTTTTAAATAGGGGGCCAGTTCACTGTCCCTCAGACTGTTGGAGGGCCGGACTATAGTAAAAACAAAAACTTTGTTTTGTGGGTCTTTAAATAAAGAAACTTCATAGCCCTGGGTGAGGGGGATAATCGTCCTCAGCTGCCACATCTGGCCCGCAGCCATAGTTTGAGGACCCCTGCTCTATCCACTGGGCTACTCAGGTGTCCCTAAAACATACTACTGAAATTCTGTTAACAATCTATGGTCAGATCCTTCTGTTACACTGTTAAGCTCCAAAACGATAGGGATCATGGTTTAGATCTTATTTAAATTCTGTATGTTCTTCAAGGCAACAGTGCTTTGCAAAGAGCAGGTATTTTATAAATAAATGCAGCACTGAATTTTCAATCTCCGCTCTTAGTCAATCCAGTCCTTTCCTCTCTCTGTTGCTGCCTGTGAAGGAAGCCAGACTGGGGCTGGGAGCAGGGTAGAGAAATATTAAGAGGGACCCCAATGAGAAATTGGATGGCCAACATTAGTTCATCTGTGTGCTGCCTGTCTGTCCCAAATGGGAATAAATCAGCTAAACACTATTCATATAAGTATGGACTGCTCAAAGTGTCACAAACCACTTCACTGGAAGAGCCAAGAAAGCTTCAATAAATGGCCTTGCCAATGCAGTTCTTTAACAATTTAAAAGTTCTTCAAGAAAGAAGCAATTTCAGGAATTCTTCTCAGTGATTTCAAGTCATCTGTGCAAAATCTATAAGCAATGAAAAAAGGATTTTCCCAAACTCAAGCTCACTACTACCTCATAATGCATTTTTACACCTTTGAGAAGACATTTGTGATTAAATCATATCAAAGAAAAACATGGAGTTCCAGAAGTTAAAATCTATGAGTTGTCCTGGATGGTTACTGGGATCCTTTCCAAAACTCAAATTCTCTGATTCTGTGGTTGAAAAGGCCACTTGTCTCCTCTTGGCTTCTCAGACCAAACCCACTGTTGTCCTTTAAGCTCTCAGGGAACACAAGTGGTATAGCAAGAAGAGTATCACTTCTTGAGGCAGATGCCCCAGGTTCAAATCCTCCCTCTAATACTACCTGGGCAGGTCATTTAACTTCTTTGACCTTCAGTTTTCTCCTCTGTAAGAAGGAACCTCTTAAGCTCCTTCCGCTCCCTGATCCCAACATTGTACTCACTTGCAGCTCTCTGGGATAACCACACTCTGGAACGTGTTTTGTAAGGAGGACTCTGATGGGTTTCATGATTTCAGGAAAGGACGGTAGTGTACTATACATAGTTAAGCACCGCTTAATGAGATTTAAACATACAGATACACAGGATAATCTGCAAAAGAATCACACATTCAGATTTAATAATTCTGACAAAACTGGTTTAACCATCTCAGAGAAATCAGTGGCCCCAATGAAAAATGAACTTTAATGACGATTCTGAAAATTGTTACTATAATTAAGGAAAGCCCAGATAATTTCAGTGAGTCACTTTGAAAATTTCTATGCCTTCTGCACGGAATCAGAAGCAGCTTGCCCTATTAAAACAGATTAGATCAATACTGAGACATATTTGTCAAGGAGTTAAGAATAGACACTATCTGGAAAACTTTACATAGACTTTGAAATAAGAAGAAAAAGATATGGGAAAACACAATAAACCTGAAAAAATGTGCACTAGTTTCTGTTTCCAGTCAGAGAGATAAGCTTCAGGCTTAAACAAGTATCTTAGAAAAAATGTCTTTCTCTCTCTCTCTCTTTTTTTTTTTTTTGAGAAGTGATAATACTACCTGAGAAGTTTAGGAAGGGTTTTGAAATCACAAAGTGAGAGAGAGCCCCAAAGAGCACCTATCTGTATGTGTTTGCAATAGGGCCATTGTGGCAAATTATCTAAAATCAACAAGGTTCATCAACCAACAGCCTCTGCTGACACGTCTGCCTGCTTTTCCCACACTTAGTGATGCCACTGAAGGAAGTGGGCCTGAAGGCACGTATCCACTTTCAGACAAGTCAATATTTGCTCACAGCTGGGTGCTGAGGTACCAGATAATACAAGTAGTTAAAGCCAAGTAAATGTCTACACTACAACAGACGGAGGAAGAGACAGACCCCAAAGCAGCACAGGAGCCTCAGGAAGGAAGACAAAGCCTCCAACTCGCCGTCAGAGAGTCCGGGGGTGGGGAGACGCACATAGGCTATATGACCACGGACTAGTCACTCAACTGCTCTGAGTCTCAATTTCCTAATCTATAAAATGGGAAAAGCAATGTATGAATTACCCTCCTTCTCTATCAATAGGACTGCTAGATTTCCACTCCAAGCTTTTCAGTTTTTTTCATACTGTCTGAAAACTCCTTGAGGGCAAGAGTGCCCTTTTCATCTCATCTGTACCCCCAGCCTTGGCACAGTGCCCAGCTGTCAGTGTTTAATATGTTAACTGACTGGAATGGAACTACCTTTCCCAGAGATTGCTATAAAAAAAGTATGATGAGAATAACTGCTTACAAAGCAGGATGCACTACCAACACCTGCAACATTTTAAACAAAACAAAGACAAGCCTCTAGCTCACAACCCCCGCCCTAGCTGGGCAGTTAGTTTTTCTCTTCCAGTTCCCCACTGACCCTGTCGCACAGACCTGACGTGATTGGTTTCTGTTTCACTGCTTTCCTTTAAGGTATTCACTCTGCTGAGCGGGAGGCCTCTCTTGGGCCACGTGTCCATATCGTCCTTACTGGAAACAAGGAGCAGTTCCGAATTTCTTCCTAGTGGTTTGAAAGGATGCACCAAAGTATAACCTACATATCAAGGTGAAAAAGTGACATGAAGAACTGTGAACACAAGTGGATATAAAGAGTTAAAACCCTAAATTCTAAATACAGGGCCTACGATAATTTTCAAGGAAACACAACTAGAGCCCATGAATGGAACTGACATCTCCGTGAAGCAAAAGCAGCAGACCCACTGGAGGCTTCTGAGAGCTATGGGCACATGGGCACTCACAAGACTGAAAGAACAGAGGAATTAAGGCCTGTTGCTAGAACTAGAAGGCCTTTGCCTTCCTTAGCACTAGGTAACACAGACCAAAGTAGTATGAGATAATGGAGACGGTTTGGCAGTGGCCACATGGTTTGCACTATTAAGAGCTAGAAGGGATTTTAAGAGTCCATCCATCACAAATGTTCTTCTACAGATAAGGAAACTAATTAATTATAAGACAAACAATCTGATGAAGTCAGAAGACAATGAGTCCAAAACCAGTCAGATGCTTCCCAGCTGTGTGACTAAAACTCTGAATTTCAGTACTGTATCTTCATCTCTAAGACAGATAACAATACCACCTATTTCACTGAGTTTCTGTGAGGAATGTACTAAAAACAGAGTATTAGGAGAAATGGTGGAACTAGAGGCGCCCAAATTCCCTGCAAACCACTCAGTGCTTCAATTAAAAAAAGAATTAGGAGAATGATCAGAACTCCAACCCAGCTGAGGTATATAGAAGACAGGTGGAATTCTACAAAAATCCACAAATAGACAAGCCAGGATAGGTGGCAAGCATAGTACAGAACATCACCAAGGTGTCTAGAGAAGGGTCCCTTCTTGGAGCCCAGAACAGCATGGTCCCAAATGTGGAGACCTGAGAAGGGCTCTGAGAAGCAGGGACAAGAGTTGAATCTTGATGAAAAGAGAGAGAAAAGGGCCTTCTGGGATTCAGGCAGAGTACAGCCTGAGGGTGAGCCCCCTGGCATTGTCAGAAGGGCCCAGCACAGAGGCCAGGGTCGGGGCATCCTGGGAGTTCCCCCAACAATGGGAGAAAAGGGCCTCAGAGACATCCAGGCAACTCCAGGCCAACTCGGCATTCAGGCAACCTAGCAATGAAGCACTGAAGCAGACCAAGTTAAATAAATCCTAATCTAAGGTTAGGCTGGGGTCTCTTCTCTCCCTGCTCCAGCCCCAAACTAGACACTGAGGCGGCAAGCAAGCCAAGGAGTAAATTCCTTGGACTGAGAGAGGCCCAGAGGTTAAATCCCAAGGAAGAGAGCAACTCCATAAATCCAAGTGGAGCCTTGAGAAGGAAAAATAATGGTCTGAACGCAATACTTACAACAGTAGCTGGAAGAGATCAAATGAGATTTAAAATGGAACTCCTAAGGTTGAAAGAATGTCAGAGAAGTGAAACCTTAGACAGTGAGAAACCTTTCCCAAGAACAGAATTCTCTAAACTGGTTAAACAATGAACTGAATATTTAACTATAAAAAAGCAAGCTTGTCTAAAAATCTTAATTTTCAAGATATTGTATCTACAGAATCAGTTCCAATGTAGAAGACCAAAAGCCATGCCCCCAGTGAACAAAATGCAGAAGGAAAGAAATAAGCATTGTCTCCCCTACGTGACAGGCAATGTGCTAATAATCCCTTTTCAAATATTATTTCATGTAATCCTCTCAACAACTCTGCAAAGTAGGTGCTACCACCATCACCAATTTAAAGTTGAACTATGGAAAACAAAGAGCTATCAAACTATGCATACCCTTTGACCCACCAGTGTTTCTACTGGGCTTATATCCCAAAGAGATTTTAAAGAAGGGAAAGGGACCCGTATGTGCCAAAATGTTTGTGGCGGCCCTTTTTGTAGTAGCCAGAAACTGGAAATTGAATGGATGCCCATCAATTGGAGAATGGCTGAATTGTGGTATATGAATGTTACGGAATATTATTGTTCTGTAAGAAATGACCAGCAGGAGGATTTCAGAAAGGCCTGGAGAGACTTAGATGAATTGATGCGAAGTGAAATGAGCAGAACCAGATCATTACACACGGCAACAACAAGATTATATAATGATCAATTCTGATGGATGATTCAAACTAGTTCCAACTATTCAGTGATAAAGAGAGCTATCTATACCCAGGGAGAGGACTGTGGGAACTGAATGTGGATCACCACATAGTATTTTTACCTTTTTTGTTTGCTTGGTTTTTTTATCTTTCTCATTTTTCCCCCTTTTTGATCTGATTTTTCTTGTGCAGTATGAAAAATGTGGAAATATCTTTAGAACTGCACATGGGCTGCATATATTTTAACATATGTTGTTGTTTAACATATATTGGATTACTTGCTGTCTAGGGGAAGGGATGGGGAGAAGGGAGGGAGAAAAATCTGGAGCGCAAGGTTTTGCAGGCGTGAATGCTAAAAACTATATTTGCATGTATTTTGAAAAGTGAAAAGCTATTGCTATAAAAACAATAACAACAACAACGACAACAACTAACTAATAAACTTTTCCCCTTGATTTGGAGAACAAAAAATAACCTGAGGCAGAGGTTAAATGACTTGCCCAGGCTCACATATCTAGTAAGTGTCTGAAACAGGGTCTTCCTGACGCATGAGAAATGCTTTAATTTGCATTTCTCCAATTATTAGAAATCTGGAATGTTTTTCACAAGATTATTGATAGCTTGGATTTCTTCATTTGAGAACTGCTGCTCATTTTAGGTTAGGTAGCAAATTAAAACAATCCTGAGGTTCAATCCCACATTCATCAAAGATGACAAAGATGGCCACTATTGGTCAAGCTATGGCCCCCTCGTGCCCTTGTTGAGCTGTTAACTAGTCCAGTCTTGGAATATACTGCAACAATTGCAAACTGTTCATGCTCTTTGACCTGGCTAAACCATGGCTATGTCTATACACCAAAGAGATCAAAGAAAGTAAAATGACTGACAAAAACAAGCATATTTTTATTAGCAACTTTTTGTGGTGACAAAAAAAAAAACTGGAAACTTAGGGTGGTGCTGTACCTCCCAAGAAATAGCTAAATATATACTTTAGTACAGCATTATTTATTAGATTATTATATTAATATTATAGTATATTAATTAATATTAATAATATTAATTATTATTATTATTATTTAGAACAGCATTATTGTGTTATTATGAAATGTATAATTTCAGAGGAAACCAGGGAGAATTCTATGAACTTAAATAAAGTGAACAGAAGTATTTTTGTTCTTTCTTTCTTTCTTAAATAAAGACATTAAAAAGAAAAATAATTCTAAAAGATTTTAGAAATCTGATCTACATAATGATGAATTGGAAATTTTAAACTATGACATGCCATCTAAACACCTCCTGTCAGAGAGGAGAAGGACTTAAAATTTAAAATGAGACATATATTATTAGACAGTGACAATAGCAGAATAAATGCTTGTAAAAATAAATACAAGTTATTTAAAAAAAACTTTTTAGCTCTAAAAAAATAATTAATTTAGTTCCTTGAGTCTAATCTCATTATTTCATTGATGAAATAACTGAGGCCAGAGTAAAAAGAGCCATGCTCTAAATCACATAGCCAAGTAAAGCCAGAAACAAATGCACGTTGCTCAACTTCAAACCTAGTATTCTTTCCAAAACAACTGATTAAAATGTGAAAACGAAAATTGGGGAATGGACCCAAGCGTTACTTGGAAAATGGTAGCCTACTGTGCTGACACAGGAAAGAAACTAAGAGTCCCTTTGTGATAACTGTATTGGAAATTGTATCATTCAAAGTATAATTTAGAAAACAAAATTAAAATGCCAACATAGACATTTCAAAATAATAACATTAGATTTTAACTAATATTGACTAATTAAGGAGACAGGATTTTACTCATTGCCTCAAAGAAACTCACCTTGAGTATCTTTGTTGGGAGTTGCTATGTGAAGCACTCCAGCAAGGAAGTTAATAAGTTCAGGTACAAATCTCTGGGACAAGGATACATATTCCAGGAATAAGCAGCACACAAACAGTCCTTTAACAACATCTTGGAGTGATGTGACAGGGCACTAATAAAAGAGTGTATTAAAAAGGTCTGAGTCACTATTTTGTCTCTAAAAATTGTCAGTAATAGATTTGATCAATTTCTAAACTCAATGGATAGGCCATTTATAAACCACTTTTTAAAAATTTCAGGTAAAGTTTACAACAGCAGATCCTTACTACATAGTTAATATGTGAAATGGGCCAATAATATTGGTACTTCAGTTTGCAATGAAAAATGTCTTGTTTTAGCTACTGAAGCCAACAGAGGGAAGCAAAACAAAACAAGATAACCTAGACATTATCAACTTATAATGACCTTTTTTGAAGATCACCCTTTGCCCTGGCCTTTAATCTCTAATCGTTCATTTTAGTTTTTCCAACTTGGGTCACAGGGCTGTCTAGAAAACAGACCGTCAAGGACTGAGTCTGAAAGCATTTTATTATCCTGATGTCAGCTACATCACCTAATAAATGGCTGTGGTATCTTCAGGCTTTCAAAGGCTATCTTCTCTTACAGATGACTGCCCATAGCTGGCAGGTAGGATTCTTAACAGCTGATTATAATAAGAACTGTGCAGTAAAACCTCATTTATTAGAAAATGAAATAGGATATTTTGACTACTTTGGGGTATACTTTAAAAAAAATGATACATGGCAAAATGAAAATTAAACATTTCATGACATACCTTAGTGAGAATTTGACTCATACACACCAGTGCAGGTGTTACTACTGGATGCCAGAAGTCAGAAGTCGGAAATAATATTCCAGTAATTTTCAAATAAATGAGCTGAAAAGGTTTTATTATTAACAAAAGATTAGGGAAGTGGCAGAATACAGTTTTGAAAAAGCCTTCAGAATTAGATTATAAAGACATAGAAAAAACTGGCATAAAACTGACTAAATACACCCATGGGTCTAATATGAATATTTCCAAAGGTTTTATAATAAATTTAGATACACTACTTCTTGTTAACTCTTCAGAAAAAACGTAAAGGTCCAGAGAGGGGCCTCTACTGGCCCCTCCAAATAGCCAATTATCTTAAATGATCAGGAAGATTCATAACCAAAGAAATCATTAATTCCTATGTCTGGGGTGGGGTATGAAATTAGAAGGGCTAAAGCTGACTAATTAATTAAATTGAAATAAATGGACTATCCAGTTTCGAAACCACATCTTGAGATTTAGTTTTCTCCTCCTTAAAATGGGGCCAATAATACTTCTGCTTTCTTCTACCAGAGCTGTTGAAAGGAAAGGGTTGTAAAAATCTGATAAGTTGTGGCAGAGCTGATGATTAACTGTTACAAATTCCTTTTGTCTTTATTAGCATTTTTTAAAAATAATATATTATTTTTCCAATTACATGTAAAGATGGTTTTCAACAGTAATTTTTGTAAGATTTTGCATTCCAAATTTCTTTCCCTTTTCCCACGTTAGATGACAATATAGCATTAGCATTGTTAGAGATACCAGTGACATTAAAAAAAAAAAGAAGCCTCTCTTCCCTGCTTTATACTGTAGAGAAAACATTTCTGATAAGAGCAGCAACAACCTAAGGCCAGGATGGCATGTCTTTGCTGCAGATGCTGCTGTCGCCACTGCTACACCTGAAACCTCTCGCAGACTATGAGGCACCTCTCCTTTTTTATCCCTTACAATAACTTCGACATGGGCTACAGACTGCATTTTCTAAAATTCCAGACTTGTATATTATATTACAGAGTTACAAGAATGGTCAAAAGGTACTTTTGAATAACCAAAATTTAGACTTGTTCTGTTTGGTCTAAGAGAACAGCATTAGGATCAAAAGATAACAGTATAGGGAAACTGATTTTGGCTCAAGGTATGTAAAAACTTCTTAACAAGGGGATGGGGGTCCTCCCTGCCCTGGAAAAATTTAGGACCAGCTGGATAGTCACATTTTAGGGAGGATGTAGATAGGATTGCTTAGTTGGGTAACCACCCAAGCTGAATCCAGTTCTTTAATTCTCTCTACCTAAGAGGCTGGATCTGGAGAAGGGAGTACTTCTATTCCCTTCCTTTTCTTCTAATACATTTTTTGGTATACTTATCTTGCTGTAAGTAGGATAACTTTCAACTTTACTTAGTATTGAAGTTGCAATTGTTATTGATCACTGTCACCTTTTAGCAAAAGCTGGGACTAACAATTTATCCCAAGTAACGTTAGATTTATTATGAGCATTGATAATTCTATCAATGCTTCAAGGGCTTGTGATGAATAAGTCAGATACTTACAGAGCCTGATAAACAAGCTCAGACTTCTAAAAAGAATAAAGCTACCTCCATTCACACCTGTGGCACTTTAGGATTATCTCTTGCTCTTGTTCCCCAGCAGTTATGGAAGCACTTCCTCAGTAAAATGAAGATATTTGAAGATATTTGTATACACTAACTTATTTTCCTAATTATATTCTACTATGATGCCCTATCATAGTGGAGTACACCCTAAATTATGATGAACTGGAGAACAAGCCTGTGGAAGCAGAGGTCGCAAAGCTGCTGGGGGAAAGCCCTTGGCAACCCTTTATTTTTCTCAAGACACTGTATTATGTTGTGAACTCCCTGATGGTGCTACAGAAGTGATCATTATCATAATGAGTTGTTTTTAATTCTACTTGGCATCAAAATTGTTGATTTTCTATCATTTCGAGGCTCCTTTTTAATTAAAAACATTTTAGTTAATTGTTTACATATGAAAAATTCTCTCAGGTTTTACTGTACTCCATTTTCCAGATTATCCATGAAGCCCCGGGGATTATACAAGTTATACTGTATTCTAATAATTAACCTTTTTGTGAAATGTAAAATAGAACTTAATGTCTAAGTTGTTGTACATTATGGGAAAAATAGCCAATTTTTACTCCACAGAACATGTCACTTACCACATCTAATCCTGGAAATGATGCACGACCTTTGATTTCAATCATTTCTTCCATCTCATGTACAACGTCTCTGAGGACAAATTTAACAGAACTGCTTGCAAATTCAGGAAACATCTGGCAAAGATTGTACAACTGCCTGTTAACCAAAAACACAAGTCATCGTTCAACTACTCCAGAAAGTAAAACCAACAGAGAGAGAACCACCCTCCCCACAAAAAAAAAATCACCTTGTTAGGACACCAATGAGGTACCTGCTAATTCTCATTGACTGGATTCAACATGAAACTCTTGTTAATAGTTAGAACTGCGAAGTCTTGGCCAAAATCACTTTGTTCATATTCTGCTAGGTTTCTGGATGATCCAGCCCCGAGTTTTCCTAGTAAATCTATATTCTAGCTATGTTCTCTGTCCACTAATCTCACTACAGGTCTTATGGGCCAATTACTTTCCTTTTCTGGGCTGTGGCTTCTTCCTCTGTAAAATAAAAGCCCTGAATCAGATGTTCCCTAGATACCTTTCTTAGTCTTACAGATTTTGAATCTTTAAGGGACAGAGATAACCTGTTACATATGTGTCCACAGAAAACCCTCCTTCTTTTATAATATCCTGGATGCATTTTTGATAATTTTAAAGATGACAAAGATTCTCAGAATCTATCTGACTCAATGAAGTACCATGTTTTACTTACACAATTAATTTGTCAACAGTTTTTAGATCTGGTGGGGTCTTAGTAGCCAAATCCCCAATGTACTCCAGAAGGAAGCCAAATAGTTTCTGAAATAACATCAAAAAGAAAATGATATATTGAGTAGTATTAAAAGGAAAAAATTCTCATCCAATTAAATATTATCAGTACCTAGGTAGGGCTCCTACCTAAAAAATTTGGACAGACTGAGAAGGCAAAGGAATGGGTTCTTTGCAATTTCAAGATGCACTGATTAAACTAATAACATATTTAAGGAAATTAAAAAAAAAAATCAGAAGAGAATATGACAACCACTGTCACAAATCTCAAGTTTCCTCACTCCTGATCATAGTCACTGGAATGTAAGAGTAGCTGCAAGCAGGAAAAAATGTAATAAAAGGACTGGGAAGGAAAGGCAGACTGTCTGTCACCTATTACACCACCTTCTCTTCCTCCTCCTTTCGCCTCTGCTGCTCTCTCTCCTTTCTCTTACTCTTCCCTCATCATCATCAAGTCACAGAATATAATCACAATAACCCAGAGCTAGACATCATCTAGTCTAACTGCCTCATTTCACAGCTAACAGAGGACTCCTGACAGGGTAAGGGCCTGCTCAAGGTGGCAGAGTAAATTGGTAGCATGGGTCCAGCTTTGGGAGCCCAGGGCCTGCCTGGGACACTTTCCACGGCTTGGACTGAATCCAACCCTTTTGCCGACCCAATGGACTGAACTGAAAGCAAGCCTTGGACAGCAAAATTGTCACCAAAGGTTCATCAAGCACCTAGGTTAGTTCCTGGCAGGCAAGATATAGAGATTGAACAGATATAAAAAATGAACATTAGATAAAGGCTCTGACCTTCAGAAACAATCTAAGAAAGTAAAAGCAACACAAATAAAACAGTTTTGAACAATGCAAGACAGTGTGCCCAAGTGTTAAAGTACTACAGGAATTTGCAGAAGGAGACTGAGGGAGAATTGCCCATAAGTCCTACCTGGCTGCTTTAGGATTTTGCTGATGGAGGAAATTTTCTCCTTAGATGTTTCTAATTACTACACTGAAAATTTTTTGAGAAGAGTCCTATCTTTTATGAAATGTATTTTAATCTGGGAACTAGCTATTTAAGGCTGGGCAAAGTATTGTCTTCAGTTTCCCTCTCTAGAGCAGGGTGGCCTCTTAAACTTTTTGCTTAAGAAATTTTTATGTGACCCTGGGTATGTAGGTATGTAAAACAAGTACACAAATTGAACACTTACTTTGCTAATTTTGGGACTTCCACATGCAGTTACAAGACCCCATATAGGGGTGCACCCCACAATTTAAGAAGCTGGCTCTAAAAGATATCTATAACAATGATGCTGCCTATCCTAATTTATAGGATAGATCACTGAAAATATGACAAAACCAATGTGAAAAGTTTGGGATTAAAAAATGCCGGCCTACTTCTGTCTCTCTAATGCACCCCCTGCAGGCTGCTTCGCTCCATCCTCCCAGGCCTTCCTTCTTCTGAGCCATCACCCCTTTGTCTGTGTCCATCTGCTGCCCCTGACCCCATCCTGTCTCTGGTTTGGGTTCATGTGGGGCTTGCAGCTTTTAGCCCCATGCCAGCATGCACCGATTGCACATTCGGTATTGGTAGAAGAGAGCAGGGACTACGATTTAGTAAGAATGCAATGATACACATTTACACAATGAGTTTATGTCAACAATGTGACAACTTGAGCCTCACAACAACCCTCCTGGATAAGAAGACAGCTATGATTATCTCCGTTTTACAAGAACTCAAGGCTAAGAGGTTGAGCGATCTGCCCAAGAACTAGAGTTGAGAACTGAACCCAGTTCCAGCACAAAGTGACTCAAAGCGACAATAATGAGGAAAAGTCATAGGTTCAATCTGTTGGTTCAACCTGATTCATAGGTTCAAGCACCCAGTCCATAGAATTGTAGATTAGAGTTCAAAGATCACTATATCACTCAGCAAAAGGGGACTTAAGTGACCTACCCAAGGTCACACAGGCTCCCAAGTCAGAGAACCAGGATTTAAACACTGTTGTGAATCACTCTGGGTTAATTCTGAGTGAAACTCTTGAAGTTTCCTGGCCAGTTAGAACAACATGGCTTGTTCTGAGAGAATGCGAGAGGAGAACTGGACAGAGACTGTGGACGATCCTGAACATGAGGCTGAGAAGGGATGACAGAGAATTCCATGCGAGAGGCCACATGCTAGAAGCAACTCAGAAATGCAACAGTGCTCTGGGCATCCCGCAAACAGGGTTGGGGACCAGAAGATCATTTAATAACTCAGGAATAAGGCTGTACAACTTGAAAGAACAGAAGTAGGACAAATCTGAGAAACAATTGAAAGGGAGAACAAATAGGACCTTGGCACTCAACTGGTTGTGGAAGAAGAAAGGCTCAGAAATGAGCGGGGCCCGTGTAAACTGTAGATTCTGAGTTCACCAGAGAATGACAACAGGATCCCCACGACCCCTGGCCCCACGGGGCCCCTAGTCTGGGCTGTGCATGTGCTAAGCCCTCAGTCAGTCCTTAGTGACCATCCTCTTGCCAGGATGGAGCTGACTACCCATCTATGTGACAGCACAACTCTAGACAATGGCAGTCTTCTTTATAAATAAAGACTTAAGGTAGTAACACAGCCCTTCAGAGTCCTTTAATCCCAAACATGTAGACGTACTTCTAATTTTGCTTTGTTTCCCACAGCAAGACTTGGATGGTTGCATTTCTGAATTCTCTCGATCACCACAAGCTGCTGTTCTGCTGATTTTCCTGAGAGTAAAGACTTAAGTTCCTCATAAGAATCAGGAGCTATAACAAAAATAACCAAAAATGTTTCATAAACAATATATCCAAAAAGCAAATGAGAACACTTTGTTTCTGAGAGAAGAATAGTCATCATACGCAATACAGTGGAAGTTGAATATCTTTTAAAAACTGTGTAGAACAGTGGAAAGCATATTGGCTCTGGAATTAAGAAACTTCATTTTTTTAATATGGCTTCTGATTCTTTTTTCCTGTGTATATGACAGGATTGGAATTAACATCTAAGGCCCCTTTTAACTCCAGCTTTGTGATCCTAAGAAATTACTTCCTTTGGCAGATTCAAAATAAAAAAGGATAAATATATTTAATGTTTGCTACTTGTTTATACTGAGGAAATCTTGAAACTTATTTTAATTTCACATTGAATTTTAAAGGCTCAAAATACTCATCAAAGGAATGATTCCCCAGAATTTCATTAAAGGAAGGATCCTTAAAAGTTTAAAGAGGAGGCTGAACTAAATTTCAGAGGATCATGGTACTAAGAAATAAAAGGAACTTTGGAGATTGTCTAGTTCAACTTCTTGATTTTACAGGTGAGAAAACCGAAGACATCTGATACATAAAGGCGATAAAGAGCAAATGGATTCAGAAGCAGATTGTCTGATGATGCCCAATTCAGTTCTCTTCCCACCACACCATCCCCCTGTTGTACCCTGAACCCCAATATTGACTCAGAATATCAGTGTGATCTACAGGAACGGGACCAAATGCCAGAATGAGAAGTTTGGGTTTGACCTGACAATGAACAGGGAGGCACCACAACTTTCTGAATGATGGCAGCTGTAAAACAGCAAAGGCCCACGTAAAAGGCTTTGTAAACATCCTCACCTTCTGAAAATGTTTTGGTCGGGACCTACAGTGTGAGTGCATCTGCCCACGAGCAATCTCCGCTCACCAGTGCAGCCTGGGAGCTGCTCCCCACTCTCCACGGGAGGCAGAGGCAAGCCTTCCTGGCCAGGAGGCCCGCTCTCCAGCCGTCCGCCATGCCACGCTGGCTCTCTCTGAAAACCTTCCCAAGAGATTGCTTCAAGTATCCTCTCCATGATGTTTCTCTCCACTGGCTTCTTACATTTCACTGATTCCTGTTTTCCATCCCTGAACCACAATAGATGCTATTTATTATAGATGAGCTGCCACGCAGAGGCAGAGAAGGACAGACAGCCTGAGAAGAGACAGAATCTCCCTGTGAGCCAGAGCATAGTCTGCATGAGCACAAGATCATGTAGGTGACATCACCAGGGAGTTCTGTGGGCAGAGACAAGGAGGGAGGACTCAGAATGACTGAGTCATGTATCTCCCAAGAGGCACTTTATCTATACAAATAATCTGGCATTTACAGCCGAGGCCCAAAAAGAGAAACCTCTTCCCCAGAAAAATCCATCAAAGAGGATGTTTTTCCATGGCTCTGCACTGAGATTAAATGGTGGCTGGCTTGGACCGATCTCTTTACTAACAAACATCTTCCCCACATCACAAAAATGTTTCTGCTTAACATTAACTAGGAAATGTTCCTGGAAGCTCTTCTACAAGAAGAGGCAGATTTGCACTGGCCTACTGGCAGTACCCTACAGTCATGCAAGAAACCAACTTCATTTTCAGGATTTCTCTATTACTAACTACCCCCCAACAGCCAAAAGGGTGAAACCACAAAGCCTCTACAATGGTACAAAATATTTCACGTTCTCACTTAGTGGGCATTCTGCTCACCAATATAACAGGGTTGATTAAGTGAGTAAATGTTAATCCAGATAAAGTCTGCTAAAAGGGATACAATGATACTGACATACTGACACAAAACCAAAGTAAAAATATGTGATTTGACTTTTTTTTCCCTTTCCAGATATATAAAGTCAAGTGCAGAGAATTACCGATATGAGTCTTTTCTGCGTCATCTAAGATTAAAAAAAAAAAAAAATTCACATGCTTGCCTACCAGTAAACGTATATGGAAGTTCAGATCTAGCAGCTTCGAACACTGCTTTTTGTTTTGCATCATTTGTATTTTTTTCAGGTGCCTGAACTGGCTTTTTATTTTTATTCTCATGCACAATCTCTTCTTGCTCACTGTCCCCATCAGATTCAAGGTCGGAATGGCTATCTGGGGCATCACTTTCTTGTGAATCCTCTGTCTCTGGCTCTTCATCCTCCTCCCTTTCACTGTCTTCTTCACCGCCTTCTTGGGCTTGCTCCTCCTCATTAGGATCATCTATTTCTTGATTCATCTTCCCATCCTTACAATAGGAAAAAAAAGGCAATTATTCCTGGTAATAGCCTGTAGACACAAGAATTAAAAAATAAAAGAGCAAAGACTAAAGTGTGAAGACAGTGTCACCTCAACAGGGCACAATTAAAGTAGGTCTCTGCCTTCTTGGTACCCATTGCCAACAGCTAAGCTGCACTCTCAGACCCTTCTTCGTGGCCCCCAGGAGCTAATATAAAAGCCCAGTATGGCCACCATGATCTCTGCTAACCTGGCGCCTCCCACCTTGCCCCTAGCACTCGCCACTTTTGTGCCCTCTTCTTGATGTGTGGGAATCAAGGGAGGTGTGGATGCGAGGTAGAGGAAGGGGCCAAAGATCAGCTCTGCACCAACAGGGCACAGTGTCCACGAGGGAGCTCGCGGTCTCTGCCCGGCAGACTCTCACATGGAACATGGGGTTCAGTTCTGGGTGCCCCACTTCCCAAAGAATGCTGATAAATAGCAATGTGACAAGATCCAGTGATCAGGATGAAAGGGAATCTGGAAATATTCTGGAAGGACTGGCTGAAGGCATTGGGAATGTTGGGATTGGGGAGAAAGGCCTTAAGGGAGATATGATTCCTCTTTTAAAATACTTTAAGGGTCATCATATGAAAGATGATGAAACTTGACCTACTTTGCTTCTGAGGGGAGAACTAAGACCAAGGAGTAGGTAGAACAAGAGGCTAGATTTCAATTCAGGAGAAGGAAGAACTTGCTTTTAACAGATAGGTCTTTAAAAAAAATCAAACTAGATGAACAGGAAAATTCATCTCTGGAAATGTTTGGGCAGAACATGATTATTTGTTAGGCATTTTGTAAAGCGGACTCATGTTTCAGGAAAAAGCAGGCACTCATGATGCTCTTAAACATTGCTCCTAATACTAAAATTCTATGATTCTAAGGCCCCTTCCTGGCTTTTTCAACAAGGGGAACACATTTCAAAAGTGTGGCAAGTGTTAGAATATAATAGGAAGGATTTTTTTTTTTTTTAAACTCAAGTGTTTGAGGGGATTAGGCAATTATTGATGAAGTATATTATAGCCATTTAACTTTACAAGACATTTAAAACTAGCCATACTAACTACCTAAACTATGAGTATTACTATATTAAAATAAATTTATAAATAAACCATTCACCTATGATAAAGAAAAGCTGAAGTGAACAAATGAACAGTAAAAAATGCTTATTTCACCGATTTTGTGAACCTTCTCTAAGGAAGTAAGGTACACAGGTGTTATCATACACAGGTGTTATTATCATCTTCTCAATAATGTTTTCACATCTGATTATATTAGAAATATCTAAACTTAGTACTATGCAGAACCTGCTATTTAAAAAAAAAAAAATGAAGAGCTCCCTTCAGAAAATACATCACTCACTAAGATGAGTTCACTAGAGAATGCCACAACTAAAAAAAATCATTTCTAAACAACTCAGAATATTAAAAACCCAAATCTCTTACTTTATAAGAAAGTAAATGCCGATCATCTTTATTTAGAATGAAGCCATCATTTAAATCATCTGCCGACATGTGCTTTGGTTTTTTAGTATTTTCATCATCTTCCTTCCCAAGCATCCGGCGAAGTCTATCAGCCTGTCCCAAACAACAAAAAAAAATTAATAAAAACATTTTCATGCTGGCAGGCAAGACAAGTCACAAAAACTCAGGCAGCTTGTTGTCAACACTAAAATTGCTATATTAATGATTAAAAATGTTTTGTTATGTTCTGGGGTGACACCACACTAGGATCATAAAAGATACTGGAGCAATCACAATTGTGTCCTCCTCAATATGAATTTCCTTGTTCTATGGATTCATGTCAGACTCTGAAGATTTCCTATTTAGATTTTTTCAACAAACTAACAAATAAAATACAAGTCTTATTTGGAAGATTTAAAAGCATATTAAAAGTTTACCAATGAAAGTATAATTTTCTTTGTAGTTGAGGCCTTATGTCTTTAGTTACAGCAGAAAGGGTTTTATAATCACAAACCTTCTCCCTCTCCTAATATCATTCTTGTACTCTTCTCAAATCAATTTCTAACTGGAGATATATACATTTATGGATGCATATACACACACCTAGACAGATATGCACATATGTACACACACACACACACACACACACACACACACACACACTGGTTACAAAGAAATTCTACTACTAACTCTGGGTAAGTGCATGAAAAAAAAATTATCTTTTCTAAGTTTGCTAATGATACCATTAATATGATACAATGTATATTTTTAGAATGCAAATAAATACTACTTAAATCTAGTTTTGGGTCAAGATAAAATTACTAGATAACAGACAACATCTGAAGGCTGAATTTTCAGTCTTCTCTTTTCTTTAAAAACCTTCTTTGGATATAAAAGAGAAATGAAAAGAGGTTTACAAGATAAACACTTTCATCACATGTTCAGCCTCTTTTGATTCAAGAAGTACCATTAGTTCCAAGGTCACAATGAAGAGGAAAAATTAAGAATCAACTTGATTTAGGGTACCTCTAGCTTTTTGAGTCGTGCTTGCTCCTCTTTGGCCAACTCCTCCTCAGTCTTCATCCTGTTCGAGGGTTGTGCCTTCATTTCAAACCCAAGCTCCCGGACCATCATGTCATATGCATCAGGCTAAGGGAAAACAAGCTTTTTTAGTTAGAAGTGCTTTATATTAAGAGATCTCTGCCATCGGATGTCTGGCCACAGTTAGAAATAACTGGGACCAGGTCTGGAACTAGCCAAGCCACATCTAACTCTCTTCTGCCAAAAGAAAAACTCATAATAATACTTAAGGATTAACGAAATCAATGAGAAAGGCCTTGAAAGACTAGAAATTCCTTTCAATACATGTAGATTTAGCAAAAATATAGTTCACTCAAAAAATAAAAACATTTGTATAACAAATCAGTAAAAAAAGAATTTTTCTAGGACTAGGAGGGATCTTTTGTACTGTTATATATCTAATGTATGGAAAACTTGTTAAAAATGTCAGGAATGATAGGACTGGCTCAAAACATCTCACTTGCTGAGAAAAAATTATGAAGAACTGCGTGAAATCAAAACCTGGTCAAATAAATAAGAGCTGTTTTCTAAGAGTGTTTTAAATGAGACTGAAAAAAAGTATTTAGGAATCAACTGGATAAAAAAATAAAATAAATGTATTTGAGAAAGAATTTTTTTGTCTTGTAGAAAAAACTACTATTAGAAAAAAAAATATGTTAAACGGAAACTTCTCCTAGGTTATTTTGGGACATGATAAAATACACCTATATGAGAGGTCTGTAAGCATTAAAATAATTTAGATTCTCCTCACAGTGGCAAGATATCAATAATTTAACTTTTACAAATGGACAATTTAGAACCCAGTTCAAAGAATTAAAGTCAAAAGTAACTACATCCAAATGCCCTGGTGTCTTCCCCATCTTGTTTCCTTTCCCATACTTTCAGTATTCTTTCTCACCTTAGTGTCTTTGCTTCTGCCATGGCATGAAATGGCTTCCTCTCCCTGTCCCCACCTCTACCTACTGAAATCCCATAATTCTTCAAGGCCTGATTCAAATGTCGCCTTCTCTAAGAATCCTTTCCTGTTCCCTCAAACTAGGAATTCACGTTTCATCCTCAGTTCTTACATGGCTCTTTGTAGATTTCCTACATTCTTATATTCCATTGTGTACTAGCAGAGGTTGGTTGTGCATGTTTTTGCATCCCTTGTGAAACTTTATGTAACCTGAAGGCAAGGACCACGTCTTACTTTCTTACTTTGTACCTGGGTGGTTGCTAATACGTGGAGGTGGAATAAATGATGACTGAATAAAAGAAAAAGGGCCAGTACATAAAAACTCTCCCCTGGTTAAAATAAGTACAAGACATTCAGTATAGTGTTTATTTAATTAAATGATTTGGCTCCTACCTTAGGTTTCTCTTCTTTATCCTTTTTTTCCCATTTGGGGGTTTTGTGAGATAGGAGAGACTGGATTTCTTTCCAATCACTGTCCAATTTCTCAGTGAGTTCAAGGGCATTTTCTCGTTGAATCTGCCTCTCACGCTAGGATTAAAAAAAAAAATCACCTTACATCACATTAGTTTTCACTTCAGACTAACTATTCTTATTTTTAGCAAAGAAAGATGCTGCCACATAGTCCAAAACCAACATGGGACAATAAAAACAGAAACATTTATGAAAGGTAAAAACATAAAAAAAAAAAAAAAAAAACACTTACTACTTATGATTAGTTAACACAATTAGCTAAAATGCTACACCCCTGCTTATGAAAATGATATGCTTCTATTAAAGTCTCTTTAAACACCCCTTCTTCCTCTATCATCAAGTTTCCCATCTCTTTCCCCAGCCTTCATATTCCGTCAGATACCCCAATCTTTAGTAATAGGACCTGGCTTCAAATCCCTAGATTTGTATGACCTTACCCAAGTCATTCTGATCTCCCTGGGACTTAATTCTCATCTGTAAAATGAAGGGAATATGATTTCCTAACATACTAACTGATCTTTTCTACTGATAAACAGAAAGCTCTGCTTGTACCTAATTCTTGCATGCATTATATTCTATTTTGTATCACAGAGTTGCTAATATCCCTATTTTATCTCCCTTTTAAGACAAAGTTTCTGGAAATCAATGTATTAAATGAAATCATGACAGAGAAAAAAATTTTAAATTTTAAGTAGAATCTAAATTAAATTAAAATATTAAAAATAATATATTTTATGCAGGTGTCTAATCATTGAAATTATTAATATGTACTAGATAAGAGTTAACATTATCTTTAATCAAATAGATCTGGAATCAATTTGTGAATTTCTTCCAATGATGCACACTACATGTCCATCTCCAAGATCTTTATAAATGTTCTTTTAAAACTTTAGTACAGGATGTTCACCCAACATGCTGGAAGCTTTCCTTACTTTCTCCTGACTTTCTGAGAGCACCACCATGATACTATGTTTTTTTTTTTTTTTAAATTTATTGCTTTTTTTAAATTATAGTTTTTTATTTACAAAACATATACATGGGTAATTTTTTAACATTGACCCTTGCAAAACCTTCTGTTTGAAATTTTCCCCTCCTTCCCCACTCCCTACCCTAGATGGCAGGTAGTCCAATACATGCTAAATATGTTAAAGTATATGTTAAATCCAATATATGTATACATATTTATACAGTTATCTTGCTACACAAGAAAAAACAGATCTAAAAAGAAAAAACACATGAGAAGGAAAACAAAAATGCAAGCAAACAATAATAGAGAGAGTGAGAATGCTAGGTTGTGATCCATTCAGTTCCCAAAGTCTTCTCTCTGGGTGTACATGGCTTCCTTCATCACTAAACAATTGGCACTGGTTTGAATCATCTCATTGTTAAAGAGAGCCACGTCTGTCAGAACTGATCATTGTAGAGTCTTGTTGTTGCCATGTATAATGATCTCCTGGTCCTGCTCATTTCACTCAGCATCAATTCATCTAAGTTTCTTCAGGCCTCTCTGAAATCATCCTGTTGGTCATTTCTCACAGAACAATAATATTCCATAACATTCATATACCACAACTTATTCAGCCATTCTCCAACTGATGGGCATTCATTCAATTTCCAGTTTCTGGTCACTACAAAGAGGGCTGCCACAAACATTCTTGTACATACGGGTCCTTTTCCCTCCTTTAAGATCTCTTTGAGATATAAGCCCAGTAGTAACAGTGCTGGCTCAAAGGGTATGTGCAGTTTGATAACTTTTTGAGCATAGTTCCAAATCACTCTCTAGAATAGTTGGATCCATTCACAGTTCCACCAACAATGTATTCGTGTCCCAGTTTTCCTACATCTCCTCCAACAATTGTCATTATCTTTTCCTGTCATTTTTGCTAATCCGAGAGGTGTGTAGGAGTATCTCAGAATTGTCTTAATTTGCATTTCTCTGATCAATAGTGATTTGGATCAATAGTTATTTTCACGATGGACTTTTTACCCATACTTATCAGTATCATAATATACAATGTCACCTTTTCATATGACTAGAAATAGTTTCAGTTTCTTCATCTGAAAATTGTTCATATCCTTTGACTACTTATCAATTGGAGAATGGCTTGATTTCTTATAAATTTGAATCAATTCTCTATAAAATTTGGAAATGAGGCCTTTATCAGAACCTTTGACTGTAAAAATGTTTTCCCATTTTATTATTTCCCTTCCAATTCTGTCCGCATTAGTTTTGTTTGTACAAAAACTTTTTAACTTAATATAATCAAAATTATCTATTTTGTGATCAATAATGATCTCTAGTTCTTCTTTGGTCACAAATTCCTTCCTCCTCCACAGATCTGAGAGATAAACTATCCTATGTTCTTCTAATTTATTTATAATCTTATTCTTTATGTTTAGATCATGAACCCATTTTGACATTAACTTAGCATACAGTGTTTAGTGTGGGTCAATGCCTAGTTTCTGCCAACTAGTTTCCAATATTCCCAGCAGTTTTTGTCAAATAGTGAATTGTTATCCCAAAAGCTAGCGTCTCTAGATTGCTATAGTTATTATTTTGAACAGGACACTATGATGTAGGATGCTGGCATCCACCTCTTCACTGACTTTTGGGTGATACTCATTTTTAGTTCTTTAAAGGGAATACTATTCCAAATATCAGTATGGAAAAGATGGGCCTTAGCTTTCATTTCATAATTTGCAATTTTCCCCATAACAATTAAAGCTTGTTTGTTATCTTCTTTCTGTTCAATTCTGGGGGTAATTTTTCTAACCAAATATATACTGAAATAAGAACAAGGGATTCTTCAATCACGTGTATATGAATAAAGCTTCTGTGTAGATGGGCAGGCAGAACTGTTTTGAGTAATTAAAGATTTCTTCTAGAAAGCTCAGCTTTGTCCTGGGGCTTGATGTAATCAGCACAATGTCATGTGTGAACACAAGTATTTGAAGAACCTCAATATTTATGAGGACTCTCTTCTCAAGTGGGACTCTATGCAGGATTTCCTCCTTCATAGTGACAAATATTTTTGGTAAATATGCATTTTCCTTTTTATTACTCATCTAATATCCACAATCAGAGGGATCATAGAATAGTATTATTTGTTTTAACATATTATAAGAAATCCTGAATGATCTTAAGATATGGATGAGAAACACCTTCGCCATTAAAAAAAAAAAAAAAAAGCTTGTAGCATTTTGTTCTAATTTAATTTAAATCTTTTTTATTGTCAGCAATATATACAATAGGATCTTAATATCCTTTATATTTTCTGTAACATATAATCCTCAACAACATGTGGCTAGGTTACCATTATTTTCATAATGAACTTTTTACCCATACTTATCAGCATCATAATACACAACAAGCAAATATCCCGTGAAAGAATGTTTCTTGTTGCTCCTGGATGTATGACAAAAACTCACTCAGCCAATTTCTTTCTTTTCCTGTCCAAGGAGAATTCATGAACCATTCTTTCAATTAACTGCAAATTCCTTCTTCTCTCTGATTTTTCTTATAATAAGCATGTCAAGACTGGAAATATGTCCATTTGTTGGTTACTGGTAAAGGATCTTATATTTAGAATACAAAAAGACAAACTGAAATGTATTAATGATCTAAAATCTGTATATAATTCTTACTACTCTTTGACTCTGTTTCCACTTGTCTGCCATCATTTTTGAAGAAGTAGAAGGGAGGAAAAGAGAAGCTGTATATAACAGATCATAGTTCATTTTCTTTTGTTTTACCACTCTCATTTGTGGCTCATAAAAATGCTGTGAGGTAGATCATACAACTATTATTCTGTTTTATAGGATGGGAAACTGAACCTTACAGACATGAAACAAAGAAAGCTGATTTATCACCGGGTGGCCAGCCTACTGGTCACACTACATCTCTGCAATTAGCTTAGTAAGTCTGATGGAAAAAAAACTTGTCTGTTATCAGGGGCACATTCAAAGCTTTCCCAATATGGCAGAACTTGCCAGAGCTTTTCCTCCCCCTTTACCTCCACCCTGCCACTGGCATTGTCTTTGAGAATTCAGGATCATTTCTATATCACAGTGAGGAAGTGAGGTAGGACTTTATTTCTTCTACAAAATATCTATATTTAAAAGGAATTATATTAAACCACATTTTTAAAAGTTTTAAACATAGTCAAAATGAAATAAAATCATACACACACACACACACACACACACACACACACAAGTGTGTATGTGTGGCATTTAATTTCATTATTAATATTGTTCCTTGCTAAGAACACAAACCTACCTTCTCTTGTTTTGATTTTGCAATGAGTTCTTCAATCAGTTCTTTACGTGACTTTGGTTTCTCTTCCTCCTCTCCTGGTTCAGAGGTTTTCTTGCGAAGGAGCCCGCCCCCTCCTCCAAAATGGGAAGCAGTTAACTCAGCTGCAGAAAAAATGGTGAGAACTAAGATGAACCACACACAGATTCACTATTTGGGAGTGTACAATTACAGTATTTTGCCAACATTTCTTTCAAGAGAAGTCATAAGAAGAACTGAGTAATTCTACATTCAAGCAAAAATTTCACAAAAATCATCTTGAACACAACATATATATGTATATAGGCACTAATCAAATATTACAATGGAGCCTTCAGTCAAATCCAATTATTAAAATTTAACCCTACCATTAGAATCCTCAATTACAAGAATTATTTTCCCTCCAAAATCAACTTTTGGGGAGAAAGAAGCAAAACGCAAAGAAATGAAATGAAATCAGGGACTTGTTTCAAAAAAGGAAGGCTAAGTGAGATAGAAGAAAAAGAAATTAACTTCCAATTGTATTCTAGGATTACATTTAGTTCAATGTCATATATCTTCTTGCTCTACACCTAGAAAATGATTATGTTCTATATTCAGGGATAATTATCCACATAGGAGTTCATCTGAAGATTCTTTTAAAATGTTCCTTTAGTACAATTTAGCTATGATTTGATTTATACATGATTTCTCAAAAAACATTCATTACATAAATTAAAATGTATAGACACACAAATCATGTACACATACAAATTGTATTTAAGGTATTTTTAAAAATTAGGATGTTGTAGTTGAAGAGATGAAAGGATCCCACTGGGCACTGAAAGGTATGGAACAGATCAGAATTTCCTCTTGCTCTCTGCTCAGATTTCTCAGGATTTTCCATTTCCCCTTCAAGCTTTCTGTCAAAACTCCCCTTCTTTCCCATCTCCCTGGTTTTATGCTGATAATGTGTGGAAAGGACCACCAGATGCCAACAATTCAGCCCATTTCTCCTTCCCAACAGTGATGGGTCTGGATTGATACTGGCTCAGGGCAACTGGGGTCATTCATGGCACTTCAAAGAACTGGGGGTCCTCAACTATAATCCATGCAATAAAATGGTGGATCATAGGGTCTTAACATCTGCCCTGCTGCTGTGCCAGACTATGAAGTCTTAGCATCTACTGTTCAGCTCAATCTTAAAGGCCATAAAGCTTTTCCACTAGCCTTGCAATTGAGCCTTCCTGGGAATGTTTTCTCACTCCATTAAATATTAGTTCCTAGAGAACAAGAATTGTTTTGCTTTTCTGGTTGTATGTCCAGCATTTAGCACAAAGTAAGCACTTAAATGCTCTTTGTTCATAGACAAAAATGAGTTTCTCTATTTTTACCAATGGCGGATTTTATAAAATCTTTTAGTTAAGACTCATTACTGTGAAGCACTTGAAAGATAGAGTTTTAAAAATAAATTCCTGTTAGCTGGGAGCTAGATTTCAAATAACAAGCTATTTTGGGTACTTCATAAGTTTTTATTTTATACTTAGTAAATGACTTTTTAAAAAAGCATTTTAATCACAAAGCACTTTTATTAACACTCTTCATCAGTGTCTCATGAAGAAGCTATGCAGATGACCACATAAATACTGTTCCTATTTTATAGGAAGGGAAACCAAGTCTGTAAGAGGTGAAGTAATCTGTTCAAGGTCACACAGCTAGTAAATGTAGAGTTAACATTTGGCTTTAATTCTTATTGGTAGGTGTTCCCTACACTCAGAGTTAATCTGTAACTCATTTTAATCTGTACTTCTAGGTGCCATATAGGAATTCATTAAATGGCTATTAACTTTTTTCTTAATAAAAACACCTTGTCAAATACTCTTGAAATAAACAAGATATAATGATTCTGAGAGGTTTCTAGATTTTTCCATGTTGGTAGGATTAAAAAATTTAGAACTGGAAGGGTTCTTTGAAATTATTTTGTTTAACCTCTTCTTTTTTACTGATGAGTAAACTGAGACTCAGAGAGAGGAATTGATTTTCTTAGGTCACAAAAGGAGTAAGAAGCTGCCTTAAAGGCACTAACTGGTTAAGGGTTGTTTAGAGTAGTCTAAAATCGAGAGAGAGAGAGTGTGTGTGTGTGTGTGTGTCTGTGTGTTGGGGAGGCGGGAGGAAGTGGGAGGTTTCAAGGTTCCTATAAAACATAGGAATGCTCTAGTCTGTAGTTTTGTTGGCAGATGCTAGGATGGTTTAATTCTGGCCGGAGGGCATTTGGAAATTATTCAACCCTTCAAGACACCAGATGGGGAAAATTAGGCAAGGTCAAACATTCCAAAACACTAAACTGACAAAACATAGATGAACACATATGATACAAGTTGTATGTTGCCAAAACTTCTAATTCTACAAAGGGCAACAAATAATCCACCAAAAAAATTATTTAATTCTGGTAATTTCAGATGTCTCCAAAATTCTATAATTGATATAAAAACTTATGCCTGTCATTTCTACTTCCACTTGTTTTCCTCTCCCCCCTTTATCAACCAAATTGTTTTTTTAATTGAGAAATAAGACTATGGAAAGATTCTATTTCTAAACTTTACCATTTTTTACTCATACATATTCCAAAATGTCGATTTAAATCATTCAGGTTAATGTCAGAAATCATAAGGCTTAAATGTCAGAAAAATGTAAGACCAATTGTTTTGTGTGTAATTTCAACTACAGGAAATCCTGGAGAAGGTGAATCTATTACTAAAAAAGTTAAAACAGGGCTTATCTGTCAAAGATCATTACAAGAAACATTCATTTATTTTTATTCCTATTAGTCTAGTGGGGAAGGAAAAGGGGGATGGTGCACTCTTCAGCACCATCATATGCGCCAAATCATATGGGCCAAATGGAGGACAAAAGTAATGTATTTATTATTGAACAACTACAAAATGATCTGAAACAATGTAAAGTTGAAAAAGAGAAATGAAAAATAAGATGATCATTTCTCTTTAAAAATCATCCAGCATCTGGCAGAATAATTTCACAACAAAGAGTCATGCTTTTTACCTCCCAGAGTTCTTATACAGAACAGCTGGTTTTAAACTACGTGTTACTTCAATTCCTAAAGCTTTTCCCCCCTCCCCAACAGCTTATATCAAAGAGCACTTACATGCCTTATATTTCTTGGATTTCCATATGCTTAAGGAAAAAAAAAAAAAAGACAAAGCCCCACCCAAATCATATCTTTTAGTTTTGCATTGTTTTGTTCTTAAGATTTTACAAAAATTGCCAAACTTTGACTTGAAATCGATGAAAATTAAAATCCAATTCTTAATTACATTACTGTTAATTTCACAATCAGAGGTCTGAGGATGTAGAAAAACTTGATTTCTAATTTCTTTTTACAAAGGAAGGCAAACCATTAAATTTCTTAGGTTTCATCCCTTTGAAATCAAAACAAAACAGAGATTGACATCATTTCTCAAAGAAATTTACTTTTAAGTTTGTTAGTAAATAAAAGTATTCAAAGAATAAACACATGTTGTAATTGCTATTACTTGAAAGGAACAGCTATTTTGCAGGGAACAGGTAGTCCCTCATATTGATATAGACCATACACTTTCACCCCATTAGTAGACAGTCTTCATTAGTTGTTATGACTAAAAAATGTATTGCTTGGTGGCATTACACCATTCATTAGCTTTCTGAAGTCACATAGTCCAGTTCTCAGAAAATAGAAACAATATAAATCAAAAGGCCTATTCTTTAAGCTTTCTATGGAATCTTCTATGACAAGGTCAGCATATTATGGCCTAATGGCCAAATCCATCCCATTGCCTGTTTCTGTATGGCTTACAAGATAATGGTTTTTATAATTTTATTTGAAAATATAAAAACCATTCTGAGCTCACAGACCATACAAAACAAGTGGCAGGGTTAGATCTGACTCTCAGGCCATAGTATGCCAATCCTGGGTATATGAGAACCCTGAAGCACGTCTATACAGCAGCAGAGAAATTTCAGTGGAGAATGAAACTGCTACATATTATTATAGTTATGATGATGATGATGATGATGATGGTGTGATTTACAGCAAAATCACAAAATATATGCTAGAAGAATAACATATGTATTTTCCATTTTTTCTTCTCAAGTATAGCACTTACTAATTTTATCTTCTTCAGGATAGCCAAGCATTACTGTCTGGTAAAATCTGCTTGGATACTGAATCAGTTTGTCAGCTCTTCCTTCAAACTTTGTTTTATTTACAAATTGGTAATCTATATCTATGGGTAATTTATATCTGTGCCTTTATTATCCAAATCACTAATAAAAATGTTAACAGCACTAGGTCAAGCAGAGAAAGTAGCAAAAAAATGTCCCAGTTCTGGTGCCAGGTCTGGCATTGATCTGGTCAAGTTAATCTTAACTCTGGGGACCATCACTTTTTCATCTATAAAATGAGTGAAACTAAGTGACTTTATTTATTCATCAGTATTTTTTTTTTTTTTAACAGATTTTGATTTACTTTTAGGAAAAAAAGACAACTACAGTTCATTTTAATATGAAGAAAACTTAGAAAAAGGTGATATTTCTACTATTCTTACCAGATAACATTCCTCTTTCTTCAGTATCACTGTCACTATCAACAATGTCATTAAATTTTTCAATATCTGCCAAAGACTGGCCATAATGCGTTAATTCTTCATCTTCATTGAGATTATAAATGCTTTTCTTTTCATTGTTACGCTGCAAGAACAGAAACTGGCATTAATTAGTTCTCTAATATTTTTCACAATAGTTTATGGTAGTCTGCCAAAATTTTTTCTACTAAACAACAAATAGTTTTACTTTTCATTATTACATGTTTGGATTTTTTTCTTTTATTTCTTTCTTTTTTTTTTCTTAAGCAAATTTTATTCTGTTCTGTGTCCTCTTTCCAACCAGTAGATGAGTTTATTTCTAGTCAGTAAGTAATTGTACAGAAATGTACATTTCCCAGAGGAATTTTAATTTTAATGAACAATTAAATAACCAATACATGAAATAGTTCTAGGCATGCCACCATAGACCAGTTTTAGTAAACAACACTAAAGGTAGCAGGGGATCCAAAACAGCCAGTAGGCAGAGATGGCTTTTGTTTTCCATTGGACATCGATCCATTCAATTAATATTTACGAAGCTTCTTTAAGGGTTCTAGCAAAGAAGGAGGTGTCAAGTATGAGGTAGCCAGTGCCAAGGATAATTTCCCAGTCCAGGGATAATCAAATGCTTATATAGCAAGCACATTTAATGAACAATGAGAGGGGAAAAAAGAAGGGGGTTGACTGCCTTTACTAGTTATATAATGTGGCAGCTTAGAAGTAAAAAACCAAAACAAAAAAATAAATCCTTAAACTCCAAATCCAACTTTCCCCTGCAATACTTATGTTCCATACCTGGCGTTCTAGAGCAAATCTCTTCATCATCTTTTCCTCTGGACTTATTTTAGTGTTGTATTCCCCAAAGCGTTTATCTGTAAATACATTAGATTTGTCCCTTTCTTTGTACTCTTTTAGTAGGGTTTGTGTACGCTGAAAAACAAAACATAAGAAAATTTGAAAACAATTTTCTGAAACCAAAGGGTCAGTCAAAACAATGAGTTCTGCAAGGTACAATGTGATTCTTAGAATTTAAGTTTTCTTTAGTAGTTGTTCCCTACTGTTTGACATTCTTATCAATCACTCAGATAAAGATACAATTAAGATTCTCATCAAATTTGCCAATGAAGAAATGAAGAATTTATTACTCCCCTGTAACCCCCAGCTCTGTAAGATTTAGTCTGGTATTACACTGATTAAGTAGATTAATTTAGGTAGAATTATCATTTTACTATATTGGCTCAGCCTACCCATGAGCAATTAATATTTTTCCTGTTATTTAGATCTGACTATGTGAAAATGTGTAATTCATATAATAAGAATGCAAACAAGGTTTCTTCTCCTAATAATAGATGATTATTTGTTCAGTGTATTATAGACAAATATATAATTTCATTTGATCTACAGAACAACTCCTTAAAGTAATGTTACTTTTCTCATTATATAGATGAAGCAGCATAGGATTTGAGAAATTAAATGACCTGTGTAGTGACAGAGCTAGTAAATTGAGCAATACTATTTTGGAACTGAAACCCAGGTTTTCTAACTCCCAAATCCAATGACTCTTTTAGTCCCTCAATGTCAACATGTTTTTTTAAATGGGGAAAACTGTACAACTAGTATTCCCACTGTTAAATAAGAAAAATCAGCAAATCAACTAGTTTTGTCAGTGAGATGCTCAGTGCTAAAGGAAGGAAGGGGTGAGACGTAAGGTATGTAAGCCAAATATACTGGACTGCTTTTTCAGCTGTGGCAGCTAAAACTAGTAATGTGTTTACATTAGACTTGCTTTATTTGGAAAAAATGGAATAAGTTTAGATTTCTTCAATGATAAAGGGAGAGAAAATTTACCGTATTGGTACAAAGAAAGGCAGCCCTCAAATATGGTCTGTTACAACTAAAAAGAGATTTCTTTTGACAAGAAAAAACAATAGAAAAATAATACTGATCATAGTTTATCCTTGGATTTTATATGTGCCTAGGAACAGACAGATTAATAAAACAAGATACTTGCTGTTTAGGGGGGAATGTCTAGGGAGGATAGGGTGGAAGGGAGCGAGAAAAATTTAGAACACAAAGTTTTGCAAGGATGAATGTTGAAAATTATCTTTGCGTGTATTTTTAAAATAAAGTTATTATTAAAAAATAATCTTCAAATAATAAAAAAGTTAAACATATTTCTATATTAGACATGTTGTGAAAGAAACAGAACAAAAGGTAAAAACCAAGAAGGAAAAAAAAATTAGCATGTTTCGTTTTGTATCCAGACTTCATAGTTCTTTCTGTTGCTATGGATAGCACTTTCCATCATGAATCTTTTGGAATTGTCTTAGATCACTGCCATGGGAAGAAGAGCTAAGTCTATCACAAATGATCATTGTATAATGTTGCTGTACAATTATACAAGGTTCTCCTGATTCTACTTACTTCACTCAACATCACTTCATGTAAGTTTTTTGGAAATCCAGCTGCTCATTATTTCTTATAGCACAACTGTATTCCACTATATTTACATATCACAACTTGTTTAGTCACTTCCCAATTAATGAATATTCCCTCAATTTCTATTTCTTTACAACCACAAAAAGAGCTGCTATAAATATTTTTGTACATAGGTCCCTTTCCCTTTTTAATGAACTCTTTGAGATACAGATCTAACAGCTGTACTGCTATATGAATTGGCACCATGTCACTATCCTTTGGGTACAGTCCCAAATTATTTTCTAGAATGGTTGAATCAGTTCACAATACCACCAACAATGCATGAGTATCCCAATTTTCTCACATCTTCTTCAACATTTATAATTTTTCTTTCCAGTCACATTAGCCAGTCTGATAGGTGTAAGATGTAAATACTTCTGAGTTATTTTTAATTTGCATTTCTCTAATATGAATCCAGATCATTTTTCCATATGATTATTTTAGATTTTAGATTATTTTAATTTCTTCATCTGAAAACTGTCTTTACATATTTTGAATTGATCAATTGGAGAATAACTTAAAATTTAAACTTGATATAAGGAAAAGTATCTTAACATTAAAACTATCCAAAAGGAAATGAGTTGCATTAGGTTACTGCTATAGCTTCTTACTCATTGGAAATCTTCAATAATAGGTTTGAGTGTTTGCTGGGTATGCTGTAGAATGGGATATTTTATGGCTTCTTTCCTCATCTGTTATAAAACAGAGGATGGTGGACATGATGGCCTTTAACAAGACTTCTGACTCTAAATATATGATCCTAAGTAGTAATATTATTCTCTAAGATCAAAACAGCATTTTCCAACAAATCTTTTTCGCTCCAAAATGTTTGTCTTCAAAACCTCACAAAGGTATAAAAAAGGTCACAGGATTATGAAGAATATACCAATATAATTTGTGTTCTGGCAAGCCCAATTATGTGGGTCCAACCTTTCGAAGTTTGGAAAGACTCGTAAGAGACTTTTGACCTGCAAAGATTGAGGGACTCTACACTGAAAAAATAATAGATCCTCAAAATTAAAATAATATTCGATTATATCTACAATTATATCTATGACACTGATTATTATAGTGTTAAAATTATGTTACTTTACAAATATTATCATGTTTGTTCCTCACAATAGTCCTGAGAGATAGATATTATTCTTAACCTTATTTTTATATTTGAACAAAAACAGAGACAAATAGAAAGGTGACTTCCCATGGGACACACAGTATCTGGGATGGATTTAAACTCAGGTTTTCCTGACTCTAGGCCCAGAAGTGGTTCCATTACTTAGGGGTTAGTTTGTAGAAAAAATACAGAGAAAAATCAGTTAAAAACATGACTTTACAAATGATAACATAGAATGTGTAATCTATTATCTTAGGTACAGATAACTCTTAAATTAATTCAATAACAACCTAAAGATGAATACGATACACAGTATTTAGAGAACCTTTTCCTTGCAATCATATTTACTTTCCTTATTTCACTCTAAAAGGTATGTCTGAAGGTGGGAATGGATAATTATTTGAACAGGTAGGGCTTGGACCCACTATCTTCGCATCCTTTATTAATCCTTGAGGTGTCACTGCCATTTAGTAAAGAGCAGTGGCTCACCCACAGTTACAAAGTAATCAGTGACAAAGTTAGAGGATCTAACGTGTGAACAGTCAATATCCAAAATTATTCAAACATTACATCCTCTAACAGTTCCCTCTTCCTTTTCTTCAGTTTCTCTTATTCTTGAAAAATAGTTTGCAGCAAAATTATCAAACTACAAATACCCTTTGATCCAGCAGTGTTATTACTGGGCTTATATCCCAAAAAGATGTTAAAGAAGGGAAAGGGACTTGTATATGCCAAAATGTATGTGGCAGCCCTTTTTGAAGTAGCTAGAAATTGGAAATTGAATGGATGCTCATCTATTGAAGAACGGCTGAATAAGCTGTGGTATATGAATGTTATGGATTATTGTTCCGTAAGAAAAGACCAGCAGGATGATTTCAGGGAGGACTGGAAATGAACTGAGGCTGAGTGAAATGAGCAGAACCAGGAGATCATTATATACTTCAACAACAATACTATATGATGATCAATTCTGATGGCTGTAGCTCTCTTCAACAATGAGATGAACCAAATCAGTTCCATTTGTTCAATAATGAAGAGAACCAGCTATACCCAGAGAAAGAACTATGGGAAATGAGTATGAACCACAACATAGCATTTCTACTCCCTCTGTTTTTGTCTGCCTGCATTTTTGATTTCCTTCTCAGGTTATTTTTACCTTATTTCTAAGTCTGATTTTTCTTATGCAGCAAAATAGCTGAATGGATATGTATATATTTATATATATATATATATATATATATTATATATATATATTATTTAACATATACTTTAACATATTTAACATGTATTGGTCTACCTGCCATCTAGGAGAGGGGATGTGGGGAAGAAAGGGAAAAATTGGAACAGAAGGTTTTGCAAGGGTCAATGCTGAAAAATTACCCATGCATATATCTTGTAAATAAAAAGCCACAATCAAAAAAAATAAATGAAGAAATAAAAAAAAAAAAAAAAGTGGTTTGCAGCATTAAGACTACATGTGAATTTGTGAAAACAATCCAGATATTTCTCCCTCCACTTGAATTTTCAGATTACAAACTCTCTTTGGCCCCAAAGAAAGACCAAATAAATTCTTCACACCAGTTCCCTTCTGTAGTGCTGTTGAACTTCCCCACAGAGGTTCTTATAGGGGAGACACACACACACACACACACACGCACACGCAACACAAGAATAAGAAAGAAGAAAACAGATAAAGAAAGATGGTTTGTAAAAGGGTAGAGAAGTATTAACTAGGTTCTTGTTTTCTCTACTACTCTATACCAGATGATGGCAGAAAGTAAGCGGCTCCTTTAATTTAGCATTTTGCTGTCCTGGCAAGAACAAAGCACATTCTACTTAGAAAAGGCTATGGTGCCAGCAGTGGTTGATATTTCAAAGCAGAAGCAACAAATCCATCCAGGGAGGAATTATGTGAGAAAAACATTTTTCTTGATTTCTTCCCAAAATGTATACATATATGAAAATGGTATTTTGGCAACAATACTTTAATAAAACCAGATGATCCACTTTCTTCACCATCCAGTAAGGATGAAAATAATTCAATAAATATTTCTGCAATAAAGTTTAGTATTTTCAGTAGAGCTTTAGAAGTCAGTCAATACCTTTGTAAAAGGTAACAATTAAAAGGATAACTTCTCAGAAGACAAGCTTTCAAAACAACAGTTCTGCACTGGTTTTCTGCCTGGCCTGATAGCAATGAGTGAGTGGCTTGGCCAACATTTCTTCCACATTTTCGGTTTCTCCTCCATGATCTTTTTTTATAAACTACTGTTGTAAATATTCAGGTCTTAAATAACAGTAGAAGCTTGAGAGGGAATAAAGGAGAATAAAATTGAAAGTTTACTACACAGTAAACATTTAAAGCTCAATTTGATAAATGACATAGGATTAGGCTAATAGTCTTAATTGGTTCATATACTTGGACATGGCTTGGGAAAGTTAAACAACGGATTTATAATTGTGGCATGGCTATGTTTGGGATGATCAAACAGGGGAGAAAAGAAAGAGAAGAGTAATCCTTGTGAACAAATGGTTGGAAATATTAAACAGCAAGCCTAATCGTCATAAAGGTGAGCACAATTTCAAATAGTTATTTTTTCAAACATTCTCTTTCTCACAAAAATACAGCTTAAAGTTTTGATGGGATTAATAAATTCAAATGATGAACCTACCCAGTAACATTTAGAATAGAATTCTAGAATAGGCACTATAACTGTTTATGGGAAATATGCATTATGTTAATTTACATATTCTTGAGTCACATAAGATTCTTCTTGGAGATATTCACAATACAAAAGCAATGCCACAACATCAGGTCCTCTTCACTATACATTTATATGATTATATATAAAGGGAGTCTAATCAGCTTATATACTTTCTACTGACCTCTCAAGTACAGGTACAGAATTTGGACAAGGAAGAGCTTTGAGAGCTCACCTAGCTCAACCCTCTCATTTCACAGATGAGGGAGCAGCAGGCACAGATTTTCACAAGGTCAGTAAGGTGATGGCTTGTTTTCTCCTCTACAAATACAACATGAATAACTTAGTACCAATGACCCTTAGCACCTAAGACTTTCAATTCTGAGAATGTTCAAGAGCCTCCAATTGTGGCTCATGGGTCTAGCATATCTGAAAAGCAGCAATAATATAGCAGATTCCCTTTCTTCCTGAAACAGAGTCTTGAACATTGATGATACTAGACAACTGACTCGATATTAAAGTAGAATATGATGTGACGAGAACACAGAGCTGAGCTGATGGGACCAAATACTAGACAAAGTTTATAGAAATGAAACACATCAACAGGCTGAGGGCTGCTTGGACCCGTTCATAAAAGGGCAACGCCTGAATCTACAAGGGAGTCAGTCCCCTCAGAGAGCCCAAAGTTGGTATCAGCTCAACAAAGGAGAGCCAGCCTAGCAGACACATGCAGAGAAGTGGTTCAATCACTTTCCAGTCCCATCCAGCTCTGTGTGACTCCATTTGAAGTTGTCTTGGCAGAGACAATGGAGGGATTGGCCATTTTCTTCTCCAGCTTATCTGACAAACAAGGACACTGAGACAGACAAATTTAATTGATTTGTCCAAGGTTACACAGCTAGAAAGTGGCTGAGGCCAGATCTGAATGCAGGGATATGAATACTTCCTGACTCCAGGCCCAGGGCTCTGCCCACCACCCAGCTGCCCATGGTGGATAGAGGAGCTCTGAGTCCTAAAGATCAGAGTCCAAGTTCTGCCTCTCATACATACTGGCTATGTGACTTGGCCCAAATCTCTCCACTTCTGGGTGACCCAGGCAACTCTCGAAGATCATAATTTGGAGAAAAAGTTCTGAGCCTCCCTCACCAAGCTCCCTGTATCAATAAAATCTCACTAGTCTTTCTGCTATGACCTCTTCCCTGCACCCTTTGCCAGACAAGCAAAATGACATAATATGCTATGAAAAAGTCAGTCAAAATTTTTAAATGGGATAGACTCCCAAGTATTCTTTCATTTGCCATATTTAAATTCAATTTTATTTTCAGCACCAAATTCCTTTTCCTCTGATCTTCTCCTGCCCAATGGGAAGGCAAGAAAAATAAAACTCATTACAAAAATGTACAGCCATGCAAAACAAAATTTCCCATCAGTTATGTCCCCAACACATATACACAAAGCAAGAAATAAATCTACATTCTGAGTCCATCAATTTTCTATGTGGAGGTAGATAATGTGTTTTAGTATCAGTCCTTTGAATTATGGTTGGTGATCATACTAATCAGTTACTAAGTCTTTCAAAGCTGATTATCTTTACAATATTGTTTTTACTGTAAAGTTTTTCTAAAAACTACTTCTTCATTGAAATACAAATAACATTAACTGGTTCAACCATTTTCCAACTGATAAGCACTTTCTTAAAGTTTCCTATTTTGCTAAAACAACAACAAAAACATGATTATAGCTGATTTCAGAAAGGCCTGGAGAGACTTACATGAACTGATGCTAAGTGAAGTGAGCAGAACCTGGAGAACATGGTACACAAAAGCAACAAGATTATGTGATGATTAACTGTAATAGACTTGGCTCTTTTTAAAAATGAGGTGATTCAGGGCAATTCCAACAGATTTGGGATGGAAAGAGCCATCTGCATCCAGGCAGAGGACCATGGGGCTTGAATGTGAATCACAACAGTATTTTCACTTTTATTGTTGTTTGCTTCTTTTTGTTTTTCCTTCCTCATTTTCCCCTTTTAATCTGATTTTTCTTATGCAGCATGATAAACATGAAAATGTTTAGAAGAATTGCACATGTTAAGCTTGTATTGGATTACTTGCTATCTAGGGGAAAGGGAAGTTAAGGAAGAAGGAAGGAAAATTTGGAACACAAGGTTTTGCAAGGGTGAGTCAAAAACTATCTTTGCCTGTATTTTGAAAAATAGCTATTATTATTTTCTTAAAATGACTATAAACGTTTTTGTACAAATAAGTCCTTTCCTCCTTTCTTTCATCTCTTTAGGTGTATGTGATATAAATATTACTGACTCAAAGGCTAAGGATAATTTAGAGATTTATTAGGCATAGTTTCAAATTGCTTTTCAGAATGGCTACATCAGTTTTCAGCTCCATCAATGGCACATTAATGTGCCTGCTCTTCCAAAGCTCTTCTAAAAATTGCCATTTCCCTTTTCATCATCTTCATCAATCTGATGCGTGTGAGGTTGAATCTCAGAGCTTATTTCTATTCTTCCCATTTCTTGTTAATGATTTGGAACATTTTTAAATGTTTTTTGATAACCTACATTTCTTTTTGACTACTGCTTATTTATATCCTTTAACCTTTTATTTACTACAGAATGTTTTTGTCCTAATACAGTTGAATCAATTCCTTTTTTATCTTGAGCATCAGACTTTATTGGAGAAATCTGCTGCAAATATTTTTTCCTTTTTCCTCTCTCCCTTTTAATTTAAATTGTTTTGATTTTACTTGTGTATCTTTCTAATTTCCTATAATTGAAACTGTCCATTTTCCTGTCAGATTCTTGGTCAAATCTACTTCCTTTTATCCACAGTTATGGAATCTATCTCCCTCCTTGCTCTGTTAATTTTATATAGAAGTCATAAATCTACTTGAGGCTTATTGTGTTATAGAGCAGAAATGAGATTTAAATTAAATTTAATTTAAATCTCATTTCTACTTTGTCTAGTTTTCCTAATAATTTTTAATTAAAGTTTAATTAAAATACTGAATCTTTAGTCTTTCAGTTTATCAAATACAAGGCTATTATGTTCTACTACTTCTAGATGTGTATAACTGATCTGTTTCATTAATATTTTTTTAAAAATAATTTTGATCAGTATCAAATTTTGCTGATTACTGCATTGTAGTATAATGAGATTTGATATTGCTATGCCCGTTCCTTCTTTTTTCATTATTTATCTTATAAATTTAAAGACAAATATAACTTTATTTTTGCAGATAAGTTTTATCATTTTTTTCCAGATCACTTTTAAAGTATTACTTTGATACATTTGGTTGTTATCTCAGTGAATTAACAAACCAATCTGGACAATACTGTCTTTTCAATATATTGACATGGCTCAAAGTAAGAATAGTGAATTATCTGTATGTTTTTTATAAAAAAGGCTTTTTCAGTTGTAATCACACAGTATTATCGCTTGGTATGATTTATGTGGATTTATTTTAACTTTGGTTATTTTAAGTTATTGTTTCAATTGATTTTAGCTGAATTTCAAGAGTCTCTAAGTAGACCACCAAGCCATCTGCAAAAATCACTAATTTTATTTCTTTTTGCCTCTCCTGACTTCTTCAATTTCCTTTTCTTGTTGCTAGAGTTAGCATTTCTGGTACTACACAAAATAACAATGATGATTTTAAGTTATAATTTAGCTTTTGGTTGGCTTTGTCTAGGTCAGAAAGAAGAACATTGAGGATCCTAACTATTATTATAGTTTTGCTATGTGCTTCCTCATGTATTTTAATCAACTTTTCTTTTAAGTGTTTATATGTTATGACATTTAGTACACACATATAAAGTACTGACAAAATTTCATTATCAATGAATATATTCTCCTGTTGAGTTTACCATACTTCTACCCTAAACTATTTCAGTGTGTACCTTTTTCTTTCTTAATATAAAAAGTGAAACAAAATTGCTTCCCAGGCCTGTTGTCTCCCTCTATCACCCTTGAAGACACTTAAAGCACTCTTGTTTCTTCTTTCTAAATTATTAGAATGCAAGCAGGTGATCAAAATTTAGCCCTTTCAATTTGTTCAAATGTATTATCTTTCTAGGTTTCTTTTGGTTTCTATATTTATACAAAGTTTTTCTTAAGCTCTAGAATGTTCATCAAGAATGTTTCAAAGTTCTTGATTCCATCAAAATCTACTTTTCTCGCTGTAACATTATACTTGACTTTTGCAGGCTGGATTATTTTAGGTTTTGAATTTTTATTGTATTCTTCTGCTTAGAGTATTTCAAAGTTTCCTTACCTCTACAATGTAATTTTATTGATCATTGGAAGTTGAATGGCTGTTTACAGACCTGAAGTTTGAATTATGGCTAAGATTTTTTCTTGGAAATTTTCATTTTTGAGCTTCTTTGAGAAGGTGACTAGTAAGTTCTATTTTCATTTTGCCTTCTGATCCTAACAGATATGAGCAATTTCATTTATGGTCAGGGTTTTTCTGGTAGGAGTGAAAATGTTGAGGGAATCTAATAATGATTCTTAGATTCTCTCTCCTTGACTTGTTTTTCAGATCAGTTTTTTTTTGTTGTTGTTGTTGTTATTGTTTTTATAGTAGATATTTCTCTCTTGAAGTCATTGATTTCTATTTGGTCTCTTCTCATTTTCAGGGAGTTTTCTCACGGGTTAGTTTTTACTACATTCTGTCCTAACCCAGGAATTGACAGATATGGCTGTACAAAATGTTTTTAAAAACTTTTTTAAAAATGTTTTTAAAACATTAAAAACATTTTAATGTCACATAAATACTGGCAGCTGGATGAATTTGGTCTGTAGATCAGTTTGCTAATCTGCTCCTTCTCAATGAGTGATTCTCTTTACAATTCTTTTTTCTAAAGCTCTCATTTCAAGTTAAGTCAGCATGTATTTACTAAGTGCTTGTCACTTTCCTAAGTACTATTTCATTTATATATTTTTTAACTTCTTGTTTTTCAAAGACAATTTTTATTGAGATGCTTTTCAAAGTTGTGGAAAAAAATTTTTGTTCCTCTAGATTGACAACTTGTGAATCTTTTGATCTATAGTTATTTCTTTATTGTAGCCAGTAAATTTGTTTACTCTTCTCTCTCTATTTTGAAGCATACTCACAGTACCCCAGTCTCCTGACCCTAGACAAAGAGTACTATGGGCTATCAATGTCCTTATAGTATCTCTAGTTTAAGCTAGCAGGCTTCTGTCTTGTTTTATGTCTACTTAAGTCAGATTTTTTGGCAAGGCCTTTTTCCCAGTGTTTTTTAGGTTTCTGTTTGTCTTTTTATGCATTCCTGGTAGGGATGAAGTCACTGTAGTTTCTGTTTAGATTTCCTAATTATTATTTAGTCAGATGCTATTATTGGATATTTGCTGGAAAACAAGTATAAGAGTCTCTCCTGACACTATTCATTCAGCCATTTTAACTGGATATTTTCTAATAATTTCCTTAAGGGACTTTATTAGTACTTTTAAGTTCTTTACCCATGCCATCTCTGTCCCTGAGAGAAATTTAAAGAGAAAGAGTACAAACAATGCTAATAATTCTTATTACATTTGAATTCCTTGGAGTCTGGGACTATACTTTTCATCTTTGTACTTTTCAATGTTACCATATCAATTAAATCTTTAAAGCCCTTCACCACTTTGCCCCAATCTATCTTTGTTTTTCTTCATCAAAACATTTCTTTTCAATGAACAAATATGTTTTCTTTCCCTCCTACTTTCTCCAATCCATAGAAAAAGAAAACAAACAAAAACCCATGTAACAAATATGCACAGTCAAGCGAAACAAAAGTCCCACTGACTGTGTCCAAAAAACGATGTGTCTAGTTCTGTGCTGACTTCATGACCTCAGCCAGGAAGAGAGGCAGGATTTATCATGAGTCCTCCAGAATCTTGGAGTTCTTAGAGATTTCAAGGTGAAATGGCAAAAAGTGTTCTCCTGGTTCAGCTCTGTTCATTTGGTATGAGTTTATATGTGTTCCCAGATTTCTCTGAAACCATTCTTATCATCATTTCTTAAAGCACAAGAGTATTCTATCACATCCATATTCCATAATTTATTCAACAATTTATTTCCCAAATGATGGAAGCCCCCTCACTTCCCAGGGATTTTTGCTACCACAGACAGACAAATATTCTATACATATGGATCCTTTTCTTTTTTCAACTTTTTTGAAGGTACTGACCCTAACAGTGGTTTTGCCGGATCAAAAGGAATGAAGTTTAACAACTTATTGATCAGAGTTCCAAACTGCTTTCCAAAATGCCTAGACCAGGCCCCAACTTCACTGTAGCCTAGTGAACATTACTACCCACCTTCCAGACTTACAATAGTTTAATTGGCCTTCTTTCTGTTTTTTACCTATGATATTCCATCTCCTCTTCATACCTTTGTGTCCTCCATGCCTTGAATACACTCCTTTCTTTTCTTGGCTTCACAAAGCCCTTCTTTCCCTTTAAGAAGTAGCTTATTATACCAATAGGCAAACTAGTAAAAATTAATGGTTATCATACAAAAAGCCATGAAGCAGATGGGTATCAGTGTAGCCATTGCTGCTGACAACCTGTACTTGCTTGCTTAAATGCAAGGCATATATTATAATTTTTCTATAAGACAAATGACATCTTTGTTCTATTGATAAGTGAGTAGGAAGAATCACTAGTATACTGTTATCTCATTACAGGGAACATATATTTTATTTTTCCCTTGCAAGGCAATTGGGATTAAATGACTTGCCCAGGGTCACACAGTGTCTGAGGCTACATTTGAACTCAGGGGTTCCTAACTTCCAGGCCAGTGCTCTATCCACTGCACCACCTAGCAGTCCTGATGGACCACGTATTTTAGCTTAGAATATCAGCTATATTCAAGAGATGTTGTCGTTCCTTCTTATGATGAACAAGAATTGGTTTTAAGTGAGGCACAGTTATATAGTCAATAACCTCATTCAGAGGCAAAACAAAAATCAGGATGACTGGTAACTGGCAAGGGCCTGGAATGTAGTAGATGACCTTGGCATTTTTGATTTGTTTTGGTAAAAACAGGCTGAGGGCAGTCCCTGGATATGACTGAGCAGAACTTATGTAAATAAACATTCTACCATTCTAAAGAAAAAAAAAAAAAAAGAAGCACCTTAAACACTATCTTCTGCAGGAAGTTTTTCTTTATTGCAACTACTTAGTATACTCCCTTCCAAACACCCTTGTAATTAACTACTTTGTATATGTTTGTATTTATTTATACTGTATGTATTTACTTTGTCTCCCTCATTAGAATGTAAGCTCCTATGAAGGTGGATTATTTGATTTTTTTTTTCATATATCCAACAGTCTGGTAGATATTACGTGTATAATGAATGCTTATTGATTGTTGACTCAATGGAATTGAATTCTTGTAAGAAAAGCCAAGCTAACTTTTAATGTCTCTGTGACACAGAGTAGTCTGTAAAATCAAGAGTGTCTGAGCTGAAAGTTTGATAAAATAAAATTAAGACAAGAGACTAATTTCAAAGCCAGAGTAGTAGAAGGCAGTGAGGCCCTTTTTGGTACTAATGGAGAGGCCACATTTAGAAAGGAAAACTTAGATAATGGCTAAGATTTTTCTTCTATGAATCTTTCATTCCAAATTGAATATAACATGTAATGCTTTGGAATTTAGTTTATAGTCTTTGATTTCATCAAATTACCAGTGAAGTTAACCAATTCAGTTTTAAAAGGCTCAATACCACAAGCTGGCTGATAGGATCTGTTTGATTAGTCATTATTCTTTGGTTTATTCTAGTCAAATCTTTTTATCTCCCATAACAGATAAAAAATACATTTTAAAATGTTCTTCATTTTCTCTTCTCCTGTCCCATTCAACTAATTCCATGAAGGACCTAATTTCTAATAAAATTTAATTGATTCCTTAGCTTGCATTATTTTGTTTTATATTCCATAACTGCAACAACACATTGTCCTAGAGTTCAATCTGGCCAGTACATGTTTACTTTGTGCTTATAAGCAAATATCCAATATTCTTATATTGGATGTGGAACAGGTTAGTGAAATGTGTTATTAACTATTTAGTCTTAAAGAAGCACCTAGAAAGCAAAATTTAGTTTCTATTTAATTCTGAGCCCTCTGAAAATACAAAAAAAAAAAAAAAAAAGGTGATTTATGTAACTGGTCTTCGCAAACTATTATGAAGTTCTCAAACCATCTGGTCTTTATTAAAAATCTTATTTGCTGTTGGCATTCCAAAGGCAAAGAAAGTTCTAACTGCTACAGTCCAGGTTACAAATAAAAGCAATCCCAGTTATACTTTAAACCTCTCCAAAACTGAAGAGAAAAACCACTCAATCTTTCTTGAACTTTTTTGCTCCCTGCACTTGGAAAAAAAACCAGCCCATTCTTTGATAATCTGTATTCTATTAAATAGACTTTTCAGATGCAAAAAAAGTTTTCTTTGCATGTTCTGTGGATACAGAAAAGTTCATCTACATAAGATTCTAATTTGATTGTCCTGTCTAAGGAAATAAACAAAACACTATTTCCATTCCCATTCTCATTCTAAAAATCCAAATAATTTTCCATATTTACAAAGAGTCCACTGAATCTAGTTCAAATGCCATATTAGATGCTATAATGATTACAATGAACACTGGACAGAATCTCTGTGGTGAAATGGGCAAGCTAAAGATGCATATAGTCAATTATGAAAATAGATACATATGTGTATGGCTATTTCAAATATCTTATTACGAATATATCTACCAAAGCGAATATTTTAAAAATCTGTTCATGGCTTTAAGATTAAGAAAGGTAGAGGTTACTTAAAAGAAGAATAGAAATTAGTCAGCCTTGGTCCTAGAGTAGTACATATAATGTTCTGCATATAGGAGCTTGGTTTGAGAATAACAAGATTGCACAGTTGATAGAATACTGGGCTTGAAATCAGGAAGACTCATCTTCCAGCCTCAGACACTTGCCAGTTATGTGTAATCCTACGCAAGTCACCTAAACCTGTCTGCCTTAGTTTCCTCATCTGCAAAATGAGTTGGAGAAGGAAATGACAAACCATTCTAATATCTTTGCAAAGAAAACTCAAAAAATAATTCTAAAAAAAAACACCTGAACAACAAATTTTAGTTTGTGTTAAATTAGTGGGGCATGGCTAACAATAAAATATAGTTATAAATGCCACAATGTATTGTTCTGTTAATCTGTTAGCTGGTTCCGTTTCTATCAGAGAAATCAGCTCTGTAGCATTTTATATGAGTCCATTCTTCAATAATTCAAGTCAATGTTTATAAAACTCCTAGGGGCACTGCAATGAGAAGTAAGCCACTCCCTACCCTCACTGACCTTCTATCTAGTGGGAAAAGAAAGCACAAGCAGACACATTGCAATAAGCATACACATACAATTATAATAACAAATACCTGCAAAAGTAGTGCCAAGGACAGTGTAAAATCTGATGAGGCAAAGATTAATTTTGACCATAAAGAAGAAAGGAAGATTTTAAGGAGAAGTGATCAGCTGACTCTTGAAGAATTTTGTGACTTGGAAGGGAGAATATTCCAAGTATAGAACAGTATGAATAGGAGAAAATATACCATGGATAAGGATGTGAGTAGCTAGGTGCTGATGACAGAAATATAACATACCATTCAAATTTGTATTCAATTACTGTTACCCAAAGAAAGCGGGAAGAGAAAGTCAAGCAAAAAACCTTTGGAGATTTATGTCTAATCATTGCCCATTTAATCTAGTCTAAGAATGCACAGTATTATCACCCAATAGTGTGATGGAAAACCTCAAATTTCTGGGATCACATTATTACATTTAAATGTGTCACTTTCTGACCTCTCATTGATAATATATTTTATTTAGATATTTGTTCTTCTGCTTAAGAATGAAAGGGATTCTCCAAGCCTGATTGGTTCTGCTCCTTTGTAATGTCCAGGCTAGCTTTCTGGAGTTCCACCTGACGGGCCTTGGTCTCAGCAGGATAGTTGCCAAGAAGATGGTCAGGAATAGAGTCTAAAGTCTTTATTATCTCCTTCACAATCTGTTCACTCTGATTCTGTCCTTCACAGTCTGTCCCAGTCTGACTGTGTCCCCAGTTTTCTCACCCCTTAAATACCCAATTACAATTACATCATTACAGCATACTGAGTATATGCCAACTAGAATGATTATATCATTATATCATACTATATGTGAACTAGAGAATCATTATCTCATCAATTCCACTGAGTTAACACCTTGTTGTAAGTATCCTTGTTTCAAGTATACTTCTCCAGAGTTCCAGCCTTCTACATTCCTTGTCCTTAGAGAATCTACTTTTTTTTAAATAGAGAAAACAAATATTATGCTTTGGAAAGACACTTGGCTAGGAGTCAGAAGACCTGGATTTAAGTCCAAATTATACACTATATAAAAGGTATTTTACTCAGAGAGACTATGGAGTGTGTTGAACTTGGATTTAGCCAAAACTAAGATGTATATTCTGCCCACAGATGCTAGCTGTGAACTCAAAAAGTCACCCCAAGAAATCTTAGTATTCTTTGGCCCATAATATGCTTTGAAGAGTTTTGAGCAGTTTTTGCACCATTATTCCTATGCTTAAAGAAGATTAATGCTAATCTGCTGACTAAGAAATCAACAGTGACCAAGGAAGGAGTAACTTAGAAGTAGTGGGGATAGAAGCAAGATTATAAGGAGCTAAAGTATAAATGGGCCATAAGGGTAAGGCATTGAATTTAAAAATTTCTGAAGGAACAGAAGAAAGAATAGTATTTTGAAGATTAAAAAGGTTGAAGGAAGTTTTTTTGTTTTCTTTTAGGATGGAGAAACCTGACTATGTTTGTAGATACAGGAAAAGGAGCTGGTAAAGGTAGATAAATGGAAATAAATATAAAGTGGTTTATCAAATGATTCCAAAGGGCCTTTGCAGTCCTATGAGGTATCACCTATAAGGGAGAGGAAATAATTAAAGAAATGTCGCTGCAGAGATAGCAGGGTTAATTCTATTATTTCTCTGAGATAGGAGTCAAGGAGAAAATGATGAATATAGTCAATAAAAGGCTCTGACAGAGGATCACAGACTTAAGAGATAGAAGAGACCTTAGAGACCCTCTGGTCCATCCCTTTCATTTTACAGATAAGGAAACTGAAACCTAAAATGATTTAGTCACTTGCCTAAAATCACACAGATTACGACTGGCAGACTAGATCCAGGTGAACTTAGCTCCAAAGCCAGTACTTTCTCTACCAAGCCAGGAGAGGGAACACACCCCAGTAATTTTTCAGTTGGAAGACACACATGGTGATCAATCTCAGCAAACATTTATTAACTATCTACAATGTGTCACATGCTGTCCTAACAGCTGTGGACACAAAGAAAGGTGAGAGACAGCCCCTGGTCTCAAGGAGCTCACAGTCTAAAGAGAAATTTTAGTGACCAGAAGGTGTCTTCTGTGAATTTAGGAGAGGGGCAAGGTGTGAAAGAGTAATTGTGGGAGATGGGATAAAGAATCCACAGGAGATAAAACAAAGTTTGCTGAGTGGCAGTAAGGGCTAACTAGGGGACACAATGGATAAAGCACTGATCTTGATGTCAAGACCATTTAAGTTCAAAGATTGCCTCAGAATTTTATGACTGGAGTGACCCTGTTTGCCTCAGTTTCTTCACCTATAAAATGGAGATAAGCACAGCATCTAACTACCAGGATTGTTGTAAGGATCAAATGACGTAAGGATTGTGAAGCGCCTAACGCACAAGAAACAGTATATAAATATTAGCAATTACTAATTATTATCACTACTACAGTTATTATCATCAAAAAAATGGCTTTTAAAAAGCCAAGAACACCATCCAAACAAATAGGGATTAGCTCCTTGACCCTCTCCCTGCTTGAATCTCACAGGTCACTGTCTTCCCCTATTCCCTGAAGAATTTTGAGATACCTTCTAGCCAGTTTTCTTGTTTCTTCATTCCCAATAACAACAGCCTAGGCTTTACATCCACTACTTAATTTGATCCTCTGACTAACCCGATGAGATAGCTCCTACAGGTACTGGCATCTCCACAAAATAGGCCAAGACTGAGAGATATGGAAACTCCATCTCAGAGTTCTTTCCATTTTATTGAAGGTTCCTCCCAAGGAAGATTTCCCTTTTCTTCTATTTGAAGGCTCAGCACAATAATTCTCACACAATAGACTTTTAAATAAATGTTTGGCTAAGTTGTGACAATTCGGGATGAAATACAGCCTGAAGCGTCTGAGGGTGTCAGGTCTCTGTATGATCTCAAGAATTGATCCCCTGGTACTCCAGATTCTGTGTGACTGTGGGCAAATTGCTTAAACTTTCAGTGTTCTACTATGCTCAAAAAGTTATCAAACTGTGCATACCCTTTGATCCAGCAGTGTTACTACTGGGATTATATCCCAAAGAGATTATAAAGAAGGGAAAGGGACCTGTATGTGCACGAATGTTTGTGGCAGCCCTTTTTGTAGTGGCTAGAAACTGGAAACTGAATGGATGTCCATCAGTTGGAGAATGGTTGAATAAATTGTGGTATATGAAAATTATGGAATATTACTGTTCTGTAAGAAATGACCAACAGGATGATTTCAGAAAGGCCTGGAGAGACTTACACGAACTGATGCTGAGTGAAATGAGCAGGACCAGGAGATCATTATATACTTCAACAACAATACTAGATGATGACCAGTTCTGATGGATCAGGCCATCCTCAGCAACGAGATCAACCAAATCATTTCCAATGGAGCAGTAATGAACTGAACCAGCTACGCCCAGAGAAAGAACTCTGGGAGATGACTAAAAACCATTACATTGAATTCCCAATCCCTATATTTATGCACACCTGCATTTTTGATTTCCTTCACAAGCTAATTGTACAATATTTCAGAGTCTGATTCTTTTTGTACAGCAAAATAACGTTTTGGTCATGTATACTTATTGTGTATCTAATTTATATTTTAATATATTTAACATCTACTGGTCATCCTGCCATTTAGGGGAGGGGGTGGGGGGGGTAAGAGGTGAAAAATTGGAACAAGAGGTTTGGCAATTGTTAATGCTGTAAAGTTACCCATGTATATATCCTGTAAATAAAAGGCTATTACATAAAAAAAAAAAATTAAAAAAAATGGAAAAAAAAATAAACTTTCAGTGTTCTAAACAACTCGTTTAAAACTGGCAGCAAAAAAGGTGCAAATGTGCATTGGTAGAGAGACTTTCCTCCCCTAGGAGTTCAATTCCCTTTACCAATAAAATTACACATCCAGTCCCCATCCAATTAAATCCCTAACGTAAGCACTTAGAATATAAACCAAAGCTTCTTAAACTGTGGGTCTCAACCCCATATGTGATCAGGGAACTGAATGTTGGGGTCAGGAAACATAAAAGGTATCAAATACCCCTCCAAGATTTAATTCTTTTTGTAAAAATAAACAAGCACATCCGTCTCATTGGCATGCAAATTTGCTTTCAATAAATGATAAAAACATGTATACCAAATAATTGTTTTCAATTAAATTTCTTTATGATTTATAATTAATGTTTAATTTGTATACCCACTTATAACCCTAGAGAAGTTTCTTAGGTGATAGGGGATCTCTGGGGGAGAAAAGTTTAAGAAGCTCTGATAGAAATCATGATAGAATATAACGGCAGTTAGACAATTTAATGTATAATGTTGGGCCTGTCATTCAACCTGTGTGTTTCAGTTTCCATAATTAAAAAAAAAAAAAGTCCTAATACTAATACACACAAGAGAATACTCGTAAAACGTGCCCTGCAAGCACCATTATTGTAGGCACTGAAACCACTCTCCAAAAATCTACACTGACAACTATGAGGACGATGAGATCGGCTCAGAAAAGAGGGGCAGATAAATCTCCAAGAGAAATTAGAGTCTGCAATCGTTGGGGGCACGTGGAGGTAAAGGGAAAGTTGTTCTATCAAAGGGCCAGCGTGAGGTCCGCCTAAAAGTGTCCCTGCTCCGCTACTCTAGGATGCTCCTGGCTCCCGGTGCCGCGGGGAGAGGCGCCGAGGTGAGAACAAGGCCGTCAGGCTTCCAGAGCCGGAAGGGACCCTCGCACGCTTTCCAAGGGAAGATGCCCGCTTAGGGGCCCTCCCTCGGACCCGCTTCTTTTACACACGGGCCGCCAGAGCCCCGAAGGGGAAAGGGGAGCTGCAGCAGCCCGTCTCCGGCTCCCCCCGCCCCCCCCCCCCCCCCCCCCCCCCCCCCCCCCCCCCCCCCCCCAGCCTCACCTTCTTGATGGCCTTGGCTCTGGATATTCCCGGCAGGCCCACGTCGTGGCGCGTTTTCCTTCCCAGGATCTGGAACTTTTGCCGGTTGATTTTCACTTCGAAGGGGTTGGGATTGGCGGAAGGCTTGGCCTTCTGGCTTCTAGCCTGGCTCCCCAGGCCCTTGCCCCCCAGGGCCTTGCCCCTGGCTTTGCCCATGGCGCACGCAAAAGCTTCCGAAAGGCCACCTGAGGAGCTTACGGAGTCAGCGTTACCCTGGCAGCGCCAAAGGGAGCAGGGACACACCGGTACCCGCACCGAGGTAACAACGTGCGCAGACACGCCACCTGATGCCTAACTCTCGCGATAACTGAACCGTCTTCCTGTTCCAGATCTCGCGAAGACTCGGGTCGTGTCCTGAACCTAATTAAGGAACTACAAATCCCAGAATGCAACCCTTCCTCTCTTATAATCGGGTGGGTCTTGCTGTTGTCTCTCTATGGGACCACAATTCCCAGAAAGCACTGCAATTACCCCTTGAATCTCTCCGTTCCAGACACCTTAAAACCTTGTAGTACCCACGCCCGCGTGCAGCCGTACTTTCCGCCTGCGGTGGGCGGGCTCAGAACTCGGAGCCCCCCTAGCGGAGGGAAGCTTTGGGACTCTCGCGGAGGCGGAGGAGGCGGCGCCTCGGCCTCCTGGGCCCCGCCCCGGGGAGGGGAGAAAAGGAGGCGGCCACCATGGGACTGGCATTCGGAACTCGGCGGAGCCCGGGAGCGGGCCGGTCTCGGACTATGGGACTCGGGAGAGCCCGGGAGGCGGCGGCGCTGGCAGCCGCGAAGGCGAGGAGCCCGTGACCCGCACCGTCCCTCCCCCCGGCGGCGGCGGCGGCGGCGGCGGCGCTTCCCCTCTCCTGTCCGCGGCGGCGGCGGCCGGAGCGCTCCTTCCCCCGTGCCCCACAGCGCCGGGCGGGCCGGCGGCAGCGGCGGCGGAGACTCGTCTCTCCGGGGCCGCGGTGGGAGTGCCTCGCTCCGGGACAGGCGCCGGCGCCGGCACCGGGAGAGAGATGCGTCTCGGGGCTTGCGGCTCCCTCCCAGCGGCGGCGGCGGCGGCGGCGGCGGGTGATCATGGAGATTGAGAACATCGTGGCCAACACGGTGCTGCTCAAAGCCCGGGAAGGTGAGGGCTTGCTGCGGGCGGGCCCAGGGCGGGCGGGGCGTCCTCCCCGGCGGGCCCCGCGCCCAGGTGCGCCCGCGCGCCCAGGTGCGCCCGCGGGAGCCGGCAGGGCTCTGCCTCCCTCCCCGCGCCCCCTTCTCTCCCGCGCCCCCTTCTCTCCCGCGCCCCCTTCTCTCCCGCGCCCCCTTCTCTCCCGCGCCCCCTTCTCTCCCGCGCCCCCTTCTCTCCCGCGCCCCCTTCTCTCCCGCGCCCCCTTCTCTCCCGCGCCCCCTCTCCTTGTCCTCCTCCTCTCTCCTCGCTTCTCTTCTGGCGCCTTCTTTTCCGTACCTGTAATCCCTCTCACCGCTTTCCTTCTCTCCTCGACCCCCCTTTTCTCACTCCCCCGCTTCTCTTCGCTCACCCCCTTTTCTCCCCGTTCCCTCTCTTCTTTCTCGCACCCTTTCCTGTTGCTCCCCTTTTCTCGATCCCTCTTCTTGCCTCTGTGCTCCTTTTCTTTCCCCTTTCCTTTCCCCGTTCTTACCCTCCCCATTCTCTGCTCTCTTGTTCCTTTTCCCTGTCCTCTTGTTCCCCAATTCCTTTCCTTCTCCCTTTTCCTCCACTCCTTCTTTTCTCATCCCTCTTCCTCCTTCCCCTTCTTTTCTCTCCTCCTCTCTCCCTTCTTTTTCAATTCTCCCTCCTCTTCTCTTTTTTCCGTCCTTCTCACCTCCTCTCCAATTCTCTTCCATCCCCCCTTTCCCTTCTCTCTTCCCACTGTCATCCTCGAATTGTCTTATTCTGCTGCTCTCTACCTTCTTTCCCCCCTTATCTTTCCACTCCTCCCCTTATGTTTTCACCTTTTCCTTCTCCTGTTCTTCCCCTATCTCCGTTCTCCCGCTGTTGACTCCCTCTCCCCCTGCTCTTTCTCCTCTTCCTCCTCCTCCTCTCCGCCTGTTCTCCGCTCTTCCTCCTCTCTTTTTGCCCTCCCCTTCTCTCCATGCTCCCTTCCTCGGGGTCCCTCACCACCCATTCTTTGAGGCCTCTAAAGAAACTTAAGTGCTAGGCTAAATTCTCCCCCAAGTCCTGACTAGCCGAGGAGTGTTTGTTTTAACCATTGTGTAAGAAAGAACTTAATATCTCTTGCTCCTTATCCTGTTCTCTACTCTGCTTAAAATCAAATGACAAATACAACCACAGTTTTTTTTAGAACTCTGATCATTGGAAATTTCTCCTTAATTCAGCTCTTCCCCAGTTTTATCTAGAGTCTGTCTCACCAGTATTGCTCAAGCCAGCAGGGACCTGTTTGGATTGTTAGAAGTCAGATCTACATAAGTTCTCAAGTCAAATCAGTTAAAGTCATTTGTTTAATTTGTGGTGGCCTTTAAAAGTCTAAGAAAATGGCATTAGAAATGACCCTGGGCAATTACACTAGATCTATGTTAAATTTACCAGCATTAAATTCAGTCTGCCATGAGCCAGGCACATGGACAAAGCTAAAAGCAGAAATAGGATCTTAGTCTAGAAGAGGAAGACTACATTATACATGTATGTGTAAGTATATGCAAAAGAGAAGGTGATTTGGGGAGAAGGCACTAACCACTGTGGGGATCAGGAAAGGCTGGATGTAGAAGATGGTACTTAAATTTATTAGACTTGAAGGAAATTGGGGATTCTGAGAAAGGGAGAGAGCATTTTAGTCATGAGAATCAACTTGGTATTTTAAAAAACGAGTTTTTAAACGATGGTAGCTTTTTGGGTAGTGATTCTGCCAGAACTTTTTTTTTTTGTTTTAAACGATATGAGGATAAACAAGTTAGAAATAATTCACCTGTGGATTATTACTATACCAGCACTTAGTCAAACTGTCTGAAGTTGTCTCTTCATACTCAGGCATAGAGTTCTAATTTCTGTGACATTATTTCCTTTACTTCTTTACTTTTTTTTTTTTTTACAAGTTAGCAATTTCTACTCATTTTTATTGAGTCAAAATACTACTACTTTATTTTTTTACATTTGTTTTAAAAAAAAAAAAAGGCAAAGTAGCATTATGGGTTTATTACCAGTTGTGCATGCTTGTAAAAAACCTGAAAGGTGAGTTGAACTGTTTAAGCTATTTGGGCATTTGGTACATTGGCCAAAACCTTCAAGACCTAGAAAATGGTATTTCTCTTGATGTCATACCAGACAGCATCAATAATTCATCCTATCAAGTAGAAAAGTGCATAAAATTGCGTGAAAGATGTTCTTTTGGAGCACAAATATTTTAAGTAAGTCTTATTTTTCATCCTTTTTTCTTTATGAACGTTTAATACTTTTTATAAAAAATCACCTAAAAGGCTTTTGGGAAGAACATCAGTTATCATCTGCATCAATAAATTTTTCATTCAGAGACCATGATAAAAGAACTAAATGTTGGACTGAAAATGTACAGGGATTCTTGAAACAATATTAGTCCATAGCTATTATATAAATTGTGCAAGTTTTAAATTGAAAAGTCAGTAATTACTAAATTAATAAAAACAATATAATCAAACTGTAAGTATTAAACACCTAAGTGCCAGGAACTATGCTAGAGATATAGTTCCTATATCATAACCATAAACCATAATGGCAATCATAAAGCCATCCTTGACTTGAAACTCAGGGTCTAGTTTGGGAGACTAGTATGTATATAAAATATAAACAGAATCATACAAGTTGATCAGATAATTTTGTTGGGAAAGGCATTAGCTGTAGGAGTATTGTAGGGGATGGGAAGTAGGAAAGTCTTCTTGTAGAAGACTGGGCTTGAGCTAAGACTTGAAGGAAACTGCATTCCAAAATTGGAGTCGGTTTTAAAGAGTTTTAAATGATGAACAGTTTTAAATTTTATTACAAGTAATAGGGAGCCTCTGGAGTGTATTGAGAAGGTGAATGATGTGGTACTTTAAGAAAATCATTTTGGTTTTAATTGTTCTTTAGTGCTTTTTGGGAAGTGATGGAGAGGGATCCTGGAGTGACTTCATTGTGATCGGGAACTTCCACCCTTTCCAAGTAATTACTGGTTCCCCTACTCCTTAGTCTTAACAAGTTGCCTGGAGGCACAGGAGCTTGGCCAGTCCTTTATCCTGTAGCATTCATTTAATGCCTGTTATGCCCCAGGCACGATCCTAAGTGTTGAGTTTACCTAGGAAGGCAAAGAACCAGTCTCTGCACTAAGGAGTATACCAAAATGGGAGAGAGAATGTGCATCACTATTTTTAAACAAGCTGTATATAGGATAAGTAGCAAATAAACAATGGATAGAAGCCACTAGAATTAGGAAGTATTGGAAAAAGCTGGAATTTTGGCTGGGACTTGAGGAGGCCAAGAGACAGAGATGAGGAGAGAGCTTAGGAGGTCATCAGAGAAAATGCCCAGAGCTAAGAGATTGAGAGTTCTGTTGATGAAACAGAAATGCAGTCCCTGAATAGATAAGTATGTGGTGATAGGGATTATGTAATGAGAAAGAAAAAAAAAAAAGGTTAAGTGGGAGTAAGTTATGAAGGGCTTTGAATATCTAATGGGATTTTGTGTTCGATCCTGGAAATGATAGGAAGCTACTGGAGCTTATTGAGCATGGGGGTAACATAGGCTGACACTGTAGGAAAAATCACTGGCTGCTGAATGGAGCATGTTGGACTAGAATGGAGAGAGAGTTATGGCAGAAAGACTAACCAAGCAGGCTCTTAGAACAGTTTAGACATTAGTTAACAATCGCTCCCTCCAGAGAAGTGGCAGAATGACAGGACTTGTCCAGGGTTACATAGCCAATTTGTATCTGGTTGGATTTGAATCTAGGGCTTTTGGAATGTAGGGCAAGAGCTCAAAATACAATATATAAAAAGGCAGTCATTCCTACTTTTTAAATAGGAAAACAGATTTAAGGCTGAAAGCTCTAAAAACAGCTGTAAACGTGGGTAAAGAACGTGTTATTTGTTATGTTTTAAATGCGTAGTTCTTTGTAAAAGCATTTACCAAACTATTATCTAGATCACACTAGCCAGAGGGTCTAGATGTTTCACCTAATATGAAAGTGTTAATCTTCAGATGCCCTAGGGAATCGCCTGACACACTTTTAGGTTGTTTCTTCACAATTAGTACCCCTAGAACCTAGCTTAGTGCCATGAGACAGGCAACATTTATTAAGCATGTACTGTGTGCTAAGCACTGTGCTAGTATTGAAGATACAAAAACTTAAAAATTAAATAGCCTCTTCATCAGTGAATTTACTACAATATATACATTTGTAATTTGGCAGCAATTTCGTAATTTGGTTACTTGTAAATTATGATTTGGAGGGTCTCAGATTGCACTGAAAGGTGAGGGGGATTAGGAAGGGTCTCGTGGAGGAATTGGTACTTAAGCTAAGCTTTATAGGAAGCTAGAGATGGAAGTGAAGGAACAGCTATGGAAGGAAAGCAATGTCTTATGTGAGGAACAGGGGAAAAAAACCCAAAATCAACAGCTTGAACAGATTTTAGATTGGAGAAAGTGGTCTAAAAGGACCAGTTGGAACCTGGTTGTAAAAGGCTCTTAATGTCTTCTCCTCGCCCCCCCCCCCCATCTGATTTTTCTTGTGTAGCATGATATGTTAATATGTTTAGAAAAACTGCATGTTTAACCTCTGATTGCTTGCTTTCTTGGGAGAAGTAGGGATGGGAAAAAATTTTGGAATAAGAAGTTTTGCAGAAGTGAATGTTGAAAACTATGCATGTTTTTGGAAAAATAAAATACTATTAAAAATACCAAATAATGAAATTTACATTTGATCCTGGTGCCAGAGCTGCTATAGCTTATTGAGTAGAAGAGTAACACAGCTAGACCTGGGTTTAGGAAAATGACTTTGATAGCTCTTTGGAAGATGAATCAGAGAAGGGAAAATCTTGAGACAAGGAAAGCAATTAGGAGGCTGTTGTAGTAGTCTAGGTGACTTGATAGGTAATGAGAACTTTGAATTAGTGATGGCTAGGTGAGTAGAAAGAGGTAGGCAAATGCAAGAGATGATATGGAGCTAAAGTTAGCTGGCAACTGATTTGATATGTGGAGTGAGGGACAATGAAAAGTTAAGAATGACTGAGGTTGCATACTTGAGTGCCTGGAAGAAACGATAGTACATATTGGGTACTTAATGTTTATTGACTGGTATACTTTGACAAAAATAAGAAACTTGGGAAGAGAAAAATATTGAGCTTAGTTTATTTTGGACATATTGAATTTGAAGTCTGTATGGATCATCCGGTTTGAACTTTCCAAAAGGAATTTTATTGATGTCTCTAGCTAATTATTCTCAAAGACTAGAACTAGCTTTTAAAGATCTAAGTCATTTGCATGAAGATATAATTGAGAAAGAATGCAGAGGGAGAAGAGAAAAGGACCCAGGTCATCACACTGAGGTATGCCTAGATTGAGAGGATGAGACACTGATGGTGATCAGCCAAGAATTTTGAGGAGTATTTGCATAGGTAGGAAATGAGCCAAGAGCGAAGCATGGAAACTTGGAGAAGAGAGACCAGAAGTAGAAAGTAATCAGTAGTAGGAAGATGAAGTAAAATGAGAATTAGGAAAAGACCAGTTGAATTTAGCAATTTGAAGGTAAGTGATAACTTTAGGGAGAGTGTGTTTGTAATGCATTCATGTTAATTGAATTAGAAAAAAATTCAATATTAAATCAAGGAAGTTGATAATATTCCGTATATAATTGTGTATTAAATATTTCTTACTCATAATTACAGATGGAAATAGTTAGCAAGCCAGTCAGCATCTGTTATGCACCTGCTATATACTAATGGCTAGGATACAAAGAAAGATAAAAAAGTCAATCCCTGCTCTTAAGAATCTCCCAATCTAATTGGGGAAACTCTATAAAAACATTGATGTCCAGATGAGGTATATACTCACGTGAATTGGAGATAGTCTCAGAGGGAAGGTAGCAGCATTAAGAGAGTCAGATTAGGTTTCTTGCAGATGATAGGATTTGAGCTGAGCCTGGAAAGAATCCTGGAGATAGGGAGGAGAGAAGTTAGTAGACTCAGAATAGGGGGAGAGCCAGTGAAACTTCACCCCTTGCCCTCTCCCAGCCAATTCAAGAGATGGGGAGGAGGAGCAGCAGGGAGGCCAGTGTCATTTCATGGAAGACTGGTGAGAGGAGAGGAAGACCCAAGGACTGGGAAGGCAGGGAATGGACCAATGTTTTATATATTCTTTTTTTTTTTTTTAAGCTTTTTATTTACAAAGCATATGCATGGATAATTTTTCTAACATTGACTCTTGAATAACCTTTTGTTCCAAATTTTCCCCTTCTTCTTCTCACTCCCTCTCCTAGCTGGCAGATAATCCAATACATGTTTAATATATTGAAATACATGTTAGAGCCAATATATGTAGACATATTTATGAAAAATCAGATCAAGAAGGAAAAAAAAGAAAAACTGAGAAACTAAAATGCAAGCAAATAACAACAGAGAGAGTGAGAATGCTATGTTGTGTTTCACACTCTGTTCCCACAGTCCTCTCTCTAGGTGTAGATGGCTCTCTTCATCACTAAACAATTGGAACTGGTTTGAATCATCTCAATGTTGAAGAGAGTCGTGTCCATCGGAATTGATCTTTGTATAGTCTTGTTGCCATATACAATGATCTCCTGGTTCTGCTTATCTCACTCAACATCAGTTCATGTAAGTCTCTCCAAGTTTCTCTGAAATCATCCTGCTGGTTGTTTCTTACAGAATCATATTCCATAACATTCATATACCATAACTTAATCAGTCATCTTCCAATTGATGGACATCCACTCAGTTTCCCGTTCTTGCCACTATAAAGAGGGCTGCCACAAACATTTTTGCACATGTGGGTTCCTTTCCCTCCGTTAAGATCTCTTTGGGGATATAAGCCCAAATCAACACTGCTTGATCAAAAAGTATGCACAGTTTGGTAACTTTTTGAGCATAGTTCCAAACTACTCTCCAGAATGGTTGGATCATCTGTTCATAGTTCCACCAACAATATATCAGTGTCCCAGTTTTCCCACATCTCCAACATTGGTCATTTTCGTTTCCTGTCATCTTAGCCAATCTGACAGGTGTGTAGTGGTATCTCAGAGTTGTCTTAATTTTTTTCTGATCAATAGTGATTTGGAGCATCTTTTCATGTGGCCACAAATAGTTTACATTTCTTCATCTGAAAACTGTCTCTTCATATCCTTTGACCATTTATCAATTGGAGAATGACTTGAACTATTATAAATTAGAGTCAATTCTCCATATATTTTAGAAATGAGGCCTTTATCAAATCCTTTGGATGTAAAAATGTTTTCCCAGTTTATTGTTTCCCTTCTAATCTTGTCTGCATTAGTTTTGTTCAAAAACTTTTTAACTTAATATAATCAAAATTTTCCATTTTATGATCAATAATGATCTCTAATTCTTCTTTGGTCACAAATTCCTTCCTCCTTCACAGATCTGAGAGGTAAATTATCCTATGTTCGTCTAATTTGTTTATAGTATCATTTTTTAATGTCTAGATCATGAACCCATTTTGACCTTATCTTGGTATATGGTGTTAGTTGTGGGTCTATGCCTACTTTTTTGCCATACTAGTTTCCAATTTTCCCAGCAGTTTTTGTCAAATAGTAAATTCTTATCTCAAAAGTTACAAGGTCTTTGGGTTTGTCATATACTAGATTGTTATAGTCATTGATTATTTTGTTCTGTTCCTATTCCACTGATCAACTTCTCTATTTCTTAGCCAGTACCAAATGGTTTTGATGGCTGTTGCTTTATAATATAGTTTTAGATCTGGTACAGCTAGGCCACCTTCATTTGCTTTTCTCTTCATTAATAGGAAAGGGCCCAATCTTAAAGGCTTGAAAAGCCAAACAGGATCTCCTGTTTGGTCCTGGGGGTCATAAAGACTCAAAGGATTTTATAGATTGGTGGGTGATGATAAGAGGTTTGCTAAAGTTAGTGAATTAGACAATGAGAATGAGTAGAATGTGGACTAGAGTGCATGAGACACTTGGCATCTAGCTTGTAGGCCTGGGTGAGTGGGAGGTTGGTGTTATCCTTGACAGTAATAGAGAAGTTAAGAAGATGAGGTTTGTGGAGAAAGATAATGATTTCAGATTTAAACATATTGGGGTTAAAATATTCACAAGGATAACCCAGTTCGGGATTCAATTTTCTCTGCTTTGTTCTAAAATTTCCCCCATTTACCCTTTATCTCATCATCCCAAGACTAGCTTTTATGGATTCTATTAATGAAAATTTCAAGTCAAAAAATATTCAACCCTGGTCTTAAAGTTTTTAACTTGAGGTCAATGAACTTATTTTAAAACATATTTTGATAATTTTTAAATATATCATTGGTTTCCTTTATAATTCAACCTATTTTATTTTGTTCATTTAAAGGCATTGCTCTTAGAAAGAGATCCATACAAGGGCAGCTGGAAAGTGCAATGGATAAAGTCCGGACCTGGAGTCAAGAGGTTCTAAATTGAAATGGGGCCTCAGGAACTTAACACTTACTAGCTATGTGATCCTAGGCAAGTCACTAAACCCAAGTTGTCTCACAGGGGGAAAAAAAAAGAAAGAAAGAGATCTATAGACTTTTACCAGAATGTCACAGGGGCTCATGATATGTAGAAAAAGTTAAGAATCCTCGCTGTAAGTTGGGGTTTATGGAGTTAATTTCGTTATTATTGCTGTTCTTTTATTACTTTCCTAGTTGGTATTGGGCATTTATAAATGCTCTGGGGTCTCTCAAGCACTTTTGAACCTGTGTTTAAATAGAGGCATTAGGGTATTTTGAAAGGAGCACTAGGCTTAAGAGACTCAACTTCTTCACAGGGTTGTGAAGCAAACACTTGGCAAATTATAAAAGCTGAATATGATGTTTAGTATACTTCCTACTACTAGTATAATAAGGGAGGACTTAAAGAATAAGACATTAATTTTAATGATATGTCTGACTAAAATTAATAATATCCAATAAGAAGTTATAATGGAATATTGTATTATCTAAGAATCATAGTAATAGCTTTGTAATACAAAGGTCTTATACTTGTCCTCTCATTTGATCCTTACAAGGCCCCTAAAAGATAGGTATTAAAAGTATTGTTTATTTCCATTTTACTATATATAGGACACAGACTTAGGTTAGTGACTTGCCCAAGATCATATAGTTGGAGAGACTAGAACTCCTTCTACCCATACCTCTATGATTTCAGTTTTAAATAAAGTTTAATCCAGTTGAATAAGCAAATGATTGGGAATCTGAAACAGAATGTTAATTACTGCTTTTCCATGAAGTTGATTATAGCCTTTATAAAATCCTTTCTCCTTTTACAAATAGTTTGCAACGTAAAAATACTAAAACTGTATTAGTCCTTGCATCTTAGAAAGATTGTGATTATTCATATGTTAAATTATATAAAACTGACATTTTATTTTGCTACAAAAGATTATGACCTTAATGGTTTTTAAAATACCAAGTTTTAATTTATCAATGGAGTAATTTTGCAAACCCATGATGTTTTCATTCTTTTTTTTTTTTTTTTTTTTTTTTTATAATAATTTTTTTTTGACAGAAACCCCTGCCTGGGTTTTTTTTTTTTTTTTTTTTTTTTTTTTTCCATCTTCCTCCCCCCCCCCCCCTTTTTTTTTTTTTTTTTCCCCCCCCCCCCCCCCCCCCCCCCCAGATGGCAAGCAGTCCTATACATGTTAAATATGTCACAATATAGCTTAGGTACAATATATGTCTGTAGAACCGAACAGTTCTCTTGTTGCACAGGAAGAATTGGATTCAGAAGGTAAAAATAACCCAGGAAGAAAAACAAAAATGCAAACAGTTTACATTCATTTCCCAGTGTTCTTTCTTTGGGTGTAGCTGCTTCTGTCCATCCTTGATCAATTGAAACTGAGTTAGATCTTCTCTTTGTCAAAGAAATCCAGTTCCATCAGAATCCATCCTCATACAGTATCGTTGTTGAGGTATATAATGATCTCCTGGTTCTGCTCATTTCACTTAGCATCAGTTTATGTAAGTCTGATGTTTTGATTCTGAGGTTGTCACTTAACTAGCAGTGAACTTCAAATTCTTTGTTAGGAGAGATTGTCATTGTAACAATTGGTCATTTCTTGGAGAAATGATTTCTTAGATTGTTATTCAAACCTCCAAGAATTTTTCTAAAGTGACATTTATTACTTTTCTTTAAAAAAAAAAAAAAAAAAAGGAAGTTCTAATGACCTTAATTGGATTGGAATTAGTAATTATTTTTGAAGGCTCATACTTAAATCAAACTCAGTCTCCTCCATTACTGAGAAATCATTTTTATTATTTTTACTAACAGTACTCCTTATACTCCCATGATCATGAAGAACTTTTTTTAGTTATACACTATTGTTGATTATTACATACACTCAAACATATAGGTGTGTAAATCTGTACATGTATATGTATATATGGTAAAATCCTTCTCTTGAATATCCTAAGTATTTCCTTTTATAATTAAAAACAACAATAGGGCTCGAATAGCACAAAAATAAGAGATGCTGGGCTGAAACCCTTCTGAAATCTTTAAATAAATTCCTAGTAGAGAAAATGAGATTAAACTTAATTAATTTCCTCCTTTTGCTTTTATTTTATATAAGCACTGTGGCATGCTTTAAGAATTCCTACTGTAATCAACTTCTATAGTGTTTTCAAACAAGAAATACTAGAAATTTTAAATTTATTTTTTCAGGGATATTGTTATTCTTCAGGAAATACATTTATTATTTTATTATTATTTATTATTAAAATAATAACATTATTATTTTAAAGTATAAAAAGACCTTTTAAAATTATGTTATTGACATCTTTCTTGAATCCAGTTCCCCAATAAGTATCTTTCTGGTAATAAAAATGTGCATTTGGTTTATCTGGCTCTGTGTATTAGGAAATTAACTTCCACAATTGTGTATAATACGGCCACTCTAGTTTGACCTCTTGGCACCAGGCACTACATTGTTGGCTTATATTGGTCAGGCTGATAGGCGATTCCTGGATTTACTTCAATTAAACTTAAGTTTTGTCTTAAATAGTCAAATACTTGGAAAGTCTTTCCTCTTTTGTAGGAATAGCTGAAAAAATTTTGGCAATCGATGCTACTTTAGAACTATTGTTTACTTCTCAATAGAATAGGCACCTTTAAGCCAAAGGAAATGTGAAATGACTATTATGATTAAGACAGTGAGGGTCAAAACTTATTTATTTTTGTAATGTGGTTTAAGTAACTTAACTAAAAACTAGGGTATTTTTCTGACTTGAATTGTCCAATTGTAGACCTTTAGTCACTTTCTAAATAATAACTTTGGATTGGTGCCTATCTTACCACTGAGACCAGGACTTCAACCCTTTTTATCTCTGAGAAATTGAAAGTATAAATACAGAGATATGAATTGGTTATATGCACATTTAATATGGCTTTTGGCCTTGTTTGTCAGTTCAGGTTTTTTTGAGGTTCTGTTATTGTGCTGTCAAAAAAAAAAAAAAAAGACAAGACACTGATTTAAGTAATAGCATAGGGTGGGGGAGATTCTTAATAGTTTTAGGGTAGAGTACTATCCAACAGTTTCTACATAAACATGTAATCAGGGGACTGCTTAGTGGCACAGTACTAGAGCTCCAGGCCTGGAAGCAAGAAGGCTTAAATTCAAATATAGCCTTGAATACTTAGTAACTGTGATGCTGGCGAGATCACTTAACCTTGGCTGCCTTGATTTTTTCATCTGTAAAATGACCTGGAGAAGGAAATGGTAAACTATTCTAGTATCTTTGCCAAAACCCTAAAAGGTGTCACAAAGAATTGGACATAATTGAAACAATTGAATAGCATCAACAAAGATACACTACAATATTTTGTAGCACACTACAAAAATAAAGCATACAAGAACATACACATGTATACAGTTTCCTCATATGTAAAATGGAGACAATAATAGCATTTATCTTCCAAAGTCATTTTGTGAGGATCAAATGAGATAATAATTGTAATGCACTTAACACAGTGCTTGGCACATAGTATGGATTATAATTATTATTCACTTTTCTATTTCTTGACAGCCATTTTATATAGTTTATGTCTAAAACTAACAAAAACAAATTCCTTTTGCATATCTCTTACATATTAATATTTCAGCTGTGTGGAAAGAATGAATTTTTTAATCATTTTATTTTGGGCAAAAGTAATTTTTATTATCAGATTAAATTTACTGATAAAAATAAGCTAACAAAAGCATTAAACTTGGAAGAATTTCTTAAACAGTGTCATAAGTTAAGCACATTATATTCTTAAGTTAATTGATACCTGTGATTTCATTTCTAAGTGTGGGTATTGCCTGCACTGAAATGGATTATGCCATATCTGAATCTTAGTTTGAGAGTTATTTGAGATAAACAAAAGCTCAGTGACTTGATCATGAGTCCACAACTAGTAAGCATCAGAAGTGGAACTTAAACCCAGGAATTCCTTACACAAAGACTAAGGTATCTTAATTTATCTAACTTTTTCTCTCCAGTATTTGACATTTTGTGAAACCATTTTAAAAGGCATTCTCACTTTTATCACATACTTAATGAACGTCCCATAATATAGCAATAACTCATGTGTATAATTTTAAGTTAAATAGAAGTAACAGTAAACCTATGTTTAAAATACTGGCAGTTGAAATGGAGGGGGGAAAAAAGGGGAACCAAGAAACATTTTGAAGAAAGAAAGGAAGATACAAAAATATGGCCACTCTTTTTGAGGAGGCAAAGAACTAGAAATCAAGATAATATTCCTGTGTTGTGGAATGACTAAACAAATTGTGATGTATGAATGTAATAAGATACTACTCTATTGTGAGACATGATGAAGGGCACAGTTGGGAAAAACCTGGGAATGCTTTAAAATTTACCTCTAATGTCTCCAGGTCCCACCTTTTCTTATTTTTTAATTTTTACTTAGCTGTTTAAATGAATAAGACACCATTTTCTCTCCTTTCTTTTGAAGAAAAACCATATGAAGTGATCAGAACTTGTCAAGACATTGTAAAAATAAACAACTTTAAAAGAATGAAGAGCTTTGATCACTGCAATGACCAACCACCATTCCAGGAGACTGATGATGATGGCAATGATAATACATGCTCCCTACTTTCCCTAACAGAGAAATTACAAATTTAAGGTACAGAATGAACTATAGCTAGGTCCTGATGAGTGCTAAATAGATATTCATTATTAGGATATTATGAATATCCTAAAGTGGTGGCATGTATTCAGAGTTATAAAATATGGTCATTGGCAAAATATGGTCATTGGTTCCAGCACATTGGCTGTGTGAATTTGAATAATGAAACTGTTTAAATGTTTGCATTATTTCCATTAACCAAGACCCAGCACTGTATATATTTTTGATATGATCAGTGTGAGAATTTACTTTGCCCTACTATCCGTATTTTTGAGACAAGTTTTTATTGGCTTAGGTTGTTGTTTTTTTTTTTTTTCCCTTCAGTGGGAGAGAAAATGATGGCTTGTTAACTAAAAAAGTAGAGTAAAATTTAAAACTTATTAAAATTTAAAAACACAAAAAGTTAGAAAAGAAAGAGCTTGAAGACATTGGCTAAAGATAAAGGGAATGAAAAGGACAAAGAACTTCAACATTTCTGGTCTCAAAAATTGGCATAATCATGAATACTACTTATATGTTCTAATTGTTTACTGATTCCAGAACTACAGTAAATTATACACTCCGTGATAGCAGAGATCATATCTTCTTGTCTTCTAAATTTCACAGTTTCAAATGTACTAATAAACATATAGAAACCCTTAATAGGTATTTGAATTAATTAATCTTTCCTTTTTTGTATTTTAGAACTTTAGTACATCTTATGGACTTACTCTATTATTTGTATTGTAGCAAAATGTAAGATGTTTCTTCCTTAGTAGAATACAAGCTCTTTGAGAGCAAGGGATATATTTTCATCTTTATATCCAAAAAATTTGATTCAAATATTGTTCCCATGAAAGATGGTTAATAAATGTTTCCCAAATTCATTCCTTTTTATTCATATATACACATATATTAAAATATGCAAGTATATATGATGAAAAATAAGTGTCTACTTTCACTGACACATCTTTTCTGTGTGCATATCTTCTCTTCATGGAATGTTCTTCCTCTACTTATGCAGATCTTAGTCACCCTAGTCATTCTCCAAAGCACAACATTGTGTCTCTGCCAAGAGGGTTTTGCTAACTAAAGTCCACAAAAAGAGAATAAACCACAATCTTTAGTACTTGTTTTCTGGTTGTTTCATGAAAATTACATTTGTCTCTCTGGGTAGATTTAAGTCCCCAGGAGTCAAGACTATGTGGTTTATTTTTCCTTCCTCCTTTCCTCCAAGTTAGTGTTAGGCACATAATGACAACATGATTTACTTCAGTTCAGTAAGCATTTATAAGTATTTTGCTGTGTAAAGTAGTAATAGAGAGTTGGCCTGTGAGTGTACAAGATCTCTGTTTAAGTCCCACCTTTGCACTCACTGGCTATGTAATCCTGGGCAAGTCACTAATCTCTCAGTGCTTTAGGCATGTCTTTAAGATCATAAATTACAAAGAATATGCTGACCTGCATTAAAGGAGGGAGTTTCCCTTTCCAGGATTTCTACATACTAATGAAATCATCATTCAGGTCCTTAACCCTAGATGTCAAACATAGTGCTGGATACTGAGAAGATAAAGGACTCATTCTGATTATTTCATGCAGAATTATTTTTGTCTTTCTTAGGGAGATTATACATTCCTTAAGAAGATTATACATTAAACTAACACCATCATCCCCACGCTCCACAGTATTATATATGTGATCATTTTGCCATATTTCTCATTCATTTCCAATTCAGCTTGGTCATATTTTTAAAAAATCCCCATTATATTTCCTGCAGTCTGGTGTAGTGGATGAAGAGTTGACCTTAGAGCTGTGAAAACTTAGGTTCAAGTTCTCTGAGAGCCCGGGGCCAGTTGCTTAAGATGATACCTGGGACCTGAGTGCCCAAGGAACTGGCCTGCATTAACAGAATCTCCTTATCCAGGATTTTCCTCTTTGATGACATGAAAGGTCCAATCCGTGGCCTTATGTGCCAGGCCTTGGGCTGGATTTGGGGGAGATAAGGACCCAAAGTGAAGCAGTTTCTCCCTTAAGGTGCTTACATTCCACTGGGGGAAACATGTACTTCAATAGGTCCATGCAAAATTTGTACCCAGTGTCTATATTCCAAAGAGATCATAAAAAAGAGAAAAGGACCCACACGTGTTGAAATGTTTGTTTGTAGCAGTCCTGTTTGTAGTGGTAAGGAACTAGAAACTGGATGGTCCTCAGTTGGGAAATGGCTGAATAAATTATGGTATATGAATATGATAGAATATTATTTGTCTATAAGAAATGATTTCAGAAAAGCCTGCAAGACTAAGTGAAGTGAACAAAACCAAAGAACATATGTGATGATCATCTGTGATGGACTTGGCTCTTTTCAACAAGATGATTGTGATTGTGAGATAATTCCAATAGACTTGTGATGGAGGGAGTCCATCTGCATCCAGAGAGAGGACTATGGAGACCCAATGTGGATCAAAGCGTAGTATTTTCATCTTTTTATTGTTTAGTTTTTTTCTTTCTTGCGCCTTTTTTTTCCCCACTTTTGATCTGATTTTTCTCACAGCATGACAAATGTGGAAATATGTTTAGAAGAACTGCACATTTAACCTGTGTTGGATTGCTTGTCTAGGAGAGGAGAGAGAAGAAGAAAAATTTGGAACACAAAGTTTTACAAGTGTGAATGTTGAAAACTTATTTTTTCATGTTTTCTGTAAAATGAAAAGATATTATTATTTTTTAGAATCTATATCCAGTACAAGTAAACCCAGAATTATTAAGCAATAGAGAACCTTTGAAGTACCACTAACAGAAGGATGATATGCAGAGAAGAGAATGAATATGAGAAGAATGTAATAAGCTTTGGGAATTATCTTGATATCTTCAAAGGATTACTTCTCTTTGCACTGTAATTTTTTATAAAATTTTATTTTTCCAATTATATGCTGATAGTTTTCAACATTTTTCTCGCAAAACCTAGCATTGTAAGTGTTTCTCCCTCTCTCCTCCCTTCCCCTCTCCCCAAAACAGTAAACAAATCTGATATAGGTTTAACATGTTTAAGAAAAGTAATTCATTTCGTGGAAGAGCATCCTCAAGAATTTGACATATCTCTGAGAGTTACTGAAATGCTATAGTGCTGAAGAAAAAGGAAAAAAAAATTATTGTGAACTTACTATCATTTTAGTTTCTTTAAGCTTATTTTCATTAGTGCTGTTAATATTTCTACTTCAGAGATATTACTCAAAGAAAAAATTTCAACTGCCTTAAAAAAAAAAAACCACACTGTCTTCATAGTTTGTAGAATGATAGTGCTTCAGAGTTGAAAGGGACTTTACAGATCATTGTCTAATAATATCTCTAACTGATGGTCATAGTACCTTCTTTTGAACACTTTTGGGACTGGGAAACTCATTACCTTGTGAGGCAGCTTTTTACTTATGGTCCGTTCTAATTATAAGAAAATAATTCTAAGTCCAGTTTTTCTTGTGCAGCAAAATAACTATGGATATCTATACATATATTGTATTTAACATATATTTTACATATTTAATATGTATTGGTCTACCTGTCTTCTAGGGGAGGGGATGGGAGGAAGGAGGGGAAAAGTTGGAACAAAAGGTTTTGCAAAGATCAATGCTGAAAAATTACCCATGCATATATCTTGTAAATAAAAAGCTATAATAAAAAAATATTTTTAAAAAAGAAAGTAATTCTTCATGTGGAACCAAAAGTCTGTTTCTCCAAAACTTTGACCTATTGTTCTTCATTCTTACTCAGGTCAGCCAAGTCTAATTCTTCTGTATGACAGCCCTCTAAATTTTTTGATGACAGCTATTATATCTTTCTTAAATCATATCTCCTACAGGTTAAAAATCTCCAATGCTTTGAATCAGTCCTCATATAGTATAAGTTACCCATTCCTTTACTCTCGTTCTAAATTGTCTTCCTTTGCACATCTTTCAGTTTATTATTGGCCTTTTCAAAATGTTATAAATCAAAATGCTCCATAAATGATCTGACCAGGACAATATGAGACTTTCTAGACCTTGTGCTTTTTTTCTGTTAATCATGACCACCGTCATTGTCGCTATTATTTATATAGTACAATAGTTTTTTTTGTAAATATTAGCTTAATAGTATATTTCAAAATTGCATAAGCTTCTTGGGCTGTCATGTTACACTGTTGGTTTCTATTGAATATGTTAACACCTATGACATGTAATAGATAAAGGATAAGTTAACATTGTGCTTTCTGCTACTTTCTGAATACACTAGAATTTTTTTTTGTAAACCCATGTATGGTCTTTAGAATGAAGTGCCCTCTTCTTCCTTTGTGAACACTACCAACTAGGGCTATTTTTATCCTTTTTCTTATCCATTTCAAAATATTTCCTATGAATATAGATCTTTTTCTTTTGTTCTTTGAATCAAAACTTTTCCCCCTCTCCTTGTGATAGTTACTTAAATTTTAAAGAGAATATCATCATCATTATCATCAGTTATCACCTTGTTGCAAGGCAGTTGCAGTTAAGTGATTTTACCAGAATCGCAAAGCTAGCAACTGTCAAATTTCAGAGTTTGGATTTGAACTCGGGTCCTCCTAACTCTAGGGTGAAGCTGTATCCATCGAGCCATCTAGCTCCTATGCAATATATTATTTTCATGAGCCCTACATCATTGTGTAACTTGAAAACGTTTTTCTTCATAGGCATAGTGTTGTACCTCTGTTTCCTTTAAGTTCAGATCATGCCTTTTATTTATTATTTGTATGACTTTGGACCACACTTAATTTCTTTGTCCCTCAGTTTTCTCCTCTGCAAATTGAAAGCTTTGGATTATGTGACCCTAAGATTCTTTATGGCTTGAATTCTATGAACCTATGATCCCTCCCCTTCTCTAAATAACCCCAGATAAGTTTCAGCACATGGAGAAATTTATAGAATGAACATGATTAGGAAATATTGAATTTATAAATAGCAATAGAATACATTTTATTCCACATAGTCATTTAACCAAATATTTATTTTTAAGGATGTCAGTTTATTGAGCTTTAATAGAACAACAAAGAATGTAGGTTTCTACAGATCAAGGGACTATTTAATTTCTGTATTTGTAGTCCTCAGTGACTGTTGCTGTATCTAGAATAATAATCGGGACTTAATAATGCTTAACCCAGTACTTTTTTTATCGATTGAAGAACTGACCCGGGTTGTAAAAGGAAACTTCTGGGAATTTTAGGAAAGAATGAAAAGTTCTCATAGTGAATGAGAGCTATTTTTTTGTATCCTGTGGCATCATTCATATTTTCATGTTTACTCTTTTTTTTAATCAAAATTTTTTCATTTTGAATTTAACAAGCATGGATATGTTCATATATAAGTAACAGAAAAAAGCAGATTGCTTAGGAAATAGTGAATCTTTATTTTGTATAGCTTTTTAAAAAATATACACTTAACACTCTAGTACTTTGCTTATTCATGTCCACATCTGCGCATGCATACTTGTGAGTGTGCTCTCTCTCTTCCTTTTTTTAATGTTCCATTAACAGTTTTCCCTTCCCTTTATCTCCTATTCTCCCTTCTAACTGTTCCTTTCCCAAAACTAGAAGTTATTTTATGTATAATTGAGTAAAATCTTATTCTCATATTGACTGTCTTAGAAAAATTATTCTACACCTCGAGTCTGAGATGTATTGGTTTTATTTTTTATTTTGTTTTTGTTTGTTTTATTGGTCAGCATTTTTAAGTTTTTCAAAGTTGTTTTTACTTATAATATTGTAATCATTGTATAAATTATTGCCTTGATTCTATCCAATTTACTTTTCATCAGCTTCATATGTATCTTTTCAGAATTTTCTATCTTGTTATTTATTGCCTTCCTCTGACTTTTTTCTTTTTCTTTTCTTTTTTTTTTTTGGGGGGGGGGGTCTTTTTCTTTTTTTGAGATGGAGTAGAGTGGGACCCAAAGGTGTTTGCCTTATCCAGGATGTAAATAAAATGGTCATTCATGGGCCATTCCCAGTACTGACTAGTATGAAAGTTTTAACCTGTTACCTTTTTAATGCCATTTTAGGTCATTTCTATCCTCTTAACTAGCCTGGTGACCCTTCCTTCCCAGAAGCTCACTATAGTGATGTGTTAGTCTTATAGCAGTTCAAAACTCTGGAACTTTTGGAGTTCTTCAACAACAGGGAACATAGACATTACTGCTATTCCAAATACCGCTTATCCTTTGGTTAAGTCAGTCTCTCTTGTCCTTTTTTCCCCATTTCTCTAAAAATAGGCATCCATTGAACATTTATTAAGTGCCTACTATGTGCAGTTCATCATGCCAGATTAATAGAAGTAATAGAAGAGATAAATATTTGACATATAACATAAGCCTTGCCTTTATAGCTTTTATGACCTTTTTAGTGGAAGATCCAAACAGAAATAACTATAATATGGAATATTATATAATCAAGGCATTAGAGAAGTTATAGGAGAAATATTTTGATGAGGGTTAAGGGGGTAAGGAAAGGTCTGAATCTAGTGGAAAATGCCATTTTTATCCAGAGAGATATGTATCAAAGCATAGTATTTTCATTGTTCTGTTCATTGTGTTTTTCTTTTTCATGGTTTTATCCCTTTTGGTCTGATTTTCCTTGTACATAACAAATATGGAAATATGTGTAAAAGAATTACACATATTTAATTTATATCAGATTACTTGGGGTCTCAGAGAGGGGAGTAATAAGGGAGGAAGAAAAATTTGGAACACAAAGTCTTACAAAAAAATGTTGAAAACTATCTTTACATGTATTTAGTAAAATAAAATACTATTGAATTAAAAAAAAAAAAAAAAAAGATATGTGTCCAGGAAGACTTTCTAGAAGGAGTAGAGAGAAATTTGGTTGGTGAGCTGTAATCAGAGGTGATCTGAAATTCCTTACAGCTCCATTAGATGAAATATTTTCCTTCTGCATTAAAGTCCAGGTAAGAACTGATTCCTTAACTGATAATTTCTTCTAGTGGACAAAGAATCTTGGTGCCAATGATGCTCATTTTTTCCTGTCCAGCACTGAGACAAGAATTCCTTATCGTAAGTGTTCTCCAACAGAGTTAAGATCATCAATAACTAGGAGTGATAATGCCACCCTCTGAGTTATTTTTGGATAAAACTGGGAGTGCTTCCCTCTTAGAAAAACAGGATGGAAGATTTCAATCAAACGACAAACATTTATTTATTTTCTTTTTACCATGTCTGGCACTGTGCTAGGCACTGGAGGGGGTACAATGACAAAATGGAACAGCCCTTGTCTTCAACGAGATAATATTCTGTTCATAACAATACATATACATATGAATACATCCAAACTGACTCTGATACCATTTTCATCTTTGCTGAAAGTGTCTAATAGCTCCATTAAAAACATCAATGCTAATAGAGAGTATCAGCCCTGAAATCAGGAGGACCTAAGTTCAAAAATGGCCTCAGACCCTTAATATTTCCTAGATGTTTGACCTGGGCAAGTCACTAAACCCCACTTGCCTCCCCAAAAAATAAAAACAAAAAAAACAACTCAGCAACATCATGCTAAAAAGTATGTCAACAGTTTAGGAAACAAGAATCATTGGAGGAAGAAGAAAAGAAGGGCTTTTGAATACTTGTGGCAAATTCCAGACTTAAAGTTTCTGGAAATTTCAAAAAATGCCAAAGTAAATAATGTAAATGTCTGTTATTACTACAGTGGAAATGTTACATGCCATATCACCTTTTACTAACCAGTGGTACTTTTATTACTTATAAGAAATGATGAATCTTGGAAAGGAAACATGACAAATTTAGTAATTTCATAGACAACATTTTTAATGTATCATCTGATATAAAAATTTAAGTGCTAGTTTACTTAGTGATAAACTCAGTTGAGAGAAGAAATTGAAATATTACTCTCCTTTGGGATATTCTTTAAGACAAAATCCATTTTCTACATGTTCTTTTTTTTTTTCTTTAAATAGTATTTTATTTTTCCAAATACATACAATGATAGTTTTTAACATTCACCTTTGCAAAGAACACCTTATGTTGCAAATTTTTCTCCCTCTCTTCCCCCTTCTCCCAGACAACAAGTAATCTAATATGTTAAACATGTGCAGTTCTTCTAAACACATTTCCACATTTCTCACTCTGCACAAGAAAAGTCAGATCAAAAAGAGAAAAAACAATGGTGAAAATGTTATGCTTCAATACATATTCAGTCCATATAGTCCTCTTTCTTGGTGCAGATGGCTTTTTCCATCACAAGTCTATTGGAATTGGCTTGAATCACCTCATTGTTGAAAAGAGCCACGTCCATCACAAATTGGTCATCACATCATTTTATTGTTGTTTTGTACAATGTTTTCTTGCTTCTGCTCACTTCATTCAGCATCAGTTCATGTAAATCTCTCCAGACTTTTCTGAAATCAGCCTGCTTATCATTTCTTATGGAACAATAATAATCCATTACATTCATATATTATAACTTAGTTGGCTATTTCCCTTGATTGATGGTCATCCATTCACTTTTTAGTTCCTTACCACTACAAAAAAGGTCTTAATTTTCAGACCAAGAAACTAAAGCAGTCATCTAAATTGTGCATATCCTCTTTCTCAGTCTCACCCTCCCCCCCCACCCCCCCCACACACAGGAGAAAAAAAACCATTTCTTTTCAAATGATAACATACAGGTTTCATCATTACCACAATATTACTAATAAATTTTTATGACTAGCCAAATTGTATCTACTCTTGTTTTTCTTACAAAATGTTTTTCTGCGGAGTGAAATTTGATTATTATGACTAAAAATTTATTTAATAAGCCAAATACTTTTCCTAGAAAGACATACAACTTTCATAAATTGATAGAACTAAAGATCTCATCATGAATAAAGTTGAGAATACTGAAAATTTTAGTATATTTTTCTTTTTATTTTTCCCTAATTTGACCCAAATTAAGTTATAGTGGACAGAGAGGAAAAAATTACAATATACAAAATTTAGATTTTATTTTGAACATCTTGGAGAGATGATGGGAATTTTGGCCAAAATTTATGAGAGTCTTCATAAATATACAAATTAAATTGCTCCATTAAATAATTCCAAAGTGTAATATTTTTATAAATAGAAGTTTTAACATCATATCTTTTCAATTGACCTAATTTTGTTTTTACCATTTGTTTGACGATTTACTCTTTGCCTTCCCCTTTCAATTAGCCTCTATCATCTGTTTTCTTAAAACACTGGGATTACCTTACATTTATGATTGTTTCTGGATTGATAGGAATGAAAATTTTAAATTATTCTTGTTCTTGGGTCCATAATAATAGCAACTAGGAAAATGGAGTTCAACTTTGGGGAAAACTGAAATGTGGCTGAAGGTTTGGAGGAAATCAAGCAACCAGCTTTTACTATTATGCTTATTTGATTTTCCTGTGAAGTACCACAAAAAGCTTAAAGGTTCTGATACTTGAGTCTAAGGTGCCTTTCTTTCAGCAGCCAAATATCTCTTAGACTATGAGCTGGGTTTACTTTGACTAGAGGAAATCTTTGAACTACTTTTATTGTGTTGAGATAGATGCTACTGTGTCTAGCAGTATATAATATTATAACTCAGAAATTATGAATCTTAATAGATACAGTTTGCATATAAAAGAACCAAAAGGAACAGCTGAGATACTAGTACTGGTTTCATATAATGAATACATCTATTAAACGCTTTGTCTTATTCTTTTTGGTTATTCTTGAACCCTTTTTGATAGCAGGATTAGTCAACTTGTTTATTCCTGGGATCTTACCTCTTGATGTTCCATTCCTTTTATGTGAAATGTCTTCTCATTTATATCCCAGTTCGTCTCGTTTAACATTTTTTTGTTAAACACAGGTCAAACCTCACTTTCAGGAACATTTCAGACTGGATTTCAACTGGATTTTATTGGCATCATTGTAGTACTGATATTGCAGGGTTATTTTACATTTAATGATAAATGATATTTCCCAGAATAAAATGTTTCCATTTTTTCTCACTTGTTTTCTTTCTCCCCAACTATAAACTCCTATTATATAATTTCTTTGAGAGTTGGTAACTTACTTCTATTTGGTGAAATAGAGTGGTATGATGAAAACAACCTTGAATTTTTGAGTTTAAACCTTGAGTTTAAAAACTTGGTTTTTTAAGGGTACCTGGGGGCACAACAGCAGACCTGGAATTAGGAAGATCTTAATTCAAATGTAGCCTCAGACATTTACCAGCTGTATGACTCTGGGCATGTTGCTTCACCTCATCTGCTTTTTTCCCTTAGCTGTTAAATGGGAATAATGATAGCACGTACCTCCCAGAGTTGTTGTAAGGATCTAGTGAGATCATTTTTGTAGAGCACTTTTCAAACCTCAAAGTACTATAGTTTTAGGTTTTGTTCCCTCCTCCCCCATATTACTAGATGCATCACGTCAGACAGTGACTTAAATTCTTTGTACTTTATTTTTCTTTGTGAAATAGAGCGAATACCTGAATTACATTATGGGATTATTTAAGAAAAGCATCTAGAGCTTAATTGTTTAATTTTCTATAGCATTAGAGTAATTCATAGTCAGTACACATAATTTTTTGATATGCCTCCTTCTCTCTTATTGTCACCACCCTGGGGCAGGCCCCTGGTGACTTCATACCTGCACTATTACAATAGCCAACTGATGGGTCTGCTTGCCACAAGTCGGTCTACTCCAGCTGATGAAAATCATCTGTTGGGTATTCTCTAAAATCTGGCCTTCTTCCCACTCCCTATCTATCCAGTGTTCTTACATCTTACACTCCTCTGTAATTTCTTCAATCCACTGGCATTAGCTTTGCTGCTTCTCAGACAATACATTCCATCTCTCAACTCTGAACATCTTCATTTACCCCATATATGGAATATTCTCCCTCCATCTCCTTAACTCTGCCCTTTGGCTTCTCTGGTTTTTTTTTTATGCTAGCTAAAAATTCGACCTTCTATAAGTCACCTACCTTTCCCAGTCAACTTATTTTAGTGTCTTCCCTCTGTTGATTATTTCCTATTCTGTTTGTCCATGCTTATTTACATATTATCCCTCGTAGTAGATTGTACACTCTTTGAGAATTTTTTGTCTTTCTTTGTATCCTTGTGCTTAGTGCAGTGCCTGACATATATACTAAATGCTTATTGACTGACTTCTGTAGTGTAAGTAGGGCCTTTCTAAAAGGCCTGGTTGGTTTTTCCACTTCCACAACCCCTTCTATTTCTTTCTGTCATTTTAAAGGAAGAATAGCAGACCTACATTCAACCTTGAGAGTTAGTTATGGACTTTGATTATTTAAATTCCATTGTGGTGTTCTGGTTTGAATTAGAGCTAATAAGTGGTGAGAGTGCTTTCTCTCTGGAGTGAGTCATCAAATTGCAAAGCAGTTTCCTCACCCACATTGAAGTTTTTGTGTTTGCATATCTATTTGGTGCTCCTGAATAATAAATACAAACTAGAAAATTTGGGAAGCAGCTTTAAACAAAGGAATTGTTTTCATTTATGATAGTTAACTGCACACTGGTATTTGTGCAGTTAAGAATGAACCAGGTGAAGCATATCCAAAAACAGTTACTGATAATTATCTTGAAGAATTATATTAGATAAGTTGAAAAATTTGATAACTTTCAAACATGTTACTTATGTGTAATATTTTTGGTACTTAACGAGAATGTTTTGAATTTTTTGTTTTGGTATGTTACTTGTGTATTATATAGAAATTATATATGTAAAATATATATATTTTTATATGCATATGATTATATAATATATGAGTATAAAATATAAACTTGTATATAATATAAAAATATATTAGGAACAAAAATTTAGTAATTAATAGGGTTTTAATTTTTTTAGTACTAGATTGTGTTGTATACTGAAGTCTTCTTAGAAGAGTGAGAATTGGACTATGAGAATTTTGTTCTTTCTAATTTAAGCTTCTTTCCTTTCAGAAAGGTAATTTTCACAGTAGATTCTTTTGTTTATTGCTTGCCACTTCCTTTTCTCTTTGGTGACACCCTTCCTTTCTCCCCCACCCAGTATGGCAACAGTATCTTGTGGTAATCATTACATATTTTTAGATATTTTTTTCTTGTCTTAAGCTGTTTGGTCCTGTTAAAACCTGTTTGTCTGTATCATTTGTAAAATTAAGTTTGAAGAAAAACCTGTTCAGCATAAGTTAGTCTAGCTTTTTATCCTAATTGTATTAAATATATAATAACATGTAAATGTTAGCTGATACTAAATATTTTTGACTGTTTGTTCCAGACTTTTACATAAAAGACCTCTTATTTAGCAGAATTATAAAGTAGAAATTATGTATGACAATTTGATCAAAATGAAAGAGGTTAAAATGTTTTATTGCTAATAGTTTAAGATAAGTGTTAAGCTTTTTTTCTCTAGAAAGTACATCGTTAATTTCATTGTCTATTTTTCTTTAGAATACAAGTTATTAATCTTTAATGAAACCAACTTGACAATTCTGCCTTTATAAAATATCTTATACAATATAAATTATTAGTCCACTGATATCCATAGAATGTAATACTTGATTTTTGGATTTGGAGAGAAATTACTTTGAAGGATTTTTAGGTTGGTTAGGTTATATTTCGCTCATTTTAAGTACATGGTTTAACCTTAAGGTTCTATCTGAAAATGTAGAGAAGTTTCTAACTTTATTCAATTGGATTGTTTAGTATTAAATATAACAGTACCTTAGCTTCAGGAAACCTGGCAGAATGAATAATTCTGGATAGGCTAATTTTCAAATAACCAAGGATTTTAAAACTAAGCTTTAAAATATTTTTAACCCTTTTGAATGAAAATCTTCAAAAATATATTACACATTTACCTGCTTCTTCCTTAAACAGAAGTTACTAAACATCATTTAACCTTTTCTTGATTCCCTGTGATCAGTTAATTGATGTACTGTACTATAACAGTAATTCCTTTAGGGCTTTTGGAAGTATGTAACATTGTTTGTTTCTATGTTAAATTTTATCAAAGTTATGCTTGTTTCAAATAGTTTTCCTATTTTGTCCTTTACTGTCTTAATTCATATCTTCTTGTTGGTATATTTGGTGGTAGTAGTTCTTTTTTCATTTTGCTGTTTTTAAACTGTTATGGATTGGATATGAGCTATTTAAATTCATCTGCCGCTTGTGTAAATAGGACCTAAGTGAGGATTCAAAAGACTTTCCTTTAAGTTAAATCTATTCATTTCAGTACATGGATTTTTGTGATATCTATTTGAATTACCTAGAGGCCCTTTGTGTTTCCTATCTGGTTCCTGATATTTGAGGGAGTTAAATGAGTTAGATGTGGTGTTAGAATATATTCATTGAGAAATGAATGTAGTTACATATATTATTAGAAATATTAAACTATGATTTTGTGTATTTTAAAGTTGAACTGAAATTTCCCTGTAATCTAAGATTGTTCCTGTTTATTTTATCCTTGTTTATCATTGGGCCATAATTTTTGCATTCTCATTACCTTCTAAACCTAAACTTGTCATTTGGAAATTACTTGAAAATAACAGGATTGGTGGTGAAAGCAGCTAATTGTTAGATCCTTAGAGAAACTATCTCTTCACAGATTTTTAGACATAGCCATATGGAATTTGTTGATTAAGCATTTTATAAGAGTTTTGTTTATTTTGTTTTGCTTTTTCCTCTACTTTGGGTAAGGGGGGAGGCAATAAATGCTTTTTAATTGAAAAAATATTTAATTAAAAAACCTAGCTCTTGTTAAAATGTAACTATAATAATAGCTATTGTGAAGGATCCCATTTGAAAAAGAAGAACCTGCCTAGAAGGAGCCCCTCAGAATTTATCTTGTTCTGCCGGGTTGTGGGTTTTGGTTAACCCTGTCACATTTGTACCTAATTCTAACCATTTTCCATTTCTCAGATTTATGTCTGTTACTTGCTAGGTGTGGTAAAAATTCAAACAAAAGCAATTTTTGAGTTCATATGTGATGTTCATATCAGAAGTTCTGTGCTGCTTATGATTTGTACATGATTTTTCAGTTGCCAGATTTTCTCTGTCTTTTAGTTGAAAAGCAAAATAAGATTTGAACAATAAATACTTTCTTATCTGTTGTGAGTCTTCTTAGAGAAATTTGAGAAGATATTTATTATTTATGGAAAACTGATTCTGAGGTCTTGATATTATTACCCATTTAAAAAACCTCTGCTTCATTTTTTAAGAGTAATTATGTAGCATATCATCCATTGGAAAAAATTCAAGCCCCGTAATGTATAAATTTCTATTTTTATTATTTGAAAAAAATCTATGAATATATATATAAACTTTAAACTGACCTCTAATTTTAAATATCTATACTTTGTATTGTGAAGGAAAGAGGGTAGTGCCTGCTAAGATGAAGCCAGATGTATGCTATTTTCTCTTCTATTTGTCTTTTTAACATTTGGTATTTTCAATAAGTTTTTATTTCTAACATCTGGATTCTTATTGAAAAACGTAATAATTGTTACAATGATGTACATAGGTGGAAGATAACTTAATGTGTTTTGTAACATCATCTTGTCACTAGTTTTAATTTCCTGGTGTTATCTTTTTTTTTTTTTTTTTTGGCTGAGGCAGTTGGGATTAAGTGACTTGCCCTGGGTCACTCAGCTAGGAAGTATTAAGTGTGTGATGCCATATTTGAATTCAGATCCTCCTGACTTAAGGGCTGTTGCTCTATTCACTGTACCACCTAGCTGCTCCCCTGGGGTTATCTTTTTTTTTTTTTTTTTAATTTCAACACTTCAAATATTGATTTTAAAATACAACAAAATTTTTTTAAAACCACTTTGAATTATTGTTACATCCCTTTTGATAATTTGATATACCATCGGGAAGTATAAGATCAGAATTAAGAATTACAGAATACTAAAACTAAAAAAAAAAAATCTTTTCTCAACTGAAACAAATTACAATTAAGGAAGTATAATTTTGAAATTAAGATCATATCTTATCAATGCCCTTATCTCTGCTGACTTGGATTCCTCATGATAATTTTGGTAGTAAGGATTTAAGTAAAAGTGCTATGTATTAGTTTTTTTTCCATGACACTGGGGACAGTATTTGGCTCCTTAACTCCTCTTTTTCCAATGTATTAGCCTTTTTTCTGTTAAGTAAATGAGAAAAAAGAAGAGGTAGTGAGATCCTTTACTCCCTTTCCCTTCTTCTTATAACAAACACACCACATAGCTAATATTTTAAAAGTGCCTTAAAGTTTACAATGTGCTTAACATTTGTGATCTTATTTGATTCTCATGACACTGAAGTATGTACTATCATTATCCCCATTTTACAGATGAAGAAACTAAAGCTAAGAAGTTAAGGGAGTTGCCCAAAGTCACACAGTCTCTAAGGTAGAATTTGAATTCAGTTCTTTCTGAATCTCCCAAGTCCAAAGGAACACAGTATCCTTTTCACAGCATTGCTTAGTTGTCTCTGTAGACATTAAAGCCTAAAATATCCTGAACATTGTATAGTTGTAGAATAATTTAATTTTAGGGTTAATTAAATGAGCTTTTGGGGGTAGAGGGAAGGTAGAAGAGAGGAGATGGCACCCATGGAAATGTTTTTCTTTATATTATTATTTTGAATTTTTACCATATTAAGTAGCAATATATGGTAAATGGAATTGCATTTTTTTCTTTGATCAAGAATTTGAGTGCCATAGGACCATAAATAGGAAAATGAGTTCTGATTGTTAAAGGATGTAACTAGAAGTTTTAGGAATTTTTTAATGGATACCAAAACCAATATAGTTACACCTTGATTTGTCTGTTTTGACCTTATTTTTCATGAAATTTTTAAATGCTTGTTAAATGGAATTTCAACGCAAAATGAAATATCAAAAAAATTTAGTTCATAATTTTATGATAATGATATTAGTGTTTATTGATAAAAATATTTGATCACAAGGCTTTCTCTAAATAAAGTTTTTTTAAAATATGGAAGTGTCAAATGAGAAGGAAACCATAGGATTATTTTAGAATTAGAAGGACCTTCAGAGGTCATGTAGTCTATCCAGTTCATAGAATATGAAACTCTTCTATAGTTCTGCTGGTAGGTGATCATCTTGCTTCACTTGAAGACTTACAGTTATAGTAAATTTATATCTTCTAAACGCAACATAATCCCTCTTGGGGAATTAGGATGTTCTTCCTTATATTGTACCAAATTTTTATTTTCTTCATTTTCTACTAATTGGCTCTCAGGACCTGGTCTAGGAACAAATAAGCAATTTAAAATTCTCTTATATGTGAGAACTTTTTGCATACTTTTAAAGATAATTATCATACCTCCTCCAACTTCCCCAATTCTTTAATTTAAGCTTCTATGATATGATTAACAAGCCCCTTACAATCTTAGTTGCCATATTCCGGATATCCTCTGTGATGTCCAGAACTGAATATTAAAGATAAAGCCTGACCAAAGTAACAATAAAATATTATTTATATCATTATAGTTATCATACTTCATAATTCATTATAGTTCCAGTTTACAATTAGACCATCTTCATTTCCTCTTCAGATGTGCCTCTCTTGTTTTCTCTAGTAATATTTCACCCCCTCTGGATATTTATATTTAATGTAAAAGTTTCAAGAATCAATGTGGTAAAACTAGGCAAACAAATGAACCTCCTTTAAGAATTTTGATTTCTTTCTACTAGATTAAACTATTTAAAATATTCTTTAAATTGATTCTATTGAATACAAAGTAGAAGATAAGCTTGTTTCTAAATATGTTGGTTGTATTTATAGTCTTAGGATTTTTTATAAAAATTTACATGTTTAATATATATAGCTGAGACTTGGCTGAATGATGTTATTCCTTTTTAAATGACTAGTTATTTTATCACACACTTGATATGGAAGTATATAAGAATATGTATATATTCACTTTTAATATATCTTAAAAAATTTTAATTTCATCAATCTAGATATTCTTTTTATTGATGCAGATTACCACCCCTCTTTAATTTATAACTATCTCTGGAGATTTGTGTTGGTTAACAATTCCACCACCTCATTGCTAACTTTGTCTTGAATTTCTCCTAAATTAGGGTTATAGTGGGACCCATGCTTAAAAAGTCTTTCAAGTTTTGTAGAATCTGCTTTCCCATCTCCCTCTAATTAATAATGAAAGGAAAACAAAACCAATAACAAACATATAGATCAAACAAGACATAGCTCCTCATCCTTCACAGTCAAATTTAAACTTACATAAATATGTAAACATATATATATATATGTATATCTTTCATTTTGTTCTCTTAATTCTTTTCCTTCTCTATTACTCTTCTGGAATCATGGTTGATCATTATGATGCCATATACTTACTAAGCCTTTCAAAATTGTCTTTACAATATTGCTGTTATGTAAATTGTGCTTCTGGTTTTTCTCACTTTACTCTATTTTATAAAATGATAACAAACCAAGTAGGATAAATCATGGAATTGTTTGTTCAGCGATAGAAACCGAACACAAGATTGATTGCAAAGGCATGAATTGGAACTCTAATATCATTCAATACCAGTAGAGCTAGTTGAGAATTTTTAAGATCAGAGTGCTAAAATCTAAAGGAAATAAAGTAGTATCAGCTACAAAGAATTTGAATGCACCCTGGATTTATTTACATGTTCAAAAAAGTATGAATGCAAGCTTTGTAAGTGTTGTCTCAAAGTGCCTTCATTTGTATCAATCAATTAGATGGCTACTATTTATAGCATACATTGCTGCTTTTAAAATAAAATTACATATAGAAAAAATAATTTTCCTCTTTTAGTGTTTATCTCCCTTATACCATTGAATTCTGACCTGGAACACAGTGGACTCTAGCTATTTGCACGACTCACAAAATGAAGGGAAAAGAACAGGGTGGAGTTAGATTGGTGCTGCTGCAGCAGGAGCCAGGAAAATAGTAAAAGTTCTATAAAAGACATCCAGTGTAATGTGTTGAATTAATTCTTTAGTTTGTAAGTTATAGTAATACTAAAGGTCTTTATATGTGATTTCTATATATATGTCACATAAAATCTTAGATCTGAAGTTATATTATATTGAGTATAGAGAATTTTATAATTGGTCAAAAGTTCCTTTTTCTTTTATATGTTGAAAATCACAGGTAAAAGTAAATGTTTATTGATTTCTTTTCCTTATTTTTCCTTAGAAACAGTCTACATGTTCTGGCAGGTTCTACTCTCCTGGAAAGGCTTCCTATTGGAAGACTTTTTTCAAGTAAAACATCCCATCTCCTACCAATCCTCATATGGCAAGAACCCAGGATTCTTCAGGATCCTGATGGCCTTCTTTGGGAGACTCTCTAACTTACTGCTGTCCTTGCTAAGATATGAATTAGAAATGAGGGGCCAGAAAGCATATGCTTTAATAAATTTGTTCTATTTGGCCCTAGGAGCAATAGGTAGAAATTTAAAAGGTCAGTTTAGGTTTGATGACAGGAAGATTTTCCAGCGTACAGTTATCCAAAAATGGAATGGACTAACTGTAGAGGCACTATGTTCCTTCTCATTGGAGGTTTTCAAATAGTGTCTGGATGACTATTTAATTTGGTCTATTAATAGTGAGAATTCCTATTTTTTGTATGGATTAACATATATGACCACTGGTTTTAAAATTCTGTGATTTCTTTGATTCTGTTTAGCCTCTATCACCACACTTGTAATAGCAACATATGTGAAGTATAAGATTGTTAGAAATAATTTTCCTTGTTGAAAATACATGTCACTGAAATCTATTGCATAGTTCTAGGCCTTTGTAATCTCATTTATCTTTTTTTTCTTTCTATTAGGAGGAGGTGGCAAGCGACATGGTCGAAGTAAAAAATGGAAGGAGATGTTAAAACTACCCCATGTCAACCACTGTATTGAGCTTAGACATTCCATTGGTGAGCTAATAATGCATTTTATATGTTTATTTGTTATTTGGAGAGGTGCTAAGGTAACTGGGGTTAAGTGACTTGTTCAAAGTCAAATAGCTAATAAGTATCAAGTATCTGAGTCTGGATTTAAATTCAGGTCCTACTGACTGCAGGACTCATGCTCTATCCACTGCACCACCTAACTGTCCCGCATTTTGTATGTTTGATCTCTTAATATATTGCTAGTTGTTTGAACAGACCTTATTAGATTTATTGAATAATTTTCAATGTATTTTTTCCTTGGATATCAGATTCATATTTATAAAATATTTTCCTTATCTTCCCATATTTCTTTTCAGTGAGAAAACTGTAGATTTCTCAAACTATAGTTAGAAACTTTATGCTGTAATAATGTAGGAGTGTTTAATATGATTATACATGTATAATATATCAGATTGATTGCCTTCTTGGAGCAAAGGAAGAGGAGGAAAAAAGGAAGGAGGGAAAAATGGAAATCAAAATATTATAAAAGTAAATGTTGAAAACTAATTTTGTTTATTTTAAAAAGAAAGTGTATGCTGGTTGACTTAGTAAAAAAAAAAAATCCCAGATTGAGTGGATTGTTGGAATCTTTACAAATTGTTAAGCCATTAGAGTTGATAGAAACAATAATTATCTAATTTAGCATGGTTCAATATGATTGATTTGATCTTAGAAGGAGATATTTTGGGCCAGAACTTGAAACAAGGTACTAAGTACAACTGATGGAAACAATGCTTGTGTTCACACCTTTAGAGAGCTCATAGAAGCAAGAAATATTTAAGTACTCATTGGAGTTCACATGTTTGGGAGATTTTCAGGGTTTAGAAAGAGATATCTGAATTCACACCTCCCATTGAAGCTCTTAGGGCCAGAGAGCATGCTGGGAGATATCCCACAATCCCACTTAAAGAGAAGTAGCATAAATACAGCTCCAGTGAGCCACTCAAGAGAGTTACTTGGGAACATTCCTAGGGGTCGGAGAGGAGCACTCTGGGAAGCCTACAAGCCCTATCTTCGAGGCAAGAGAGATTCTTTGTATCTTCTACCTTGGTGCTGGCTGGAGTCGGAAGGACAAACCTTTGGATTTGGAGACATTTGGGCGGAGCTCTTAGAACCAAGCGGAGAGATAGGCCTCTGAGCTAACCGGGCTATATTGACAGACACAATAAAAGATCTGAACTTTTATCACCTGGCTGTGTTTTGGAAAAAGAATACCACATTTTGAAGAACAAAATCACCAACAGTGGATACCCATCAATTGGGAATGGCTGAATAAGCTGTGGTATATGAATGTTACCAAATGGTATTTATTGTTCTATAAGAAATGATCAGCAGGCTGATTTCAGAAAGACCTGGAGAGACTTACATGAACTGATGTTAAGTGAAGTGAGTAGAATAAAGAGAACATTATACACAACAGCAGCAATATTATGTGATGATCAACTCTGGTCGACTTGGCTCTTTTTACCAATGAGGTGATTCAGATCAATTCCAGTAGACTTGTGATGAAGAGAGCCATTTGCAGCCAGAAAAAGAATTATGGAGACTAAATGTAGATCAAAGCATAGTATTTTTGCTTTATTTTGGTTGCTTTTTTTTTTCCTTTCTCATTTTTTTCCCTTTTTGATCCGATTTTTCTTGTGCAGCATGACAAATGTGGAAATATATATAGAGAGAAATTGCACATGTTTAACATATATTGGATTACTTGCTATCTATGGGGAGGGATGAGGAGAAGAGAAGGAGAAAAATTTGGAATACAAAGTTTGGCAGGGGTGAATATTGAAAACTATCTTTGCATTTATTTTGAAAAATAAAAGGCTATTATTTAAAAATAAATAAATTCCTCATCTTAAAGAAGGTCATTTACCTTTAAAAAAAAAAAATCTCAAAATATTTTCAGTACTTTCACATTTTTGTCCCTAAATGAATTTGTCTGTAATGTTCTGCAGTGTTTGAGGAGTTACATTTTGCTTGACAAACATAAATGCTTTTTGAATCAACAATTTAAGATTATTTTATAGGGATGACTCTGTAAAATTATTTACATTTCTTGTTTACAAATTTAAAGCCTTTTTCAAATTAAGTAGTGAATACTTGCTGATTAAATGGAGTATGAAAGCAAAATATAAATGTCTGCACTAGAAAGCTTCTTAACCTGAAAAAAAGATTAGTAGAGTATTATAACATTATTACCTATTGTGAATGGCAATAGTAATGATATAATCACCAAAATAAATTTTAAAATGTTGACACCTAAATGTCCTGGCTGCTTCCAGTGAGAAAACGACCCTATAGCTTGAGTTGCTTGTGTGCAGGGTTATAATTACAGCTCCCAATGTATCCACACCTGCTGCTTCACCACTCACCTATTGCCACAAGGCTTTGAGAGAAGTAAAAATGGCAAAGTGGTATGGTTCATACATAAATTGGATTTAAGTAAGGCAGAGTTGCACAAAATGTCACTCTCTCTTTTAAAGCCACCACTGTCCAGTGGCAGGACAGAGTCAAGACGACTAGTGATGATTCGAGATGTTGTACATGACCTTGGTGACTTTGAGGTACATCATTTTCATGATGGTGTGCTTGCCTGGGTGCTAGACAGTGGGCAGTACTCTTGAGCTTTTCCAGTCAAATATGTATGTGAGTCACCATTGGAGTAAAACAAGACTGTGTGCTTGCTCCCATGCTTTTGAGCATGGTGTTTTCAGCCATATTGTCAAACACCTTCAATGAAGACAAACATGGAATCAGTCAGTTACTGCACTGATGGTAAATTCTTCAACTTGAAAAAGCTACAAACCAAAACTAGAGTGGAGGGAATGTTAGTGCGTGATTTTTTTATTTGCAGTGCATTCAATGCAGCCTGCAAAGCTGAGATATAACAAAGTATGGATTGATTCTCTGCAGTTTGTGCTAATTTTGACCTAACAATTAACACCAAGAAAAGACAGATCCTCCGTCAGCCAGCGCCAATCATCCCTATGTGGAACCATCAGTTACAGTAAGTGATGAAATTTTGAATGCGTTTTGAATGAGTTCTCTTCACTTGTCAGTATACTTTCCAGAGATGTCCACATTGATAATAAAATTGATACACACATTGCCAGAGCTAGCTCAGTGTTTGGTTCATTCCAAAGAAAAGTGTGGGAGAAGAAAAGTATTAGACTTGCTCCCAAACTGAAGGTCTGCAGAGCCGTTGTGCTGATCTCATTTTTGTACGCCTGTAAAACCTGAACAACATACCAGTGCCATTCCTGAATGGCTTCCATTTGAATTCACTTAGAAAGATTCCATTGATCACTAGCAGAATAAGGTACCAGGACTGAAGCTCTTTCTCATCCAAACTGCCAAGCATTCCAACTCTACTGCAGAGAGCACAACTGGGACTGGCCACATTATTCAAATACCAAATGTACACTTGATGAAGAATTCACACAGGATAAGCACTCACAAGGTAGTCAGAAAAAGCAATGCAAATACATTCTCGAGATTTCTCTTAGAGTTGATTGTATGACATGGGCAACATTGGCCCAGGACTGCCCAGCATGGTATACCCTCATCAGAGAAGGTACGTGTAGTCCATGAGCAAAGCTCAATTGAATTAGACCAAAAGAAATGTGAGGTGCTGAAAATTAGAGAACTATCCTAAATATTCATATGGACTATTTGTGCCCGACACAAATGTGTGGAAGAGCACTTCGAAATAGTATTGGTCTGATCTGCCAGTCAGACATACTGCAACTCAACTCTAATGTAGTAATGTCTCATTTTGGTCCTCTTCAAAAATGAAGAACAACAACCAATCAGCCAATAGTATAGTAAGAAAAAAAGTTGTGAATCAAATTAAGTTCCTGATGTTCAAAGAAAAATTTTAAAAGGAAATTAAATTTTTAAATTAAAATAGCAAGTGTTAGCACTGCAAGTGAATCAGGAAGGTCTTTATACCAAAAATAGTTTCGTCAAAGTGAGAATGGAATGTGCCTCTATGAATAATGCACATTTAAAAAACTCAGAATGGGCACAAGACTCCTATTGATAAGTGTACTTTTAGCTGTGAAAATAGCTGGTTAACATTTTCTGCCCTTTTTATTAAATCATACCAAGTGATATTTATAATACTTAATAGTTATCTAATAATACAAAAATGATCTAATTATTTTGTAGCAAAAACATTTACATTTTATAACTAACTTTTAAAAAGGTGTTAGGAATTTGTGAGGAGGTTGGTGGGGTGTGTGCAAAAGGTTATATTTCAACTTTTTATTCAACTTTATCCGAATAAGTAACATGTTCCATAAAACCATATTTAACAGCTGGTTGATTGTGACTAATGAAGATTAAAGTTTTGTAACTTGGGCTCTACTTCTATTAGAGTTTACATACTGGTTTTCAACAAATTGTTAGTTACATCATATCTACTGTTAACTATTCTTGGAAGTTAATGAGATGTGAAATATCATATTTGCTCTAGTCTTTTCATCAGAAAAACTCAAAAGTTTTCTATTTCATTGAATGATCATTTTTTTTCCCTTGAAGAATTATGTTCAGTTTTGCTGGGTAGATAATTCCCATCTCTTTTATCTTTCATAATATTACATTCTGTGCCCTCTAATCCTTTAAGTTGAAGCTACCAGATCCTGTGTAATCTTGAGTGTAGTTTTCCGATATTTGAATTTTTTTTTTTTCTGACTGCTTGCAGTATTTTCTCCTTGAAGTGGGAGTTCTGGAATTTGGCTATAATGTTCCTGAGAGTTTTCATTTTGGGATCTCTTTCCAGAGATGAATGTTGGATCTTTGTGTCCATGTTACCCTTTGGTTCTAAGATATCAGGACAGTTTTTCTTGATAATTTCCTGAAGGATGATTTCTAGGTCCTTTTTTTTATCATGACTTCCAAAATTTCATAATTCTTAAATTGTTTTTCCTGGATCTCTTTTCCAGGTCAGTTGTTTTGCCAATGAAATATTTCATATTTTTGCTTTTTTTCCTGCCCTTCTTTTGATTTTGATTGATTTTTGATATCTCATGAATTGACTTCCACTTGTTCAATTCTAATTTTATTTTCTTTAGTTAGTTGGGGTTTTTTTTATTTACTTTTCCATTTAAAAAGTATTCTAATTTTTAGAAAATTTTGTACCTCTTTTTCCAGTTTTTTGGGTGCTTCCTTTATCAAGCTGTTGACTATCTCCATGATTTTCTTGCATTGTAATCATTTCTTCAGTTTTTCTTCCATCCTTTATTTGACTTTTAAACACTATTTTGAGCTCTTCTTAGAAGGTCTTTTTGGACTTGAAACCATTTCATATTTTTCTTTAAGGTTTTGACTTTAGACATCTTGACTTTGTTATCTTCTTCTGAATTTTTATCTTGATCTTCCCTGTCAACATACCTTTTAGTGGCCAGCTTCTTTTTTTAGTTTTTGTTTGTCTTTTCCAGCCTATTTTGTTACTTTTCAAGTTGAACTCTGTTCCTGGGTAGAAGGGGTACAGGTCCAAGCTTCTTGTGACAAGGTCTATAGGTCCTGCATGTTTGGTGTTTCCCTGAGACATTTTGTTGTGTACTGAGCCACGGGGAGGTCTAGTGGCTTGACTGGCACTGCTTTGACTTGGGGGAAGGGCAGTGAAGGAAATGGGGGATGAGGGCATAGCTGGTCCTACCCAGAGGGGTGGAGGGGGTATGAGAAAGGGTAAGCCTGGTTCTGGCTTCTGATATTCCCTTGGTGGTATGCTGAGGTCCATGGAGGAGGTTGGATGAAGGAATTCTGTGCAGTGGCTACATGGGAAGGGGGCTCACTGCTTGCCCACTGCTGCATTGTGGCTCAGGACCACTGCTTCCTCTGGCAGTGCTCCTCTTCTACCTAAGCAATACAGACACCTTCCCTAATAATCTTCCAAGTTGTCTTGGGTTAGAAAATTGTTTCACCCCATCTTTTTGTTGGTTCTGCCATTCCAGAACTCATTTTAGGATACTATTTTTTGGTTGTTTGGTGGTACATATGAAAGTATCCATCATCATGGTTCCCAGAAGGCTATGAAAAACCATATTACACAAGCATCTCCACTTTATGATTTGTATACATTAGGAATTGAGTAATTTTCCCAATTCTCTGTTTGTAGCAGCCCTTTTTTTAGTGACAAGAAAGTGAAAACTAAGTAGATATCCATCAATTGGGGAATGGGTGAATAAATTATAGTATGTGAAGGTAATGGAATATTGTTGTTCTATAAGAAATCATGTGCAGTCTGATATTAGAAAAGCCTGGAAGGACTTATATGAACTGATACTGAGTAAAATAAGTAGAATCAAGAGAATATTGTGTATACAACAACAAGATTATGTGATGATAAACTGTGACAGACTTGACCATTTTGAATAATGGCCAGTTTCAATAGACTTATGATGGAGAGAGCCATCCTCATCTGGAGAGGACTATGGGGACTAAGTGTGGATCACAACATAGTTTTTTCACATTTTTGTTGTTGTTGTTTGGTTGCTTGTTTTTTTCCCTCATCTTTTTCTTGTGCAGCATGATAAATGAAAATTAGAATAGGTTTAAAATTGAACATATTTAATCTGTATTGGATTACATGCTGTCTATGGGAGGGGGAAAGGGGAGAGGGAGAGAGAAAAATTTGGAATACAAGGTTTTAGCATATATTTTGAAAATAAAAAACTATTATTATTTTTAAAAAATTTTTCCTGATTCTCCAGTTCCCTTTTCCCTCTAAAATAAGATTTCTATTATTCCCTTATATTCCTAGATTGCTTTCTCTGGATTGTTCCTTTGCCATGCTTTACTCTTTCTTGTGTTATATTTACATTTTTAAACATCATGTCTTTGCAGTAGTTTATGTTGTTTTTTCATTTTTGTATCTCTGTTCCCTAGCATAACGAGTTGCACAGAGAAAGTGCTGAATTGATGTTTGTAATCTCCTGAATGGAATGGAATGGTTAATGTGTAGTTTTGATCCCGAGCATCAGAATTATAGTGGTGACTACTGTTTGTATTTTCTTAAGTCATAGAATTACAAATTTATGTGTATTTGGAACCTAAAGTCATTTTGGTGTGCACTTCTAGTTCATTTGCTAAACATTTAGAAAAATAAAGTAACCAATATTGGTTCTTTGAGCATCTGTCCCCTTTGATTTAAATGGGATGTTCTCTAAGCAGATGTCACAATGAATAAAACTGCACAGCTGTTCCTAGTTATAGGTGACTTATTTGCCCTCTTTTTATGAAAGAAAAATATCTATTTGAAATAATGTAGTGGAGAAGATATTTGATCACTTTTTTCTGTCTTGGGGTTTCCTTCTTAGTTTATTTATGACTTAAAATTGTTATTTTTAAGTAGATTATCTTTGTTTTAATTTGGGAAGCTATAAATTGACAATTCACTTAGCTATTAGTAGCTTGAAACTAAGTTATTCTTATACCTTAACCTTTTTGACTATTAAGTTATAGTGGAAATATCTGTTAACAATGTTTCCCTATATTATACCATAGTTAGTTGGTTAAATATTGAGTATGATTTTTTTAATGTTTTTAATCCTTCATATATTAATAATAAATATATGGCTATATACCTTTAATATATATATTTCCTTAAAAGTTTTATATGATTAATATCTTTGAAAATTAATGATATTTAAATAATTTTATTTAATTATTGTTATTAATTATAAAGTAATTATTTAAATAATATTCAAATAAAAATATTTTAAATTAACTATTTTAAATTGGTAAGAATTTTGTTTTAAACGAATCCAATGAAAAATTCTTTATATATAATGTCCCAGAAATCTTAGCGCAGATTAAGCTTATGGAATCTTATTATTTTTTATTAAAGTGTATTAAGGCCTAAACTGTACTTTGAGATATTTATTAAAGAATATTAAGGCATAAACTGTAAACCTTTGAGACACTTCTTATAAGTAATCACCAGTTATTTGAGTCACATGATCACAAAGTTCAAAGGCACGCAGAGTCATCTTGTCTAATTATTCCTAAACAAAAATACTTTCTATAACCCTTCTGACAGTCCATTCAGCCTTTTCTGTAACTTCCCCAATAATAGTTAATTCCCTTCTTCTTCTGACAGTCTATTTTACTGCTAATTCTGATTGTAAGGATAGTTTTCATTATAGGAATATGAAATTTGTTTTTATTGCTTGGGTCTCGGATCTTACTCCCATCTGCCCTCTGGAGTCTAGTAGGCAATTATAATCCCTCTTCTAAATGCCTCAATTCCTACCCAGTCCTAATCACTGAATGGGCAGTTGCAATAGTCAAACTGAGACTTGTTAAAGACCTTAGCTTAAAAAAGGCCAGAGTCTTCCCCTGCATCCAGGGTCATCTCTATTCGTCCTGATCTTTATGTGGCCACTGGACCCACATGGCTCTAGAAGGGAAACTGAGGTAGGTGACTGCAGAGCCCTCACTTAAATCCAATTCACTTACAAGTCATAACATCATATCCCTGATGTCATGGTCCTCTTCCAGAATGAAAGACAGACAACAACAATCAAAATGACAGCTATTCAAATACAGTACTGTACTGTGATAGTAGCAGTATGGTCTTTCCCTTTGCCCCACCAGAAAATCTACTCTAGACTAAATTTTATGAATTCTTTCCACCAGTCTCTATATGGCATAGTTCCCATTTTATTTCCCCAATCTGGTCATCCTTTGAACACACTAGAAGTAAACACATAGATATGATCTGACAATGGCAGATTTTGATGATTTATAATTTTCTGTTAAGAAACTGATAAATAATATTAATATAGCCTTGATTTATTTTGTTTACTGTAATGTTGTTCTGTTGTTGACTCATAGTAAGCTTTTTCTATTTCTTCTTTTTTGGCATCTACAAACTTGTTTAAAACTTATTGAACTGCTTCATTTCTATGCCTAGTTTGGTATTCATTTTGATCTTTGCTGTAACAAGTTAGTAATCTGAATGTACATACTTGATTCAAGAATAACTCCCATAAGAGTAACCAGTTGTTCCCAGTTTCATATACAATGAATGTGTGTGTGTGTGTGTTGTAGTTTGTAACTTTCTTTAGTGGTTTCTCTTACTGATGAGACATCTATTTTATTTCTAGTACTTTGCTACATAGGTGAAATGGTGTTATAAATATTTTGTTATATATGGGAATGGGAGTGTTTCTTTTTTGTCATTGCCCTTCTTGGGGAATATGCATATTGATGAAGCCTCCAGGTCAAAAGGTATGATGTTTAATTACTTTGCATACTTTCAAATCATTTTCCAGAATAGTTGGGATTTCATAGATCCACCAACAATTCATTATTGTGCTTGTGCTTGTCTTTACCCAGCCTTTTTAGCACTGAAGAGTTTTCATAGTATTTTGTGTTTAGTTATCTTTCCAATTTGTTTAATGAAACCTTGGGGTCATTTTTATTTTCATTTCTCTTATTAATAAATTTGACATTCTCTCATATAATTTTAATAGGTTGTTTTTTGAGTTTTTTTTTTTTTTTCTGAGAGCTGTTTGTTCATATCCCCTGAAAATCTACATATTGGCAAATGACTTGAGTGGTCATGTGTTTCTTTTTATTGATTATCTTAGAAATCAGACTCTTACTGGTGATGTGGAAAGATTTTTTTTCCTCAGTCACTTCTTTTCTTGTCCTCATTGATTTAATTTTGTTCTTGTAAAAGCTTTTCAATTTCATTTGAGTAGATTTTTATCTTTTGTAATTGCTTTTATCCCTTATTTTGATTAAAAATTTACCTGATCATCTTTGTAAAAGCTTCCTGTTCTGCTTATCTTTTAATTGCTTTATATTATGATCTGTAAGATAATGGGTGAGGAGGAAAGGGAATAAGTATTTTATATAATACCTACTATATTCCAGACACTTTACTAAGTGCTTTGCAAATATAATCTCATTTGATCTGGACACATGTACAGTTTAATTATATAATGGTTTATGGTTTAAGATCTATGTTGTTTGTCTCAGATATACATTCTGTTGGCAAGTTCTCTATAGCAGAGGCTCTTAGCCTTTTTTTATGTCAGTGAAGATCTGTTGTTATTATTATTATTATTATTATTATTATTATTTTTAGAAGCCTATGACCTCTTCCCAGAACAGTGTTTTTTTTTAACTACATAAAATAAAACTCATAGGATTGCAAAGGAGATCAAATGTTTTTAAATTCAGTTTCAAAAGATTAAAAAAAAAAAAAGTTTGCAGACCTTGAGTTAAGAATCCTTTTTCTGTAGGGTATTCATTTGATTGTAATTTTTGAAACTGAAATCTTATCAAAAGAATTCTTTATTCCCTTCCTAATTCTTTTCACTCCTTTGAGTGATTATACATATCTTCCAGAACATTCTTACCATTATTGAGAGGGAACTAGAAAGGCATATGGTGGGTGGGAAGAGGCTGTAATGTACAATCAAAAAAATTACTTAATTATCCCCCATTTTACAGTTGCGAAAACTGAGGTAGATAGGTTAAATGACTTGCCCGAATCACAGACTGTCTGAGACTAAATTTTAATTCGGATCTTCCAGATTCAAGGACCAGTTCTTTATCCATTATGTCACCTCTTATGCCCAACCCTTTGTTAGGGGGAAGCTTAGGGAAAGAAATATTTGGAAAATTTCTGCACCATATAATTGGGTATCCAGGTAGAAGTTTATACAAACAAAAAGGAAGACACAAGAGGAACAGTTGACATTTGAACTTCACTCTCATCTCCATTATTAAAAGGAGGAATGAATATACACACATAATTGGTTATAGGAATACATTTCATTCAACAAGGACATAAGGAAAGGTGAGATCAAGAAGGAGAGGGTATAGTGTATTTTAAGGGAAGGATTAGTGCTATCGAAAGCAAACTTAAGGATGTACAAAAATATAGCTCTTGGAGAATTGGAATTGGCAAAGAATTGGAATCTGAGGAATGCCATCAATTGAGGAATGGTTGCTCAATCTTTGGTGTATGGAGGTGATCAATAAACAAACATTTATTAAGCTTAAAATAAAAAAAAAAAAAAAAGGAAGAAGTTATTCCAAAAGAGAACAAAGATATCGTCAGAAGTTTATATAACCAAAAGATGAGTTTGTCACATGGGACCAGTGTCTTAATAGTTGGACAACTAAAATGCTTTACTAGCTCCTATCATCACATTAGAAAAACGTGAAGATTATCCAGCAGTTTGGTTGGACTCATGGGAAACTTTTGAAAGGATAGGGATGAGATTCTCCCAAATTAGGCAAGAACAGATGACTTTATACTAGGGAAAGAACTTCCCAATTGATGAAAATTACAGATCCATTTGAATATGATATAAAATATTAGTCTAAACCAAATTTCTACCAGATTTCTTTCATTTTCTCAATAATTCTTGTCAAATAGGAAGTTCTTTCCAAGGTAATTTATGGATGTTTTCTAGTTTATCAAATAGTGAATTACTAAGTACAGTTATTCCTATTTCTCCTTGTCTAGACTGATCCATTAAAAAAAATTTTTTAAACTAGTAACCAAGTTTTTATGATTACTGCTTTTTAATATTATGCATGGGCTAAAATTACTCGTTATTCCTTCTTTCTTATTTTCCTTGATATTCTATAACTTTTGTTACTACAAATGAATTTCTATACCATTTTATTAAATCTGAAAAGTATCTCTTTAGTAGGTTAAATGGTAGCACTAAATCTATAAATTTCAACATTATAATCATTTTAGTTAAACACATTTTCCGGCTTTATGCCTTACTTGATATTAGTAAACAATCACTGAACAAAGGATAAATGTGGTTACATTTATCAAGAAATATATCTTATGTGAACCTCATGTACATAAGAGACTTTATTTTTGGGGGAAGAGAGAATTTAAGGGTCTGCATTTTCTTCTACAGATGCAAAGCTATATATGTGTATGTATGTGAGTATTTAATATTTTAAAAGATCATATTTTCTTGTTTCGGTGAATTGTTTATCTTCCACCATTTTGACTTTACTTCTCCAATAGGGTGGATTTAGAGCGAAAAGAGAGGACCCCAGTGCAGTCTCAGGGATATTTCAAATGAGGGGAAGAAGAAATACTATGAATCTAGAGATTCAGGAGCAATCAGACAGGTAGAACTGAGAAATTTGTGTCATTAAAGCAAAAAGGAGAGAATATATAAAATAGAGAAGGTACTCAGTAGTGTAAAGTGTTAGGAAAAGACCAAGAAAGAGGAAGGACTAAGTACGTTGTTGGATTTATTAATTAAAATATCATTTCTGAACTGGGGGGGTACAATTTTAATAGAATGATAAAGTTGGAAACGCATATTACAAGACTTTAAGAAGTAGGCAGTGATGTGAAGTACAGGCATCAGAATATAGATTCTTTCTAGAAATTGAACAGTGAAGATGACAAGGTAAGACCAGTCGCTTAGAGGATAGATTTCAAAGATGGAGGAGTTATTTATTAAATTAGAGTTAAGACTGAAAAGAGAGGAAAATAGAGATCAGAAAGAGTTGAGGGACTGGGAAAATCACAGTTGAGACATTTCTGATCATGGGAGGTATTAAGTACATGCAAAGAGAGAGGCAGTAGGAGAAAATAAACAGCAATAGATGGTGACCAGAGAAGAAATTTTAGAATTTGGAATTCGAGATGTCAACATTTTCAGTTACTGCAATATGCAATTTAATAACTTTGACTTAAGTAAGCCCTTTTTGCTTTCATTTGGAAGGATATTCTTTATTTCTAAAGTCCCTTTCAACTCTAAATCCTAAAGTCCTAAATGGATAAGGACTTTTATGGGGAGTTTTGTCTTTTTTTTTGAGACATCACCCAGCTTAGTGATCTTGGGTTGATCTGAACAGAAGCTTTCTGACTTCCATTTCCAACTTGAGCAATTTTGTCCCATCTCTTACTAGAAGGATCACTATATTAATGCTGTACAATATGAACTCAAGCAAGTTTATCAACTTCAGCTTCCTAGTAGACGCTGCATGCATGTACCAGGCAACACACATTTTTGTCATTTGCAGCCTCTTACATCAAGCAGCACTACTCAAGATTTATAGATTTTTTTTTCTTTTACATAACTAATTTAATTTACGTAGGAATAGCTTTTCAGACAGTTCATTAATTGAAGCCTAACTTTTAGTGAGATTTCATTTGGGAATATTCTGGAGCAGATCTTGTCTTTCCTAGACGTCAGTCAAAAATCAAAAAAAAATGTTATCAATCAGTCAAGTATTTATTCAACACTTAGATGTCACTTATGATACTAAGCACTGGGATTACCAAGAAAGGAAAGCAACAGTCCTTACCTAGAATGAATTCACATTTCTAATGAAAGAGACATATGGAAACAACTCATTATATATTAAATGTATACAGGGTAGGTAGGATGTCTTCTCAGGGGATAAGGCACTAGCATCTTGCAGGAGACTAAGATAGGCTTCCAGAAGTAATCAGATTTGAACTGATATTTGAAGGAAGCTGAGCAGTAAGTGGCATAGTGGATAGGAATCAGAAAGACCCAGGGCAAAGGACTTACCCCTGTTTACCTCAATGTCCTCTTCTATTAAATGAACTGGAAAAAGAAATGTTAAACCACTCCAATGTCTGCCAAGAAAGTCCCAAATTGGACCATGAAGAGTCAGACATTACATGACTGAAAGAATTAAACAACAAAACAACAAAAATTCTAAGAGGCAAAGATGAAAAAGAAGAACACTAAGGTCCTAGGTTTAAGGGATCACCATTTCTAAAACTGGGAGAGAGGATAGTGTTAGAAATCTCAAGCAGATAAATACAAAGTGGATTGTAGTTAGAGCATGGAATGAAAACTGGAAACATAGGAAAGGTTCAAGTTCTGAGGATCTTAGAGTGTATTAATAAAGGTTTTTTTATATTTGATCTTGGGTCTTCACTGCAGTTTATTGAGAAGGAGGTGACATGGTCAGACATCTACTTGAAGAAAATCACTTGGGTAGCTTATAGGGAGAAATTTGAGGTAAGGAGACCAATCAGGCTAAGTTGAGATAAAGGTCTGCACTTGGGTGATAGCCGTGTACTATAGCAGCAGCGATATTTGTTGTTTTTCATATAAAAATTTTCACCTTCCTTAATACCCAGGAGATTTGTTGTGCCTTGATTTGAATTAAAGAAAATAAGTTCACAACTTAAATGACCACCTTTTTCTGTGTATGACTCTAAATGTAGTTCATAGAATTCTTCTGTCCACAACTTACTATCAAATTTACTTTAAATGATTTATTCAGTGATTGAAGAACTGCTAGTGAATATCATTTAAACAGCAAGTGTACAGAAATAGTGATGTCAGAAAATGACTTTGTTTTCCTCCTAATTTCTGCCAAGTAATTTTCATATTACTTGAACTTTTGATTTTCCATTTGATGATGTAGTGGACTTTTTTTTTTCTCACTATGGAAGAGAGCAAAGTCCACATTCTTATAGTGAGCAAATTAATTACTGATCATTTGCAGTAAGGTATGTCTTTGGATTAACATTTTATAAGCATAATTTAAAAGACATGTATTTTTGTGTATTTGCAATAAAGATTAAAATTGGAAGCTTTCCGTATTAGATTGACTTACCTGTTTGCTAAAATTAATTTTATACATACATTTTAAGCATTTTAAAAGTTCTTTATCTAAAACAAAAATTAGCATTCAAATATTTTCAAACAGATTATTTTGGAGGATAAGCTATTGAAAAATATCATCTATATTTATATAGATTCCATAGGATATGTAAATATGTTACAATTACTAAGTAGATGTAGTGTAATATTGTCTTCTTTCATATAGGTAAACGGTAGAAAGTTTAAATCATGTGTAGAGAGACTGAATTAGAAGACAAAAGAAACTCAGTTTTGTTTTCCTACTCTTCACTTAGTAATTTGTTATTTAGATTATTCAGATGTAAGGGAATGGAAATATATACATTTTCTGTAATATATATAATGTTTAAGTTAAGGTGACATAGTGGATAAGAGTTTTGGTCTTGAATTCAGAAAGACCTCTTCAAATTTGACCTGTGATATCAACTCCTTGATTTAACTTCTTTGAAATGAAATAATGTATTATTGATAAGAGAAATACAAATTATAACAACTCTGAGGTACAACCTCAACATCTCTCAGATTGGCTAAGATGGCAGGAAAAGATAATGATGAATGTTGGGAAAACTAGAACACTAATGCATTTTTTAGAGTTGTAAACTGATCTAGCCATTTGGAGAGCAAATGAAGAACATATTTTCAAAGTACTATACAACTGTATACCTTTGATCCAGTAGTGTCACTACAGGGTCTGTATCCCAAAGAGATATTAAAAGAGAGGGATATTAAAATATCCCAAAAGAGATATTAAAATCTTGGGCAAAAAAAAATTTCTCTAGCAGCTCTTTTTTGTGGTGATGAGAAATTGAATGTATGCCCATCATTTGGGGGAGGGTTGAATAAATTATGGTATATGAATGTAATGGAATATATTGTTCCATAAGAAATGATGAGCAGGCTAATTTCAGGAAAGTCTAGAAAAACTTACTTGAACTGGTACTGAGTGAAATGAGCTGAACTGGGAGAACATTATACACAATAACAGCAAGATTATAGGATAATCAGGGGGGCGGAGCCAAGATGGCAGAGAGGATAAAAACTTCATTCTGAAGTTCTCCCTGGACCCTCAACTAATTACCAAAATCAGCCTCTGAATTAGTTCTGGACTGGCAGAATTCGTGAATATTGGAAATGCAGCAAATTAACAGCAGAAGACAATTTTGAAGATCGCCAGAAAAGGTTTGTTTTGGTCAGGCATGGAGGGAGGCCAGATGCAGGACTCCAGTACATGCTGTGCAGACCTGGATTGGGGTGCAGGCTCTGACCAGCAGAGAATCTATGAAGAGGACTGTGGTAGAGATGGACAGAAGTATCTACACCCAAAGAAAGAACACTGGGAAATGAGTGTAAACTGTTTTCATTTTTGTTTTTCTTCCCAGGTTATTTTTACCTTCTGAATCCAATTCTTTCTGTGCAACAAGAGAACTGTTCAGTTCTGCACACGTATATTGTATCTAGGATATACTATAACATATTTAATATGCATAAGACTGCTTGCCATCTAGGGGAGGGCGTGGAGGGAGGGAAGAGAAAAGTCAAAACAGGAGTGCAAGAGATAATGTAAACAATTACCCAGACATATGTTCTGTGAATAAAAAGTTATAATTACTAATAAATAAATGAATGAATGAGAGTAAAAAGGCAAAGCAAACTCTAACTATAGATAGCTTCTATGGTGAAAGAGAAGAACAGGTTTCAAACCCTGAGCAGACTAAAAGCAGATTATCATCCTTTGGGGCTTTATCTGGAGATATAATCTGGTCCCATCAGACAAGTCTTTCCTAGAAGAAATTTAAATGGATCTCAAAAAGAGCTAAAAGAAAAATGGAGAAAGGAAAGGAAAACTCAGCAAGAGGGTTTTGAAAAGGCATATAAAGGCATCAAACGATAGATAAAGGGGGAAAAAACAACTCCCTGAAAACAGAATTTGTGAAATGGAAAAGGTAAATAACTCTCAAGAAAACAGAATTTGTGAAATGGAAAAAAATTCCATAGAACAAAACAACTCATTTAAAAACTCAAATGGACAAATACAAAAGAAGTTAAAAAAAAAAGTAAATGAAAATAATTCACTCAAAATCAGAATTAAACAAATGGAAATGAATGACTCGATGAGATATCAAGAATCAATCAAGCAAAACAAAAAAAAATGTAAAATAGCTACTTGGGAAAACAACTGACCTGGAAAATAGATCTAGGAGAGACAATGTAAGGATTATTAGAGTCCATGAAAACCATGATTGGGGGAGAGGGGGGGGAGCCTAAACACTATTTTTCAGGAAATCTTCAAGAGAATTGCCTTAATGTCACAGAATCACAAAGTAAAATACCCATGGAATGAATTCACTCAATGCCTCCTAAAAGAGACTCCAAAATTAAAACTCCAAGGAATATCATGGCTAAATTTCAAAACTATCACACCAAGGAAAAAATATCACAAATAGTCAGAAAAAATAATTCCAATACCGAGGAGCTACAATAAGGATCATCTAAGATCCAGCAGCTTCCACCTTAAAAAGATCGAAGGGCCTAGAATCTGATATTCCAAAAGGCAAAGGAACTTTGAATGCAGCCAAGAATAAACTACCCTGCTAAACTGAGGATTTTCTTCCAGGGAAGCAGATGGTCATTCAGTGAAACAGGTGAATTACTTGTATTTCTAATGAAAAGACCAGAGCTAAATAAAAAATTTGACCTCCAAATATAGGACTCAAGAAAAGCATAAAAAGGTAGAAAGAACTCTTGAGAACTATATTTCTGTTATGGTTATACATAGAGAATGCATATATAATTTGATTTTATTCTTATAATATAAAAAAGGAACTAGAGGTGGAAAGGGGATAGTACAAGAAAAAAGGAAAAGTGGAGGTAAAATGAGGGAAATTCCATCTCAGGAAGAGGCAAAGGAAACCTATTACATTTGAGGGGGCGAAAGGGAGGGGGATAAACATTGTGTGTATCTTACTCTCATCATATTTAGCTCAAAGAGAAAATATTAGATATATTTGGTTTACAGAGAAACTTCTCTCACCTTATTGAAAAGAGGGAGGGGAAGAGTGGAAAGGGAAGGGGTAGGCTAAATAGAAGAGAAAACAAATAAATAGTAGGGGAAAGGTATAAAAAAAGGGGGAGGGATTCTAAAGGGGAAGGGCTCCTTGAGACAAATGGTGCTCATAAGTTAAATATTGGGGAGGAGGGAAAGGGGAAAAGAAAAGGGAAAAGTATAATTTGGGGGTAAGATGGCAGGAAATACAAAATTAGTAGTTTTAACCATAAATGTAAATGGGGTGAATTCTCCCATAAAGCAGAAGCGGGTAGCAGACTGGATTAAAAACCAGAATCCCACAATATGTTGTTTACAAGAAAAACATTTAAAGCAGAGGAGTGATATAGACAGAGTAAAGGTAAAAGACTGAAACACAATCTATGTTTCAGGTGAAGTAAAAAAAAAAAAAAAAAAAAAAAGGCAGGGTTAGCCATCCTGATCTCAGATCAAACAAAAATAAAAATTGATCTAATTAAAAGAGATAAGGAAAGAAATTATATCTTGCTAAAGGGTACCATAGATAATGAAGCAATATCAATAGTAAACATCTGTGCACCATGTGGTATAGCATGGAAATTCCTAAAGGAGAAGTTAAGAAAGCTGCAAGAAGAAATATAATAGCAGGAGATCTTAATCTTGCTCTCTCAGAACTAGATAAATGAAACTACACAATAAATAAGAAAGAAGTTAAAAGAGGTAAATAGAATACTAGAAAAGTTAGGTATGATAGATCTTAGGAGAAAATTGAATGAACTCAGTAAGGAATACACTTTCCTCTCAGCAGTTTATGGAACCTATACAAAAATTGACCATATATTAGGATATCAAGACCTCAAAATCAAATGCAGAAAAGCAGAAATAGTAAATGCATTTTTTTCATATCACGATGCAATAAAAATTACATTCAATAAAAACCAGAGGAAAATAGAACAAAAAGTAATTGGAAACTAAACAATCTCTTCCTAAAGAATAAATGGGTGAAACAGTAAATCATAGATACAATTAATAATTTTATCCAACAGAATGTCAATAATGAGACAATATACCAAAATGTATGGATTGCAACTAAAGTGGTAATAAGGGGAAATTTTATATCTCTAAATGCTTACTTGCATAAAATAGAGAAAGAAGATCAATGAATTGGGCTTGCAACTAAAAAAGCTAGAAAAAGAGCAAATTTAAAACCTCAATCAAATACTAAACTTGAAATTCTAAAAAGGAGAGATTAAATTGCAACTAAAAAAACTATTGAATTAATAAATAAAATAAGAGTTGGTTTTAGGGAAAAAACCAACAAAATAAATAAACATATAATATAGTTAATTTGATTAGAAAAAGGAAAGGGGAAAATCAAATTAAAAATGAAAAGGGAGAATTTTCCACCAATGAAGAGGAAATTAGAGCAATAATCAGGAGTTACTTTGCCTAACTTTATGACAATAAATTTGATAACCTAAGTGAAATGGAGGAATACCTACTGTGGTGTTCTCTCCTTTTTCTATAATATATTATGGTTCTCTGTGAGCAGGTTTCTTGGGGAGGTTTCTGGAGGCAGCCTTAGTTTCAGTTCAGAATAATAATCACTTCAAACGCAGCCAGGAGTTAAAATCCAGTCCTTTATTGTGTCCTTCAAAGTCCTGAGCTTCAGCCCCTAGCTCCCTCCAAATGTCTTCAGCCAGCACAAAGGTGGAATATGGAATGAATCTGTCTCCGCCTCCGAGAGTGGGCTTCTGTGCCTGGCCCTGAGAGCTTCTTGCTTATATGCTGTACACTGAGTACACACCAATCATTATATCACTGGGAAACCATTATTTGTTGTAGGATTAAATCAGTTCTAAACTAGATTTAAATGTTGTCTCCTCAATTCCACTTAGTACCTTGTTTTAAGTTCTGGCCCATAACATCTCCTTGTAGGATCAGATCAATCATACTGAACTATGCTAAATTAGGCAACTGACATCACTTTTTAAGGATTCCAACAACCTACAAAAATATAGATTGCCCAGAATAACAGAAGAGGAAGTAAATTGCTTAAATAGTCCTTTAGAAAAAGCAATAGAACAAGCTATTAACCAACTCTCTAAGAAAAAATCTCCTGGACCAGATGGTTTTACATGTGAATTCTACCAAACATTTAAAGAACAATTAACTCCAATACTATATAAACTATTTGAAAAAATAGGGAATGAAGGACTCTCACCAAATTACTTTTATGACACAGACATGGTACTGATACCTAAACCAGGGAGGACGAAAACAGAGAAAGAAAACTATAGACCAATCTCCCTAATGAATATTGATGCAAAAATCTTAAATAAAATATTAGCAAAGAGGTTATAGAAAATGATTCTCAGGATAATACACCATGACCAACTAGGATTTATCCAGAAATGCAGGGGTTGTTCAATATTAGGAAAACTATTAGCATAATTGACTATATCAATAACCAAATTAACAAAAACCATATGATTATCTCAATAGATGCAAAGCATTTGATAAAATCCAGCACTCATTCCAATTAAAAACACTAGAGAATATAGGAATAAATGGACTTTTCCTTAAAATAGTAAATAGCATCTATTTAAAACCATCAGTTAGCATCATATGCAATGGGGATAAACTGGAACCATTCCCAATAAGATCAGGGGTGAAACAATGTTGCCCCTATCACCACTGCTACTCAATAATGTATTAGAAATGCTAGCTTTGACAATAAGAGATGAAAAAGAGATTAAAGGATTCAGAGTAGATAATGAGGAAAGCAAATTATGACTCTTTGCAGATGATATGATGGTATACTTAAAGAACCCCAGAGAATCAACTAAAAAGCTATTAGAAATAATCTATAACTTTAGCAAAGTTGCAGGATACAAAATAAATTCACATAAATCATCAGCATTTTTATACATCACTAACAAAATCTAACAGCAAGAAATACAAAGAGAAATTCCATTTAAAATAAAAAATAAAAAATAAAATAAAATAATAATAAGGTCTCATTTCCAAAGTATGTAGAGCATTGACTCAAATTTATAAGAAATCAAGCCATTCTACAATTGATAAATGGTCAAAGGATATGAACAATTTTCAGGTGAAGAAATTGAAACTATTTCTAGTCATATGAAAAGATGCTATAAATCACTATTGATAAGAGAAATGCAAATTAAGACAACTCTGAGGTACCACTATACACCTATCAGATTGGCTATGATGACAGGAAAAGATGATGAATTTTGGAAAGGATATAGGAAAATTGGGACACTGATACATTGTTGGTGGAACTGTGAATACATCCAGTCATTCTGGAGGGCATTTTGGAACTATGCTCAAAAAGTTATCAAACTGTGCATAACCTTTGAGCAGCAATATTTCTACTGGGCTTATATCCCAAAGAGATCTTAAAGGAGGGAAAGGGACTCACATGTGCAAAAATGTTTATGGCAGCCCTTTTTGTAGTGGCTAGAAACTAGAAATTGAATGGGTGCCTATCAATTGGAGAATGGCAGAATAAATTATGGTATATGAATGTTATGGAATATTATTGTTCTGTAAAGAAACAACCAGCAGGATAATTTCAGAGAACCCTGGAGAAACTTACATGACCTGATGCTAAGTGAAATGAGCAGAACTAGGAGATCATTATACATGACAACAACAAGACTATACAGTGAACAGTTCTGATGGATATGGCTCTCTTCAACAATAAATTGATTCAGGTCAGTTCCAATTGTTCAATAATGAAGAGAGCCATCTACACCCAGGGAGAGGACTGGGAACTGAGTGTGGATTACAACATAGCATTTTCATTCTTTCTGTTGTTGTTTGCTTGTATTTTCCTTCTCAGGTTTTTTTTCTTTCTAGATCTAATTTTTCTTGTGCAGCAAGATAACTGTGGATATGTATACATATATTGGATTTAACATACATTTTTAATATGTATTGAACTACCTGCCATCTAGGGGAAGGAGTGTAGGGAAAGAGGGGAAAAGTTGGAACAGAAGGTTTTGCAAGGGTCAGGATTGAAAAATTACCCACGCATATATTTTGTAAATAAAAAGCTATAAAAAAAAAGAAGAAAAAATAAATGATAATCAGATATGATGGATTCACTCTTCTTAGTAATGCAATAATCCAAGATAATTCCAATATATTTGGGATGGAAAATGTCATCCATGTCCTGAGAGAGAACTATGAAGACTGAATATAGATTGAAACATTTTCTGTTTTCACCTTTTCTTTGTTCACTTTGTCTTTCTCATCAGTTTTTCCTTTTACAACATGACTAGTATGGAAATGTGTTTTAAAATAATTATATGTGTATAAGCTATATCAGATTGCTTGCTCTTCAGGAGAGGGAAAGATGAGGGAGGGAGGGAGGAAGAAAAAAAAATCAGAACTCAAAATGTTACAAAAACAAATATAGAAAATTATGTTTACATATAATTAAAAAAATAAATACTATTGAAATTTTAAGAAAAGAAATAAAGTAGTGTATTTGAAAGCATTAAATAAATCATAGGAATTACTTTGTTGAACAAAAACATTTTTTTTTTAAGTTTTGGCTTTCTCCCTTTCTACCCCCATAACCCCATCCCCAATTCTGCATTTTTTTTTCCTGAGGCAATTGGGGTTAAATGACTTCTTTAGGATCACAGAGCCATGAAGTGGTAAGTGACTGAAGCCAGATTTGAACTCAGATCCTCCTGACTTCAGGGTTGGTGCACCAACTAAATCCCACCCTCAACTCCGCTTTCAAATACAGTTAAAGAAAACTGAAAACTGAAAGAACAGTGATAGAATGAATTGATGTGGAAAGAAAGCAAAGATGCCATAAGATACTTCTTCTGGACTATTTTTGCTCTCCCCTTTGCTGGCATTTGAAATCTTTGTTCATGAGGATGAGCATTTTATTTTCTATTTAAAAACTGGTGAGTGTAATACTATTAAAGCTGCATATAATGTTTTGATTTTCACTGTCATATGTAAGCTAAAATTGAAAAAATCACTTTACAGTTTCGAATAGTTGAGATTGTTTCTTTTTTCTTTTCATACTTAGAACAGGATTATAATAGTCTCTGCGACAAACAGCCCATCGGAAGACTACTTTTCAGGCAGTTCTGTGATACAAAGCTTGATTTAAAGAAATGCATTGAATTTCTGGATGCAGTGGTAAGCAATTTACATAATTTACTTTGACTGCATAGTTGCATTTTTGTAAAAGATAATAGGAACATACTATAAAAGAAAGTAAATTACTTCCAGTTATTCTTAAATTTATTTGAGCCATGATATAAGAATGAATGAACCAGTTTTCTTGATATCAGATTGTCATGATAAATCAATTTCTTTTGTGTAAAATTGTAATACACTTAGCATTAAAGTTTATGTTTTAATATATCCCAAGTAACATCCCTTCTAGATAGCTTTTAAGTGGAGTATTAGTTTTTATTTTTAGTATATTGATTTGATTTTGAGAGAAATTGAAATTCCAAGAAGTGTTCTTTTGACTATCTGAAAAGTATCTTTTCATTTCCCATCATCCTCTTATATACTGAATCAAAAGTATATAGAAGACAATATAAGAAAAGGCCCAATCAAGTTGAACAGAATTTTCTACTTTTTAAGAGATGTCTTTGTACTTTTATTCCTTGTTTCATAATTTCTTTGGTTGCCCTTTTGTGCAGACAAGTTCTGACTCATGTGGTCCAGTAGTTCAGGGTTGGGATCAGAATGAAATGAGACTTGTAGACAATATAACCTTTACCAAAAGGATGTTTACTCAGAAATCATATGAAAAGGATATTCAGCAAAGAAAGAGAATTGATTCATTGGAGCATATTTCCTCCACATTTTACAATACAGTCAGTGTACTGATAAAGTGTTAACTCTTCATTGGGAAGTTGATTAAACCTAAGGAATCCTGAGGACCAAGTATATAGGGCTTTTATATTTTAGGTAATGATAAAGTTAGATGAACAGTTGAAGTCTTATTTCCCTAACTAATTAATTTTCAATCTTTTTAGGGGAAAACCATCCTTTTTTCACTTTTTAAAAATAATAATAGTTTTTTATTTTTCAAAATACATACAAGGGTAGTTTTCAACATTTTCTCTTACAAAACCTTGTCTTCCAATTCTTTCTCCCTCTCTTCTCTTCTCCCTCCTCCCCCTCTGGACAGCAAGTAATCCAGTGTAAGTTGAACATGTTCAATTCTTTTAAGCATTTTTCTACCTTTATCATGTTGCACAAGAAAAATCAGATCAAACTGAAAAGAAATGAGAGAAAAAAACAAGCAAGCAAACAATAATGACAACAAGAAGATGAAAATACTATATGATGGTTCATATTCATTCCCCATAGTCCTCTTTCTGCATGCAAATGCTTCTCCATCACAAGTCTGTTGGAATTGGCTTGAATCACTTCCTTGTTTAAAAGAGCCACATCCATTAGAGTTGATCATCTATAATCTTGTTGCTATGTATGATGTTCTCTTGGTTCTACTCACTTCACTTAGCATCAGTCTCTCCAAGCCTCTCTAAAATTATCCTCCTAATCATTTCTTATAGAACAATAATATTCAATAATTCCATCATATACCACAACTTATTCAGATATTCCCCAACTGATGGGCATCCAGTCAGTTTCCATTTTCTTGCTACTACAAAAAGGTTTGCTGTAAACTTCTTTGCACATATGGATGGTTTTCCCTTTTTTTATGATCTCTTTGTGGTACAGACCCAGTAGAGACCCTGCTGGATCAAAGGTTACATAGTTTGATAGCTCTCCAAATTGCTCTCCAAGATGCTCTCCACCAATGTCCCAGTTTTCCCACATCCTCTCCAACATTTATCATTATCTTCTGTCATCTTATCCAATCTGAAAGATGTGATGTGGTAGTTCAGAGTATGAATTTGCATTTCTCTAATCAATAGTGATATAGAGCATTTTTTCATATGCCTATAAGTGGTTTTAATTTCTTCATCTGAAAATTGTTCATATCTTTTGACCATTTATCAATTAGAGAATGGCTTAAATTCTTATAAATTTGAGTCAATTTTCTATATATTTTAGAAATAAAGTATTTATCAGAAACCTTGGATATACAAATTTTTTCCCAGTTTTCTGCTTCCCTTCTAATTTTGGCTGCATTGGTTTGGTTTGTACTAAACCTTTTTAATTTATCCATTTTGTTTTTTATAATGTTCTCTAAATCTTCTTTGGCCATAAATTCCTTCCTTCACCACTGATCTGAGAGGCAAAATATCCCTTGTTTTCCAAATTTGCTTCTAGTATCAACCTTTATATCCATGAACCCATTTCAATCTTATCTTAGTATAGGATGTTAGATGTTGGTCATTGTTTAGTTTTTGTCATGCTGTTTTCCAGTTTTGCCAGCAATTCTTATGAAATAGTGAGTTCTTATCCAAGAAGCTGGAGTCTGGAAAACCATTCTTCTTGAAGGAATCTTCCAATCTTCTAAACCAAGCATAGCAAATTTCTAGTTTGGAATATGACCTAACCCTAACCCTACCCAACCCATTTGGATTAGTAGTAATAATAAGTAATATCTTACACATCTAAAGAAATTCTAGTTTTCTACTCATATTTGAGTACTCATTAAAAAACAGAAGATTTCAAAACTATTAAACTTACTTGTATGGGACTAAGAATTGAAAGTTTATGGTAGCCCTTCAGGAGCAGTTGCCTAATGTACTTTCTTCAATTTGTATAATGCATGCAAAATTGTTTCTGTGTACCCTAGTATTTATCTTTTGCGGACTGTATCAAACAATTAACTAATATTTATTGAATTTCCCATATATGTAGTGAAATGTATAGTGAAATGTATTGGTCTTCCTTAGAGCCAAATTCTTAGCTTAGACTTACATTGATTTAAAATTGTTATACTTTTGGAGTAATAGTAAACTACTGTGCTAGTATTTTCCTTTTGGCTGAAACTCTGGATGCTCTCACTCAGCCATACTTTCTCACGAGAGCATTTTACATTTCATTGGGTGTCTGCCAGAGATTCTGTCAAGTTTTGTCAGAAATTTCAAACCAAATAGTAAGGGGAAAGCACAAATAGAAAGGGGAAACCAAATAGTAAGGGGATATAGAGATAGAAATAGAGATAGAGATAGAGATCAAAACAGAACTTGTCCAATTAACTCAAAGAAGGTTAAGATAGAACTGATTCCAGTATACAGTGAGCATATTTTACATACTTGGTAGGTTTGGGGGTTACAGAAGAAATATAAGATTTGATTAGTGCCTTGAAAGGAGTTCACAATCTACTTAGAAGGAATAACAAATATGAAACTACACACGATAAGACCTATTTCAAATTGACTAAAAGCTTAAAATGAGTAAGCAGTTTTCCATGGAAACATTAGATTTTAGATAATAGCATTAAGTGTTCAAGTCAAGGATGATGATTCTCTTAATACTGGTCTCTATACATAGAATGTATTGTATTAGGAGGGGCTTTGATAATCTTTACTATATTCAAGAAAGGTCCAGGAGGATGGTGAAGAAAATTCAAGATAGACAGATGAGCATTAGGTGAAGGAAATGAGTGTTTGACCTGGAAAAGAGTTAAATAAGACATAATACAATTTTAAATCATTTAAATACTGACAAAGGGACTAGACCTATTCTAGTTGACACCAGAGAGGAAAAAGTGGCCAATGGGGGAAATAATACTAACAGACTTTATATGTGTTTCAGGGCCTAAAAAGTACTTGTCATTCATTATCTTATTTGGTACTCATAATAATCCTGGAAGATAGGTCCTAAAGGTATTACTGTTCTGTTTTACAGATGAGGAAACTAAGGCTTAATATACATTCCTTATCCATGGTCACATAGCTACAGCTAATAAGAAAAAGAGGTAGGATTCCAACTAGGTCTTCTTAACTCTTAAGTCTAGAACTAATTCTCCCATACCATATTGTTTCAGAAAATTACAAGGGAGCAGATTTCTGTTTAATTAGGAACTTCCCAATAATCAAAGCTGTGTGAAAATGGAATGAACAGAACTACTTTGGGCAGTAGTGAGCTCCCAGGTACCAAAAGTGTTCAAGCAGAGAGTGGGGACAGTTTGTTGGGATGTTGTAGATAGACTCCCTCCAACAAGAGATTAACCTATTGATTTATCTATCTATTTACTTACAGGATTATAGGTTTAGAGTTTCAGATGACCTAGCTAACCCCTTTCTTTAAGGTGAAGGGAAGTGAGGCCCAGAAAGTGAAAGAGTTGACTGGTGGTCACACATGTAGTGAGTGGCAGTGCAAAGTCTCTTTGATGCCATAGAAACATTCTTTCCCTTCCATCAACTGCTACCTCCTTCAGAGTAGTGGAATGGATCTCCTTGAATACAGAGAGTAACCTAATATAAAATCATAAAGATCAGAGTTGGAAAGGAGCCTTATTGTTCATTTGATTCAGTTCCTTCCCCTGACCAACTTCCTCCCCCCCCAAAAAAAAAAAAAAAGCAGGAATTACATCCATAAATTTCTGTAAAGGTGATTTTTCAGCTTTTGCTTTCATACATCTTGTGATAAGAAACTCATTATTTCAAAAGATGCAATTCATTCTGTTTATAATTATCATGAGGCAACCTGAAGGAATGGAGAGAGAGCCATCCAAAACCAGGAAGACCTGGCTTCAAGTCCTTCCTTCAATAAAACTTGATTTATGATTTTGAGCAAGTCACTTTGAGCTACTCTAAAAGACTCTCATTTTCAGAAAAGATGTTGATCTTCAGTGATAAATATAATTTCTTCCCTTTAGAATCCCTCTTTATAGTTTTTTTCTTTCTACAGTCCTTTCCAGCTATAGGATTTGAAGTCTTTGAATAGCAAATAATTCAATAGAAATCAGAATATATTAGTAATTTTCACTAAGATAATAGCCCACATTTCATTTCTTTCTTATAAAGAAGCCGATAACTTAGGAAGTGATTCTAGGTATGAGGCTCGATGATCCTTTAATTTACTCTTACCTCAGTAGATAGACAGGTGAACTATAGATTTTATTTAAAGATCATTAGAACAACTTTAATGCTTTGTTTGCAAATCATTAGGAGTTTTGAAGTAAGTAATTTAATCCCTATAATTACATTTTAGATTTGATTTCCTTCATCTAATCAATTTTCATTGAGTACTTCCTATAAGAGGCCTTATATATTAAGGGGAGAGGTATAAAAGTAAATAAAGCATAGTTCCTTTCTTTATGGGGATTTTCATCAACTAATTTAGTATTAGAAAAGGAGGGAAAACGACAAAGCACTTTCACTCTTTCTGTTGTTTGCTTGCATTTTTGTTTTCTTTCTCATGTTGTTTTTTTTTTTTTCCTTCTTGAACCAGTTTTTCTTGTGCAGCAAAATAACTGTATAAATATGTATACATATATTGGATTTAGCATATATTTTAACATATTTAACACGTATTGGACTATCTGCCATCTAGGGGGGAGGGAAAGGAGGGGAAAATTTGGAACAGAAGGTTTTGCATGCGTCAGTGTTGAAAAATTACCCATGCATATTTTTTGTTTAAAAAAAAAATAATAAAATAAAAAGAAAAGGGGGGGAGGGGGGGAAACTTTGCCAAAAGGTTATCATTCAGATAGGAACACAATAGCAACAACTTAATAGGATTTATTAAATATACTTAGTGGTGTGCATCTGTCATGTTTAAGGGCTAAGTCTTATTATATAGTCTATTAGGCTAGAAGTGAATGTTAACCTTTGGAATTACCCCTACCCAGCCATGTATGTTTCTCTGAGTTTTTCAGGTTACCACCTCCTTTTATGGTAGGGGTTGTATTCACAATTAAATCAGTATTTTTAAGTATTATTGTCAGTTTTTATTATACTGTTTTCTTATGACCTTTAAAAGTATTTTCTACATATTTAATTGTGATTTGTGATTAAATACTTTTGTTTGAGACAGCATTGCTGAAATGCAAGCTATTGAGAGAATGATTCATTTTATACTTCAATTTGCTACCAACTTTGTAAAGGAATGTATCCGTTTCATAAATTGAACTCTGGGAGGAAGATGGTTATAGATGCTTCCCCTGCCTCAGGGAGAAGAGTGTTTGGTAAAAAGCTTTTTTGAATAACAGAAGGATAAATTCTGCATGATTTCAATAGTTTCCTTCCATTTTGTATAGCTCTGATTCTTTATTTTGAACCTGATATTGGCAAGTCTACTTAGATGAAGAATGGATCTGTATTTGTTTGAGCTGTCACCCAAACTTTTGGTCTCCTTTCTCAAAAGAACTGTCTTTCAAATCCACTTTAGTAGTTAAGTTTTTGACAAAAAGTACAAGTGGCATTGGTTGAGTATCTATAATGTGCAGAAAACTGAGCTAATTGCATAGGTTGGTAACGTGTGACCTGATTCAGCATTTTTATATATTATCAACAAAGTCCAGCAGCAAGAGATTCAAAGAGAAAATCCATTTAAATTAACTAGATAATATAAAATATCTATCTGCCAAGGCAAAGTTAGGAACTATATGAATACAATTACAAAACACTTATTATGCAAATAAGTGAGATGTAATCCATTGGAAAAATATCAGGTGCTTATGGGTAGGCCAATAATAAATAATAAAAATGACAATACTACCTAAATTAATCTACTTATTCAGTACTATACCAGTCAAACTCCCAAGAAATTATTTTACAGAACTAGAAAAAAAAATAACAACAAAGTCAAGAATTTCATGGGGATTGATTTTTTTTTTTTTTTTTTTTTTTAAAGCAAATGAAGGTGGCCTAGCAGTATTAATCCTAAAACTATATTATAAAGTAGCGGTCATCAAAATCATTTGATGACTAACAAATAGTCAATCAAATGGAATAGGTTAGGTTCACAAGTAGTCAATTAATCTAGTGTTTCTCAAACTCAAAAGATTCTAACTTTGGGGATAAGAACTCACTTTTTGACAAAAATTACTGGGAAAATTAGAAATTAGTATGGTAGAAACTAGATATTGACCTACACCTAACACACTATATACCATGATAAGGTCGAAATGATTTCATGATTTAGAGTGATATTATAAAAAAAATTAGAACAAAGGATTACCTCTCAGATCTGTGGAGAAGGAAGGAATTTGTGGCCAAAGAAGAACTAAAGTACATTATTGAATGCAAAATAGGTAATTTTGATTATATTAAGTTAAAAAGGTTTTGTACGAACAAAACCAATGCAGATAAGATTAGAAGGGAAGGAATAAACTGGTAAAAAAAAAAAAAATTTATATTCAAGATTCTGATAAAGGCTGATTCAAATATAAAGATTTGACTCAAATTTATAGGAATTCAAGCCATTCTCCAGTTCATAATGGTCAAAGAATATGAACAGACAGTTTGCAGATGAAGAAATTAAAACCATTTATAGTTATGAAAAAAAATGCTCAAAATTACTATTGATCAGAGAAATGCAAATTTAGACAACTGTGAGATACTGCTACAAACCTCTCAAATTGGCTAAGGTGACAGGAAAAGGTAATGACAAATGTAGGAAAATTGGGACACTAAGGCATTGTTGGTGGAGTTGTGAACTGGTCCAGCCATTCTGGAGAGCAATTTGGAACTATGCCCAAAAGGGCTGTCAAATTCTGCATATCCAGTAGGATTTCTGCTGGGCTTGTATCCCAAAGGCATCATAAAGGAGGGAAAGGGACCCATACATGGAAAAATTTTCATAGGGGCAAGAAACTGGAAACTGTGACTGTCCATGAGTTGGAGAATAGCTGAAGAAGTCATACTATATGAATGTTATGGAATATTATTGTTCTATATGAAACAATCAGCAGGATGATTTCAGAAAGGCCTGGAGAAACTTATATGAACTGATGCTGAGTGAAATGAGCAGAACTAGGAAATCATTGTACATGGCAAGAGATTATGTTGTGATCAACTGTGATAGACATGGTCCTTTTCAACAATGAGGTGATTAAGGCCAGTTTCAATGATCTTGTGATGGAGAGAATCATCTGCATCCAGAGAAATGACTCTGGGAACTGCGTTTAGATCATAGAATAGTATTTTCATTTTTTTGTTGTTGTTGTTGTAATTTTCATTTTGTTTTCTTTCTTACTTTTTTCCTTTTTGATCTGATTTTTCTTTTTTAATTTTAGAAAAAAGCACTAGCATTTTTTTTTCATAATTATAACTTTTTATTGACAGAACCCCATCCTAGGTAATTTTTTACAACATTATCCCTTGCACTCACTTCTGTTCCGACTTTTCCCCTCCCTCCACCTCTTCCCCCAGATGGCAAGCAGTCCTATACTAAATATGTCACAGTATATCCTAGGTACAATATATGTGTGTAGAACCGAACAGTTCTCTTGTTGCACAGGAAGAATTGGATTCAGAAGGTAAAAATAACCCGGGAAGAAAAACAAAAATGCAAACAGTTTACATTCATTTCCCAGTGTTCTTTCTTTGGGTGTAGCTGCTTCTATCCATCATTGATCAATTGAAACTGAGTTAGATCTCTTTGTTGAAGAAATCCACTTCCGTCAGAATACATCCTCGTACAGTATTGTTGTTGAAGTATATAAGGATCTCATGGTTCTGCTCATTTCACTTAGCATCAGTTCATGTAAAGTCTCTCCAAGCCTCTCTATTCATCCTGCTGGTTGTTTCTTATAGAACAATAATATTCCATAACATTCATATACCACAATTTACCCAACCATTCTCCAATTGATCGGCATCCATTCATTTTCCAGTTTCTAGCCACTACAAACAGGGCTGACACAAATAGTTTGGCACATACAGGTCCCTTTCCCTTCTTTAGTATCTCTTTGGGGTATAAACCCAGTAGTAGCACTGCTGGATCAAAGGGTATGCAGTTTGATAACCTTTTGAGTATATTTCCAAATTGCTCTCCAGAATGGCTGGATATATTCACAATTTCATCAACATTGATCTTATTTTTCTTGTGCAACATGATAATTGTGGAAATATATTTAGAAGAATTTCACATGTTTAATATATATTGGATTAAATGCCGTCTAGGGGAGAGGATAGGGGGAATGAAGGGAAAAACTTGGAACACAAGGTTTTGCAAGGATAAATGTTGAAAATTATCTATGCATATATTTTGAAAATGAAAAGCTTTAATAATAAAAAATACTTTAAAATGCAAAAAGCTCTTTACAGATATTATCTTATTTAATCCATTTAACAATTCTTTGAGGGTAAGTACTATAGATATCTGTTTTTTGGATGAAGAAACTGAAACTTGGAGAAATTAATGAATTGCCCAGTGTCAGGTAGTCAAGCCACATTTTGAATATGAACAGAAGGAGTTCAGCTGCCCTGATAATGATAATATGGCAAAAATAATTATTTTAGGAAAGAGAGAGAATTTTAGGAGAATTATTTGCCTATAAACTGCAGTCTTTAAAATTCTCTTATGTAGGGTAGATTATAATGGATTATCATTTATTGTCTCTCAGCATAAAGGTTAAATGATATCTTTAAAATCATCTTTTGAGTGACAAAGAATATGGTAAAAAAATTTCAAAGAAGTTTTCTCCTCATTTTTAAATTCTCCTCTGCTTTGGAGTAATTTTCATACTTACTTTATCCAGGTACATGTGGTATCAACCAAAAAATTGCTTAACTTTCACAGTAGGAATAAATATAGGGGGAAAAAATCAAATGAATTTTCCTTTAGTCACCTTTATTTATATAAAATGAAGCCCCTTTTTTTTCCAAAGACTGATGGTAATCTAAAAATTGTTGATTGAGAAATAGAGATTTAGTTTTAATTCTTAAAATATGTTTATTCATATGTGTCTTAAAAACTGAACAAATATAAAATGAAACTCTTTTTAGATGATCTTCAAAACCTAATTCATTATAACAGCTTATATGCCTAAGCTATTAAATTTTTAAAAATTTTGTTTTATCTAGTTTATTGCTCCCATATGAAAGTATAGCATAGAGAGAATTTAGGAAAGCAGAGCGTTAGCTAATACCTTAACCATCTTAATAACTGATAATCTTTCCTTAAGTCAACTTTCCTTCACTGTAAAATGAGGTTCGACTAAGTGATCTCTTTAGACCACACCCAAATCTAAAGTTCACATGAGTGTAAGCTTATTAATAAGTTCCATTAGTGAAAAAACTGGAGATTTTCTGAATTATCTCATGAGACAAGTGAGCAATTTACTGTAGTAGGGAGTGGGCAATAGGTGGATCATAACTTTGTAAGATAGGCTACAGGAAAGAACCAGAATGCATTAGGAAATTTTGAAAGGAAGAGATGGCTTTAAGAGAAGTAATAAAATAAAGGAATTAAAGAAAGCTTCACTGACTCCAGTAATTAGTCATACAGTTTAGTTTGAATCATGTATTATATATGTAGATATATATTTGATTTTGGTTTTAATTTGTTTAATTTTTAAAGATAGATTTTCCCCCCATTTTTCTTTCCTAGGCAGAATATGAGGTGGCTTCAGATGAAAATCGAAGAGAGACTGCTCTGAAGGTTTTAGACACGTACTTCAACAATGGGGTATGTTATATTCTCAAGCTGGTAATTATAACTTGTAATTCTTCAGATTTAACCTTAGTTTCCATTAAGCATATTAAAATGCAAAATGTTTAAAGTTAATATTATGTCAACATTATTAATTTGCTTTTTTCCTTTGATTAAAGGAAAATGTTAGAAGAAAATTGTTCCCCAAATTGAAAAAATTGTTAATTTTTTAATTGTTCTCCAATTCTAATTTTGATTCACTAGAATCTAAGAATAAACATAACTTTTAGTGAATCATTATTCATAGATAATTTCATGTTTTATGTATTATTTTATCCTGTTCTTGTTAGCTTTTCTTTTCCTTTGTCTATGGCATAGTTCCCTAGCATGACTTTGTTAGGCTAAAAAAAGTGCTACCTGATTTAACAACTACAATTGTTATGTACATAAATTTGTTCTTGTTGTTTCAGCCATATACAACTCTTCGTAAATCCATTTAGGGTTTTCCTGGCAAAGAGATTGTTTGCTTCTCTAATTCATTTTATAGATGAGGAAACTGAGGCAAACAGGATTAAGTGACTTATCCAGGATCACACAGCTAGTCAGTGTCTGAGGCCAGATTTGAACTTAGAATTGTCTTGACTCCACACCTGGCACTTTATCCTCTGTGCCCCCTAACTGCCCTGTATGTAAATTTAGCATCTAATAATTAGGTAACTAAACATCATGGTTCCCATAATCCCATAATGCTTTGGGGATTTCCAATGTCTTTTATTGGAATAATCCTATAAAGTAGATAGTCTAAGTGTTGTTAAACCCATTTCACAAATAAGAGAGCTGAGATTCAGAGGTGAAGTGATACTGTAATAAGTCCTATTGCTGGGCCAGAATGCATTGCCTTCCTGTGGAGTTATGGCTGTTGTCATAAAAGTAACTAAACCAGGTCTTAGAGAGATTCCTTGACTTGCCTGAAGTCAAACAGTGACAGGACTAGAAACTCTTGTAGGCCTTCTGGCTCTCCATCCACTATTCTTTCCAGTGAGTGACCATTGTCCCCAAGAGGTGCATGATTGGTGACAAAATCAGTGGGGACAAAGACTAATAGTTAATAGGAGGGCCTTCATCTTATGATTTGGGAAGACTTCTCAGAGGTAGTAGGTGAAGTGAGAAGGAGCTGGGGAAAAGTGGAAGAAGGGGACTCTGGGAAGGAAGAAGATGTGCACAAAAGTACAAGCACAGATGAGATGAGAATATTTATGATACTAGTTCTCGCGGGCTCTGAGTTTTCCTAGTGGTGTTTAGGGTTCAAAAGACAGATTGAGGCCTGATTGTGAAGGTATTTAAATGACAAACTAAGAAGTTTAAAGTTTTTTTTAAGTAGTTTGATAATGTGAAAAATTAAGTCTTGTAGAAAGATTAATCTCATTTTATATGTAGAAGAAATTGGAGGGTAGGTGGACAAACCTGGAGACAGAGATCCACTAGAAGGCTATTTGTGGTTTAATCTTCAAATCTTATTTTGATTGATTACTATTGTCAACAACAAATTTTGAGGTATTTATTCATAATTGATATGTATATGCTTCTCTACTAATAATTATATACATTATAAAATTCACAAAAATTGAGATAAAGTGAAATAAAGAAGAAATAATATTATATTCTAAAATCAGTAAGAAACCACTGGATTTTATTGGGTAGGAAGTAATGTGGACAAGTATGCTTTTGCCTTTGGACCTATTTTGAAGACAGATTAGAGTGGTAAGAATTGAAGCAATGACACTTTTAAAGAGTCATTATGATAATCTAAGCAAGAAGTAATGAGAGAGATTGTGACTGTGTGTAGAAAGAAGGGGATGGATGAAAAAGGTGTCACACAGGTAAAAAATGACATGTGACCACTAATTATATATTTGTGGTGAGGGAAAATGAGATGAGTATGACACTAGTTATAAAACTGGTCAACTTCACAGATAGCGATGCAACAAACTAAATTCACCCAGTTAGGAAACTGTAAGAATAACCTAGACCAGAGGAAATGAGGGCAATGAAATTGGAGAGGAAAGGATGAATTTAAGAAATAGCGAGGAAGCAGAAGAGCATGTATGTTGAATTAATGCATTATAATTAACACACATTGATTAAATATTTACATTATTTTTTAGTTCACTTTTTTTTGTGAATTTTAAATTTTAATTTTTAAATCATTCATATCTTTAGAGAGGTTACTCATCTCACTGTCAATGTCAGTGTACCACAGAAATGATTGAAGGAATAAAAGTTTTTCCTCGTTTCAGTTTATATTTTTGTCATTTGAAATTAAATTGAAAACATTTTTACATAAAATATATTATGTTGAAGATGAAGCAATGTAATATAGCTAATCTATTTGATTCCTCTAATTAAACTAGTATTTTAAATAAGTGTGCTATTCATGGAGAAAAAACTAAAACCTCATTATAACGCTATCATTAGGGGTCTTGTCATAGAACCCACTTATTGGTAAAATAAGTAATCACACTATATATTGTGATTAAATTCTTTTGACATTTCAGAAATGAACCCCCATCGAGATATAAGAATAGATCATATCAGAGTAACTATCTTTACTTTTTCTGAGAGAGCTACTAACCTGGTAATGCTACATATATAGTTTTAGCAAAGCATTTGAGGAAGTTTATTGCACTATTCTTGTAGAAATAATAGATTTAACCCACCTGGTAGTTCATTTAGATGAATTCAGAGCTGTTTTAAACAGCTGGACTCAAAGAGTAGCTGTTAATGGTTTGATATAATCTTGAAAGAAGGATTGTAGGATTAGAGTGCCGCAGGATTGTAGGTTTGACCCTGTGTCATTTGTATTAATGACTTAGGTAAAGTTATATATTACATGTATAAAATTTGCAGGAGACAGCTGTGTAAATATACTGCATAATAGTTAAAAACCAAAAAAGATTTTGAGAAGCTAGAACTACAATAAGGTAAATTTAATAGAGGAAATGTAAAGTCTAACACTTTAGCTAAAAAAATCAACTTCAAAGTGGAAGTATTGGTAGTGGAGGCAGAAAGGGAAGAAAAGTTCTTAGTTTTAAAAAGATCTAGGGATTTTAATGCATTATCAATTTAATAGGTTAGTGGTATGATGTCTGTCAAATAAACTAATGCTGCCATGTACTACACTGAGTAGCACAGCCCCTAGAAAATCAGGTAAGAGTCCCAGATTATACTGTTAGGTGAACCATATTTGGAGTTCACTTCTGAATGTCACAGTTTAGCAAGGATTTTGACGTGATACAGAAAAGAGCAGCCAGAATGATAGAGCCAAATGATAATCAATTGAAAGAATTGGAGATGTATTTAGCTTGGAGAAGAGAGGAATCAGGGAGAGCATAAGAACTATCTTTATAAAGGAGAAGGATTTTAATGTGGAAAAGAGGCTTGTCTTGTACTGTTCATTCCTATAAAGCTGAATCAGAAGCATTGGTTAGAGCTGAAAAAAAATAAAAGTTTAGCTTCAAAAGTAGAATAGATTGCCTCAGGATATAGTGGGTTATGTCCTATTGGAAAATTTCAGAATGTCTAGTGTGGTGTTCTCTTCTTTTTTATAATATTATTGTTCTCTCTGGGAGCAGGTTTCTTGGGGAGGTTTTATGTAGGCAACCTTAGTTTCGGTTCAGAGTAATAATCACTCCAAATGCAGCCAGGAGTTAAAATCCAGTCCTTTATTGTGTCCTTCAAAGTCTTGAGTTTCAGCCCTTAGGTCCCTGCAAATGTCTCTAGCTAGCACAAAGGTGGAATATGGAATGAATCTGTCTTCGCCTCCAAGAGTGGGCTTCTGTCCCTGGCCCTGAGAGGTTCTTGCTTATATACTGTACACTGAGTACACACCAATCATTATATCCCTGGGAAACCATTATTTGTTGTAGGATTAAATCAATTCTAAACTAGATTTAAACATTGTCTCCTCAATTCCACTTAGTACCTTGTTTCAAGTTCTGGCCTATAACATCTCCTTGTAGGATCAGATCAATCATACTGAACCATGCTAAATTAGATAATTATTGTCTCTATCAATTCTAATGACTTAACACTTTGTAAGGATTCCAACATCTAGATGACCATTTACAGTGTTAATTTGTTGTGGGGTTTCTTCTTGCAAATATTAGTTGGATTAAAAAAGCTTCTAAAGTGACACCACTCTGGTAATTTGTTTCTTATCTTGCTCAGATCTCTTGCTGATTGACTTCTTCCTAAATTCTACTCTCTAGTCAGATTCCATTATGTAATTTTGGATATTTTTTTTTCTTATGGATACTTTAGCACTTCACAAGGTCTTTGTTTTTGTCGATGTAAAACTTCTATTCAAACCTTGGCAAATTACAACCTCTTTACAACATAGTAAATCTTTATTGGTTGCTTTAGCCAATAAAATTGATTTGTTGAGTGAAGACCAACTTTCTGGTAATGAGCCATTTTATATTTAGGTAAGCTGGTCATTTGACAATGACAGTTCATCACTAGGCTTATTCAAACAGCTTTTCCAATTTGAGAAGATTGCCTGAGCTTGGCTTCTGTAAAAATATGCTTCAAAGACTCACAGCAATCACTTCCATCACTTATCAGTGTTAGGGCCATTATGAAAGATTCTTAGGTATTAGGTGGTCAGAAAGTTAATTTTAAAATTAGATTGCACTAGAATATGAGCCATATGCTAAAGATTCATGAAAATTATTGCTTTAATCATAAAGCAATGATGCAATACCAATAATAATCTATCCTAAGCCTTTACTATAAAGGACTATCCAGAAGACAAGTTGTTCCAACTGTTGATGTTCAACTTCTTTCTCCAAGGATAAGAAAACAGTTGGTATATATCCAGTCACCTGTGGACAAATCTTTGATAAGCTTCTAGGATAAGATATAAATTCTGTTGAGCACTTAAAATCTTTCACAGTTTGACACCCCAGCCTTTAATAAGCCTTTTCAGCCTTATTAACCTTTATCCCCTTCTCATGCTTTATAGATAGTCATCCATATTTAATGATATTTATGACTTTATCTTTGTACTATTGGCTGTCCCCTCTACCTGGAGTATCCTTACCCCTCACCTCCATCTTTTCAAGGTAATTTAATAATTTAAAATTTTAAATTAAATAATTTAATTTAAAAACAAATCTATGCATCCATTTTTGATAGCTCTTCATATTTGAGAGCCAGCAATATCTCTTTTTTAACTTCTGAAGCAAATATATATTCGTGGAGTTTTTAACCATTGTTTTTGTTGTCTCTATGAATAAATTTCTGTAAGATTTTTTCCTTTTTAATGTTAACATGACATTATCTTTTGCAGTTGAATTTTTGATTAGGCTTAAGGAACGTGCAACTTGTGCTTTCATAAAAAACATGAAGCTTATGAGAGAATAACATTGGTGAATAGAATTAAAGAAAGATATCAAGAGAAATTCCTAAAAGTTTGTGTATGTGTGTGTGTGTGTATATGTATACACATTCACATAGAAATACTTTCAATACTATTTTATTTTTCCAAATACATGTAAAGAGACTTTTCAGCATTCATTTTTGTAAGACTTTGTGTTGCAAAATTTTCTTCTTCCCTTTCCCCTAGACATCAAACAATCCGATATAGGTTAAATATGTGCAGTCTTTTAAAACATATTTCCGTGTTTATCGTGTTGATACACAGAAATTAGTGAATAGTTTTTAGAATTATGTAAACAGTTTGTCCCCATAAAAGATAATTAACATATACTGAACTGTTTCACATTTATTGAGTACTAATTATTCATATTTATTGAGTGTTATACATTTTTCTTTTTATTAGTTACACTTTTTTTGACTTTGCAGTTTAAAATTTCTGTTTTGAGTTATAAAAACAACTGTTTTTCAGCTAATTTTCACAACAGTAAGAAATCAGAATGTATTTTAAAATATTTAATTGGAACTGTTTTTATGTTTTTAGTTTTAGTTATGTATAAATCTATATTTTGCTAAAATTGAACTAAAGTCTCTATAATCCATCAGTTAATTTGATTAACCTTTTTCCCTTCCTTCCTTGACAAGTTTTGCTAGTAAAGGGTTTATTTTATTTTTATTAATTGTGCTAATGTATTTTGTTTGTCTTATGTGAAGTCTGCTGCCCATTTACCAGAAATACCTCAGGATATAGTGAAAGAATGTAAAGAGAGGCTGGAGCAGAGCCCTTGCAAAGAGCTTTTTAAAGACTGTACTAGGTAAGTGGTGAATGAACAGCACTGTAATATTAATAAAAATTGTAAAATATTATATTACTTTGACCAGATGTTGAGGCAACTTTTTTTTTCCAGCTGTCACTTGGAAAAAAACAAAAACCTCTGACAAATATTATCAGGATATTTTCAAAATTAAGACAACATTTCTTAGTCCGTTTACTTTTAAGTGAAAGCAAATAGGCTCAAAAGTAAGAGCAATAAATAATGAACTAAAGAATTATGAGTTGAACTGAAATGTCCTATGATTTATGCTGCTTCAATATTCTGCCTGTTCTTTATCCCAGTATTTTATTCTTAAGCTTGAAAATAACTTATTAATTAAATGTAAACTTCCCTGAAAACATCCTTGTTCTGGAACCTCGAATGAATTAATCCCTTTGCATGTGTGGAAAAAACAATGACCAACTTCTAAGGTAACCAAGGCTCAAATCATATAGGACTTTGTGGATTGGTCTTAAGATATAGAAGCATTATGGAAATATGCAAATTGCAACAGCCCAGATCTGATCAATCTGGTCCCCTAGAGAGCTTTTGTGTTAGCCTTAGTTGAAGTTTTCCTAGGTTTTACAGTACTTTAATGCTTATGGTTCATTATCATGTAACATTTCTGTAATCCTTTTACATTAAAAATGTAAAATGCTTTCTCATCTATACTTCAGGGTCTTCCTAATAGCTTTCTGTGGTCGTTGGAAGGATAATTAGCCTTATGTCACTGATGAATATTAGATGTAATGTTAACAGAATCATACAGCTATTTGGAGATGCTTCCAGTACCAAAACTTATAAGTAATGGTCACTAAAAGTTCCTCTTGTCATGATATTCATAACCTGGAATCCACCCCAAGAGATCTGTGAATTTGGATGAGAAAATAAATTATATCTTTATTTTCAGTTATCTCTCTGTGGATGCTTTAAAGTAAGGCAGACACATATGATCGAAAGGATGAGAGGTCTTATGACTTATGTCCATGGAGTGATTCCCTTTGTCAATTAAATATAAATCCTTCTGTATATCTAGGATTTTGATCATCCGTGTTTGTGGGAAAAGAAGTTTAGGATAGCAGTTCTTTAGTAGACCAGGCATTGTGATACTATGGCAACTGCTATTGTCCTTCCTGGTTAGAAGTATTTAAATCACCTTTGCCTGTCATCCTGTTTTATTTAAGGACTAGATGGGATAGTGATAGGGATAGGGATTTGATTTGTGACTTCACTGATACAGGAAATTCCAGGGAGAAGAAATTGAAGTTCCTGCTACAGTTCACAGACTTAGCATTTCCTGGAGCATTGAGATGTTAAAGGACTTGCCCAGGTTCTCAGCACTAGCATGTATCAGAGATTGAACCTAGGATTTCTTAGCTTCAAGATCTGTTCTGTATCCACTATCATCTTTCCTCTAGTGCAATTCAAAAGCATTAAGTAGAGATCAGAATTTCAGTAAACATTTCTTTTTGTAAATAGAGACAAACCTTGCATCTTACATCTTCGGAGGCTGAAGAGGATTAAGTCAGTGGAACCAAATTACATCTTCAAGATTAGGTGTTAGTAAGAAAGATGACTAAAATTAATACATAGAATGAAGAGAAAATTAATACCCATATCTCAAAAATCACTAAATTGTTCCTATCCTTTGACCCAGCAATAGTGTTGAGGTCTAGATTTAGGGTACCTAAATGAAATTAGGGTTTAGTTGAGGTCTAATGGCAGGTTTGGGGTACAGGGAGCCAAACAGAGCTCCCCTGCAACCCTCCTGGATTTGGCACAAGGATGCGGTGGTAAATGAAGTCTAGTAGCGGCGTGAGTTCGCAATAAAGGAATTTATTGGCCCGAGAGCTATTGATAAAAGAGGTTTATTATTGGATTTGGAAGTAAGGAGATAGGTAAAAGTAGAGATAAGGAGGGGAAGGAATCAGATGGGTGCCAACGAGCCGTATTCGCCTTGTCCATTGCAGAGAGATGGAGCAGACCCTTGAAATGAAGAAAAAGACCCAATAAATATCGGGTGGTTCTGTTGCTGATTGTGCTCACCATTGAAAGAGCGTGGCAGTTATGGAGTTTTAAGACTCATGGACATTGGAAATTGTTGGACTTCAAAACCCTCAGGAATCATTGGATTCTCTGAGACATTATAAGATTGTTGTAGGACTTGAAAACCCTCAGGAATCATTGAATTCTCTGAGACATAGAACTTGAAAGCCCTCAGGAATCATTGCATTCTCTGAGAAATGATAAGACTGTTACAGGACTTCAAAATCTGCTGTAATCATTGGATTCCCTAACATATAAAAAGACTTTTGCAGGACTTCAAAAACTTGGGGGGGATCATTGGATTCCCTGACATATGAAGCAATGGATAATAGATTGATTTTGGACTATCTCTTGGCTGCTGAAGAAGGCGTATTTGTGACTGTTGTTTACATATCCTCTCTCTAGGCCTTCTGATGATCTTTTACAATGCCATGTTGATTTATATTGTTTGCTATTCCGCTACTTGCGTGTACAATTCATGTTTGTTACACCGCATCGAGGCTGCGCTGACTGAGGGGAGGGTCTTCCTAATAGCCTCTGCATTATTGCTATGTGCTTGTGTAATACCTCCCATGCTGATGGGTTTATGCATAACCCTTCAGCCCAGAAACCCGCTAGCAACCCCCACTTTGGTGCTTTTCATCTCCCTTCCGGAGATGTCAGGGAGGGCGTGATGATCTCCTTTTTAGTGCTTTTACCTCCCTTCCTGAGAAGTCGGGGGATCATGATCACCTCCCTTTCAGTACTTTCACCTCCTTTCCTGAGAAGTCAGGGAGGGTATGACCACCTGCCCTTGGGGACTCTGACTTCCCTGAGGAGTTAGGGATGGCATGACCACCTACGTTCTAAAACAAAAGAAAGTGGGAGATGTAATGGGCTGAAGCTCAAGTTGATGCACTGAGGTCCCAAGCACATGAGGTTAAATAGTAATTGGGCCATACTCTTATTAATATATATGCTTGGAGAAAGAATGGCCCCCACCCACTCTTTGTGCAAGTCCTGATGTGTTGTATAGGAAATGACGATTTTGGTGAGTGGAGGCAGAGGGGTGGAGAGAGAGGCGGTGAGAAAAGGCTGGGTGGCTTCTGCTCTGTCTGGCTTCTCCGCCACAGGTAACCCTAGAGAACTTCTAAATCTAACCTTTTATACTATTAACTAATTGATTTTTGACAAAGATGCACTGGCTCTGGCAGACAGGTTTTATAACCCACTGGAAGGGCAGTGTCCAGTGCTAGCAGCTCCACTATCTTTAGATAATTGCCAGGTGATGTGGAGAGACCCAGAAAGTGGTGAATGGAAGGGACCAGATAGGCTAACTTTTTGGGGGAGAGTTTGCTTTGTATCTCTACAGGTGAAAAAGGATTGGAGGTGAAGGGGGAGTCGTGATAGCAATGTGTGCAGCTGAGTCAAGAAGCCAGCCAGATCAGAAGCCACCAGGCCTCTCTCCCTGCCTCTCTCTCCGCCCCTCTGCCTCCACCTACCAAAATCGCCATTTCCTATACAACACATCAGGACTTGCACAGAGAGTAGGTGGGGCCATTCTTTCTCCAAGCATATATATTAATAGAGTATGGTCCAATTACTATTTAGCCTCACGTGCTTGGGATCAACTCAAGCTTCAGCCCATTACAAACATTTCTTTTTATTAAATAGACAAATCTTGCATCGTACATTTTAGGAGGCTAAAGAGGATTAAGTCAGTGGAAACATTACATCTTCAAGATTAGGTGTTGGTAAGAAAGATGACTAAAATTAATGCATAGAATGAAGAGAAAATTAATAACCATATCTCAAAAGTAACCAAATTGTTCCTATCCTTTGACTCAGCAATAGTGTTGAGGTATAGATTTGGGGTACTTAAATGAAATTAAGGTTTAGTTGAGGTCTAGTGGCAGGTTTGGGGTACAGGGAGTCAAACAGAGCTCCCCTGGATTCGGCACAAGGATCAGCGGTAAATGAAGTCTTGTAGAGGTTAAATGAAGTCTAGTAGCTGTGGGAGTTCCCAATAAAGGAATTTATTGGCCCAAGAGCTAGATTGATAAAAGAGGTTTATTATTGGATTTGGAAGTAAGGAGATAGGTAAAGGTAGAGATAAGGAGGGCACCAGACAGAGAGTCCAGTGGACAGAGGGTCCTCACATGGCTAGCATGTTCGGAATCTCTGCAAAGAGGGGGTCCCAGAGTCTTCCTTTTATAATGGGAGATTTAGCTCGAGAGGCTTTTGGGTGTAGCCCCAAAGTTGGCTCAGATCCGGGTGGGGCTGGGACAGGTCTGGATCTTCTATTTGGAATTCAAAGGGACCAGGATTTGTGAGTCAAAGGGTAATGACATTACCTAGGGGGGTTTGGGAATCAAAGATAGGAATCTTTCCCACATCAAAAGCATAACCAGTCCCAAAGAGTTCAAAGGCAGAGGAAGAGGACTATATTTATAGTGGCATATTTTGTTACAGTTCAATGGGTGCTCATCAATTTGAAAATGGCTTAGCAAATTATTGTATAAGAATTTAATGGAATTTAATTTAATTCTATAAGAAATGATAAAAGAGATTAATTCAAAAAAACCTAGAGAGATTTATATGAACTAGTGCAGAGTAAATTGTGCAAAACTAGGAAAGTAATTTATAAAGTAGGGGTGAGGGACTATAGGATATACCTATTTGCATATAACCCCACCAGTACTGAGTTTCAAGTAGATGTTCCTTCAATGTTGTTTTAATTTGCGTGTGATTACTAGTGAGCTGAAGTATTTTTTCCAGTGTTTGTTAAGGTAAATTGAATTTGGCCATTGTGATCTCTTTTTATACTTTGGATTTTTGTTCAAATTAACCCTCCAAAAGTCTCCTTTTCATTGTGTTATTTTTATTGCATTAGTTTTATATATATATATATATAATCAGGAATAACTATCTCTCTCTTTACAATTTCTATTTATTGAAAAATAGTCATCTCCTTATCACACTTTGTATTATTTTCTTCTACTTTTTTTTGTTTGTTTGTTTATAGGTGGTTTTGTTTTAGGGCATTTTTTAATATACATTTAAGCCTTTCATTAAACTGTAACTTTACTGAGGTATATTGTGTGAGATGTGAGTTTAATACTATCTTGTATTGATTTGTCTATCTATATATATGGACTAGAGAGAGAGAGAGAGAGAGAGAGAGACAGACACAGACACAAATCCACATTTTTTTAGGGATATTTGTTAAACAATCTTTTAACCAGTTTTAACTTCTTTCATTTTTTATATGTTTTTTGTTGTCCATTCTATAGGACAGAAGACTCAATTTATCCTCAAAGGAGGGTTTGCTTTGAAAACCCATCACTTTCTTTCTTGGGGTTTCTGTCCCTCATATATAAAGTGAAGATGCTGTAATTAACTAGTTTTAACGTTGTTTGCATCTATAAATCTGCCATTCTTTGATCCATTGGTCTATTTTATTTATTTTTTTGCACAATACCAAATAGTTTTGATAAGTATATCTTTGTAACATGTTTTAAAGACATGAACAATAAGAGCACATTCTTTAGATCCCTTTCCCCCTTCCCCTCAGCATCGCTCTATGGCTTTATCTGCTTGTTTTTCCACATAAATTTCATTGTAATTTTTTATTGAATTCTGTGAAGAAACTCCCTTGTTATTTTGATTTGTATTGCGTAAATTAATTTTGGGTCTTCCACTTCCACTTTGTATTAAATAGAAACAAATCTTGCATCTTACATCTTAGGAGGGTAAAGAGGAAGTCAGTGGAAACAAATTACATCTTGTATATAATTTTTTCCCCATATCTGATACATTCTTGGATATTATTTAATTCTTATTTCAGTCATTGTGGTTATATGATGGTATTTATACTACTTATATGCATTCCCATTTAATTCCAAAATATCTGGTACTTTAAAACTAGGATTTGTTTTTATTTTTTGTATTTTCTTGATCTATATTGTGGCCTCAAAATTAAACAGTGGGGCATTGATTAAATAATAAATTAATGCTATAAGCTAAAGTTATAATGCAATTAAGATTGACAAGTATGAAAAATATAAAAAATAAATACCATTATAAAGTAAAGCAAAAAAAGTAAAACCAGAAGGGAGTGCTTGCTCTGATTATATAGAAAAGAATGATTTGTCAGAGAATATTGATAGAGAATTAGAGAGTGATTGAAAAGTTTATTTTGTAAATTTGAAATTATAAATTGATTTTCATTGATTTAAATATAAATATTTACACAATAATATTTACACAGTCATTGCAATATTTCATACTATTTCTAATTTAAAAACAACTATGTGATAGAACCAAGTACCAAAAAAAAACAACAGAAGAAACATGAACTTAAGTATATTGAACTGTAGCCCAAAGAATAAAAAGGAACGGTCCCTTCAAATACAATTGTAAGCCAATTTAGTTTTTAATATATATATATAATTTTTTGTTTGTTTGTTAATATATAAATTTGCAGTATAGATGATAACACTGCTATCCATTATCTTCCTTGACTAAGGAATTTTTTTTTTTTTTTTTTTTTTTTTTTTACTGAGGCAATGGAGGTTTAAGTAACTTGCTCAGGGTCACACAATACAAACTAGAAAGTGTTATGTGTCTGAGACCTGATTTGAATTCAGGTCCTCCTGATTTCAGGGCTGGTGCTCTTATCTATTGCACCACCTAGCTGTCCCCCATTTTCCTATTTTTTTTTTAATTAAAAATGCATTCTCAAACCCCAGGTGAGTGTTTCAGTAGCAGTGTAATAGCACTAGTGGTAGCATGAGTACTAGAGAGTTAGGATTCTAAATTTAATTCATTGCATAATAAATTTTATTCTCTGAATTCTGCAAAATTTCATGTAACCACTTCTTTCATGATAAATAGCTCACTTCAATTATGTTGATCCATCAACATAAAGTCATATTATAATGTAGAAAGATATAACTGTGTAAAATACTTTTTTAGGGTTGTCCATGATTATTTAAGTGGAAGACCATTTGAGGAGTATCAAGAAAGCTTGTTTTTCTCTCGATTTTTACAGTGGAAATGGTTGGAAAGGTATGGTGTGGTTTTTTTTGTTTTTTACATTTTGGTAGAAATAGCAACCTTTAATGTTTTATGTAAATTTCATTATAATTGTATAGAATTCTATGAAGGAAACTCTTTATTATTTATATTGTTTATTCCTGAAAGTTAATAATAAAACTTTGGTGCTGAAATCATTGAAATAAGTAATAAAATTTTTCTTGGTTCAGTTCTGTATGTTGTCTTAATTTTTTTAAATGTATTTTAGCCTTTTAGGTGAGTCAGTTAAGCAATTAAAATTTATAAGAACTTTGGAAAAATCATTCAATCCAATTACTTTTTTATTTTTGCTTAGAAAACCAAACGAAAATGACAGAAATAGTCTTTAGAATGTTATTTATTTCCTTTTCACGTATCCTTTTCCTCCTTTTTGTGCTTAATAAAATTTAATGAAAATAATAGTAAAGTTAGCATATATTGAATATAAAAAAAACATGGCCTAGCTTTTCTACAATAGTTGTGCTAGAGTGGGGAGATTCAGGAAATAGATCATCTTACTGTAGAGAGGATCTTTTCCCCTGTATCATTTGCTGCTATTAGTACTCAGATTTAATAAGGATTGATGGGTTGAAAATCTCCTGGAAAAATTGGAAGGTCCTTCTTTATTAGGATTCATCCCACTAGAAACAGTCTTTATTTCTTGTAGATTATTCCTCTAGAGGGCTCCCTAGATCTTGACCCTGAGCACCCATTGTGTTAGCATTCATTTGACCATTTAGGAGTCCTCTTCCACAGGATCACTTAGCCAAAGGAAAGATACTGATTTTTCAGTCAGCTAGGGTCAAGCAAGAATTTGATTGGTTTGTTTTAAAGTAGACATATAGTATAAGAAATCTAATCTATGTTTTGTTTTTTTTTTACCTACTAGGCAACCTGTAACAAAAAATACATTTAGACATTACAGAGTTCTAGGAAAAGGAGGATTTGGAGAGGTGAGTAATGGAAGAACAACTTTCGGCAGAAATTCTTGAGAGACAAAATGAAAATTGAATTGCAAAGCATCAACTATAATGAAAATATTAGGCCAATATTGATTTAACTAATGAATATTCTTTGCTGCTAATTTTTTAATGAGCATTCCAAAACATCTATGAAAATTGCCATTGGATGTTAATAAAAGGCATTTTATAAGTATTAAAAATAAGTTTCCTCATGCAAAGGACTCATTCCCTTATATCTGAATGATTTCTCCTCAAATGTCTCAAAATGCTATATCAGGGGTCCTCAAACTACAGCTCCCGGGCCAGATGCAGCAGCTGAGGACGATTATCCCCCTCACCCAGGACTATGAAGTTTCTCTATTTAAAGGCCCACAAAACAAAGTTTTTATTTTTACTATAGTCCGGCTCTCCAACAGTCTGAGGGACAGTGAACTGGCCCCCTATTTAAAATGTTTGAGGATCCCTGTGCTATATCACATATTGTACCACCCCTACTTGTTCTCTTAAGACCAGCTTTTAATCTATCATGATTTAAGATTGTTTCATCTTTACTAAATATAGTTGTGTCATAAAAACTTCACATACATTAGAATTTCAGCTTTACTTACAATTGTAATTCAGATTAGTTTGAACATGAATTATATGTCGCCCAAATCAGTAATTACTATAAAGATTGGGAATACAGCAAAATCTTTTAAAGAAACTATTTTGTACATTACAGCCTTTTTACCAAATAGACTTCAAATACTCAAATATATCTTTTAGATGGCATTCACTGTAATTATTAAGCACAGTTGGTTGAGAAAGAAATGTTATAATCTCTCAGTAGTTGTATAGAATATTTGTGAGCATGTTTAAAATACATGTATTTGTTGATTGTTAAATGCCTGCTTTCTATAGAACAATGATATACAGGGTGTTGAAGTGAAATAAAAAATTTAAGGTCCTATCCACCATAGAATTTACAATCTAGAAAATTACAGTGTAGTGAAAGAGAACATACACAACAAATAATTGTAATCATACAGATACAGATATCTTGACATTAGTATGTGTTTGCAAAGTGCCTTCATCATAACCTTGTAAAGTTGGTAGGTCAGTTGCCATTTTAAATTTCAGAAAACTGAGGCCCAGAATTTGATATATGTCAAGTATCAGATAAACCATAGGTCCTTTGACTTAAAGACCAGAGTTATGTCCATCATATTGTGCTGAATGACATCATAATACCAAAAATGCCTTCTACATCTAAGAGTATGTGTGTGTATATATATAGTCTGTAATACCTGTCAACTCCTTCCTTCAAAGGAGTGATTTCGGGGTGTCTTTTCATATCTCTTCATTAGAATCCTACTCGGTCTTTATAATTTTATTATATTTATTTTTGATTTGGAGCGGGTAGTTCTTTCCATTTACATTTTTGTGTTACTATGTATATTTTCTTGACTCTGTTTACTTCTTTCTGCATCAGTTCAGAACTTTCCATTCATATCTTTTCATCACATGCATCTTTTCTTATAACATAGCAATATTCCATTACATTCATATATCACAGTTTGGGTAAGTGTAACCCAGTTGATGGGTAGCTACTTTGTTTCCAATTCTTAGTTATCAAAAAAAATTGCTACCACAAGTATTTTGGATTACTTTTTTTGTTTTATCAGTAGCTTTCTTGGGGTGTTTAAATTTTATAATCTGGCTCAAAAAATATGGATTTGCATAATTCTAAATTGTTGTCTAAAATTATGTGTATTAGAATACCTTTTTTTATTATAAATGCTTTTTATTTACAAGATATATGCATGGGTAATTTTTCAGCATTGACAATTGCAAAACCTTTTGTTCCAGTTTTTCCCCTCCTTCCCCCCCCACTCCCTCCCCCAGATGGCAGGTAGACCAATGCATGTTAAATATGTTAAAGTATATGTTAAATACAATATGTCTTTCCATTGATTATTGCCATTTTTGTTGTTTTTCCCAATTTGCAGGTTATCCCTCCCTGCCTCCTTCCCTTCCTCTGTCTGTCTCTCCCCCTCTTCCTCTCTCTCCCTCCTCCCTTCTCTCTCCTTCCCCAATAATTTTGGTGACTTCCTCATGGTCACACAGCTAGGAAGTATTACTGCTTCAGACCAGATTTGCTCTATCCACTGTACCATGTAGCTGCCCCAAGCAAATCTTTATTTGCCTCAGTTTCCTCATCACAAGAAGGCTCATAATATTAACATCTACTTTTCAGTATTACTGTGAAAATGAAATTAGATGATAGTCATGAAAGCATTTACATTCTGCCTTCTATGTAGTCAATGCTATCAAAATTTTAGATTTTAATATTGATATTATAGCATAATATATATAATTAATAATAGCTGTTGCTAGGTATTATTACTTCTTGTGTTTTGTTATTGTTATGCAAAAGTGCTATTGATTTTTTTTTTATTATAAATGCTTTTTATTTACAAGATATATGCATGGGTAATTTTTCAGCATTGACAATTGCAAAATCTTTTGTTCCAATTTTTCCCCTCCTTCCCCCCACTCCCTCCCCCAGATGGCAGGTAGACCGATACATGTTAAATATGTTTAAGTATATGTTTATGTATACATATCTATACAGTTATTTTGCTAGTGTTATTGATTTTTGAGCATTTATTTAGCAGCCTGAAACTTTGTTTACACTGTGTTTTCAATTAATATCTTTGCTGATTCTCTAAGATTTTCCAAGTAAGACATCATATCATAAGCAAACAAGCTTATTCATTTTTTCAATTCCTTTCTCTTATTACTATTGCTTGCATTTTCAGAGCTATATCAAATAATATTGGAGAGAGTAAAATGCTTACTTCACTCCTGGAAAATGTTTTAGTTTATTTTCATTGCATGTGAAAAATATGGTTTTAATGTCTTTTTAATGCTGGGTTTTTTGTTGTTGTTGTTGTTTTTTAAAGAAAGGGCCCTTCTATTTTTATGCTTGGTGAGGTTTTTAGCAGAAAAGAGAATTGTATTTTGTAAGATTTTTTCTGCATCTATTGAGATGGTTGTGTGGTTTTGAACGTTTTAGTTTTTAATAAGATTTAATTATGTTGATTGTTTTACTATTGTTGATCTGTCTTTGCCATCCCTCTTATAAATTCCATTTGGTCATAATCAGTGATTTCTTGGTTAAATTATTGTAGCAGGATTTTGTTTAAAATTTTAGTCAGTGTTAGTGATATTGGCCTGTAGGTTTTTTCTGAGTTTATCTTTCCCTGGTTTAGATATTTGATGTATATTTTTCTCATAACAGGATTCTGATAGCATGCTTTCTTTTTTCAGTTTTTGAGACTAATTTATGAATTACAGTACTTATTTTTAAAAATTTGACTCCATCAGGATAAAGAGTTTTTTTCTTTTGGTAATTCTTTTATGTTGTCATTGTTTTACTCCCTCAATACACGTTGAAAACATTAAGATTCTGAAGGGGACATTCATTTCTCTTCCACTATTAAAATGCTTATATTCTATTATTCTGTAGCTCTTTCTAATTACTCAAATTTATGTTTTAAAATTTCTTTGGACTTTTGTTTTTGCATTTAAGAGTTCCTAATTACTGCTGGTCTTTTCAGCAAAAATACTTGAATATCCTTAATCCCATTAAAGATCTATTTTATTTTCCTTTCAGATTATACTCATTTTAGCAAGATAAGTTGTTCTTAGGTTATAAGCCTGTATATCTTTTGCTTTTTGGAATTTTCCCCAAGATCTTCTTTCATGTAAAGTGGTTTTGTGTGAATTCTGACTATAGAGCCTTGGTATGTGAACAACATTTTGGAATCTTATAACATGATTCCTTTAATGGGGAAGCTCTAAATTTTGGCTAAGACGTTCCTGGGATTTTTCCTTTTGAGATATCTTTTAAGAGATGAACAGTGGGTTCTTTAATTTCTGATTTTAATAGATCTGGTCGTTTATGATTTTCAACATATAGGCTTGGGGGAGGGGGTGATGGTTAATTGTTTTCAGGAAGTTCATTGGTTCTTAACTTATCTCTCCCTGACTTATTTTTCAAGTTTTTTTTTTTATTTTTCTGTCCGATTCTTACATTTTCCTTAATTTTAAAATTTTTAAATTTTGTTCTACTATTTCTTGCTCTCTCATGGAATCATTGGTTTCTATGCTATTCTGATTTTCCAGGATTCCAATTATTGGGTGAGAATTAGCTCTTTGCTTTCTAAGCTGTTTATTTTCTTTGTTTCTGAACTTTTATTTCATTTATTTCTTGTTTCATTTTATCTATATATTCATGTAATCCTTGTGAAAAATCTATTGTTTTCTTTGAGTTGTTGCTTGCCGTTATTAGAAAGTTAGATGTACAATAATTTTTTACACTGGTTGTTTTCTTTAACTTACACATCTCTATAGCTTTGGTTCCCGAATAAACCTCCCACTTTTTGCCAGGGCCAGACACTATCGTTTCTGGGTGGAGGGTTAGCCCCGATGGTTCTCATCTTTGATCCCCTGAATTCTTGCCTTCCCTTTACCTTCCAGGGTTAGGATTCCCTGGATCTTTGAGGTGCAGAGTGCTGAACCTACAGGACTTCCTGACCACCATGGGATTTTCTAAGAGGAGCCTTCTGTACTTTCTCTCTTTAGATTTTGAAGGTTTTTTTGTATCTCTAACCTATTAGTATGGGGAAGCTGAGCCTTTTCTCCTAGCCTGGCATTCATTGATTTTGTTGACTAACCTCTTTCCTCTTGCCCATAGCCTTCTTGCTGGTTTTATGTTTCATTTGGATTTTTTGATCATTATTTTGGTTGGTGAAATATTCTGTTTTTTCTGGGGAACAGCTGTTTGAAGACTTCATTTTTAGGCATCCATCTTGGCCAGAAATTCCACCTAATATTTCCTGTGCTAATTCCCGATTTCCTATTCATGAGTAAAAGACTCTTATTTTATTTGATAAGAATGTGCCAGACATTGAGCTTAGTAGATACTGAGGAAATGAAGATAAAAATGAAAACTTCCTCTTCATCCAAGGAAGCTATATTCTATTGGACAAATTACATACATTCTGCATCATTGTGTTACCATTGATGGTCTAATTGTCTGCTATACCTGAGGCAAGTTTCTCCCAAGAGAAGATAAAGCTTTTTAAAAAGATCTTGACTATGCTTCCATTAGTCTTTTGTTCTGGCATCTTTGAGGTATGTTTTTCCAAGAAGGGAGTGCTCAAAGGGCACTTTGCTAGATGAAGAATTTGTAATGATTCCTTTTTAGCACTGAATGAGAAATGAGGGAGATTTTTTCAAATATAAGTGTTTTTCCTTCATTTAGCAGTTCATCCAACACCTGATCTTACCATTAGTAATCTGGTTCTTTGGTGACCTTGAAGCACATTTCTCTCATTAGTGGAGAAAGAATCCTTGCCTTTGCCTCTATAAGTCTCGCCCTCTAATATACTTGAATTTTGTTTCAGAATGAGAAAGAAGGGCAGGAATTTGTGAAGGGGGCTTTCTAGCATGACAAAGTTGATGCCCTTCTTTCAGATATCTGTGAAGGAGTAGATAGGTCATAAAGACATATATTGTCTCTATTCATAGCCTTGTTACAGATGGTCTAGTTCTCTGGTATACCTGTGGCATACTCCCTCTCCCTTGAAAGAGAGTGTTGAAGAGGAATTTTGGGAAGAGGAGGTTGGCATCCTTTTGAAACTGGGATTTCTTTTACTCTCAATATGCCAGAAAAACTATAGGGGCTGGAGTTAACCAAAAAAGATTTCTACCATCTGGAAAATTACCAGCTAACCAGCCAGAAATATGAGGTTGGGAACAACTATATTTGGTGTGGGTATTCTCCATTCAGATCAACCATCAGTATCCTTGCAAATCCATCACTGTTGCCATGAGACTGCTGCTGGCCTGTTTGAAGGCAAAAAAAGAAAAAGAAATGGAGCAAAGAATCTTTCTAGTCAGGACAGGAGAAGGTGTATACTTCACTACCATACTTCTAATATGGTTTCTCCTTATATGTATTTCCTTTTTCCTACTTAACCATTCTCTAAAATAGGAATGCCAGTCAATATTAGTTATTATACTTCTTGTATATTCTTCCATTATCCTACTTTTAGACCTTGATTTCTTCATTTATAAAATGAAAGTAGGTGTTAAATTAATGATCTCTATAGAATTCATTACTGCATTTATTCTAGAACTAATATAAGTTTTATGAATCCCAATAAAAATGTTCTAGGACAAGTATTCCTTTTTCTTGCCTCTCCGAGAATAAATATGTTGAGGACTGACATGAATATTTTAGCAAGTTGTAACTGTCATGAGGAAAAGAGAAACATTTTAAGATCAGTAGAAACATTTAAGATCAAGACTTAAATTGTAGATTAACGAACACATTCAGCTTTTACTTGAAACAAATAATTATTGTGATTAGTTAGGAATTAGATTAGATTAAATTACTTCTGAATTCTTTTCTACATTAATGTGATCTTCCATTCTTTTCTTTTTTGCTGTATTATTAGTATGGTTATGGAAATTTATTTTGAAACAAGGAGTTCTTGTAAGAAATTTTGTGTGTCAATAACAGCAAGATTATGTGATGATCAAATGTGATGCACTTGGCTATCTTCAACCATGAGAGGTGATTCAAGGCAATTCCAATAGACTTATAATAGAAAGTGCTATCCACATCCAGAGAGGGAATTATGAAGACTGAATGTGTATCAAAGCATAGTATTTTCACTTTTTTGTTCTTGTTTGATCTGATTTTTTGTGTGTTGGCAACAAGATGAATATGGAAATATGTTTAGAAGAATTGCATATGTTTAACTTATATCAGATTGCTTACTGTCTTGAGGGTGAGAAGAGAAGAGGGAGAAAAAATTTAAACACAAAGTTTTGCAAAGGTAAATGCTGAAAAATATATTTGTATGTATTTGGAAAAATAAACTACCATTTTAAAACAAAGGAATTATTGCATGGAATCTATGCAGTGCAAAGAAATATCTATGCAATTGAAAACCAAAGCTTCATGTTAGAGAGCTAATAAAAATTGAATTAAATTTGGCTAAAGCTAGGAGCAGCTAGATGGTACATATGGATAAAGCACTAGTCCTGGAGTCAGGAGAACCCAATTTCAAATCCGGCCTCAGACACTTAATAATTACTAGTTTTGTGACCCTGAGTAAGTCACTTAATCCCGTTCACCTCACACATGTACTGTTCTTCCCCTCCAAAAAAAATTGACCAGTGCTAAATGGAACAAATAAGTCATCCGTCCCCCCCCCCCTCCCCCCGCCTAATAAGAATTAATTTCCTTTTTTTTTTTCACACATATCTCTGAAAAGTTTTCAAAGTATCATCAATATACTATTAAGTAAGTTCATTGATTATTTCACAAAGATTTTTAGACTAATTTGATTTCTCCACCATGCTCTTAAAAAAAAAAAAAAAACTCATCATTGATAAATTTTATGATCTGGCAAGATTGGTACTTAAAACCTTATCTGTACCTTCTTCCTCTCTCTTTGGAGGGTGGATCCATAAACTCTATATAAGGAATAAGGACAAGTTAAGCATCCCATTTCCTACCCAACTAGATTTATTTTGAACTCATTTGACTTATCCATCACACTTTATAATGAGATTCCTTCTCTCCCCTTTTCCCCTTTAGCTTTCTACATGTGTTTTCTTTACCCTTTGATTGTAAGTTCCTTGAGGGCAGGAACTCTCTCTTTTTCTTATTTGTATTCCTCACACTTAGTGCAGTGCCTGGCATAAGGTAAGCACATAATGTCATTGGGAAGCGATAATTTTTATTTTCATTTAAATGGCCCTAGACTGGTGTTTATATTTGAGCAGTTTGACTTTTCAAAAGATGGGTAATTTTTCTTGTAATTGTTCAGATTCCTGAATATAGATTATAATATATGCATTGATTGTCCATTACATAAGTGCCTAATATATTTTCCAACTTGGACACCAAATTGGACCTATTTTTAATAATAGCTTTTTATTTTCAAAATGTATGCAAATGTATACTTATTGTGTATCTAATTTATATTTTAATATATTTAACATCTACTGGTCATCCTGCCATCTAGGGGAGGAGGGGGTGGGGGGGTAAGAGGTGAAAAATTGGAACAAGAGGTTTGGCAGTTGTTAATGCTGTAAAGTTACCCATGCATATATCCTGTAAATAAAAGGCTATTAAAAAAAAAAAAGAAAAGAAACTTGCTATTCTATAATTAAAGAATTTTCTGTACTATTAAAAAAAAATGTATGCAAAGCTAATTTTCAAAGTTCACCCTTGCAAAACCTTATATTCCAAACATTTCTCCTTCCCTTCTCCCTATTCCCTCCCTTAGACAGCATGTTCCAAACATTTCTCCTTCCCTTTTCCCTATTCCCTCCCTTAGAGAGTGAGCAATTCCAGTATATGTTAAACATGTGCACTTCTTCTAAGCATATTTCCACATTTGTCATGCTGCACAAGAAGAATCAGATCTAAAAGCCAGGAAAAAAGCAAACAAACAACAACAAAAAGGAGTAAATACTATATTGTGATCCACATTCAGTTCCTATAATCTTCTCTCTAGATACAGGTGGCTCTCTCCATTGCAAGTTCATTTTTGAAAAGAGCCAAATCCATCAGAATTGAGCATCATATAATCTTATTGCTGCCATGTACAATGTTCTCTTGGTTCTACTCATTTCATTCAGTATCAGTTCATGTAAGCCAGTCTTTTCTGAAATCATGCTGCTGATCATTTCTAATAGAACAAAATATTCCATAACATTCATTATACCATACTTATTCAGTCATTCTCCAACTGTTGGATATCCACTCAGTTTCCAGTTCTGTGCCACTACAAAAAAGGGCTGCTACAAATAATACTATTGTCCTTATAAATTCTCTCTGTTTCTTGTCACCTTCCAAAAGATAGATCTAAATTATCTGCTTTTAAAAGGTTATAAAAACTTAAGTGGAATCAGCTCCTGAAAATAGGTTTCTAAATAATTCTTCCAGTATTATTGAAGTTCTTTCTTTGCCTCAGTATTAAATTCAATAAATATTTATTTAGCAGCTGCTACCCTGCTAGGCACTAGAGATAAAAACAATAAAAAACAACCTTCTGTCTCAAGAAGTTACATTTCGTCTTTTGGAAGGAGTCAGGTACATTTGCCCAGAAAAGAAATAGCATTTGAAGGGAACAACAACTATTCAGGGATCCAGGAAAAGATACTCTCTGTTCAGTGATGGTGGACTAGCTATTAAAAGGGCCTGAATTGTGAGTTCCTGGTATTCAGTCCAGCCTGTGCTAAGACATTATGGATGGAGGTAGAGTGTGAGGAAATAGACCAATGTGACTGGAGCAAAGAGTACAGAATAGGAGTGAGATGAAGGAAGGAACTGCCATATGAATTGTCTGGAAGGGGAGAGAAGCTAGGCAAGCTGAAAGAATAATTTGTATTTAATGTTAGAGGCAATAGAGAATTACTAAAATAAAAAAAAAATGTATTGACTTTGTATCTTGGCATTTTTTTCTTTTTCATTTAGTATAATTTAAATTTAAATAATGATAATTCACATTTGTCTGGCATTTTCCTTCTGTTACCCTTTGAGGGGACAATTTCATCCCTATTTTATTAGTGAGAAAATTGAGTTTGAAGAAGATTGCAATTTGCTTCCAGTTGTACTGTAAGATAGGAAATGTCATTGATGGTGCTGAAATTCTAGTCTTCTGACTTCAGACCTAGTCACCAGCTTATAGTCTTTGAAAGAACAATGTGAGTTCAATGAATATGCCATATTTAAATTTTAATGTGTCTTTGTAACCTGCTTGCAGATTTCTAATGGTCTTCTTGATTGAATTTCTCTGTTCTTTGTTGCTATAGATAGATTTGGAAGAAAGAAAATATTTTAAAATAAAATTAATAAAGTAGATGTTCATTTTAGCCTAGAAAACATCAGGAGTATATGAATCTTTTTTTTCCCGCTTTAGGTGTGTGCCTGCCAAGTACGGGCAACAGGAAAAATGTATGCTTGTAAAAAGCTAGAAAAAAAGAGAATTAAGAAGAGGAAAGGAGAATCAATGGCATTAAATGAAAAGAAAATTTTGGAAAAGGTGCATAGTAGGTTTGTAGTAAGTATCTTCTTTTTTGATCTTATAAAGTGTAAATAAAGTTAATTATTTTGCTTCTTCTGCTGCAATGATATGAAATTATAATAGGAAATAGGAACTATTAAGCCATATATAAGGAATCCCAAAGGCAACGTTTTAACTTGGTTTTAAATGTAATGTTATCTGTTTTATTGTTGCTGTTGTTTCTCATTTGTTTTAGTTGTATCCCCACTTTTCGTGACTCATTTAAAATTTTGTTGACAAAGATACTTGAGCGGTTTGTTCTTTCCTTACCCAGTTTATTTTACAGATGAGTAACTGAGGCAAACAGAGTTAAGTGACCTGCCTAGGATCACCCAAATAGTAAGTGTCTGAGACCAGATTTGAACTCAGAAGGAGGAGTCTTTCTGACTCCAGACCTAGTGCTCTATCCACTGTGCCACTTGCCTCCTTGTTTTATCGTATTTTTATTTGTTTTGTTAATTATTTCCCAAAGAAGTTTGTTTTTTTTTGTTTTTGTTTTTTTCCTCCTGGTTTGGGCCTCACTTGAAAGTGTTATATTGACCAAGTGTGGCATTTTTGACTTGTCTGATTCTACAGTATTTCCATCAAAAACCTGCTTCTGACCTGACTAGTTCAGTTAGCTTTTTCTTTGGAAATCACAATATTTTTTTGAGTTTACATTCATTTTTAGCAGCTTGTTAATACAAATCAGCTTTTCATTAGACCTAACATTTTAATAGTGGCCTGCTTTTTAAATTTTATTTTTTTCTTTGTATAAATAATTTAAAATTTTTTTTCAAAGTGAAAAATAATGGTTAGAAGATTTTTTTTTTTTTTTTTTTTGGACTCTACTACATGTTTATATTGGTAAAGTTACATAGTCATCATAATTCTTTTTCACTAAATCAATGATGTTGAATGTTTTGGTTTTTAACATTATTTTGTTTTCAAAGACAGCCTTTACCCTACAAGTTTTTCCATTCTAAGCCCTATTACTTTATCAATGTTGCTTTTGTAATTTGTGAATTTTTATGTATGGCTAAAAATATCACATTAATTGAGATATTTTTCAATGCTGTGCCTAATCCTTCCATTAAGAAGTGAAGTTTGGCAGTATAAAAAATACATAGAATGGATTTCAAGATCCTAAAAAATAATCTCTAAAACTAAAACCACATATTTCATCTTCATTTTAACATAGTTTTGTTGAGGAGTATTGGTTGGGGAAAATCCTAAAACCTATCATGCATATGTTTTTCTTTCAGTTATTACTTAAACATGATTGACCTAAAATGTCATTTAAGGTTTAATGTTCCAGTCTTATGCAGTTATCTTCTTCTTTATTAAGTTGTTGTAGTCAAAATGGTATTGTAAAACACTGTATTTGAAATCAGAAGACCTGTTTCAAAATCTGGCTTATCCCTTACCCTATGACCTTAGGCAAAAATTTGCTTAGCTTCTCTGAACCTTAAAGGTTTATGGAATGAAGATAATAATGTTATACATGAATTACTTTACCTCATAGGGTTGTAGAAATATTTAATTGTATGTAATGTGTCTATCAACCTTTTGCTATATGAGTATGCTATTTATAATAAGATGTTTTCATAGAAATTTTCTAAACTTTCATATACCTTTGCTGTGACCATTGCTTTAATGCAAATTAGCTGATGGAAACTATAGCTTCATAGTTGAGAGTCTGAAAATCTAAATTAATTTTTTTACAATGCATAAATAATTTTGTTTGATCAGATTTATTTTCTCTACTTTAAAATATATATTGACCACAAAAAATAGGAAATGATAGAAGAACATTGCTGTAAATAATCACCATTTCCTTAGGAGGTTTAATTGTAATAAGCCACTGGCTATATCAAGGAGGCCAAAAGAGCCGAGAAACTACCTTAACTATAAAATATTGAATCTACTTGCCAAATGAAGAAATTCCATATTAACAGCATCAATAGGTTAAAATATAAATTTATTAAACTGTACTGTGGAAGATAGCCCTACTTCATAAAATAGAAACAGCATTGGGAAAAAAAAGTTTTTAGGTATCTTGATTAAATTGCGTAAGCCAGATCATCCATAGAAGCTTTAAGGACTCAATTTATAAGTATTCAATGCCTATATTGGGCAAAGCATTGAGATAAATGTTGAAGATACATTAACAAAGCCTAGTAGTTTCTCTCCTAAAGAATCTTATATTACCTAAGAGGGAACTAAAACAACAACAACAACAACAAATGGGAGGAAAATATAAAAGATATGTCTTAAGAGAAATTTGTTTTCATCATCACAAGTCCTGGGGAAATAAAAATGATTCTTGAGAAAACAAGACTAGGCAGTACAGTGGACCAGAGCTTGTCAACACAAGAGAGAGCCATCTTGGAAGTGAAATAGTTTTAAGGGCAGTAAGGAATCAGTTCTCAAGATAAGTCATCAAGGATTTATTGGAAGATTTCTTGAAAGATGTAACAACTTATATAATTTTATTTGTTTGCTGATTATTACATCATTCAATGCACAGAATGGATGCTGCCTTTTGATATAGAGGATAGTCATTATGGATCTAGATAGGATTCCCTATTCTTATTTGCTGATAAGTATTAAAAGTATTAGGCTTCAGAACATATAGAACCTCCTACTTTTTGATCTCTCTTATTCAAATATTTTGACCAAATGATCCACATAGAAATCAAGTGAATAAAAATACATGTTATCCAGAATATTATATTCAGTTGGATGGACAGTAAGTAGAACTCACCATTCAAAAATATACTGTGCTTACAATTGAGTGAAGGGAGACTAAATTGCATAAGGGAATAAGAGTGTCTACTCTTAGTGGTATCCAGTTTCTCCCAGAAACAAAAACTTATGTTTTAAACATCATTATTCTTCTGGTGATATTGAATTATTATAAATCATGTAATACAATAGCCTCCTAAAATTGCATATTCCCAAAGGTTCATTAGTCAGCTACATGAATAAGATGCCAGATCTGGAATCAGGAAATCTCATTTTCCTAAGTTCAAATGTGACCTCAGATACTTATTAGTTGTGGAATCCTGGGCAAGTCACTTACCCTATTTACTTCAGTTTTCTCATCTGTAAAATGAGCTAGAGAAAGAAAAGGAAAACTACTCCAGTGTCTTCGCCAATACAGCTTCAAATAGGGTCACAAAGAGATGAATGTGACTGAAAATAACTGAAAAATAACCACAAAAGTTCAATGGAAAGGTATATGGTCACATCAAGAGGCAAAGAATGTCACATCAAAAGGTACCTAAAATATATGATCAAAGAGATATGTGCAGAGGTCTTAAAAACCTTAATACAATTTTAAGTTTTAATTGCTTACGTAATAGGACTAGGACTTTGTATCTCCAGAAATGGAAGTAGATCTGTAATATACCAAGAGTAAACAATAGTCAGTAGATAATTCCTTCCCTTAATTTGTATTAATGTAATATCAAAAGCACTCTGATTGAGGTCTCAAGGACATTAGTGGGTAATTTACAGGACATGGATATAATACAAGATGAGAAGGCATAAATGTATGTCTACATCATTAAAAGGAATATTCCCATTGATGATAGCACAGATCAATGGATGCGTCTTCATTTATATTTTCAGTTACCTTTTAGCATTTGTGATTTGCATTATCTTTTCTTCAATCTATAGATAATATCCATACTTAAGAAATCAACACTAATCCCCTTTTTTTGCCTATATTTTTCCATTTCTTTCCTTCATCTAAGATCCTAAAGTAAAAAAATGTAATAGGTCCTTTAACATTTGGTTGCTTACTCAGTAATGAAGCAAAAATCTATGCTTAATAAGTCACCTCCTAAGTGACAAATACAATAGCTATTACAAATAGCTATTTAAAATATTATTATTATTTAGATTTAACTTATTTTATTTTTTCTAAAGTATTTGAAACTTTCAAGTAGCACTGTTCATCACTTCTGGCCTGGGATTCTGTAATATAGCCCTATCTCTCAGTGTTCCTATGTGCAATGTCTTTTCGGTGCTCTGACTCAAACATCTTCACTTTCATACTAAGAATCTCTCAGAGCATAATCTTTAATCACTTAGACTTCTTATTTTACAGAATTTTAGTTATATTCACTTTCATGGATTTAATTACCTTTGTGAGCAAGTCTTTTTTTCTTATCAGTAAGTTTAGTCTTAAATATCAGCATTCTTTCCTATGAGACATTTTAAACAAGATATCTTGCTAAATGTCTAGTTATTAATATATAGGTGAATTGTTATATGGATTGAATGGGATATAATAGATATGAAAACATTAAGTGATTAGTTATAACTGATAAATTATCATACACTTATTAGGAATTATTATATGCATTCTGTAATCCTCTTTCATAGTAAAGATTATCCATCTGGTATCTAATGCCAGGAACCTCAGGATTATATTATTATTATTATTTTTATTTTTATTTAATAGCCTTTTATTTACAGGTTATATGCATGGGTAACTTTACAGCATTAACAATTGCCAAACCTCTTGTTCCAATTTTTCACCTCTTTCCCCCCACCCCCTCCCCCAGATGGCAGGATGACCAGTAGATGTTAAATATATTAAAATATAAGTTAGATACACAATAAGTATACATGACCAAACCGTTATTTTGCTGTCCAAAAAGAATCAGACTCTGAAATATTGTACAATTAGCTTGTGAAGGAAATCAAAAATGCCGGTGGGCATAAATAGAGGGATTGGGAATTCTATGTAATGGTTTTTAGTCGTCTCCCAGAGTTCTTTCTCTGGGTGTAACTGGTTCAGTTCATTATTGCTCCATTGGAAAGGATTTGGTTGATCTCATTGCTGAGGATGGCCAGGTCCATCAGAACTGGTCATCATATAGTATTGTTGTTGAAGTATATAATGATCTCCTGGTCCTGCTCATTTCACGCAGCATCAGTTTGTGTAAGTCTCTCCAGGCCTTTCTGAAATCATCCTCAGGATTATATTAAATTTACTTTTAGACTTTGGAACAGATGACAAATCCTATTACCCTTTTCTTGCATCATCTATTTGTATCCCTTCCTTGATTTGAACTGTACTTCTCTCTCCCACTCACCCTATTTTTCTTCCTCCTGCATTCCTGTACCCCCCCCCCAAAAAAAGAAAAAGAAAAAGGCATTAAAAATCTCTTCTTGTACTGCCTCCAAATTTGGCTTTTCTTGTTGTCCTCTTCCTTTGTGTTATGATGACTTCCTGTTATCCTGCACATTCAATTAGGAGTTATTGTCACTTATTAAATAAATGCCAGTGCGAATCTTTTTGACTCGGTCTTTTAGCTTTTTGGGCCCAATTGCATGAAGAAATATTGAATAATGAATTTCAAGAATATCAAAAATATATTCTTCTTTAATATTATCCTAGCACAAGAAGTGTGCTAGGATATCCTAGCAAGTCTTTTGATAAGGAGGTTCCAGGTTCCTGGTTATTGAATCATACCCCCAATGAGATTATGAGTAAAGGTAACTAATAAAAATTAACATAGTAAACCAAAAATATTGAATTAAAAGGGAAATTTAAATTCTAGTAATATTCACTAGGATTCTGTCTGAGTACTATGTCAATTTGGATAATTAAGCCTAGGAATATATAAATTTCAGTTGACTTTAAGTTAAAAGAGTTAAATATCTTTGAACCTTAAATCAAAGATAAAGAACTAACAGTAAATTTAATTGTCTATATAATACTAAGAATAATCTTTTTTTATTCTTAAACTTCCCTTGATCATTTTATTCACTAAAAATAATACCCCCCCCCAAAAAAAAAATCCTTCTTGCATTTTAAAAGCTATTGAATTTTAATCTAAATTTTCTTTTGACTAGACTATTTCCCTTCTATCTAGTGAAGGTAGGTTAATTGTGTGCATGTGTAGTTCATCATTTGTGAAAAAGTCTCATTGGTTTTGGTCATTAAAAGAATCTTACCCTTTTATCACTTTTGAAATCCTAGTTGAAAAAAAATTGCTGCTCTTTCTTAGCTATGTTTATGTGCCCTTTTACAATTTTTATTAATGACTATTTTGATTTAACTACTTAATAAATAAGATATTTATATCTCAGATATCTTGGATATATATGGATGTCTGGATCTCTTAATTTTTAAATTGGTTTCAAATAAATTCTTCTATTTAATGCCTTTTTCTGCTCCAGAGTGTCTATGAGAGCTGATTTTTGAAGGCTGTGTAAGCAGTGACTAAGATTTTAGACATTTTCAAGCTACAAGGTTTTCAAATACAAATCAGGCCATAGACAGTTTGCCTCTTTCTCATTGACTATATCAGCTGAGTTCAGAGGGCCTTTTCACCAGGAGGGTGACATTCAAATAGCAAGTACTTTTGGCTGTAGCAATTTAAGACAGGGTCCACTGAGACTTAGAGCATTGGTTGCAGTCTGCATTAGAAGGCATTCCCACATGGGTGAAATAGGTCCTCAAATTATGAAAAATAATTATATTGAAATATTCCATACAGATTTATTTATATCAAAGGAAATGTCCTATTCCATTGTATTTCATTTTAGTTTATTTTTCTTTCCAGTTATTTTTAATATTTACATAGCATTTTATACATAAGTACTTTTTAATTATTTCTAATAACAAAATTCCCAAGACAGTTCAGTATAATTATTCACATTTTACAGATGAAAAAATTGAGACATACAGAGAAATATTGAGAAAAATTTTGAATATCACCCAAAGTCAAAATCAAAATCCACTACCCAAGTTCCTACTTCAGTACCCTAGTCAGTATAATGGAAGTAGTCTTACTATTTACTACTTACCTGATTAGAAATAGGAGGCCTAGACATGCCAAGGTCAGGTCTATAATTAAGTTGTTTTGTGACTAACCGGGTCACTTCCCCTATTTGTACTTCACTTTACTTTTATGTAAAATGAGGGAGTTGGATTATATATGACTTCTACCTTCTACTTTCTATAAAGCACTAATTACATCTTCTCTTAGGTATTGAGTATCTCCTGCTTTTTCTATCCAGAAATATTATATAGGTACTTGTGTCTTTTCATAAAACTATCATAAAATAGTAAAAACAGCAGTCCAAAACAGGTAAAGGACCCAAAATTTGTTTGTAACACCCTTTTGTAATACAACATTTGACTGATATTTATAATTAAGCATTAATTGTTTCCAGTAATATAACAATAAATAATCTATTTATATATATATATGTATATATATAAAATGTGTAACAAATTCAAGGTATTCAAGAAAAATAAAGTTTAATTCAGATATTGTGAGCAATTCAAGCAATAAGTGCATTAATTTTCACTAATTTCATAGAGGTGAAGGATATGTGATTTTGTCTTAGTAATCATAGAGCTCTACTTTTATTTGCACATCAAATTGGACCTTTTAAATTCAAAATCTTGGATGATTGTTAGATGTGTCTTAGACACATAAAATTAAGCGTCCATGCATCACAATTGTTTGTGGGGTTTTTTGCCTGATAAAATCAGTCTTTGCATTTCACTCTTATCGTTTTGTTTTGTTTTGTTTTGTTTTGTTTTGTTTTGTTTTGTTTTGTTTTGTTTTGTTTTGTTTTCAAACAAAATTAGAATGATAACTGTTGGTATTTTTGCTTTGTTTTGTTTTTAGGTTAGTTTATCCTATACATATGAAACAAAAGATGCCCTATGTTTAGTACTAACCATCATGAATGGAGGGGATTTGAAGTTTCACATATATAATATGGGAAACCCTGGCTTGGATGAGGAGAGGGCCATATTCTATGCTGCAGAGTTGTGCTGTGGTTTGGAAGATTTACAAAGAGAAAGAATTGTTTACAGGTAAGAGTTAATGGCAGTAGTCTTCAAAGCTCCCTTCTTGTTCATCATGGGAACTTTAGCATGGAGAAGACCAGATGTTCAGGAGGCCTATCCTCTGCTTTCAGAAAATTAATGTGTTTAACATGATTGTACATGTGCAATCCATATTAGATTGCTTGATGTCTTGGGGGGAGGTAAGGGAAAGAGGGAGGGAAAAAAATTGAAATTCAAAATTGTACAAAAGTGAATGTTGAAAATTATTTTTACATTAATTGCAAAAAAAAATACTATTAAGTGGAAAAAAAGAGAAGTTATGTCAAGTTAGTAGAAATAAACACATTTCTCTTTTAGTTTTCATTAAAGTTCATTTTTATAATATTCCTATCTGTTATCTCTACTGAATGTATTATCAAAAGTAGCTTACAATACACATTTCTTTTGTTAGAAATTGACATTTAAATTTAAGTAACCTTTATGACATTCAAATAAGCATGAAAAGACAACATCTTTTTAATTTTAGAGATAATTCAGTTAATTCTATTATGTAAATTACCCCAACAGAAGAAATGCCCAGAGAAAATATAAAAAAAAGTTTGTGATATTTTTAACTGAATGTAATTTTTAAAATATTAGAAATAAACTTTAGTAATATTAACTTCAGTTATTTAAATTAATTAAAATGTTCATTAAGTATTATTGGCAGTAAAAGAATAAAATTATTAAAGGAATATGCTGTTTTGACTCATCTTTAAGCCTTTTAGAAGCATTTTTAAAAATAAAAACTCTTAGTAACTAATAGCAAAAATCTTTAGTGAGGCAAATTTTCTTAAGACTTACATATACTGTTTGGTTTTTTTTTTTTGGGGGGGGGGGTTGGGTTTTTTTGCTGAGGCAATTAGGGTTAAGTGACTTCCCCAGGGTCACACAGTTAGGAAGTGTTAAGTGTCTGAGGTCAGATTTTAACTCAGATCATCCTGACTTCAGGGCTGGTGCTCTATTCACTGTGCCCCTAGCTGTCCCAGACTTACATAAAACTGTTAATAATTTACTGTATATACAAAACATTCTGACTGAGACTTTTTACGATTTTTCAGTTTTATTTTCCCAAATTCAAATTTGCCAGTTTTCTATAATTTCAACCTCCTTTCCTATCAAGTGTTTTCCTAAATAAGTTGTCAAAGAAGAAAATTGATTTTATTTATCTTCTACTCCTTTTTAGGGGTGATAATTAGACTAAAAAAAAATTTCTGTACACTCAGGAAATACCACTCCTTGTGATTACTTCACATATGCCTTTTCACTGGAGTTGGAGGGATAATGAGAGAGAGAATCTGGAACTTAGAGTTTAAAAAAACAAATCTAAAAATATACATACATATATAAACAAAAAAAGAAAGAAAATACGTGTTAAATAAATATCTAATGAGATATAATTATTGAAATCTTGCAAATGATATAATGTCACCTATGAAGGAAAAACATCCAGAGAGGAAGCAGACGGTTAACCCTCAAACTTGGAGGTTAGAAGAACAAGGCAAAAGTGGTCAGTCAGAGATCAGCAAGCATTTATTAAGCACCTTCTGTTTGCCAGACACTGTACTAAGCACTGGGGAGATAGAAAAAAATTTAAGACAGGTCCTTTCCTCAGGGAGCTCACAATCTAATGGGGGAAACAACATGCAGACAACTGTGTACAAATAATCTATATACAAGATAAATGAGAAGTAATCAACAGCGCAAATTAACAGAATTTGGGAAAGCCTTCCTATAGAAAATGGCCTTTTAACTGGAACTTGAAGGAAGGAAGTCTGGAGACAAAAATGAGGAAAGGGAACATTCTAGACAGGGGAGAGGGCCAGTGATAATACCCAGAGCCAGGAGATGATCGAGGAACAGCAAGAAAGCCAGCATTGCTAGCCTAAAGAAAACGTGGTTGTGAAGGACCTCAGCGTTGGAGCTGTATAAAATATATGAAAACTGGATAAGAGGGTGTTACATTTTAAAGGGCTTTGACTATCAGAGAATTTTGGTTTTGATCTTGGAGGTGATAGAGAGTTAGAGGAATTTATTGGGTAGGTGCTTAAATGGTGAGACCTCCCCTCTAGGAAAATCTTTGTGGGGGGGAGTAGAAGAAACCTGTGTTAGGTAGACAAACTAGCAGAATATTGAAATAGTTCAGGCCTGCACTCAAGTGGTAGCTATATCAGAGGAGAGAAGGGGACAAATTGGAGATGTTGCAAAAGTGATTTTTCTAGGTTTAGGTGAAACTGTAAGAAGGTAAGGATGATATTTAGGTTTCAGTCTTGAGGGGCTTACATGCTAATGGGAGAGGACAATACTCAAGAAAGTTCTAAAATGTGCCGAGGTAAAAGGAAAGTAGAGAAGTCACCCTCTTATTGCATGATGGAAAAGCTGAAGCCTCAGCTCTAGAGAAGTTAGCTATGGTTGGCCCCAAGCCACTTCCTCAGTTAGAGGTTCTGGGCTGGAACTTGCCACTTGGTGGAAGGAGCCAGCAATAGGAGCAGAAACATTTCTGAGCTGAAAAGGCAACTAGAATTGTGATAGAAAAATAGTTAGGAGTAGAGCTAAGTGTGAAATAAAATGGAAATAATGTTACAGTGCTGTGTAACTCTTAAAGCACTATATAAATACAAAGAGTTATTACAGAAATTAAACTTTTTAACTTTAATGTTTTAGCATAGAAATTCATTGGGTATATGTATATACACAAATTAAAATATGCATTTCAAAATATATAAAATATATTCCTATTCCCAACTGTTAAATCTAAGGCAATAGGTTTTATAGCGTGTTCAAAAGATAAACTTGACCCCTGCTATACCAGAGTGTGTAAGCAGGTGAAAAGGATGAGAACAATTAACCATTTCTTGTTTTCATTTTGCAGAAATGTAATTTTGTAACTATTAGCTTATGATGGGAAAAGACAAGTCATTTCCTAAATTATACTTTCAATAACTTAAATCAGTGCCTTTAATTGAAATAGGAAACTAGGGATTTCATAGCAGTGTCTTCTGTGGAGATTGTGTCTTATCAATATTTGGACATCACTGTACTGGCTAACTCCAAGAACAGCAATTTCAGTTTTAAATAGCCTTAAGGTTTTTGTAGTTACATCAGGGACACATAATAACATACAAATCTATACTTAGAAGAAAGTTATAAATATGAAAAGTATATTTGATATCTGAGAATTCAAAAACTTGAACTTGTTTCCAGTAGCACTCTGAATTTTCGGATTTTAATGATCAAACATAAAAACTTATGTTTAGTTTCTGCCCTCCAATAAAAAGACCAGAAGTTGTCCCAATCTTATTTTGTGGATTTCTTTTATTTATACCCTGGCTCATATAAATTAAACTTCAGCTAATAATTTGTGTTGACTTAAAAGAAAAAATTTCAAATATAATATTAAAAGGCTGATTAAAACTAATTGCTTCCGTTTCTTGTGTATTCTAAGACATAGTTGAAAGAAATTTTTTGCTATTTCAAAGAAGACAAAAATTGGATAGTTTTAATCACCTACCCATCACACTAACATCAACTTTGCCAACTAATGTCACTTGGTCCTGTGAACTACCTAGATGTTTCAAAGAATACAATTGTTTAAAATTGTATTAAATTGTAAAAGGCATTAATCACCAAAATTTATACAAGTGAAACATATAAGAATGAATGAGGGTTCCACTTTGTGTATCCAAATGTATATGGATGTATAAGCCAAATTGAGTAAGACATCAAAGAATATAACTCTGCCAACCTACAGACTGCCCATTGGACCCATGATTGAATTGTTTCTCCTAAATTATCAGTACTAGAAGTAGGAGTAGAGGTGGTTTTTTGTCTTTAAACAGTTTGTTTTAGTTGTTAATTTCAAACATTTAGTAAAAATAAAGTCATTGAACTACTTTGGTTTAACCCCTGCCACAACTGCTCTTTACTATTTTACCCAACTTCTTATTATAGATTGCAATCCATAGCACAAATTTGCAAAGTATATCTGTGGCATGGTGAGAATAATTCCAGATTCTGAATTGGAGAACTTAGTCCAAACCCCTCCTCTGCCTGTCCAGCCTTTGTGACTTGGACAAGTCCTTGAACTCCTCCAGAGTTAAATCTTCCCCCCACCCTGCCCCCCAAAAGAAAAAAAAAGAATATTGAATTAACTGACTTCTAAAGGCCCTTTCGGCTTAAAATCTATAATCTTCTGATTATCAGTATCTAATACAGTTAGATTAGGTTACTTCTATAATCCCTGTGATGCTAATCAGTTAATATCTGTTAAATCAAGCAGTTTTGCCTCTGCTTTACTTTTTTAAAAATTGTTTGTATCTAGGACTTTAACAGGCACATAACTGTGAAGATCCCATTTTATTTGTGTGATCTTCCACAAATATTTGAAAACTTGATGGCATTGAGAAACTCAAATAAATTTCATATAACTTTATTAACTATGAAAGATATTTGAATATCTGTTAATGGACTTGATCACTTTTGAAATATATCAAAGTATGTCTTTTTTCAATAATATTCTTTTTGTTGCCATTTGTTGTTGTTTGTCCTTCATTCTCAAAAAGGGCCATGACATCAGAAAGGTGACATGCCAGTGAATTGGATTTAAGTAAGAGAAAGCTATACAAGTCACCAGCCTCACTTTCTGGGTCCAGTAGAAAGATAAAGATGACTGAAGATGGCCCCAAATGTAGTGAGAGACCTTTGCTTTTTAAGTTAAGCTTAGATCTTTTCTAGGTCTCAGTTTGACTGTGGCAATGCCCATTCTGTAATTAGGGCTAGGTAAGAAATTGGGCAAAGAATGGCCTCTTTTAACTAGTCTTTCCCCTCTCCCTCCAAGAAAAAATCATTTTGGGAATGGAAGATTCTCAGTTTCTGGCCAAAACAGAAACATTTGTTATTTATGTTCACTTTTGAGCCATTAGGGTCCAGTGACCTACTAGGTCTTGGGCTGGAAACTATTGTTAGCCAATCAATGAGGACCTGAATAATTTGTGTTTAAAATATGGTCCTTCATGTATACTTATTTTGTATTTAATTTATACTCTAATATATTTAACATGTATTGGTCATCCTGCCATTTAGGGGAACGGGTGGGGGGAAGAAGGGGAAAAATTGTAACAAAAGGTTTGGCAATTGTGAATGCTGTAAAATTACCCATGTATATAACTTGTAAATAAAAAGCTATTAAAATAAAAAATAAATAAATTTTTAAAAAATAAACAACATGGTCCTTAAGAAACTCCTGTAAACTCCAAGATACCTTATGAGGTTTCAGCAATCTAAGTTTACATTCCTTTGGGCAGAGCATTGGCAGGTAAGGGTATGGTACCCCATATGAACAGAGGGAGAAGAAGGAGGAAAGAAGGAGTAAGCTATGTGACCCAATTGGAACTGTCCAATTGGGTCTCCACCAGGACAGCTACTACCACTACTCATACATTGTTCATCCTTCTTTCTCAAAAAAGACTATGAATGACATCAGGAAGGTGATACCATAACCTAAGTGAGTTGTATTTAAGTTGAACTTAAGGGCTATGTGAAGTCACCAGCCTCACTCTCCTCTGGAGCCTTTTGAGTGCAATGATAAGATACAGATAGGAAGAAAAGAAGAATGAGACTGTAGAAGATTTTTGAAGGCTCAGGAAAGGATTGGGGGGGAACAACTTTTTACCTGAAAGAGTGGTAGTTTGTGGTGGGTTTTGTTTTTTTTTTAAATCTAGAAAATAGGTTGACTAATGAATAAGAATGTGTAACTATTATTAAATTCAAATCTGTTTGCTTCTTATTCTTCTTTAGCTCAACTTCCCCCTCCCCCCCAAAAAAAAATGAAAGAAAGAAAGAATGGCATAAAGAGCCAAAAATGGAAGTTCTTTGTTGCATGTTCAAGTAAGGCAATTGTAATGTATAAGCTACTGTGATCATTAATTCACCAGGAGCCAAATACACCCAGGCCTCAGCTTTTTTCTCTAGTGCTGAGAAAATTGTGTCTGCCTACATGTGTTTATACAAATATTTGTCAGTGTCAACAACCAAAAATTAAACAGTGAGATCCAAGAACCTCATGTGGATTTTGGATGATTTTTGCTAGGGTTTGATTTCATAAAAATTAACAGATGTAAACTTGTGGCATAACTGTTTCCATCTGTCATCCTGTTTATAGGAAAGTTGCTCATTATGATAAGTCAGTAAAACTGTTCTAAAAATTAGTCAAAATGGTATAACAAGTCTAAATGATAAATTCTCAGTGTCTTTCAGGAAGAACCTAATACTTGTGTGTGATGAAATGTAGTTTGTCATGAAAAAAGTCTGATAGATTTTGTTTCAGATGATTGAAGAAAGATATTTTATATTAATTTTTGCCATCTAATCTATAAATTAATATTCATTGAGTTTCTTATATTTGGTGAGAGAGTTGGATTGTAGAATGAAAAACAGATGACATCATCTTCACTGTGGAAAGAGCAGTGGGCTGTTGAGCAGCAGAGACATCTGCAATGTAGTGGAAATAGCTGGATTTGGAGTTGGCAGACCCGAGTTTGGATCTCATTTTTGTCCCTTCACTAACCATGTGGTCTTAGAAAAGTTTTTACTTCTCTGAACTTCACATCTCTCAGTACCTTTCAGGCATCTTGAAGTGTATTTCCAGTAGACATCTTAAACTCAACATGTCCAAAACTCATTATTTTTCCCCCAAACCTTCCCCATTTCCTAACTTCCCTGTTGCAGTCAAGAGCAGTAGCATCTACTCAGTCCCTCAGACTCATACCTAGATGTCATCCTGGATTCCTCACTATTTCTCACCATCTCCACATCCAGTCTGTGGTCAAGGATTGTTTCTTGTAATAATTAAAAGAGAGGATTATTTCTTATTTTGTATATAACTTGAGATAAATGTGTGTGTGTATATACACAAAGTTTATCTTCCCCATTAGATTGTAATTTTCTTAAAGCAGAAACTCTCTTTTTGCTTCTTTTTGTATGCTCTGCACTTAAAGCACTTTTCTGGCTTGAAGCAGATTTGTAGTAAATGTTTTCTGACTGAATGTCACCAATTCATCTTCTGTATCCCTACCAGCATGGTTTTTCTAAAGCACTGATCTGATCATGTCACTCTGCTGCTCAATAAACTCCAGCTTGATGCTCTTTTTACCTTTAGGATCATATATACAAACTCCTCTGTTAGGCAGTGGAAGTTCCTTGCAGTCTAAAGCCAGACTACCTTTGTAGACTGATAACATATTAACTCTACCCTTCACTCACACCTTGGTTCTGCCCAGCTGGCCTTCTTGGTCCTCACAATACTCTGGGGCCTTTACACAAGCTAACTGACATGCTTGAGAGGCACTCTCATTTTACCTTCTCTGAAAATGTTTTGTTTTCTTCAAAGCTCCATTTAAATTCTTTCTCCTATTATCTTGTATTTATATCTTTTGTATATAGTCTTATATACATGTCTCCATAATAACAACAGCAGCAACAACAACAATACTACTTAGCATTTTTAGAACCTTTTTAAGTACTTTACCAGTATCATTTCATTGGAATCTCACAACAATCCTGTGAGATTGATGGTAATGTCATTACCTTATCTTACAGATGAAGAAATGAGGATCAGAGAAGACAAATGATCTACACAATCAGAAAACTAGATCTTGGCAGGTGTGACTTTCACCCAGTTTTTACCTTATGCCAAGCTTTTAGAGAAAAGGTTTTCATTTTTATTTTTCAAACCCCAGCACCTAATACAGTATCTGGATTATAGTAAACTCATGTTTTTACTGTGTACAGTGTTCTCCTAGTTCTGCTCACTTTATTCAGAATCAATTCATGTAAGTCTTTCCAGGCTTTTCTGATAATAGATTGCTCATGATTTCCTATAGAACAATAATATTCCATTATATTCATATATCATAATTTATTCAACCATTCCCCAGCTAATGGGCTTCTATTCTATTGCCAATTCCTTATGATAACTCACTTTCAAATAAGTTTCTGTTTTTGGTTCAGAAAGGTCACTGAGAACTATTTAATTATGTCTGATAGGAGATATGCCAGATTTATCTAATATGAGACACCACATTTGAAGTCAAACATTTAACATCTCAAATCAGATGAAATCATTTTGGGTAACATATTTGTTTCCTTAGGCTAAAAAAAAAAATCACTTTTTTACCTTTTACGATATCATCTAGCTGACACTGTATGTTGATTGTGATTGTCATCTTTGGTTTTTTACTCAGTTTAGATTGTGAAAATTACAATATGAAGAAGTTGTAAGTTGGTCAGCTTCTTTTCTTTTTACTTGTACCTTTTTTTTTTTTTTTTTTTTTTTTTTTTTGTCTTATAGACTTTCGAGTGAATATGATTATCACTGTTTTGCAATTAGAGATTATAATTTTGCTTTTGTTCTTTCTTTGCTTTATAGAGATTTGAAGCCTGAAAACATTCTTCTGGATGATCGTGGTAAGTGATGACATGCCTTCAATTTATAGGTTGATATAAATCAACATTTATTAACCAGATCTTATTCACATCTTTTTGGACATGTCCTAGGGAGGTAGAAGGTAAGCGAGAGAGGGCAAAAAATTTAACATAAATAAATGTTAAATACTATCTTTACATGTACTTAGCAAAATAAAATACTATTAAGGGGAGACATTGTAGTGACCAATAACTACTCCAGCTTAATGGTGATGAAGCATACTCTAGAAAGATAATGGAATAGAGGTGTAGAATGAGCTGGACATTTTCAGACACCACTACTGACTGAATTTGTTTTATTTAACTGTGCTTGTGGCAAGGGAAAATTTTATTTTTTAGATGTACACTTATAAAGGGGTATGGGAATTAGTTATATAAATAAAAAAATAAATGAAATGCAGAAGAGATTAGAAAAAGCCCACAAGCAAGGCAGTGTTCGTATTACCATCTTAAATTATTATATAGACTTTCATGTGTTCGTATGCAAGCTTTTGTTATTCTTTGCATGTGAAAATGTGTATAATAAAAAAAAGTTGGGATAAAGATAAAAACTAGATGTAACTTCTAATTAGAAAATAAGGTCTATCAAAATCCTTTTAGTGATTCAAAAACTAATCATACGTACCCTCCCCATCCCATTAAGAAAAGGACAAAAAAAGAGAAGAAAAGAGAAATAATTAAGAGTTTAACTGGACAAAATAATGTTTTGGTCATGTATACTTATTATGTATCTAAGTTATATTTTAATATATTTAACATCTACTGGTCATCCTGCCATTTAGGGGAGGGGGTGGGAGGGTAAGAGGTGAAAAATTGGAACAAGAGGTTTGGCAATTGTTAATGCTGTAAAGTTACCCATGTATATATCCTGTAAATAAAAGGCTATTAAATTAAAAAAAATAAAATAAAATAAAATAAAAAATTTAAAAAAAAAAATAAAAAAAAAAAAGAGTTTAACTGGAGAAGGGAGAAATTTTAACTTTTGCTATACAATCACTTAACTCTGAAGCCTCTCAATGTGCTATATCCTGTCTCCTCCCCTGTCCCCCACTCCCTAAAACAGACAAATAACTGTGCAGAGATGGGGTTGCTAAGGCTCTTCTCCTCGCTCCCCAAGTTCTAATGCTCACATATTGGCCTGGGTTCTTGAATATAGGGCATAGTTTATCAACTAGCAGAGATAACTATTAGGGAGTATACTCTCAGTGGGATATAGACCTTCCTCTACATTGGGTAGATAAACCCAACCTGAGTGGAGAGTCTTTCATACTTACCTATGCGACCAGAGTACAGTGGAGACCTGAGGGAATGTCCTTCCTAAAACATGATATGCAGAACTGAATAAAAGCACTGACTCAGAAGCCAGAAGATTTTAAAATCCTCATTCTGATGCTTACTGATTTTGTGATCTTGGACAAGACACCTAAAGCTGCTAGCCCTTGGCTTTCTCAGCTATGAAATGGGGAAGCTGGGCTAGATAGATACCTATCTCTAAGATCCCTTCCAGCCCTAAACTGATATGATCCTATGATATAGTGCTTATAGTTCAGATATCTGACTAGGACAAAGTCCAATGGATAGTCACTTTCTAATTCTTGGAAGTTAGATTTCTCTTGATGCATTGTAAATTTTTCTCAGCTTTTTTGGTTGCCATGGTAGACTTTTGTTTCACTAAGCTTGCTATCCACCAAAACCCCAGATCTTTCTAAGACCAATTTCTATCTGGCATTGTCTCCCATATTTTGCACTTGTAGCCCAAGTGGAAGACTTTTAGGACTGCAATGGCATCTTATTAGATTCAGTCCAGTGTTGTAGCCTCTTAAGATCTCTTGGTTCCTACCTCATGTTTTCTTAGCTGCCTTTCCAAGCTGAGTATTGTTTGCACACTTGATAAGCGTTCCATCTCTTCCTTTGGGATCCTTTAGAACCCACCTCTGCTGAAGTACACAGGAAACCTTGGACAGTTCACTTCATTTTCTTTGTTAAAAAGTTAACCTCCTTATTTTACTTTCTATGGGAAATTTGCGAATTTATTTCCTTTCATTTTGGCTACAGTATATAGAAAGGTTTACATAAGGATTGAGAATCCATTCTTTTTGATAAGTTAAACCATCAATTAGGAAAACTATAGAAGAATTTAAAATTTGACAGAAAATTTCAAAATGCTTATTAGCAACTGACAATAAGAAAGATATATCTTATTCCAGCTTCATACATTAGTCACTGGTATAGTCCTAACCATATATAATAGAAAGAAATAAAATACCATTGCAAATTTTATTTTTACTTTCCATCAATAATAATTCTTTAGTATAATTACTTTCATATTTCTATATTGTATGTAAGCAACTTGTACTTATTTACCAAAGGGGTTAATTTATCAACTTTATTGCCAGCAAGCTGAGATCTTTTTTTTTTTTTTAATTCCCTTGTAACCTATTCATCTTCTGGTAGTGAATAAATAAACATTGTATTTAGGTTTCTTGAAGTGTTTGTATATCTGGGTCATGATGGATGAATGACCGAACATAATTTCATTTCTTGTTAGTGATGAAAATAAATTGGTGATATTTTTGGTAAATGTCAAGATATGTAATATGAATTTTAAACATAAATGTTTTAGAATGAGTCATTTTCAACATTTTTAAGACAAAACTTTGATTCATGCTTATGATTTTCTTTGCTGATGTTTTGAATTCATTTGCTTTTACTTTTTTTTATTTTAAACATAAATAGGACATATTCGAATCTCAGATCTTGGGCTAGCTATGCAGATCCCAGAAGGAGAAACAATCCGAGGAAGAGTTGGAACAATTGGCTACATGGGTATGTGAGATGTATATAATTCTTTAAATTTCCTTTACATCCATTCTGTGTAAACAAAGATTTTTTTTGGTATCCCTAAAGCTCAGTACAGTGCTTAACACATAGTAAAATGCTAATTGATTGACTGATTAACAGAATAGGGGAAGGGACAATAAACAGCCTGTGCAAGGCTTTTCTAACATTGATATCATCTTCATCATTTCTCCTCAATATGTGGTGGGGATAGTGTCATGGCAAGTCTAAGAGTCCTGGGAATAATATTGCCACATAGATCACCAGCCTTGCTTCCTGCCCTCATAGCCATCCTTGAGGGGATCAATCCCTGTGAAGAAGGGACCCTGCTGTCATCCACTGACATCACCTGTTGATAACTGCCACTAGGGTCTACCTTTTCAGGACACCCGGTGTTCAGGACCACAGCTGTGTAGTTGGGTTTAGTCTGGGAACCTCAGTTTAACAATCAGTAACATTTATTAAGCACTTACTATGTGCTCATTAATGACAGGAATACAAATACCACCAGAAAGAAAGTTTTCCTTGCTCTCAAGGAGCTTATGTTTAAAAGGGAGAAGGAACACATAAAAGAAAGTTGAAGGTGAAAGGATAAAGTAAGCCATTTGGGGAGATGGGAGAAGAAATCTAGAGAATTAGGAGAAGGAATGAAGGCTGGCTTCTGGAACCTCCATTTCCAGGATGATCTCAAAACCAACATACCTCTCTATTCCTGGAAATTATATTCTCTCTTAATGTAACCCAACAGCATATTAGGTTTTGTTTTGGTTTTGGTTATCCCTTCACAAAGCTGAAAGATTTAGCTTACATCTACTAGTAATCTGTTTTTCAGAACAACTATTATCTAGCCAATGTGTCCCCAGCTTATATTTGTGAAGTTAATTTTTTATTAGTGTTTACATGTATCTCTATTTAATGTCATCTTATGAAAGTGAACTTTTTTGGATCCTGAATCTGTAATCCATTATGTTAACTATCTCCTACAGTGTGATATCATTTGCAAATTCGATGAGCTTGCTATATCTGTGCTTCTTTCCAAGTAGTTGATAAAAATGTTAAAATAGTTCTTGCCAGTATGTATAACCCCATCAACATTGAACCATTTGCAGCCCCTCTTTGAATCCAGCTAGTTCTGAATCATCTCACTGTATTCTCATTTATTCCCCATCTTCACCTTCTCCAAAAGAATCAGATAAGACTTTTTTTCCAGAGAATCTGCTAAAATTTAGGTGAACTATATCCCTCCCTCATTGTATAGGTCACCTTTTTGAATCCTCACACATAAGGAAATGGATACATTTACAATGCAGAAGTCATCAAAAAGGAAAAAGTATCTTATGTTCATATTAGGTACATGTTAGATGATTAGATTTAATATAAGCTTTACTTCTCTAGTTGTCATTGCATAAAATTTGATTGTCGTGAAGCCCCATGAATGAAGGCCAGAAGACCCACTCTCATCAGAAGAATACAGTTTGCATTCTGTTGTTTTTATTGCCTATCAATAGTTTTGATTGGTCTAGATGGTGGTAAGCAAATTGAAAAATCATTTAACAAACATTTATGAAGCACTTGAGGGCCCAGCACTATGCTAGGTCTAGAAGAACAAATGATATTAAAGAATCAGAATCAGAGAAAGGGAGGCACATACATAATTGTACATTTTTCCTAGGAACATCCTAGTATCAGATGTTTAGTGTAGTAATTCCAGATTGGTTTTGTATTCTTTGAATATTAAAAATGTAAATTTCTATTATTTTATTTGAAATTTCTCAAATAACATTCCATAATGTTTCATTGTGGTATGGAGGTGTAATCTTTTTTTTTTTTTTTTTTAATTTTTTTTATTTAATAGCCTTTTATTTACAGGATATATGCATGAGTAACTTTACAGCATTAACAATTGCCAAACCTCTTGTTCCAATTTTTTACCTCTTACCCCCCCCCACCCCCTCCCCTAGATGGCAGGATGATCAGTAGATATTAAATATAATAAAATATAAATTAGATACACAATAAGTATACATGACCAAAACGTTATTTTGCTGTAGAAAAAGAATCAGACTCTGAAATATTGTATAATTAGCTTGTGAAGGAAATCAAAAATGCAGGTGTGCATAAATATAGGGATTGGGAATTCAATGTAATGGTTTTTAGTCATCTCCCAGAGTTCTTTTTCTGGGCATAGCTGGTTCAGTTCATTACTGCTCCTTTGGAAATGATTTGGTTGATTTCGTTGCTGAGGATGGCCTGGTCTATCAGAACTGGTCATCATATAGTATTGTTGTTGAAGTATATAATGATCTCCTGGTCCTGCTCATTTCACTCAGCATCAGTTCGTGTAAGTCTCTCCAGGCTTCTGAAATCATCCTGTTGGTCATTTCTTACAGAACAGTAATATTCCATAATATTCATATACCACAATTTATTCAGCCATTCTCCAACCGATGGACATCCATTCAGTTTCCAGTTTCTAGCCACCACAAAAAGGGCTGCCACAAACATTCGTGCACATACAGGTCCCTTTCCCTTCTTTATAATCATGGAGGTGTAATCTTTGGTGCATGGGGGCATTCCAGTGAATCGTAAGCTTTGGCATGTTTATCTTACTAATCTGGAAAGTTTTCAAGAAAATTCTAGTGATACACTATATGGATGTCAAAGTCTAGAGGGACTTATTATTCAAGTTAGCTGTGCAGTAATGAATTTGTAATCCACTAGAACTCTCCAAGACCATCTACCAAATTTGTTTTTGGTGGAAAGAATCTTACAAAGAAGAAAACATAAATCCTTTTAAGTATTAAAGTATTTTTAATTAGGTATAAGATAATCTTAAATATGTGTCATTTTTATTATTTTTTCCTACCTCTGTAGCTCCAGAAGTTATCAATAATGAAAACTATACATTTAGTCCTGATTGGTGGGGACTTGGCTGCCTAATTTATGAAATGATTCAGGGACAGTCACCATTCAGGAAACGCAAAGAGAAAGTCAAACGTGAAGAAGTAGATCGAAGAGTAAAGGAAGATCAAGAAGAGTACTCAGAGAAGTTTTCTGAGGAGGCACAGTCTATCTGCAGGATGGTGGGTGAAGATATATAGAGGTTTGGAAAATAAATTTCTAACACGTTTTAAAGCACTGTAATTATAGTAGTTTTATTTTTTTTAATTCAGTTTTATTTTTTTCAGTTCCAAATTCTCTCCCCCTTCCCTTTCTCCAGTCATTGAGAAAGCAAGGGAGAAAAGCCTTTTACAAATATATGTGTATGTGTGTATGTATATACACACATACACAAATATATATACCTAGAGAGACAATCATTCACAGCAATTCCAGTATTATTCATGTCTAAAAAAAGAAAAGAAAATATACTTCAACCTGTACTTCTCTATATGAAAATAGATCACATATTTCATTATGAGTCCTTTGAAATTGTGATGGTCATTGTATTGATCAAGTTTCTAAGTCTTTCAGAGTTAATTATCCTTAGAATTTTGTAATTTTTTTTGTATAAATTGTGTTCATGCTTGTCTTAGCTTCCCTCTGCATCAGATTATACAAGTCTTTCAAGGTATTTCTGGAATTGTTCTCTTAATTCTCACAGCCCAACAGTTTTCTGTCACATTTATTTTCAGCCACTCTCTTGATAGCATTGTCTCTGTTTCCAGTTCTTTACCACATTAAAAAAAAAAAAGCTGCTATAAATGTTTTTGTACAAATGAGTCCTTTTTTCTTTTATCTTTTGGAGTATCAATCTAAAACTGATATTGCTGGGCCAGAGGATATGCATAGTTTAATAATTTTTGGGCCATAATTCCAAATTGCCCTCCCAAATGATAGGATTAGTTCCAACAAAAGTGCATTAAAGAGTCTGTTTTTCCACTACTTTTTTAGCATTTGTCATTTCCTTTTTTTAATCAACTTAGCCAATTCCATGGGTATGAAGTGGTACCTCAGAGTTGTTTTAATTTACATATTTCTAATTATTAGTGATTTAGAGCAATTTTTTTTTAATTTGACTATTGGTAACTTAGATTTCCTCCTCTAAAAATTACCTATTTTTATGCTTTACCATCTATCAATTAGAGAATAGCTCTTATTCTTACAAATTGGACTCAGTCAAATATATCCTTTATATCTTAAAAATGAGACCTTCATCAGAGAAACTTTGTACAAAGACTCCCCCCATCCCAGTTTCCTTTTTTCCTTCTAATTTTTATTGGTTTGGTCTTGTTTGTATAGAAACTTTTTCATTTTATGCAATTGAAGTTACCCATTTTACTTCCTATGAACCTTTTTCATCCTTCATTTGGTCATAAACTCTTCCTCTATTCATACAGGCAACATTCATTCTCCTTTAATTTGCTTATTATGTCATTCTTTATATCTAAATCATATATCCATTTGGAACTTATCTTGGTATACAGTGTATGATACTGGTCGGTACCTAGTTTCTGCCTGACCATTTTTTAGTTTTCCCACCTGTTTTTGTCAAATAATAAGTTCTTGCCCAGCAGCTGAGTTCTTTGAGTTTACCAAAACTAGGTACTGTGCTCATTTGTTTCTGTAAATTGTATGCCTAGTACCTCATTTCTTCCAATGATAAACTTCTCTCTTTCTTACTCAGTAACAATTTTGTTTTTTTACAATTATGATTTTATAGTATAGTTTGAGATCAGATGCTGCTAGATCTCCTTTTTCCTAATTTTTTTTTAATTGATTTTCTTGATATTTTGAATTTTTTGTTCCCCCAGATGAATTTTGTCATTTTTTTTCTAGTTCTATAAAGTATAATTCTTTGGTGATTTAATTGGTATGGAACTGAGTAAGTAAATTAATTTAGTTTTGCTATTTTTATTATATTGGCAAAGCCTATCCATGAACCATTAATATTTCCACAGTTATTTAGATTTGTCTTTATTTGTGTAAAAATTACTTTATAATTGTGTTTATAAAATTTCCAGATATTTTATGCTATCTGTAGATATTTTAAATGTAATTTCTCTTTCTATCTCTTCCTGCTATGTTTTGTTGATAATATACAGAAATGCAGTTAATTTGTATGTGTTTATTTTATATCCTGCAATTTTGCTGAAGTTGCTAATTATAATTATTTTTAGTAGACTCTTAGATATTCTTAAATAAACTATCATATCACCTGGAGAAAATTATAGTTTTGCTTCTCTCTGCACTTTTCCCTGTAATTTCTTTTCCTTGTTTTATTGCTATAAACATTTCTAATTCAGTATTGAATAGTAAGAGTAACAATGGGAGTTATTGCTTCATACTTGATCTTACTGGAAAGGCTTCCAACATGTCCATTCCTTGTCTCTGGGTTTTAGGTAGCTAATACTTATTATTTATAGTAATTTTCATTAGCACATATATTCAGGCTAAATACTTGAATATAGATAGCTGATCCATACTTGCTGTGGGGGGGGCTTCACAATTAAGTTCTAAAAAATATATTTTTTTGAATACAATTCACCTTTTAGAGGAAAGGCCAAGTGTCAAAAACTATCTTCAATATCAGTAATATTACTTCGACTAGAGTCTGAGTAAAAAGAGTCAAATGAAGAGGTTTAACTAAAGGATTTCTAATATCCCTTCTAATTCTATAATTAGATATAACTGTAATGTTCTAGGTTTCTTTGACTTTCCCAAGATAATACAAAATTCAAATCTAGATCTTCTTACTTTTTCCATTGCTTTTCAGTAATATCATAAAATATAAGCAAAAGTTGACTTCATCACAGTAAACATTTAGAGCTGGAAGGAATCTCAGAGGTTATAAGGTCTCCCATATAGAAAGCTAAGGCTAAAGTAAGATCAGTTAATTGCCCAGATAAACCATGAAGCCAAACTTTCATGACACTTCTACCAGGACTCTTCTCAATATAGCATACTACTTAGCTCAGACTTCAAAAGACTTGTTAAAATTAAAAGGAGCAATGCAATTATAATCCTATAGGAAAATGTTTTTTAACAGAAAATAAATTTTTTTTTACAAATATTTATTATCTCTCCCTTTTCCTGACCCTCCCACATTGAACAATTTTTTAAAAAGAAAGAGCAAGTCCTCAACAAATATAGTCTTGCAAAACAAATTTCCACATTAATCAAGTCGGAATATGTTTGTGTATCATTTTGCATTCTTAAATCCATCATTTCTGGTAAGAGGTAGATGGTATATTTCATCGTCCATACTCGGGTTTCATGATTTATCATTGAATTGATCAGTGTCCTAAAATCTTTCAAAGGCATTTATCTGTTATAGTATAAATTGTTATCCTTTTTCTGCTTATTTCTTAGAGATCTTCCTAGTTTCTTCTGAAGCTGTCCATTTCTAATCCCTTTTGGTGTAATAATCTTGCACTACATTCATGTACCAGCATTTGTTTAGCCATTTCCTCATGGTAAATTTTGAGCAATTTTGATTACTTCCTGTAGAAATAATATAATTTATATGAAATTAAATTAAACAGAGACTGGAAATACTATGATTTTTCTGTCTACATTTTATTTACTAGATTCCCTTCCTTAGAATACCTAAGAAGTAATAAATGAAATTAGTACGTTACTTGTTCTTTTCCCTATCCTCTACCACAAAGTAGACCAGGCATTGCCTATGTAACTTAGTTTTGAGGACCTTCATTCTAAAGGATCTAAACACCCAGTCCAAGTTCAAGGTGTCATTTTTCAGACTACATGCAGACTTGTAGATATGATACTCCAAAGGCACAATCCAAATACAAGATCAAAGTTTCATCAAACAAAGATCAAAAGGGAAAGAAGCACTTTTGAGATTAAGAAATAAAAATTATCTAAAATCAGGGCAAAAAATTCAAGATCATTTCTAGGCAGAGGAAACTGGAAAAGAAACGAGCAAAGGCTTATATTAGGAAAAGTAGTAGGTAACATATGATAGTGAAACTAGTCAAGAGGAGGTTAACTCAGCTTGATACAAGGCTAATTCTGCCCACGTTCTAGTGGGTTTCTCAAGGACTTCTCAGAGCAATGTAGATATTATAGCAGTATGTAAATTATTGCTTACGTTTATATATTCATCTCCTTATAAGAAATTTGAGTTTACCTAGTACATCTTTGTAGTGGGAAATCTAAATAAACTCTGGATCCATTCCTGAAAAGAACTTAATGTTTCCATCCCTCTAAAAGGGTCAAAACCTTATCCGAAAATCTCTATCCATGATGTTGATTATTATACAAAGATGTAGGCAGCTCCCATGTTTTTTTTGTTTTGTTTTTGCATTAATCAGATACATAGGCCAACACAGATTTCAGAGGTATACATTCAGGATTTTAATAATGTGAGTAAGCAGTAGTTTAATTAGAGGGATATTCATATTTTCATGATTTTTTTACCAATTGTATCTCAGAAGTACTTAACAGGTATTTTCTCTTCCTTTTTATGAGTATTTCTGACCTACTTTAGCATTGTTACTTAAATAGCAAATCCTTACTTTATAAATAATGCTTTAGCAGCTTCCAGCTAAAAATATCACAAATTCCAAATTAGTAGAGTCTGAACTTATAATGTTTGGTATCCTTTGAAATTTTCCTCTTCTTTTTGTAAAAGAACTTCATTTATATTTTAGAGGAGTTTTCTAACAAAATACTTTTCATTTTAGCCTAAAGAATTCAATTGATCCCCTTACTCTCTTTTATGCAGTTACTTGAGAAGGATCCAAGAAAACGATTAGGCTGCAAAGGAGAAGGAGCGGCTGGTGTAAAGCTGCATCCTATTTTCAAGAACATTAACTTCAAAAGGCTGGAAGCAAACATGTTAGATCCCCCTTTCTCTCCTGATGTAAGTATAAACCTTGCTCAGAACCACCATTCATCTAGGAGCGTAAACACCACAGTACATTGAAAATAGATCCTCTCCCCTTTTGTAGATTGCTCCCCTAAAAGGAGGTCTTTCCAGAGGGAAAAAATATATATATTGATTTTGTGTGTGTGTGTGTAGATATATACATACATACATGCATACATACATACATACATACATATATTTACTCTTTAAAGTTTTATCTTTTTTTTTTTTTTAATTCAAATAAATTTGCTTCATTCTTATCATCACTCCTTTTTGTTTTTCTCACTATTGTCATTACTTTTCTCCTGAGCTAGAAACACATGGGTTCGTGTCCTTACCTGTGTGATTCTGGGCAATTTTTTCAGGCTTAAGTTGTGATGATCTGATTGAGAGGCAAGGGGATAGTTCCTCACCTGGAAGTTCCCTAAACTGAACTAATCGCTATCTTTATTAATAATAATAATAGCTAGCATTTATATAGCACTTGAAAATTTATAAAGCACTTAGATTCATTATTACTGTGATAGAATTTACTTTTTAACAACTGAACCACTTGAATCAATTGAAATGAAAATTTTTTTGGACATTTTAAACTAGATAAAGTTAGCTATTTCTATTTCATACTTCATGATTTTTTCTGTATCTTTGTTATCAATGTTTCTTAGCCTTCTAAAGACTTCTCATATAACAAAAGAAATAAAGCATGTTATTCTACCTCTAAAGACCAGATGCATCAGTGACACAGGTTGGTCCTTTTAGGTATTCCTAAATTCTGGTTCTTTTATAGAGATTAAGTTTTTTCAACTATTTTCCATGATAATATAAGGGCTTCTGAAATGGTTAAATGCTTACTATCACGATTTCCCTTGAAGAGGAAAAATTATTTTCATATTAAATCCCCCCCCTCCAAAAAAAGTTCCAAAAATGATATCAACCAAGTCAGTATCATTGGCTAGCAGGAGTCTGCTAGTACTGCATAGAACTGCAGGAGTCTGAGGCCTGAAGTTCACACATCATCTGGGTTACATTATTACAGATGTAACCTCAAACAAGTCTCTGGCCCTTAATTTTCTCATTTATGAATTAAGGCGATTGAACTAAGAATCTCTAAGATCCCTTCCAACTCTAAATCTGTAACTTTTGAATAGATGTATCACCTTTCCAAGTGACTTATTTGAAGAGGACAATACTCATATTGGCATGACAAATAAGGCAGGGCTAGGAAGCTAGGAAGGCTGAGCTAGTAAGACAGCAGCTGTTGCCAGTCTCCCCCAACAAGGGTACTAATCTTTCTTCCATTCTTAGGCAGCACATAAAAGCAGGAAAATCCAGATTGCATTGATGGTCTCACCCATTTTACTTGCAGCATGATACACTCTCTTCTCCCTTACTACCCTAACAAAGAAGGAAGCAGGATAGGACCAGTAGTGAGCATCCCCCGAGTTCTGGTTCTCCCCCCCCCCCCCCACTTACAACAGCAGCCAAGGATCAGAAGTTCCATTTATCCTTAACCATAATCATTCCTCCTTTCTGCATGTTGCACTAGGTTGTCCTCCAGTTTCGATTTTTCACAAGTCCCAAAGCCATGTTCAAAAAGTATCGTCAAACTGATAAGCTCCCACTTCTCTAGGAGCTCTTTGTTTTGGAAGCAGAAAAATCAGAAGAAATGGGTTATAACTCTGTGATAAAGCAGTGTAATTCTGAGACATCTGATTACTTGAATAGCTTGTACTGGGTCAGTTTTTGTTGTTGCTGAATTTTTTTTCTATTAGCAAAAATCTTGCCCTCTCATTTCCATACCCCCCATTGAGAGAACAAACAAAAAAAGCCCTCTTAGAAACTTGTATAGTCAAGCAAAACAAGTTCCTTCATTGCCTACATCCCCCAGAAATGTCTTGAGTCCATCACCTCTCTATTAGAGATGAGTTTTATCTTTCATCATGAGTTCTCTGAAATTGTGATTGGTTGTTATGTTGAGCAAAGTTGGTAAGTCTTTCAGAGTTGTTTGTCTTTAGATTAATGTTAATTGACTTTTTTAAGTGTTTGATGGGTTTTTTGTATTATAAATATTTTCAGATTATTCCTAATTCATGAGAAGTCTCTTGTAATAAAGTAAAACTAATAATACAGTGAACTTTACTATAAATGTTTCTCCTGATTCTGCTCATTCCTCTTGGCATTATTTCATATATCTTTCCAAGTTTCTCTGTATTTTTGTACATAGGGATGCTAATCCTCTTTCTTTGATCTCTTTAGAATCTAGAGCTAGTAGTAATATTGTTGAGTCAAAGAGTTTGCACATTTGCTTTCCAATTCGCCTGCTATATTTTTGTTAGTGTCCCTGAGGAAAGTGGCACTCTGACTATGTGCTCTAAATTACTTGGTGCATGAAGCATACTAAAGGACAGGACAGTGAGGCCTTTGTCACAAGAGCAGTGACAGTTTTATCCTTGACAGCACCTTCTGAGCCTTTCCTTGTTCTTTCAGACTTGCCTGTGATAGAAGTAGCAAGATCCTTACAATTTACTTGAATGTGTAAGTCTGATCAGTCCTTTGAAACCACTCAGCCTAGGAACCAGGTGGGTGAAGTCCATCAAAATGTGTTCCCATCATCACCTTTGTGAATTTGTTCTTGTACATTCTCCCTGTTGTCACATGACCCATGAGTGTGGCCACTATGGTCTAGCCACAGCCTTCCCTTCAAAAGTAGTGGAATTAGATGCGTTCTCACTCCATGACCTTCTTGGCTGCCATTACTGTTGATTGACTCCATCTTGGAGCTAGCTCCTCACCAGGAGAAGAAAAGCAGAGTGAAATAAGTTCCTCACCAGAGCCCATGCAGAATGAATGGCCTCCTTTACTATCTGGCCTCACAAATACCTAATAGCCTATTGACTTTGCCAAGCCCGATACCATAAGGAGACTATGCTAATCAGTCCCTACGTTTCCTGTTCTGTAGCTATCAAACTCTTCCTTCCTTGCTCTCCTAATCCCATGATATATTTGCCATCTGCCATGCACTTCTCTTTTCTCCTACTTCTGTTTGTCTCATTACTCATCAGTTTCTTTTGCCCATTAACTAGGAACCAGAAGGTCCCCTTTTTCCTTTTTTTCCCCCCTACACTTTCTTGATCTCATTTGCTTCTAGGGATACAATTATTTATGCAATTGATTCCAAAACCATCATGGTTTGGACTCTCTGGTTATCATTCTCTCTCAACATAGGCTCAGTCATTGCTAACTGCAAACACATCTAGATCTCCCCCATCCTTTCAAAAAAATATATACTTTTACTTGATTTTGTCATATAATTGGCATATTATAGTAATAATAACACTAGATTTGGAATCAGAACCTGAGATCATATTCCGAAATGCCAGGTTTCCTTATTTATAAAATGAGGAAACTAAGAATACCATTGAGGTTCCTTTCCAGCACTAAATCAGTAATCTGTGAAGAAAGAGAATAAACTAATAATAACATTCTAGCTTCTCAGGAAAGACAGTCTGATTTAATGGATATGACAGTACACCTTGAAATATGATCTCAGTTTGAATCCTGATTCAAGTCCATACTAGTTTGATTTACCTTATGCAAACCACTTAACTGCCTCAGTTTCATTATCTGTAAAAAAGGGATGATTAAATTGGAAATTGAGGAGATGCCCATCAACTGAGGAATGGCTCAATAAATTGGTTAAATAGCTATAAATTTGTTATAGAATATTATTGTGTTATGGGAATGATGAGCAGGATGCTCTCAGAACAAAAGAAAAACAAAACCTAGAAAGTCTTCAATGAAATCAAGCAAAATGAAATGTATATAAAGTAATAGCAATGTTCTGGGATGAGCAGCTGTAAATGACTTTGTTATTCTCAGTAGTACAATCATTCATGACTACTCTGAAGAACTTACAATGAAAAATCCTAACCATACCCAGAGAAGGAACTGATTGTTTTTGAATACAGATTGAAGCTTTCTCTCTCTTTCTCTGTCTCTGTCTTTCTCTCTCTTTTTAACTTAATTTTTTTGAGGGTTTTTATTTTCTTTAGGGTGAATCATCTATGTTAATGTCTTGCATAACTTCACATGTGGTTTCTTCATTGTGGGTGGGGATAGGGGAAAAAACCTAGAACTCAAAAATTTAAACTTCTTATCTTCTACTTCTCATTGTTTGGCTTAGATCACCACTTCTCAACTGAAACTCTTTTCCCCAAGATTACTAATGATTTCTTAGTTGCCGAGTCCAGTGACCTTGTCTCAGCCCTTCTCCTTCTTAAACTCTTTGCAGTCTTATGTTCTCACCTACCTGCAATACTGAGTGGAGTTTTCTTTTGATTTGTCTCACTACCTCTTCTCAATTTTCCTTTCCTGGATGATCTCTGCCCTGTATACTGCCCCTTATATGTCCTCTTCCAGGGCTCCCTGGGTCTGTGTTCTCATGCTCAGCGATTTTATTAATATCCATGGGTTTAGATTTGTGAAACAAAAGCACTACTTTATAACCCAAATGATTAAGGACTGAAAAATCTGACACTGGCATTTTTCTTAAAAGCTACAGTGATTCCATATTGCCTCTAAGATAAAATATAAACTCTGCTGGACACGGAGAGGCTTCACAGTGTAGACCCAGATTTATTCCATGCTGCTACTCATCAGGGGCTGTGCACTCCAGCCATGCTCTTGTTTGCTTTCCCTGTGCACAGCACTCCATCCTCTCTCTCTGAGTCACTGCCCAGGCTTTTCCCTATTCTCCTTCATATTTCCCCCTCTTAGAAACACTCCCTTCCTGGCAGCTCAGTACATGCCACTGCCTGCCCAAGGAAGTGCACCTACCCAATCTGAGCAGCTTCTACACCCCACCATTTTTGGTTTTATTTTGTATTTGTTTTGAATTTATTTATCTGTGTATGTGCTTTTTTCCCTAATAAAATATAATCCTTATGGACAGAAATGATTTCCTTTTTACCTTTGTATTCTTAGCACCTAGTACAATATCTAGTACATCATATGTACTTAGTCAAAACTTGTTACTGTTAAAAGTTGACAGCCTTTCTTTTGATGGTTTCATTCATCTTTATAACAGTGACTCCCAATCCAGATATCAAATCCTAATCTGAATTCTAGCCCTTCATTATCAATAGTGGAACATTTCCTACCCAAAATATCTTCCTCCATAAACCTGTCTTTCCTCTACACTTTATTATTTCTATTGTGGAGGACAAGGAGGGAAGTGCTTCCCTCTTTTTAGACATCTGTGTTCATAACCTTAAGATTAGCTTTAATCTTCCACCTGAAAAATAAGAAGAGTGAATAATGTATTTCAAACACAGAGGCATGGCTTGAGAAAATGTATTTAAGTAAAAAGATAGTGAGGTTGGAGAACAATTAGTAGTCCTGTGGGCTAGAACCTAATGAAGGAAGGATTAAGGTTGGAAAGGCTGATTGAAGTTTAGAATTTATCCTAAAGGAAATAGAAAATTACTGAAGACTTGAGCAAGGGAATAACTTGATGCAAAATGAACTTGATAGCTGTATAGAGCGTAGAATTAGAATAGCGTGAACTTGGAGACAAAGAGATATTGATATGTATAGGAGGTCATATATAATTATAATTAATAGTATATGTGTACTTGGAAGGAATGGGGTAGATGTGAAGGAGAGTGTGAAGGTAGATTAAGATTTGGCAACTGACTGCATTTTGGGGTAAGGATAGTGGAAGAATATATTCCCTTGAGAAACACAAAAAAATCTCTCCCCTTAAAGGGCTATTATTTGGGGGGTGGGGGGTGGGAAACAACAAGTATGCTAATCAGCACAAGAATCTGTGCTGAGAGAGAGGTGTGGATCAGGATATGCTCTGCAAAGAAGGGGGCACTTAAAGCAAGCTTGGAAGAGAGGTTGTGGGCTTCGTGAGGTGGAGGTGAGAAGATGGTGTATTGCAGTCAAAGAGCAGCCTGTCCTAAGGCACAGCTGGGGAAGACGGAACAACATGTCCATTTGGCTAGAAAGTAAAGTGTGGGGAAGAATAGCGTGCAGTAAGCCTGGGAAGAGAAGGTGGAGTCAGATTAAGAACAGCTTTAAATTCCAAACAGAAGAGTTTATGTTTTATCCCAAGGGTCATAGACAGCTTCCTATGTAAGGGAGGGACATGGTTGGACCCAGTTTTAGGAATGTCAGCTGGCAGCTGTGAGGAGGATTGTTTAGAATGAAGAGAGACTGGGAACAGGAGATCAGTTTAGGAGGCTCCTTCAATGGTCTAGGGGAAAGGTGATGAGCGCCAGGATTAGTGTTGCGACTGGGAGTTACTGATGAAACTGAAGGTGACACATTGGTAAAGGAAAAGAAAGAGTTAAGGGTGACCTCGAGGCTCCAAAATGAAGTGACAACCTATTTAGACTTGAGAAGAGAAATTTTAAGTAAAGATTGAGATGCCCAGAAGTGAAGTGGACTCCTCAAGTGTGCTGAATGCAGAAGCTTGGGTGGGGAGCTATTTTAATGGGGTTTAGGTCCTACTGGATTATGTTGAGGTCTCTTTGAGCTCTTGAACTCATTGACTTTGTGGAAAGACCATTACCCTCAACAGAAATTGTGAAGTTAGGAATGAGAAAGGTTGTTTAAGCACTGGTTTTTTTTTTTTTGTTTGTTTTTGGTTTATTTATTTATTTATTTATTTATTTAATAGCCTTTTATTTGCAGGATATATACATGGGTAACTTTACAGCATTAACAATTGCCAAACCTCTTGTTCCAATTTTTCACCTCTTACCCCACCCCCACCCCCTCCCCTAGATGGCAGGATGACCAGTAGATGTTAAATATATTAAAATATAACTTAGATACACAATAAGTATACCTGACCAAAACGTTATTTTGCTGTAGAAAAAGAATCAGACTCTGAAATATTGTACAATTAGCTTGTGAAGGAAATCAAAAATGCAGGTGTGCATAAATATAGGGATTGAGAATTCAATGTAATGGTTTTTAGTCATCTCCCAGAGTTCTTTTCTGGGCATAGCTAGTTCAGTTCATTACTGCTCCATTAGAAATGATTTGGTTGATCTGCTGTTGAGGATGGCCTGATCCATCAGAACTGGTCATCATCTAGTATTGTTGTTGAAGTATATAATGATCTCCTGGTCCTGCTCATTTCACTCAGCATCAGTTCGTGTAAGTCTCTCCAGGCCTTTCTGAAATCATCCTGTTGGTCATTTCTTACAGAACAGTAATATTCCATAATATTCATATACCACAATTTATTCAGCCATTCTCCAACTGATGGACATCCATTCAGTTTCCAGTTTTTAGCCACTACAAAAAGGGCTGCCACAAACATTCGTGCACATACAGGTCCCTTTCCCTTCTTTATTTAAGCACTGTGTTGAGTCTTCTTTTGGATACATTGAATTTCATAGAGCTTGACACTAGACATATAGACATATCTTTGAATCACACAAATCACCTTTTCCATGTCTTGTGTTACAGTTGTCTTGTAAGTTTCAAGTAAGCCTAAAGGACAAGGACAAATTCACCTCTATCTTTGCATCCAAAGTGTGCTTTATTTATGCTGAAAGCTTTCAGGGATCATGAGTTTTCTTTTAGAACACCACTTTGTTATTTTTAATTATATTTCCATTTTATTTTAAAAATCATAGCAAAAAAATATATATATATTAGTTGAACTGGTATCTGAATTCATGTCCTGTTTTGTGGGTGTGAGCAGTATATTTCTATCATGGAGGATATCTGTTTTAATGACTCCAGGTATTTTTTGATTTTGATTCCTGGGTTCATTTTCCAAGCCACTTAATCCCAAAAATCTAGACAAAGTAATGCAGTGTCCTTTCCCCCAATTTGAGTCTCAGTTTCTTTACTTATAAACTGAGAGAATTAGATCAGATCTTGTAAGAACCTTCCAATTTCATTCAATTCAGCAAACAGAGTAATGCAGTAGATAGTGCTGAACAGATTCAGAAAGAGCAGAGTTCGAATCCAAACTGACAATAATAGCTTTGTGACCCTAGGCAAAGGATTTGACTTCTGTTCACTCAGTTTCCTTATTAGTAAAATGGGATTAATAATAATAGTGTCTCCTTCACAGATTTGTTATATGTGTATAAGGACTATGTTCTTAGCAATACAAAGATCTAAGACAATTTTAAAAGAGTCATGGTGGGAAATGTTATCCACATCCAAAGAAAGAGCTGTGGAGTCTGAATGTTGTAGATCAAAGCATACTATTTAACTTTTTTAGTTGTTTTTTTTCTTTTTCTCTTTTGTTCTGAGTCTTTCACAATATGACTAATGTGAAAAGATGTTTAATGTATTGCCTATATTAAATTGCTTGCCATTTGGGGGATGGATAAGGGGAGCAAGGGAGAAAAAATTGGAAACCAAAATCTTATAAAAGTAAATGTCAAAAATTAATGAATTTTTTTTTTAAATCATTACCTTTTGGGAGAAAAAAAATGTCAAGAATCTGATGGTGTCAGAGACCATGCCTCACAAGAGGATGATATGTGATGTGATGTAGGAGATTAGATCCAGGGTCTTATAGAGATTAGAAATGAGAAATTTCTAACTAGAGAATTAATTTCTTTGTACCATTTAGATCATTAAAGAAGTGCATTAGGTGAATTGTGTAAAAATTTTGTCCCAGCTTTAAAGAGAAATTTTAAAAATACATGTGTATTTTGTATTCATATATTTTAGTTCGAGGTAAGCAAGCAATTGTACAGATATTAAAGACTTTCTTCTCTTTCTATACACAGCCACGTGCAGTATATTGTAAGGACGTTTTGGATATTGAGCAATTCTCGACAGTAAAAGGAGTGAACCTGGATACTACAGATGATGATTTCTATTCCAAATTTGTTACAGGTTGTGTCTCCATCCCCTGGCAAAATGAGGTACTGTACCCTTAATTTAGGTCAAAGGAACTATAAATGAAGGCAAAATGTCAATTTAACTTTAAATTTTATTTACTCAGCTAATATCACTAAAAGGGTAGGGGCAAGGAGGTATACCAAATCTATGACCACAAAAGTGCTGCAGTTAGCAATTGACTAGAAACATGAAAGCTTCATTTACTCTAGTTTGTATAAGTTGGAGCAGATGGTGGCCATCTGTTTGCTTAGTTCAGTATGATGGAGAATTGCCTGCAGAACCTGTAGCCTCTCTAAGGCTTATTTCTGCAGTGAAGACTAGGAATCCATATGTTACATCATAGTCTTCTTTGGGGGTATTTGTATTCTCTGAAAGTGCACCATTATTGAGAGAAAATGTTATATCTAGGTAAATAATTTAGTGCATTTATGAGGAGATGGTATTTGAAGAACCTAGAAGCACTTCAATTCAACAAATAATTATTAAGGATATGCTATATGCAAAAAAATTATGCTAAGTGCTAGATGGGAAATATAAGCATTAAAATAGAACTGTGCTTTGGGAGTCAGCAGGGGTTTAAATGTGGCTCAGTGTGACTTTGGATAAGTCACTTAATTTCCCTTACCTTAGTTCTTATATTTATAAAATGAGGAGGATGACCAAGGTGACACTAAATCCCTTCAGGCTTCATATCTCTAGTTTTGTGCTAGGATAATAGGGACTGGACACATTATTTGTTTGATGAAGTCTATGACCCTGTGATTCTCATGGAGCTTTTGGTCAATTAGAAGGGGAGTGCTTACATAATTACTGTAATATAAAGTAGAATGGAATATAAATATACAAAATAGGTACTCTTACGTCAGAAAGAGAGGTAGTCTTTGTTGTGGTCTTTAAGGATAGGGTAAGAGTTCAACCAGCTGGCACGATGAAGAAAAGAGGGACGTGGTATGAACAAAGATCTCAAATTGTGGAATGTGTAGAAGGGACAAAAAGAAATTTGTTTTGACTAGAGCAAAGAACAGCAACCTTTTTTCAGGAAGAACAAGTTCTGAGCTTCAACAACTTTAAAATGCACCATGGCTTCTGGAATGCTTTTTTTCCCTCCATTGTTGTGAGAGGAATTTTTAAACCAATCTATTCTGAACTAGTTTACAATAGCTATATATTTTTGTTGTATAATTTATGTAAGTACATTAATACAACAGAGTAAACATACATGCCATAATGAATAGAGAACCTGCCTTGGGTCTGGAAAATTTGGGTTTAAGTCTTACTTCTGAGGGGTACTATTGTTATAGTACATGGAAGAAGTCTGGGCAGATCATGTCACCTCTTGGTGCCCCAGCTTCTCACTGGGATTACACATTGCAAAGCAGTTGAAGATCTATACTGGTAGAAAGTGATTCTCCTCACCAGGCTTACCTAATACCAATGAAATCATAGGTTTTATTTCCTCCTGCCTCCTCCCCTCTCCCCCCCCCCAAAAAAAAAAAAAGTCTAGAAAAACAAAGTGATTTGTTTCTGGAATGACTCATGTTAGGAAAAACATATGTGGTGTACGAACAAATGATGATAAGAGCCTTAAGATTTGCCATAGATTTCTTTCATTAACACATCTTAATGGTATTTATCACTAATTATAATTAAGGAAGGAAGAGAGTTTGTCCCCAAGAGCAATAGTTTCAAACTCAAATAGAAACCAGGACCACCAATCCACAATAAAGATTCCCTCCAGGCAGCATATTGAGTTAGTTTTAAAAGTATAATGTTATCTGTGTTTTTTTTAATTGTATTTGTATTTTATTTTATTGGATTTGATTTCCCAATTGCATTTTAAATACAATTCAGTTGTACTTGAAAGTTGTCTGCATGTTTGGCATGCCTGAAAAGAGAAGGGAAATCATAGCAAGAAAACATCATGGAAATTACTAAATAGAGACAACTCAAAACAGGGAGGCTGAACTAGGCACTCTGATTTGACTGTGAGAAGTGGGAGTGTTTTGTGATTGATGTTAAAATATAAATTGGATTATTCCACTAAGTTCTGTGTAGAGAGAAGGCAGGGCTTAAGAGTAGTAAGCCTTAACTCATTTCTCAATTCATTTCTGAAGGCATTTGAAGATTTACTAGATTTAAATTGTTCCCTACTTAGATTCAGATTTATTTGATCATTTTGAATAACAGAACCATAGAATATAGACCTTTTGATTGAATGTAACCAGCGGAAAAGAGTATTAATAGATAACTGGAACGTTTTGCTCAGGGCAGGCAGTAGTGGACCTTAAGAGTATTGATTGAAGGAATGACCTAATTACATCTTTGCCTAATAAAATTAATTAAGGAGTGAAACAAGGGACAGATTGGGACAAAGACAAGTTAAGCAGCAATGATGATGGTTCAGGTGGAGAGTAACAAAAGCCTCACTGAAGGCAGCCACTGTTCAGTTGAGTGGCAGATTTCACTCAGCAGCTTAGGAATGGATTTATGCATACAGAATTAATTTTTCCTTCAGGGTTTATCAAGATTATTTTTTTGTTACCTCTATTTTGTATGCAGATGATTGAAACGGAATGTTTTAAAGACATCAACACATTTGAAAATGACAACCTGACATCAGATCTAGATGTTAACAAGCATACTCCAAGACATACTCCAAGACCAAAGAGAGGCTTCTTCCATAGACTCTTCAGAAGAGGGGTAAAAATCTGCTGGGGATTTTTCTGTGCTATGTTAAAAGCAAAAATGAATCTTTACTAAAGATTTGGAGATAATAGTTACTTCTCTTTCAGTTTTTTTTTTTTTTTAATGCAGCTTGTATAATAAAATTTCTCAAAAGTTCACCCCAAACATCATTTTAATAAATAGCACTATGTCTAGTTGAAGACTGTGGTTACGGTTTGTATAAAGACCATGTTATAATTAAAGGTTGCATAATAGGTAAGGGTTAGGTAAGAGTTACTGACATCTACCTAAAATGTTCTTATCCTGTTTAGTTCTCTTACAGTTCTCTTAAGAGTTAGGTAAGGGTTGACATCTACCTAAAATGTTCTTATCCTGTAAGAGAACTAAAACAGAAATCATTAATTATAAAATTATTTTTTTAAATGAGTTGTGTTTTTAATTGCTCATTTTTGTAATGCCTATAAATTCTATAACATTTAAAATCGCTCAAGGCTATATTATTGGACCTTGTAAGCCATTTCTATAGGACAGATTTTTGAAAAAAAGAAGTTGATGATTGTTATGTGTAAGTCAGAATTTATGTTGTTTTATTGAACTTAGAAATCATAATTCCCAAGTGCAGGTTTTTCTCTTTGAATCATTATAAAATATTTTTAAAACTTTGGATTCATTATTTCATCAGTATAGAATCTTTATCCACATTGTGATTATTAAGCATGCCCTTAAATTAGCCCCAAAATCCACCTAATATGTTGGAGGCCTTTTCCTAATCCTAATTATGTATTGTGGGTCCCAGTGTAAAACTGACAAGTCATTTTAATAACTTGTTTTACCTAAATTTGACTCGCAAACGTCATTGTAGAAACTCTGATCAATACAAAGATAGAAACAGTCCTCGATCCTAACAATTTTTGTGAACTTTGTTTTCTCATGATTAAAATTACTTCATGCTTGGGTACCACATCACATTTACTAGGAGAAATTATTATTTATAATCTACTTTTTGTTCTGTTTTGCTCTGAAAAAGAAGTACTTTTCACAGTTTAAATCAGACTATTTTAATAAGTGTGGTATTTCCATATTTCATACATGAAGAATTGAATGTTTTAAAGAAAAAGTTACTATTGTTAAAAAAAAAAAAAAAAATTCTATACCAGCATGTAATTATTGTGTATTGATTTTAACCAGTCAAATGTGTGAGTTTGACTAACCTAAAACAAAATGGAATTAAAAACCATGTAAGAAAGCTGAACCTTTTCTGTTATGAATAGCTTGTTTTATATACCTAATCATAAGATGATGAACTAGTTCAAGTAAACTAAGAGAAAATGATTGAGTTTTTTCATCTTAAAATTGTTAAAATGAAAATTGTCTCAACCTGCAGCCATATTGGAACATTGTTCAATATGCCTTAGAAATTAAGTTCCAGGTTATTGGAATAAAAACATTAATTAATGTACATGTTTAACATGTATTGAATTACTTACTGTCTAGGGGAGAGGATGGAGGAAAAGGAGGGAGAAAAAAAATTTTGAACACAAAGGTTTTGTAAGGATGAATGTTGAAAACTGTGCATATGTTTTGAAAATAAAAAGCTTTTTTAAAAAAGAAATATTAATTAAAATAGCTGATGTGCTTTCTTTCGCAGGTCTGTTTTAAATCTGGTTACAGTGATGAAGAAGAGGAACCAACGAGACTTTAAACCACTGTATCATAGCCAAAAAACCAAATGCAAAGAATGAGTAAATTCTGAATATTTTATTGTATCTATGAACTGTAATAAAAAAATTTATTATAAATTTTAAAACATACTATGTGAGTTTACAGATTTTGTACATTTGTACTTAAATTATGTTCAGATGTATATTTTCACTAAAATTTTATTGAAGAAAAAGCCATAAAAATACCATTTTGATGTAATACATTCATTGTTATCTAGTATATTTATACTAGATTTAGCCATGTCTGAACACATGTGAAATGTGACTATGTTAATTGAAAAAGCTTGGGAAATAAGTACAAACCTGTTATTTCTTGTGAATCAACTTAAATCACGTTATTATTTATGATTACTTAGGATTTTTATTGAACTTATATACAAAGGAATGGCATTACCTTCATGGATTTATACTGACTTCTAGGATGGGGGAAAAGATTCACTATCCCTCTTCTCAGGGTGCATTCAAAAATTAAAAAAAAAAAAATCACTTTATAATAATAGAATTAATTAATGTTGTACAGTATCTTTTTATATTAATGTAGCATAATTCTTTCAGAAGTATGTTTTTATTCTTCACTGTGTTCTTGTGAATTCAATTTACATCTGCCCAGATAGGTATGGTATCTATATTATTTTTCTTATGCCAATATTTTTTAACCATCATAATGTTGATATTTATGTGACGGGTTATGGCTTTCTTCTAGACTATATTTATCCACTTATTGAAAGATAATGTGGTTTCCTGTGACTCTGGAGTCACAGCCTTGGTAGTCATTAAGAGAATACTAACCAAGTCCTGAACTATTCAAAATGTATAGCATTATGGGTACTTTGGTCCTTCTGTATGTTTTAAGGCCTCAAAACCAGATGCAGCTGGTTACAAAGTTCTTAATAGTGTAAAAACTTGCTCTTATGTTTTGTAAGTAAAAAACCAAGTAATGGGGGAGAGTCCCAAAACAGTGATGCTGAAAAAGTATGTTTAAACAGCCTGTATGGGAATAAAATCTATCACTATAAATGTAAAATAAATATCATATAAAGGTGCTCTACCTTGCTACAGCATTCACTTTACTAATAAGAAACTCAGCTTTTCATAAATTAATACCACAAAAAGATACAATACTCAAATTAATGATATAATTAGAATAAACTTGAAAGACTGTTGTGCTAGGACCTCTATTAGAATATTTTTAACATTTTTTCTCAATTACCTGTAAAAACAATTGACATTCATTTTTTTTAAATTCGAGTTCCAAATGTTCTCCCTCCATCTTTTCTCTGTTCTTTCAGTGAGAAGGCAGGCAGTTTAATATAAATGATACATTTACAGTCATGCAAATCATGTATCTGTATTAGTCATATTGTGAAAGAAAATACACTCTCCCCCTCAAAAAAGAAAAAAGTTTTTTAAATCATGATTCATTCTGCACTCAGATGTTATCGTTTCTCTAGAGGTGGATAGCATTTTTCATCATAAATCCTTTAGAGTTAGTTTGGATCATTTATTTCTGAGAATAGCTGTCATTCATAGTGGATCATCATACAATATTGCTGTTACCGTGTAAACTGTTCTTTTTCTGCTCACTTCACTTTGTCTCAATTCATGTAAGTCTTTCCTGATTTTTCTGAGAGCATCCTGCTTGTCATTTCTTAGAGCATAATAGTATCCCATCACAATTATATACAACTTGTTCAGCCATTACCCAGTTGATGGGCATTTCTTCAGTTTCCAGTTCTATGCCATCATAAAAAAAAAAAAAAAAAAAAAAAAGCACTGCTATAAATATTTTTGTACAAAAAAGGCTTTTCCCCTTTTGTTTATTTATTTCATTAGAATACAGCTCTCACTGTGATATTGCTGGCTCAAAGGGAATCCCCTTGGGCATAGTTCCAAATTGTTCTCTGAAGTGGTTAAATCAGTTCCCAATTCAGCCAACAGTGCATTAGTATCTCAATTTTCTCACATTCCCTTCCAATATTTTTCAGTTTCATTTTCAGTCATACTAGCCAATCTCTTAGGTATGTTTTAATTTGATTTAATTTGTCATTTTCTAATCAATAATATGATTGTAAATAGCTTTTATTACTTCATCTGAAAACTGCCTGTTCATATTCTTTGACCATTTATCTATTTGGGGAATGACTTGTATTCTTATAAATCTGACTCACTTTTCTGTATACTTGAAAAATGAGGCCTTTATTAGAGAAATTTGCCATAATTTTTTTCCCCACAATTTTGATTACCATGTATTTCCCTCCATCTTTTTTTCTCCTATTTATCCTGCTCTTTTTTCACCCTGTCCATCCTTTGGTTCTTTCTGCCGCTTCCCGCAGTCCTTTCTATAACTCCCTACTCCTTTTCATTCTTTTCCCCTACTGCTTCCCTATGGGGTAAGGTAAATTTATATACTTGACTACTGAATAGAAGCTGCTAAATCTTGTTAATCTTGATCATGGCAACACAATATTTGAATTGGTTTTTTTCTGGCTGTTTTTGCATTATTTGAAAAGCTTGGACTCTGGAATCTGACTATAATATTCCTGAGAATTTTCATTTTGGAATCTCTTTTAAGAGGTGGATTTGTTTGACTTCTCTTTTACTCTATGAATCTAAATTTTCTTTGATAATTTCTTGAACTATGATTGACTCTTTTTTTGATTATGATTTTCACAGAGTCCAATAATTCTCAAATGAACTCATCTCAGTCAAATTTCCAGGTCAGAGATGTTTCTTCTTTTTTTTATTTTTTCATTTTTATTTTGTCTTATTGTCTATCTGAAGGAGTTATTAACTTCCACTTGCCCAATTCTAATTTTTAAGGAATGATTTTCTTCAGCAAGCTTTTCCATTTGTCCATTTCTACATTTTTAAGGAATTATTTTCTTCATTGAAATTTTGTTCATCTTTTTTCCACATGGCCAATTCTGCTTTCTAAGGATTTTGTCGGTAGATTTTTGCACCTCTTTTGACATTTAATCTATTCTAGTTTTAAGGTGTTATTTTATCTAGTATTTTTGTGTATATACCTCCTTTACTAAAATTTTTGCATGATTTTTTTTGCATCAATTATATTTCTTTTCCTAATTTTTCCTCTGCTTATCTTACTTGATTTTCAAAATCCTTTTTGTCCTCTTCTAAGAATTATTTTTTTTGGACCTGAAACCATTGGACATTTTTCTCTGAGGCTTTGTATGTAGCTGTTTTGATTCTTTTGTCTTCTTTCGAGATTGTTTTGGTCTTCCCTGTCACCACAATATTTTTTTATGATAATTTTTTTGGTTTTTGTCATTTGCTCATTTTTCCAACCTGTTCTTTGATTTTTAACTTTATGTTAAAATTCGGCTCTGTTCCTAAGGTTTTAGAGACAGTATTCCAAGTTTCAGATTTCTTTATGCAGATGTTTTCAAAGATAGTTATGTAGGTCTGTAAATTTTCATTTCTTCCAAGGTGATATGATCTAAGGAGTTGTTGTTTTGGGTTTTTTTTTTTTTAACTGTCCTTCTTGCCCTACTCTGGTTTGTGAATGACCACAAGCACTTTTTTCCACCCTGGAAGTGTAACAAGGGTCTTGCTTCCCTACAACTCTAGCACAATAGTGCTCCTGCTCACTTCCAAAACTGCAACTCAGATCTACATATAGATAACGCGACAGAGTCCTTCACCTAGTACCAACAGAGGGGACCCCTGTAATTTTCTTCTGACCAATGTCCAGTCCTTTTTCTGTCTGAGGGCTGAAAACTTCAAAAGCTACTACTGCAGATTTAGTTGTCCACAAGGCTTGCTGTTGGCTTGCTGAGGTTTTGCATGTACTGAACTCTCACCCCCATCTATGACAGAGCTTTCCAGATACGTGGTCTTGGGCTGAAAATTTGTTGCACTCTGTCCTTTTGTAGATTCTGCTATTCTGGAATTCATTTTGAGGTGTCACTTTAAAGTTTTTTGAAGAGGAATTTGGAAGAGCCCAGATGAGTCCCTTCCTTTTCTCTATCATCTTGGCTCTGCCTTCTGTTATATAATATTCAGTTTTTTGAAAAGGACTAAAAAAAAAATCCTAGTTTACACTCAATGAAACATGGCTCCCTGCCACAATAATCCCAACAAGCCAGTCTACCTCCACACCAGCAATAGGTAACTCACTGCTTCCAAAGGTAACTTGTTCTTTGCAAAGTTCTAATTATGAAAATTTTTACACTGAGTAAAATCTACCTCCCCATTACTTCACATGGGTCCTGATTGTTTTTTCCATAATCAAAGAAAACAAGTTGAATCCTTCTAAGCTCCATTAAAACCCCAAAAATAGTAATTTAGTTTTTGGTTTTTTTTTTTTTTTACTTTATCTGACTAAAATTTTTCCCAATCTAAGATCTATTGAAATGGATACATTCTACCTAACCCAGCTCTCTCAGGCAGATTTACTCTTTTTTATTTAGTTCATTTCAACAAATGTTAGGGGCCTACATAATAGAAGCCACTGTCTTGTCCCCATCTCTGTTGTCCCTTGAATGTACTGGAAGCTGTACTTTCTACTATTTGCTATGGGACAAGAAGGTTTTATTAGGCTACAGCAGATTCTCAGATTTTTCAAAATAGTCATTGATCTATCAATGGGGTACTCCTTCCATTGATAAGGACTGCTTTCTCCCTCCCTCTTCCTCACCTTTTATGCTCGCCCATAAGTAGCAGTGACTCAAAAAATTTTATAACAAATCATCTGATGATGACCCTCTCCACTTAATCTTGAGTTACATTGGTCTTTAACATTGCAGCCATAGACCCTACTAGAAACTTTCTCAGTTGAGCAAAAGGACTGGCTAGAGTTTATACTTTGCTGATATAATTTTCAAGAACTCAGTCACCCCTTCAGGACAATGAGGCATCAGAGGAGAGTTCCTAAACTTTCTAATATCCAGAATTTCAGAATTTTTATATTTTTGGACCAAAAATGAAGTCAGATTGAAATTTTAGGAGGAGCAGCTATCAGGCACTTTCAACTCTGGGCCCATTAATCAAGAAGAGGTAGATTTTGTTTAGTACCTTTCTTGGCAAAAAAAAAAAAAAAAAAAAAAAAAAAAGAATATTATGTCTTTCAGTTGACCTAATTTCATATATGAAAAAGCAGAATAATTTAGCTTGTGATGTGTGATACGTAGTTGATTATTTTTATGGGAGAGAAATGAATAAGCCCTGATATATTCAGGAGAATTTACAGGAGCACTTTGTTTTTAAATCTCTCCACATTCTGGGCTTCTTAAGGATGAGTAATTCACTAAGCAAGCAGCTCTTATTGCTCTATTTTAAAATCAAGTTGATTTTGAACTGTGCTTCTAGAAATAAAACATGCGTCATTGCTTTAGTAGAAATAGATTCTCCACAAATGTTCACTGGATTCTCAAAACTTGGAGGCCAGGCCCAGGTTTGGGAGGATTGTACTTTAAAAGGAACCAGAAATGAGATATCTCAAATTTGATGACTCTATCTAAATCTTGAAAAAGTTTAATTTAGGCCAGGGTAAGCAATTTGTGCTATAGATGCCAATTATGCACAGCACTTTTTTTTGGTGATTTGCAATGTGAAAAATTAGAACTCTGGATTTGGGGTCATCAAACCTGCAGCCAAAACTTGACTTTATTTACCATAACTTGGGGCAGATTACTTCATATATATTTCCTAAACCAAAGTCAAAGTTGGTCCAACAGTGGGCCCATTTGGTTAAAACATTTGTTTTAAGACCAGATTTGCCCATGTGTGTGTATTTTAATATTATGCTCTCTGAAGGAGGTACTGCCTCATGTCTCTATTCAGAAAATGTTCTCACCATATAACTACTGCAGCCGTGAAACTCCTACTTGAGCACCTAAGTTCTTCTAATTGTATCTAAAATGGCTCCAGCCTTCCTTCATTCTAAATATACCTAGTCCATCTTCTCTCATCTAGGGATATCCTCTGGACCAGGGTTCATGCCCCAAGGGGATTTAATCCTTTCAACTCTGGAATTCCTATCCTGGAGCTTTAATGCCCTGAGTGATTTTTATGGATCTCTGTAAGCTGCCTTGCTTCAGTCTTGTTTTTGTTTTTAGTTTTGGAATCATAAGCAAATCCTCTGCTCTGACTATCCTGATCTTGGCTTCCATTAAGTCTCAACTAAAATCTAGGAAGCCTTCCCCAGCCTCTTGTTAATTATTTCCAATTTATCTTGTTTATAGCTTACTTTGTATGTGTGTGTTTGCATATTGTTTCTTCTGTTGGATTGTGAGTTCCTTAAGAGGCAGGGATTGTCTTTTTGTCTTTTTTTGTATCTCCTGTGTTCAACACAGTGCCTGGCACATTGTAGGGACTTAACAAATGTTTATTAATTTGATTGATTTCTCCCCTGTGGTGCTTCAAATCACAGGGAGGGAGGGAGGCCTGAGATGAGTACTTAAAATTCACTTGTTCTTGAAGGTGCTCCAGTCCCTTCTCTTGATAACTCTGGAGGAAGCTGGCACTGATCATACTCATAACCATTCTTTCCGTAAATAGCATCTTTTGCTTCCCTGGGATCCTTCAAGGGCGCCAGATCTTGAAGGTTCTTGAATTCAGTGTCCTTGATGTCGTGCTCATAGAACAGGTCCATCAAGTCCTTTTCCCTCATGTCCATGTTCTCCACTAGATGCCCTGCTATAATTATTACTTTCTTCTGCCCATCCCCGCATGCCAGACGTCATCCCTGACATCTCAACCTCCATTATCCCAGCTCAATTAGCATTTATTAAACACTATATTCTGAGCTCTATACTATGCCTGAGGATAGGAAATTTATGTGACAGGTCTTGGATCTCTTGAAGTTTGATTTAATAAGATAAAATAATAGGGCTAATTCTAGTATGCAAGATTTATATGTATTAAAGAAGTGCAAAATAAATTATTATATGTAACTATCGGGCTGCTTTGAATGTGAAAAGCAGTTTAACCAAACATTTTTGTCCTTTCTTTTCCAAGCTGTTACCTTTCAAGCAAATGGACTTTGTCCTAAAAGTCAATAAGCATTTATTACTATGTGCCAGACTAAAATTACTATGTCTGTAAAACCATCTCTCCTTTCATAATCTGTCACCAAGAACTGCAGCTCTGGGCTTACGTGACCCGGTTTCAGTCTTTGGCTTTTCTCATTATCAATCTCTGGTATGGACCTCCAGACTGAAAGTGCAGTCTTAATTGGTGCTTTTTTCATCCCCACTTGTTCTGGGCTACATATTATGGTTCTTTCTCTTGCCTGTTCCTTGTGACTCCCATATTATTCCCCTCCTTAGAGAATAAGCTGTTTTTTACCTTTCTTTGCCCAGCATATTTTGGACACTTAATACATATTTGTCAACTTCTCCTGCTGCTGAGTCTAGGAATTCCTCCAGAACATACCCGCTGTGCTTGAAAACCAGTCCTCCGATTTCTACATCACTTCTCAAGAAACCATGATCCTGTGGAGTTAACTTACTTTTCACTCCTTAACTCCTCTTAGCTCTCATATTCTTTCAATTGCCAAGTCCAGTTGAGTCGGCCTCCCCAGTATCTTTCATCTGTTCTTTCACTTTAATTGTGAATTGATTAAAATTCCCTAGTATATAGTATATATTGCTTGAAGTGAAAAGTTGAGAAGAAAAGTGAAGTCCTCCCTTGAAATTCGATTTTTTTCCCATATCAAAAAACCAAAACAAAACTGTTCCTTTTCTAATCTACATTTCTCGTAGCACTGAGTAAAACTGCTGACCCATCTAATGTTATGCCTATGGGGCATATTATGATTGAATTATTTCTGAGTTAAGCAATGACTAAAATCACACAGTGTGTTTGGCATAGAAATAGATAAAACTAATTTCTTTAGCAAGATATATCTCCCCATTCCAGTCCCTGATGGTCATCTTTTAGGTAACTCAGCAAAACAATTCAGGGAAATAGTGAATTTGATTCCAGAAGAAAAGAACTGGCATTTTCTGATTAAACAGATCCTGTTATAAAATTGTATTTTATTCTCAAGATAACAAAAGAACAACAACTTAGGAAAGGAGCAAAATATGGATACTGGACTATTTTAGAATTGCAGTTACACACAAATGAAATGCAGTTTCTCATTTGAATGTCATTATAATGTGTGTGTGTTTTAACAGAAGACTTATTTAACAAGTCACTTAGTGCAATACACCTAAGTGGAAATTGTTACTATAAAAAAATTTAAATCATAAAAGATCCTTATTGTAGCTCAAAGTTGTCCCCAATAACTTTAAAAAAAAAAAAAAAAAAAAAAAAAAAAAGCTCAAATGTGTGTGCCTTACAAGGTGGTAAACAAACTAGGGGGAGGAAAATGACAAATGTTTCACTTTTGATTGATAGACATAGCTCCTAGTTTGTTCTATAGAAAACATATCTCCCAACATAAATTTCAATAGTCCATGTAATGTGGTGTATAAGGACTTAAACATAGAAAATGCTTAAACTAAATATGGTTTCTACTTACATACACTCTGAAAACTACCTTGAGAAAAGCTAAAACTTTCATAGCTTTAATCTTTATTCATTTTGGTTGTTAAATCTCAGATGAGTGTGTTTCTGTAATTCAAAAATACTGGACGTTGAACTTTTAAAAACAATTTGGATTCTACTTATAGTAAGCATAAATCACAAGCTTGTATTACAAAACCATTAAACTTTGTTTTTGTGTGTTTCTTAAACTTGACCGAGAGTCAGCCAGTTATCAAGATTATGTTCTCAAGAGGTTTGGCAATTGTCAATGCTGTAAAGTTACCCATACATATAACCTCTAAATAAAAGGCTATTAAATAAAATAAAATAAAAAATCAAGATTATGTTCTTCATCCACCACTCATACTGTATGTACATGCCAGACATAGATGCCCATGCTACTGTAGAGGCTGTTGTTCAGTGCTCCTTGGCTGCCCTATTTGCCCATGCTGTTCTGACCACCATAGCCTCCTCCGTAAATCCCACTCGGCCTCTGGCAAGCCCAATTACCCTGGCTGGACTAGTTTGGCAAGCCCATGCCCCCCATTGTTTGGCTGCCATGAGTAGAATTAAATGTAGAGTTAGAATTAAAAATGAGTTCCACATATCTGTTACACATTGCTTGTCTTTTGACATAGCTGCCATAGTAATATGTCTTATGTAGAAAGAAACCAAATTGAAAGGGGATTCCTTGGATAGAGGTTTGGAAACTGTCAGGTCTGCTCCCATATAGGTGGGAGATAAGGGAAAATAAGTCACGACCCTGGGGAGAACCTGCATTTTTGATTTCCTTCACAAGCTAATTGTACAATATTTCAGAGTCTGGTTGTTTTTGTACAGCAAAATAACACTTTGGTCATGTATACTTATTGGGTATCTAATTTATATTTTAATATATTTAACATCTACTGGTCATCCTGCCATCTGGGGGAGGGGGAGGTAAGAGGGGAAAAATTGGAACAAGAGGTTTGGTAATTGTTAATGCTGTAAAGTTACCCATACATATAACCTGTAAATAAAAGGCTATTAAATAAAAAATAAAATTAAAAAAAAAAAAAGACCCTGGGGAGAGCATCATGGATCAATGGCCAAAATTACTAGATATTTTGAAGTATACTTCTGAATAAACATACCCACTTTTTCCCATTGGGGGAAAAAACCTCAAAGCCAGTAGAAGGTAAACTAACAGCAAGTTTGCCCCAATTTACTCTAAATACAAGACAGTGTTTAATACTGTATGTGTAAACAAGGTCAGATCTGAGCAGTATGTACCAACATTGATGGAACATGCCCTTGTTGGTGTATATTGCAACAAAAATGAGTCAGATCCTTTTCATGCTGCTTCCTGTATTTGATTATAAGGCATATAACCTCAAAATTAATCTTGTTGAGTAAATAAAAAGTCCTATAATATCCATAACATTTCTCAATATCCTTTGGTTCAGTAAACACAATAGCTAGTTTGCCCCCAAAAAATTACATCTTTAAAAAAAAGATACTTAATATGAGTTGTAAATAATTGCTTGAAATTTGGAAATATTCAAATGTCTTAATTTTTATTTTAATTCTATTAAATAATATTCCTTTGTTATATTTAAGTATGCAAACGTTTTGAAGAGAAAATCCACTTTAACTGCTAAAACAAAAGAAACAAACACAAAGTAAAAGCCTAAGTCTCCAAAAAAAATACGATATTTATACTCCCAGGCATTTTTTTTGATAGAAAGGAAAGACTACTTTGGTTATTTTGTGTAAATGCTTTAGCTGTAGATGTCATGACACCTAATAAATGGAAATCTCTTGAAGATATACATATTGAAAATGTTGGCAAGATATTTGTTTTTAAAAAACAAAAACCAAAAAAAATAAATCAACTGTGTTTGACCCCCCACCTCACTCCACTGCAGAGATAGGAAGTCCATGAGTATAAAACATTACATATATTTTCAGACATTTAAAAAAAATCTTTTTTGCCAATTTTCTCTTTTTTCTTTAATGATGTTATATGTAATGGTTCTCTTGAAAGAGCAAAGATGGAGAAATAGAGAAGTTCTGATGATATAAAAAAGGAATAAAAATATTTTTAAAAGATATATGTAAATTTTTTTCAGCCTGTGATATCAAAAAGATTGCTTACATATAAAGTTGCTTAATTGTTCAAAAGGAAATGCCTCATTTGATAAAAATTTTTGCTAAATTTATTCAAAACATTTTTGACTTATCCCATTTGCTGGTAATACAGTGAGAAGGAAAATTAGTTATTTATGTTAGTGATCATTTGGGAAACATCTTTCTATTTAATATTGCAAACAAATAAGACAATGTCAAAATTTCAAAAAGCAGTATACAGATTGACAGCTTGAAGGGATCTTAGTCTAACTTCCTTACTTTACAAGTGAGGAAACTGAGGCAGAGATTAAGTGACTTGCCTTGGATCACAGGATTTGAATTAAGATCTTCCATACTCCTAGCCTAATATTTTATCCACTGAACCCCCTATCTGCCTCTCTCTCCTTTTCAAAAAAAAAAATAGTTTTTGTTTTTCAAAATACATGCAAATATAGTTTTCAACATTCACCCTTGGAAAACCTTGTGTTACAAAATTTTTTCTTTCTCTTTCCCCCATCCCCTCTCCCCTACAGCAAGTAATCCAATATAAGTTAAATATGTGCAATTCTTATATATTTCTACATTTATCTTGCTGCACAAGAAAAATCAGATCAAAAAGGAAAGAAAGTGAGAAAGAAAAAAAAACTCACAAGCAAACAACAGAAAAAGGTGAAAATACTCTGTTGTGATCCACATTCAGTTCCCATAGTCTGCTCTCTGGGTGCAGATGGCTCTCTCCATCACTAGTCTATTGGAACTGGCCTGAATCACTTTGCTATTAAAAAGAGCCATGTCCATCAGAGTTGATTATTGTATAATCTTGTTGCTGTGTAGTGATCTCCTGGTTCTACTCATTTCACTCAGCATCAGTTCATGTAAGTGTCTCCAGGCCTCTCTGAAATCATCTTGTTGGTCATTTCTTACAGAGCAATAATATTCCATTACAGTCATATACCACAATTTATTCAGCCATTCTCCAACTGATGGGTACCACTCAGTTTCCAGTTTCTTGTCCCTACAAAAAGGGCTGCACAAACATTTCTCCACATGTGCGTCTCTTTCCCTCCTTTAAAATCTCTTTGGGATATAAGCCCAGGAGACACTGCTGGATCAAAGGGTATGCACAGTTTGATAGCCCTTTGGGCATAGTTCCAAACTGCTCTTCAGTATAGTTGGATCAGCTCACAATTCCACCAACAATGCATCAGTGTCCCAGTTTTCCCACATCCCCGCCAACATTATGTATTATCTTTCCCTGTCATCTTAGCCAGTCTGACAGGTGTGTAGTGGTACCTCAGAGTTGTCTTAACTTGCATTTCTCTAATCAACAAGATTGTGTGATGATCAAATGTGATACACATGACTCTTTTCAACAATAGGGTGATTCAGGCCAATTACAATAGACTAGTGATGGAACTACATGCTGAGAGAGGACCATAGGGACTGAATGTGCATCACAACATAGTATTTTCACCTTTTTTGTTGTTTGCTTGCTTTTTTTTTTCTCATTTTTTTCCCTGTTTTGATCTGATTTTTCTTTTGCAGCATGATAATTTAGAGCATTTTTTCATGACTAGATATTTGCCTTTCTTAATTACAGATGTACAAAAATCATAGAAACTGCTTGGACATTTGTGTTTGAAAACCTATTGATGTCACTGTACCATCAAGAGAAATTTTCAGTAATGGATTTTTAATGCAAATTCGATGGTGTGGGAAAAGTGTATTAATTTTAAGAAAACTCAATCTAAAAAGATTGAACAAAAGACAAATTAACTATTTGTGTGCCTTACTACTAGTGTATCAGATTTTGTGCTCACCCTTCCCACACACACTATGTATATTTGTGAGTGTGCATGATGTTGAAGGGAGGGACAAACATGTTTTGTAGCTTCTGTTCTTCCTGTGCTTTCTCCTATGTTCTGAAATAATTGTATCTCCTGACTGACTTACAGGTAAAGCTCCTGAGCTATAGTTTTAGGAGTGTGTTACCCTCCCTTTGAGCTTGATTTTTAGTGGTTGCTTCTGGAGAAGTATCACATCTCCAACTTCACCATCTCAGGGTGACATTATCTAGTCTAACACTTATTTTAGGAAGAAGCTAAGTTTTAATGTAGCACTTAGTCCAGTGCCTGGAACATAGTAGGCATCTAATATATATTGATTGACAAGGGTTTGACAAAGTGTTGAAAGTGAAAGGTAAAATAGGAGTGGTGATATGTAATTGATTTGGGAGAGCATAATTGTAAAGAACATTACAAAAAGAATATAATTGAGATTTGGTTGCAGTTCAGTCAAACTGAAGAATTCAAGTCAAGCTTGTTTCAACGTCCATACCATTAGATTCAAATCCCTAGAAATATTTTTCATTATTATTATTATTATTATTAACAATACATTGAGAATAGATGACTGATGACAGCTTACTGTGTCACCCCTCTTATTTAAGTAAGGTACATACTAATACAGGGCATGATATGTCAGAGGCTCTGAACATCAGAAAATCAGTTCAAATCTCACTTTTTGCCCTGGTGCCTTTAGACTTTTAATCTCTCTATACCTCAGATCCTCAGCTATAAAATAAGGTAATTGAATTAGATGGTCTCTAACAATCCCTTTGAGCTCTAGAACTACTCGCTTATGATTCCCCATGTCAAATGGAGATACCTGAAAGGGCTATTGTAAGGCTCAAATGAGATCCCATGTAAAGTGCCCAGAGTCAGTCACTGATAAGTGGCAAGGTCAAGATTTTAATTCAGGTCTTCTAACTCCATATCCATGGTTCTTTCTATTAAAGAAGCTCTTCCCATGCCACCAACAGATCTATCTTCAATCGTTCATTTCTGTTTCTGAAGGTGAACACTAAGAATACATAAATGTCTTTGAGCACTGTGATTATTCTTTATCTTAGTTTTAGGTCTTTCATCAAACTTTTAGGTCTTTGATGAAAGTCAACCTGTAGACTAAACTTCAAAATAAAATAAAACTACTGACATCCTTCAAAAAAACAAAAACAGAAATACAATCATCTTTAAGTGGAAACTAGCACCTGCCTCTGGCATTGCCCAGCGATATTGCTTCAGGATTGTATCTACATTTTGTCCTTAGGGATGACTAGTAAGCAATTAAGATTTTTGTACAAAGAAAACAGGAAAGCAGTGTAGTGACACAGAACATTAGAGCAACCTGCCTATGTTCTGGCCAATAACGCATCAGGGTCTTAGGCAACAAATTTTGTAATCACTTTCTTCCCATCCATCCAAATAGGAGGATGGGAGGCAGACTAGGGGATCTCTGACATCCCTAGGAATTCTGCATGATAAGCAAAGTCCTCCCTGAAGTACAAGCTCCAATATTTCAACTAGAAATAAGATGCACAGTAATCAAAACATTTAAATTTAGTGATATAAAGAGCATGATTTAAACCCAATTGTCAGATGAATTAAGTTCTAAATTTTTTTCAACCCTAACTAGCAATGTGACTTGGATAAATCCCTGAAATCCCTGAATTTTTTTCTCCTGTAAAATGGGAGGGTTAGATTACATATTCTATCTTATAGTTTAATGTGCTTGATGACCCTAAAACTCCTAAGAATGTTTCCAGTTCTGACATTCTATGAATTTATGAATAACATTTAAGCCCCCATTAAGAGGACTATTTGAACTTGTATAAAAGAATCAGTCTATTAGACCTAAAGATTTCAGTGTTTATGCTTTTGAAATACTTCCGCTATTCATGATCTAAGGGATATTGTTGAAGTAAATGGATGGAAAATGATAGCTACAGTTAAGTTATTATTTATAACATCCTAGATTTAGCTAGTCTGTAAGAGCCAAAAGCACTTTCCCATATTTTATTTATTTTAATAATAACCAGGGAGGGTAATTTGGAGCAGATATTAATATCTGCAGATTTCAAAAAGAGAAATACAAATGCAGGGTGGAAAAATAATTTGCTCAAGGGCATATAATGATTTTTTAGTAGAAGCAATCTTGGCACCCATTTTCATTTGTCGTTCAGCAAGAAACTTGGCAAATTCAAACTGAAATTTGTTTTTAAAAGTTTCTTCTATCTGGAATCATAGAATCTCACAGCAAGAAGAGACTTTAGAGGTTATTTATTCAGTCTCTTGACCTTAGTTGAAATCCCCTTCATAACATTCAGACAAGAATTCATCCAATTTTTGTTCGAACTCAATTAAATTCAATCAGCATTTCTTAAACACCTAATGCATATAGGCACAGTAATGCTAGATTCTGATGACACAAAATATATACACACTTATATAAAATATGCACAAAATAAAAGTAATTTTGATGTGACAGCACACTAATAATTGGAGAGACCAGCTAAAGCCTCATTAACAGAAGATGTAGCACTTATGAAAGCCTCACTTTTGGAGGAGATAGTTGAGTGGAGCTAGGGAGTCCAAAAGGCAGAAGTGTTGGAGAAACTATCACACGTGAAGTACAAACAAACAAAGGAATCAGAGCAGAAGATGGGAGTGTCGTGAACAGACTGAAAATCAAGGAGACCAGTTTAGCTGGAATGGAGACTGTGTGAGAGAGAGCCTGTAATGGGAAATCAATCAGGAAAGATAGGTTGGAGCCAGATTATAAAGAGCTTTAAAAACAAACAAGGTGGGGTTAACATTTGATCCTAAATTCAATATATATTTTAATATATATTAGTTTGCTTGCTATCTAGGGGAGGGGATGGAGGGAAGGAGGGGAAAATCTGAAACACAAGGCTATGCAAGGATCAATGTTGAAAAATTATCTATGCATATGTTTTGAAAATAAAAAGCTTAAAAAAAAAAAACATTTTATCCCAGAGGCAATATGGAAATACTAAAGTTCCTTGAATAAGGGAATGACATTTGTGCTTTAAAAATATCAAGCATTCCAGTGAAAGCAGATCTTTATCTCTCAGGAAAGCAGACTATTGAGCCAGAGGTCAAGGAGATTTCTCAAGAATATGTGACTTAAGATGTTTAGAATAACTGTCTGTAGGATAAATATACCTATTCTATTGTTCCAGAGGTGGGTTTTTTCACTTTTCTTTCTCTGTTGTCTATTCACCTACTACTTACTATTTGTTATCTCTACTCTCTCAAGACCTGGAGTCAGGAAGTGTCATCTTCCTGAATTCAAATCTGGCTTTCAGAGGTGTCCTAGCTATGTAATTCTGGGCAAGGCACTTAACTCTGCATCAGTTTCTCATCTGTAAAATGAGCTGGAGAAGGAAATGGAAAACCACTCCATTACCTTTGCCAAAAAAACTCCAAATGAGGTCATAAAGAGTTGGACATGACTGAAAAAATGTTTGATTAACCAATAATCACACTCTTAATATTTTCCTTTCTGAATAATTTCTTCAATCACATTTAAGATCTCATCTTCTCTAATAGAGAATATTTCTAATAATAAAAATAGATAGCATTTATATAGCACTTTACAAATACAACCTTATCTTCACAATAGCCATCAGAAATAGATGCTATTATTATTATTATTCCCATTTTACAATTGAGCCAGATAGAGATTGAGTGATTTGACCAAATTAGCCTCTACTAAATGCCTGAAGCTGGATTTGAATTCACTTCTTCCATATTCAAAGTCTCTATTCACTATCGCAGGTGTTCCTAAAACTCTTTCAACTTCTCAATTCACAGGGAAAATATTATAAATGTAGCAGAAATAAATCATCATAGAGCTGATTTGGACCTTAAAGATCATCCAGTCCAATGCTGCCATTTTATAAATGAGGAATGAGACCCAGAGTGAGGAAGAAGCCTGCCAAAAGTATAATCCCAGTTCTGCCAGTAACTTGCTGTGTGACCCTGGGCAGTTGGCTGTCCCCCATTCCTGACCTCATTTTATTTTAGAGAATTTGGTATCTAAAGTTCCTTCTACCTCTAACTCCTCAGAAAGAACCTGTGCCTTCAGATTCCCCAAGACTTTTCTCTTGCATCACCATAATTAGATGACTGCTTATAAGGCAGAAACAAAAACATAGTATATGTTCTGCTAATCTTTTTTATAATTCCTTTGCTCCCCTCCTAGAAACTTTCATCCGACCAAATGACAAAAATCACTTACTTCCACACTTGTTTTGGGAAGGGCCATTTTTGAACCTGTTTAATCCTGCCCTTCTCCAACCTCTTACTTTGTTAATTTGTTGTTGCTGAGTGATTAGCAATTATAAAGCAAATTCACAGGCCTCCTTAGAACAACCTCATACAGAACTTAATAGACTTCTTTCTACCCAAAATCCACACTGTAATAAGCAGCACAGGTAGTTTTCTGCCCATCCAGCCACCCCATTTGTTTCTATACCTGTTCAAAATGCCCCTAGACCAAGGATCAATTAGGATTAGTAGAAATTACTTCTTACTCCCCTAGAAGAGCCAACCCGAGCTCCCCCCATCCCACCCAACCCCTTAGCCAGGGATTCCTGGGTACATTTATTAGAATAAGAGTTCTTCCATATTACTTAGGGCTGAAGAATAGCCAGTAGCCCCACAGCTGCTGTGGACCAGAGATTGTAGGACCCTTTGCCGAGGTAGAAACAAGCCAGGGCCCTGTAGGATCAAAGTTAGAGAGGGATAAGGGGGAGTAACTGGGAGCTCTGCAAACTTAAGAGCTACAGGTACTAAGGCAAATATAAGTCAGGATGATGATGAATTGTAGAAGGAAAGTAACAAGATGAAGTGTTGAGTGGAAGGCAGAAATTGATGGGGCAAGAAGATGGAGCCATAGGAATTTGTGACCAGAAAAAAACAAGCATCAAGGAAAGTTTGAGGAAGAGAAACTCCAACTTCACCCTTTGCTGGGATCCTGCAAAGAGCCAAATAGTGGGTCATGGGATCTGAACGGGTCCCTGGATGGGTGGGATTCTACTTATTTTCTTTAAGCTAAGCATGGGTCTGTACTTCATTCTGTAATGGGCTGAAGCTCTAGTTGATGCACTGAGGGTCCCAAGCATGTGAGGCTAAATAGTAATTGGACCATACTCTATTAATATATATGCTTGGAGAAAGAATGGCCCCGGCCTACTCTTTGTGCAAGTCCTGATGTGTTGTATAGGAAATGACGATTTTGGTGGGTGGAGGCAGAGGGGCGGAGGGAAGCAGAGAGAGACTGCTGGCTGGCTTCTGGCTGGCTCCTTTCTTAACTCATCTGCACACATTGAGATCGTGAACTCCCCCCGCTTCACCTCCGATCCCCCTTCACCTCTGATTCTTCTTCACCTCTACTGAGAATAAAGATTGAAGATTTTCACTTAACCTGAATTCCTGACTCTGGCTGATTTTAAAATACGCGGGCATCACATCATTCTATAAGTAAAATCTGCTCCATAGCTGATAACCATGTTACCTTGATTGATATAAGGAAAATGCCCACTTTTTCAGGGAGTGTCATACATTAAAGATGCCAGTGTTCTGTACCTATAGGGGCAAATGTACTATGGAGAAATCTTCAAAGGAGCCTACTTCTTTGTGTTAAGAGGGAGCTTCTAATGACCCTTTACAATCCTGACTTCATCATTCAACTGAAACTGTTCTCTTCAAAGTTAACGTTTTGAAAAATTATAAATCTTTTGCTTACACATCCCCTAAATTTCCACTTGAATATTCCCTCCACCTTTCCCAGAGAACCGTTTTTAAAAGAAAAAACAATAAGCAAAAATGACCAATGCATCCAAAAAAATCTTAACACACACTTAGCATTTTATACCTATATCCTTTCTAACTCCTCAAAGAAATGGAAGGAGTGAAAGAACTCTGGGAGATGACTATGAACCACTACATAGAATTCCCAATCTCTCTATTTTTGCCTGCCTGCATTTTTGATTTCCTTCACAGGCTAATTGTACACTATTTCAGAGTCTGATTCTTTTTGTACAGGAAAATAACTGTTAGGACGTGTATATTTATATTGTTTTTAATTTATACTTTAACATATTTAACATGTATTGGTCAACCTGCCATCTGGGGGAAGGGATGGGGGGAAGGAGGGGAAAAATTGGAACAAAAAGTTTGGCAATTGTCAATGCTATAAAATTACTCATGCATAGAACTTGTAAATAAAAAGCTATAATAAAAAAAAGAAAGGAAAAGAAATGGGAGAAGTTATCTTCTCATATTTCTTTGCTGCCATGCTTGTTACTTAGCTACTTAACTACTGGCTAATGGCTTTTGACATATGTATGTATATATATATATATACATATACACACACACACACACATTCCATCCCATCTCCAAAAGATTGTTCCCTTTGTCATTCTAACTCTATGGCTTTATTTATCATCTCTATGCTGTTGACTATCAAATCTACCCTAATCTTGATGAGGTTTAGATTTGGGGACCCAAATGAAATTAGAGTTTCTGGTGGTCAGGGACTTAAATGAGGTCTAGTGGAAGGTTTGGGGTTCAGGGTAGGTCTCAGCGCGAGGGTGGGGAGTTTTGGGGACTCCCTTCTGGTGGCGCAGAGGTTCTCTGTAAAGAAATTTACAGACCCGAAAACCTAGATTGATAAAAGAGGTTTATTATGGGGAATGGAAGTAAGGTTAAAGTCTGGTTAGGGAAATAGGTAAAGGTAAAGAGAGGGCACCGGAAACTATTCTAGTGGACAGAGGCTCCTTGGGATGTCAAGCATGGCATAGCTGGCATGCTTGGAACCTCTGCAAAAAGAGGGTTTTAGTTTAGCTCTATTTATAATGAGAGATTTAGCTAAAGGGGTCCGTGGGTGGAGTCCCAAGTTGGATCCTCTCTGGGTTTCAGCTAGGGCTAGAATTTGAATTGAATTCAATGAATTTCAGGACTGAGCCACTCAGATAACAAAGATGAAACTTTCCTTGGAGCAGGATCCCTCCCTGAGGCAGAGTTGAAGGACATTTTCTCCTTTAAGGATTTTCAGAGTTTTGGGGTACCCTCTTCATTCCCCCCTCAAGCAGTCAAAACTTAAATTCATTTAAGGGAGAAAGGACTTGGAGCAGGGTCCCTTATTGAGGCAGAATCGAAGATTTTCTCCTTCAAGGATTTTCAGAGTTCTGGGATCCCCTTTTCATTACCCCCTCAAGCAGTCACCTCCAAATGCATGTGGGATAAAAGGGGCGACTATCTCTTCTTAACTGCTTCGAGCTGGCAAGGGTCGGAGAGATTTCGGGGGTTCATGCTATTATACCAAAGTTCCCTTTTGATGTCCTGACCTAGTTTCCCCATTGTCCTATTTAGTTATTGTGCCTCAGGTTATAACCTTTCCCTCTTAAATGTTTGATGAGATAAAAGGTCTACCTCAGTTGCTCTGCCCCAAAACCCCAGGCTATAAACATTCCCTCTTAAATGTTTGATGAGATAAAGGTTTTATATCTTTAGGTTATAGACATTCCTTCTTAAGGTTTGACAGAATAAAGGTTTATCCATTTTAGATGTCATTAGAATATCAGTAACCTCCCTCCATTGTGTCATCCTAGGGCCTCTCCCCCTCCCATTAGGTTATCCCCCATACAGGTACCTCCCCCATTATGTCATTGTTCTTGTTGTCCTATAAAAAGCTTGCTCTCTGATACTTGAGATGATAGTCTTGTCCAGCCCTGGGACCAACCATGGATGCATTTGTCCCAGTATCTCTCTCCATTTAATAAACTATTGAATTGGTCTCTAACCTCTGTCTTGCTCAGTTTCTCGGGCATTACAATGCCAGGAGGTGAGGCATGAGGTCTGGGGTTTGGGGATGGCAGCAAAGCATCTAAGGGGTGTTTGTCCCAGTCAGTCGTTCCATGTTCTCCCGGCTGAAGGGCAGTAGAGAATCCAAAGTTTGAAGCCTAGAAAAAACAGATCTGGGGATCGGATTAAAGCTGGAGTGTCATCCAGGGCTAAAATGGCAACATTTGGGAATGGGGCCTTCAGCAGGAAATGCATCGGGTCCCTTCTGTGGGCTGCCTGTAAGAATGCTGATGGCCCATCTAACAGTATGCCAAAGAAAAGTATAAGAGAAAATGCTAGGAGCAAAAGATTAGTAAAAGGTGTTAAGTAGCCTAGAGTTTAGCCCCTTCACTCTAAATTTCCAGGAAAGCTAATTTCTCCTGGGGTTGGGTCAGGGTGGCAGGGATTAAGGGTGTGGACTCAGAAGTTGGAGACAGTTGGCCTTGATATCTAGTCAAGATGAGAATGCAGTTTAAGCTCTTAGAAATCTCTTTAACTGTCTGTGGTGCCTTTTTTTTTTTTTTTTTTTTTTTAAATAAGAGAGTTGACTGACTCCTCAATCTCACCAGAAAAATAAGCAAAGATCCTGAGCCTTCCCTCCTACTATCCCCACTCTTTGTGAGGGAGGGAGGGATGGAAGAGCCAGAGGGAGTACAAAGTAGCAGCACTGTCTACTCCACTTACCAGCCCCCGAGGTGCTCAGACTGTGCTGGGATAAAAGGGGAAACAAGGCCAGACCTCAATTCCCTACCAGAGAGCAAGATGCCGGGGGGCCAGTTCAGCCCCTGTGGGGTTCGCTGTCGTGGTGGAAAGGCAGTTCCTCCTGTTTGAACTCAGGACAGAGACTGGGGTCTCCTGGGACAGTTTCCGGGGCACCTAAGGCCTAAATCTGGGGAGCACCTCTGCTCTGAGTGTCTTTTCAGGAGGCAGAAATTGCCCTGAGAATCTCAGGGTTTTTAGTTTAGGAAAACCAACAGCTGTTAGCAGCAGAGTGGGAGAAACATCCAGGGCTCAGAATGGGCTCCTCTAGTCTTGGCCTTAGTATATTGGCCTTGGAAGTTGGGGAGTGGGTCCCAGGTCTCTCATCAGGCTGGGAGTTTTTTCAGCTTTGAAAGATTTTACTGGGTGTGTTTTGGCTCTGCTGCTTTTTGTCTGAGGGCAGAAGTGTTAGTCAGTCCCAGGATTTGAAAGGAAAAAAAAACACTTTTAAAATCCAAAGGAGTGGTGGGTGGAGGGAGATTGGAATTCAGCTAACCTATTCAGAGTTCAAATTTGGAGAGTGAGTCTCAGCATTAAGAGACGGCCCAAAGGAGAATGAATCTCTAGGAATGCAGACGGGAAGTTGATCCATCCTGTCACAAGCCCCAGACTTTCCCCTTCTACAGCATCCTTCTCCAGATATCCCTAGGAAGGTGAGACAAAGAAACTTTGTCAATCTGAAGGAATTTGTCTGTCCAGGCCTCCCCTGGGGGCCAGACAAATCTGATCTCGAGTGTGCTAGGGCTCCTGGGAAGGTTCTTGCCAATGATCTCCTGGGGAATTTGAACTGTCCCCCTACTAGAGAAGGGTGATATGGTGGGCTTACCTCAGTGAAAAGGGGAAAATAAATAAATAAACCTCCTGGAAGGGCCACCAATGATGAGGGCAGGGTAGCCTGAAGAAGTATAGCAGGAATGGGTGGGACATTTCTTTGTTCTCCATTCAACAGCTCCTCACCTAATTCTAGACAGTATTCATATTCTATCGCCCCTGGGCCTTCATGCCAGAGAAACTGAGGCAGAACTATGGCACAACAGAGCAAGGGAAAAATCTGTCAGGAACCGGCTATAGAACAGAGAACGAATCTAGAGAGAGGAATCCCCACAAGGGAATTCTGCAAGCTTAGAGAAAAAGGCAACAGGAAAGACCTCTTTCCTTTAAAGGTGATCCCCGAATTGAAAGTGGTTAAGGAGTTTTCAAATAGTTTCAGTCTCTCCCTCTAACTTATTTCCTGCTGCAGTCGGGAAATGAGAAGAGAAAGAAGCCATCTTCACTCTCTTAAAAATTTAATTTGCCTTGATTTGGAATTTTACTCCCCAGCCATCCCTCCAAAAGTCCTTCTTGAAGTTGCAACCTGGCCAGGGTTGGAGCCTAGAAAAGAAACCTTTAATTGTTGGCAGGGGCATAGAATGCCAATCCAGAAAAACAGGAGAGAATGGGCTAAAAGCAAAAGGTCTTGGGACTGAGAAAATTAGGAGCGGAAAAAGTTCCCACCTGTGAGGTTGGGTGGGAAAGTGAGAGAGAGACCTAGCCTGGTTTAGCTAGGCTACTTATCTCTCCACCAGCAGCTGAGGAAAGTTTAAGCAAGTGCCCTGAGGTTTTAAGAGCAGTTTGGAATCCTCCAGTCTTTGTAAGAGGCTGTGATGGGAGGCATTGGTCTAAGGCGGAATAAGCACATCAGGTAAAGTCCCGTTTTAAAATGTATGGGACAAGCTTTAAGATGTATGGGAGAGCATGCTTCCTGAGGGCTGGAAGCTGCAGCTCTTTAAAGAGCCAGGGAAAGAGTCTGGGAGGGGCGCGGCCCAGTTGTCCAGATTCTTCTGTTGGTGAAAACTTTTATGGAGATTTGAGAAGATTAAGAGCTAGTCCCCAATCTCCCCACTGTACAGTACTCCAAGAAGAGGACAGGATAGGGACACTTAAATGGCAGGTTGCCAAACCACATGGGAGAGGAACTTGAGGGCGGGGCAGCTCATCTAAGCCCCCAAATCTTGCTGCCAGAGCGAGACCTGAAGGGGAGACCACTTACCCCTGTCCAGGGAGTAGCAGCCGTGGGCAGAGACATATCTCTAAACTCACCTCAGTTCAATGACCTTTTTCCTCGTGGCTGGAGCCTGACCATTAGAGACTCCATTGCATTTAATGGTGGAGTGGGAGAAGAGCTCAAACACGGCTCCTCTTATGTTTCTCCGGTTATCTCCCCAGAACAGATCAAAGGGAGCGCTGGCCTAGGACCCCAGAAAAGGGTGGGGTCCCCAGAAAGGCCATGTGTCTCCTTGGTCTGGGGGTGTTAAAGAGACACTTCCTCTCTTGCCTCAAGTCCCTGCCTGAGAGCAGGGCTATCTGGTGAGAGAAAAAAGATTAGAAATGCCATGAGATGCAAAGGAAGGACCTTTGTCTCTGGAAAGGATTTGGACAGAGGGAATTTCCTCAAGCAAAGGAAGGATGCTAGAGGCAGAGGTGAATCTAGATTGTGGACGGGTAAAAGCTTTTTAGTTTTCCCAAATCCTTGCAACCTCTCTTGTATCTCTAGAGACAGAGTGAGACAAAAGAAGGCCTTTTGTCAATCCACAGCAATTCCTAAAGAATTGTGCACAAGCATAGAGCTCCAACAAAGACCCAAGCCTGAGCCGAATGGCTTGGGCATCCACTGCAGGATAAAGAAAAAAGGTCTTTTACCTTGTCCAGAGGTCCGGATTTCCCGGTCCTGCTATGTCTAAAAATAGAGTCAAAATGCATGTTCTCTCCATGGGAGAATACTGCCCACAGCCCAGACCAGGCTTGGGTGCCCACTACCTTTATAGATAGGGTGAGATGAAAGAAGGAACATAGATATTCTTCCTGGAAGAATACTGCACCAACACCTCAAAACCCAAATTGGTTCTGAGTACGCTGAAAAAATTGGGGTTCCGTTCCATCACCAAATTATGTCTAGTTTTTGAGGATTTTTCCCAGTCAGGAAACCAAATGATGAGGTTTAGATTTGGGGACCCAAATGAAATTAGGGTTTCTGGTGGTCAGGGACTTAAATGAAGTCTAATGACAGGTTCAGGGTTCAGGGCAGGTCTCAGCGCTAGGGTAGGGAGTTTGGGGGACTCCCTTCTGGTGACGCAGAGGTTCTCTGTAAAGGAAATTACAGACCTGAAAACCTAGATTGATAAAAGAGGTTTATTATGGGGACTGGAAGTAAAGTAAAAGTCTGGTTAGGGAAATAATAGGTGAGGGTAAAGAGAGGAGGGCACCAGACACAGTAGGCTCCTTGGGATGCCAAGCATGGCGTAGCTGGCATGCTTGGAACCTCTGCAAAAAGAGGGTTTTAGTTTAGCTCTTTTTATAAAGAGAGATTTAGCTAAAGGAAGCCCGTGAGTGGAGTCCCAAGTTGGCTCCTCTCTGGGTTTCAGCTAGGGCTAGAATTTGAATTGAATTCAATGAGTTTCAGGACTGAGCCGACCCCACCCAGATAACAAAGATGAAACTGTCCTTGGAGCAGGATCCCTTGCTGAGGCAGAGTTGAAGGAGATTTTCTCCTTCAAGGATTTTCAGAGTTCCAGGGTCCCCTCTTCAATCTCTCTGCTGACTTCTAATTCAATTCTGATGGTCCTGTCTCTTTTCAATTGCAAGGTGATTCAGGCTAGTTCCAATGGTCTTGTGATGGAAAGAGCCATCTGCACCCAGAAAAAGAAATGTGGGGACTGAGAGTGGATCACATCGCAGCATTTTCACTTTTTTATTGTTTTTTGCTTACATTTTGTTTTCTTTCTCATTTTTTTCCTTTTTGATCTGATTTTTCTTGGGTAGCATGATATTTGTGGAAATAGGTATACAAGAATTGCACATGTTTAACCTATATTGGATTACTTGCTGTCTGGTGGAGTGGCAGTAAGGGAGGAAAAAAAATTGGAACACAAGGTTTTGCAAGGGTGAATGTTGAAAACTATGCATGTTTTGAAAATTAAAAGCTTAAAAAAAAGAAAAGAAAAATGCTCTATTGGACATTCAAAGACCTTTACAACCTAGCCCTCTCCCACCTTTCAAGTTTTCTTATACCTTTCTCTTCAATGTGTACTCTTCACTCCAATGATTCAATCCTCCTGGCTATTCCATAAATAAGACACTCCATCTTCCTAGTCCCCTATGCCTGGGGCTCTTCTCCCTCTTCTTCTCTAACTACTAATCTCCCTGGCTTCCTGTAAATCTCAGCTAAAATCCTAGCTTCTAGAGGAAGACTTCCTTAACGAGACTTAATTCCAATGCCTTCCCTGTGTTAAAGTAATTTCTATTTATTTTCTATATAGCTTGCTTTGTATATATTTGTCATCTCCCCCATTGGATCATAAGCACCCCAAGACCAAGAACTGTCTTTTTTGCCTTTTTAAAAAAATCTTCAACACTTAGCAAGAGCCTGGAATATAACAGGCACTTAATAAATGATCATTGATCAGTTGATATGTCACACATACTTTTCAATTGTCTATTTATCTAAGATATCAAACTCTTATCTGAAATATTCGATACAAAGTTCTTCCCCACCCCCCCCAGTAACTGTTTTGTTTCTTATCCTAGATGCATTAATTTTGTTTGTACAAAAGTTTTTCACTTTAATGAAAGAAAAATGATCTTTGCTACTTAAATCTATCCTTTGTCTGGTTAAGAATATAACTTCTTCCTATAATTATGAAAGGCATAGGACCTACTTTTCTTTTTAACTTTATTATGGTATAATCTTTAATATCCAGAATACATATTCATTTTGATTTTTATTATGCAATATTTCTAATTTCTGCCAGACAGCTTTCCAACTTTCCCAGTAGTTTTGTCAAATAATATTTGTGTTTTGGGGTGTATCAAATGCTGGATTATTCGGTTCCATTGTTTTTGATTCTTCCTTGTCTAGATTGTTACTGATGATCCCCTAATTGCCAAAACTGATGATCTTTTTTTTACATTTTCATCCTTCTTGACCTCTATTCAGATTTAACTTTGAGCACTTTTTTCCCCTGGATATTCTTTACATTCTGTTTGGGGGGGTTTGTTTGTTTTTAATTTGTGAAGATGCTTTCTCTTGATTCTCTACTTACCTGTGTGACCACTGCTTCTCACTGTTTTTTATTGGATCACTCTTTATATAGATTTAGGGTAAAGACCAATGAAAGTACCCCTTTAGGTTCTGCACAATGGGCTCATCTTTCCTCTGGAGCCCAAAACAACTGTGACTGTGGTAGCTTCTGATGCTGGAGTGATCCCCTTTTATCTAGTCATTCATGATTGTGGGACCCAGAGCTAAACAAATGAGGAGGGCTGAAAGCACGTGATGGGAAGGGGACCGGACAGTAATAATATGGTCATTTACTACATCCCAGGCCATTGCTAGTTGTCTTGCCTTCTGTCTTGTCCCTGAACTTTGATGATCCGGAAGAGAGACTGATGACTTTGTGCAACTCTGCCTTATTTAAATCCAATTCACGTGCAAATCCAGATATCACACCATGATGTCACTGGTCCTCTTCAAAACAAGGGTTGGACAACAACAAAAGGTCCCCACAGATCCAGGCTTGCATATTGGTTAGGGATCCAGGATGACTGGACTTTCTTGGTCCAATAATGGATTTGGAGTCAAAGGACTCAGGTTAGAATTAAATTCAGGGTCTGCAATTTATCCACTTTGTGACCTTGGGCAAGTTGTTCTCCCTCTGCCTATGTAAATTGAGTTGGAAAGTGTCCACCAGCTCTAATCCAAAGATCTTATGAACTGTTAGATTCTGTGATTCTAGATTCTGGCAAATCTCCTTCTTTCCATTGGCTTCAGGCCCAAGACACACTGCAGTGGCCTCCATATTTCTTATTTATCTGGAGAAAAGCCATACAGATTCATGCCTGGCCTAAACCCAGAACTCACTGGCTCTAATAGCAAGAAACTCAAAAGTGACCTGCTCTGGTAGCTTTTACACTAATTTGTTCTGTAAGCATTCATTATTCTCCTTTGAACTAGTCTCGTACACTACTCATAGATCAAGGACTCTTAACCTTGGATTTCTTGATAGATTTCAGAACATCCACCAAAGTGAATTGGGCAGGGAGTGAAATCACAATTATTTTTTCACTAAAAATCCATTTCTTTAATAATCCTATGTATCTTCTTCGCTTCTTCCTCATCTTCCTGCTCCTTTTTTTTCCTTCTTTTCTTTTTCTTCTTTCTCCTCCTTCTTATCCTCTGCTTCCTTTTTCTTCTTCTCCTTTTTCTCCTTCCTCCTCTTCTTTCTCTTCCTCCTCCCCCTAATTCCTTCTTCTCTTTAATCCTTCTCCTCCTCCTCCTTCTCTTCTCTTCTTTCTTCTCCTCCTCCTCCTTCTTTTCTCCTTCTATTATTTAAAACATTATTTCTGAGATAGAGAAAGAGACCTCTGCCTGTATGCAATCATCTTGAGAGAGACACCCACTAGAAGGGACACCTTTCCAACTCTGTGTCCTAGGCTCTCTCTTTCTCCCCTCTTTGTGTCTTTACCAAGCTGTATCTTTTGTTTTTGTCACCATCTCTTTGCCTCAGCTATTCACCTTGTCTCTGTCTTATTCTACTATTTATTGTATCTCTCTTTCTCTTGTCTCTGTCTCTTTTTGCCATTTTCTTTGTTTCTATTTCTCTCAGAACTTCCCATCTCCATGCTGCTCCTAATATCATCACTGCTCCTACTGCTAAAAGAGCCTAAGATAGTAGCTAAGGCTGCTTGCTCTACCTCGAGAAACCAATGAATCTGAACTTCAGGATTCAACCCATAAAACTGGTATGAGGCTGTGCTAGTCCCAGGAAAACCTTTCAGTTTCAGGCTGAGGTACCACTTACAGTTTATTGTCTGTTATCCCAGAACCCTCTGGGCTATCAAAATCAGCATCTTCTCTAAGAAAAAATGCAAAAATGCCTACCCAGGAGCTTTCTAATGAGACATGGTCTGTGTTGGGGAAGAGAAGGGTGGAGGGGACTCCTGCCAGACTGACTCTGGAGCCATCTTGGTATTCGATGAGATCCTTTAGGGCCTCGTGTTCTGGGGCATAGGATATGTACCTTGGCCAAATATCCAAGTGTCCATACCAACCTGAGTCATTATTGCACCTGGATCCAGAATGAAATAAAGAAGTGATAGTGACACATTTCCTCCAACCCCAGAAAGGTTACCTAGTCCCACCCAATTCTTCCCTCAGGGACAGATGATCTGAAACTTCAGTCCCAGATGTTCTGATTTCCTCAGGCCCTGATCTCTCTAATCAACCCAGTTGACTTGCTTCTCACCCTGGGGATTTAAACATTCTGACTCCTCTGAGAACCCATTTCCTCATCCCTATTTACAGCGTGGATTCTAATGTATGGAAAGGAAATCAAAGATTTTAAGGATGGAACGGACTTTAGGGCACAAAATAGCAGGGCCAGAAGAGACCTTTTGGAGAGACCATCTACTCCAATTAATTTTTTTTTCTCAATAGTATTTTATTTTTCCAAATACATGTAAAGATTATTTTCAGCATTCATTTTTGTAATATTTTATATTCCACATTTTTTCCCTCCTTCCCTAATCTTCCCTCTCCGCAAGAAAGCAAGCAATCTGATATAGGTTAAATATGTGCAATCCTTTTAAACATATTTCCATTAGTCATGTTGTTTATGAAAAATTATACCAAAAAGGAAAAAACAGTGAGAAAAAATAAGTGAAAATATTAGGGTTCAATCCACATTAAGTCTCCATACTTCTCCAATTAATTTTTACAAATAGGGAAATTGAGTCATAACATCACACAGCCAGGATGTAGCAGAGCCAATTCAAAACAAATCCAGAATAATCAATAACTGAGCTGGGACCCCTGGGCCAGTCTTCCCCACACCCCATATAGTGGATAACAAACTTAAACTAATACAAATCTACCAAAAATATTTTTAAAACCCCATTATTCTGAGAAGAGGACCAGAGAGACCCAGAACACACTTTAAAACAGTAAGGAATAAGCTGAAGATCAAGGTTGGGTTTTTTTGTTTTTTTTTGGCAAGAATACTTAATAAAGGTATAGTACTTTGTGATCCTCCATGAAATAATAAAAAGCTGGTGGATGTGTGATATTATAGCTCTTGGAAGCATTACAGCTTAGTTTGAGGTCTGTTTTCCTTAGAGATGCTCATCTAACCTTGACACAGTTTAGACCCCATCTGACACAGTTTTAGAACCCACTAAGGTTAGATGATACAAGAAGTGGCTGAATTCTGATTTCTGTAGCCTCAGCCAGGAAATGTCACAGATTTGACCAAATCAATCAGCCTTTAGCATTAAAAAGAGGCAGAATTCTAGGCAAGCATTTTAGTGTTCTGATGCAATCTCTCAGCAGAGGAGGGGCTTTCAGGGATGTTAAAAGATAACCAGAGCATAAATAAAAACCAGCGGAGCACAGAGTAAAAAGCCAATTAGATTACAGAATTATGAACAACCACACAACACAGGAGGTAAGGGAAGCACCATCTGTGTTAAGGCAGGGGTCTTACTGGACCAGATGTGACATACAAACTTGGAAAGTCAGACCTCGCAGGCTACAGTTGGGGGGCAGAGTATCTCAGGGCACAAGAGCAATGAGAAAGCTGGGTCTCTGTGACATTTGGAGATATCTGCAGTCAGAAAAAAAAGATAGTTTGTCACAAGCAAGTCAATTGGCCTCTATGGTGAGTGTTAGCCAGGTCTTCCATAATACACAAAAAGCAGGTTAAAAATGAACTCATAATTTTCTTCACAAACCTTTCTGGATACTAATTTTTTGTTGAGGATACTATCATTCTCACAATTTCCCAGGAACTCCTCTGGATATTAATTTCTGTTGAGGATACTATCATTCTCCCATTCTTCCAGGAACTCCTCTGGAAATTAATTTGTGTTGAGGATACTATCATTCTCCCATTTTCCCAGATTTGATACTCTCTGTCTCTCTTATTCACAGCCATAATTAGAAATTCTTATTTCTTAGGAAAGCAGCAAAAAAGATGACCTCAAATAAACTTTTATAAACAAATTCATTTGCATGGGAGTTAAGAGGAGAGGAACTCAGAGTCTAGGACATCACCCTGTAGGGAGGAGAGATATTCCAGGAAAGTATGAGGTCACTGCTGGGAAGGGAACACAGTGGGGCTGGAGGGAGCTGGGAAAGATCTCATCTAGGGAACAGCTACCATGGGAGGAAGCGGGCCATCTGGTAACTTCCTATTTTAACAAAATCTTCTTGCTCCTTAAGTGCTAAACTCAGCTGTTTTTACCTGCTGAAAAAATCTAAGTTCTTTCAGTAATCCTCTACATTTCAGTATCCTGGAGCAAAGATACAGTCACCTTCAGAGAATATATTATTGGCAAGAGGAATGATTTGAAGGGTAGTTTTTCCAAACCGGAAGGAGGAACTGAAGGATCATGGCTATGACAGGAGAAGTCTAGGATTTTCTGCTTTCTACAGAGAAGGAAGGGATACAGAACAGATATGTACTAGCAATAAGCTGAGAGCAAGGCTATTTAGTTTGCTTCTTCAAACTAAATAACTATGAGCAGTTGCATCCTTCTCTGTGTCACTGAACCTCTTATGGAATGATCTGCCCGCACAGAATTTGCCATTTCAGTGGGCATATCTGTGGGGCAAAGGGTAAAATTATCTCCTTTCTACTATCTCTTCATTGCCTGATCAAGAGGAATTAATAAACTCGAGTTTCCTGTTTTGTTTATAATTTGCTCATTTTCTCTCATTTTTATAAGGGGTTTTGTTTCCAGATAAAGATAAACTAATTTTTGTTGTATTCTGAGTCAATGTTTAGATAAAGGAATGAATTCAGGGAAAAAGAGGAACTAAGACAAAATCCTTAGATTTAACTTTTGAGTTTGTATTAAGCTTCATTGATAAATAAACAAAAATAGGTCTCATATGCAAAATACTTTGCAAACTGTAAAACACTCCATAAATGTTAGCTATTATGATTCCATAATTATGGCTTTGCTCTCATCCCCATATTTAATCTATTTCCAATTGATATTGGTTTTATTCAGGGCAAGGGCATGATTTTGAACTCCAAAATGACAGAGACTTGTCAAGACAAGGAGGAGAATGAAGGCAGATTGGGCCCAGTCCTTTCAATAAGTAAGAATATCTGAGAGGCTTTTGATCTGATTTTTCTTGAGCAGCATGACAAATATGGAAATAGGTTTAAAAGAACTGCACATGTTTAATCCATATCAGGTTGCTTGCTGTCTTGGGGAGGGGTGGGAAGAAAGGAGAAAAATTTGGAACGTAAGGTTCTGCAAAGGTGAACGCTGAAAACTATCTTTGCATATATTTGGAAAAATAAAATACTGTTAAATCTGAAGCATTTATTGTATAACATTGGCTCCTTATGACCTCCAGAATAAAATTTAAAATAGTGACACTTACTTGGGCTGTTGCTCGACTAAGACACTCCATCTGAATCAGGCCATTGTTACTGGCTGTCCCCTTTGCCCAGAATTCTGTTGCTCCTCCTCTCTGACTCCTGGCTTCCTGGGCTTCTTTCAAACCCCAGCCAAAATCCCACCTTCTGCACCTTTCAATAATTATGCCTTCCTTTTCTTGTTTCATTATCTCCAATTTATCATGTATCTGGATTGTTTGTACTAGTTCTCTGGTAGTGTGTTTTCTCCCCAAGACTGTGAGCTCTTCAGATCAAGGATTATTTTTTGCCTTTCTTTGTATTCTCAGTTCTTAGCACCATACCTGGCACATAACAGGCAATTAATAAATGCTTCTTGACTAGTTGACTATTTTGTATTAAAGATAATTTTACAGGTCCTTCCTACATGGATTGTGATTTATCTAATCCCCTAACAGTGTTCACAATGCTTCTATACAGATAAATCATTTTCTGAAAAGATGAATTGGAATGAGATCTGAACCAATGGGATAGCTATGGGTGGAGATGGATACAAGATATATATACAGTTGGAAAAACAAAACTTTTTTTTTAATACTGGAGAAGGAAGAATTACATTTTCTGAATTATGTAGAACCCTGTATTAGACTCTGTGATGGCTATAAAGATGAATGAACAATGGATACCTCTTTCATCTCATGCAGTTCATAATCTGATGGGGGGGAAATTGGAGGCGAACAACAATAACTATAATGCAAAATAAAATATGATACAAGCCTAACCAAAGCACAAACTACTATTGGCAAAGTATTTATTTCCACCTAGGGAAGAAAGACTAAATTACAATATTCATGACCTTCACTAAACTCAAGAATTAAGATTAGTTGAACAAAGAGGACCTGAATTTGCCCATGATTCCAGGGTTTTTTCAGATATTGGAGAAGGGAAGTGAGAAACCTGTTGTTTTGTTGTTTTATTTTGGCACTTTATGTATCAATTTTATTATTAGTTCCTTAGTTTATTTGCTAGTTCCTTAGTTCAATCTATTAGGCTTTATCTGATCATCATTTTCAAGGGTTGTTTATCCCTCTACTTTCTCTCCCACTCTTGAATGTTTGCCTCTCAGTTCCTTAGTTTCTTTTCCTTTATATAGTCTCTTCTGCTGCTGGGGAGGTAGCAGTTCATTTGGACTGAGGTATCTATGAGGGTATCAATTAGCCAGATAGTCTCAGCTTTTCAAAACCTGGTTGAACTTTAATACACAAGAGCTTCCAAACTGGAATTCCACAAATCAACATTCTTGGGTGTGAACCTTCTGTGAGATGCATACAATATCAAGCTTTTTATTTGATGGATGTTTTCACAGCTCAAAATACAGGCTCTTAATGCATGAGTTTAAAGTAAAAATTTCCAGAACCGCTATTAATCTTGAGTAGTTTCAGAAAATCCAAATACTTATCACTTCTCTTCTCAATAACCCGATCCCCTATCACACACGTGTGTGCACATGCACATGTGAGCGCACACACACACATCCCTGTACATATATATGTATAAAATATATAGAAGTTTATGTTGATTTAATTTTATATAAATATACACATATATACATACATATACATATGTGTATTATGTATATGTATATATTTATATTTATATTACTTCATCCTCCACAATAAATGTTAGGGCCAAAGCTGCAATTATTTTTATGGTGATCTTTTTGGAAATACTTATCACAAATACCGAAATACAAGATGACCAAATGTTCCACAAAATGACATTTCTTGCTGTTTTTGAATGCATGCTAATGTAAACTCCATCAACTCTTGTATTTTCTTCTTTAAGGAAAACCTACAAGCCATCCTTCCATTTAGCTACAATTACTTTATACCTTCTAATTTCATTAATCGAGAGAATATCAATGTTAATGTCATTCAATTCTTCCATTATTGTGTCAATTCTTAGTCACTAGACTGATTTCACATTTATGGAAACTATAATGAAATTAATGTCTATAGACAGTCAAAAATTGTGATTTTTAAAAACCATCTTCAGCCTCTTTTTTTTTTTTTTTTTTTTTTTTTTGCTACTTCACTATAAATAGTTATCCACCATCATTGCTTCTGATTCCTCCCTTGTCATTCTCGTCTTAACTTTTTGCAGCCAGGTTTCTGATCTTACTATTTAACCAAAACTGCTCTTTCCAAAGTCACCAAAGATTTCTTCATTAAGAGATTTTAAAAAGAGGCTTTTACTATTGTAAAGTCTGTAGGTTTTTTTTTTTTTTCTTCCATCCTAAGCCTTTTTGAACTCTTTGCAGCATTTGAGACTTAACCATTTCCTTATTGTTCCTTTCTATCTGGGTTTTTGTGACTTTATTTTTTGCTTCTTTCCTTAGATGGCTGACCATTTCTTCTCAATGTCCTTTGCTGGATTCTCATCCACATCATGCCTCAACTTCTTCTTTTTAAAATAATACCTTTTATTTTTTTTAATAGATGCAAAGATAATTTTCAACGTTTGTTCTTGCAAAACCTTGTGTTCCAAATACCTTTCTCTCACCCCCTTCCCTAGACAGCAAATAATGCAATATGTGTTAAACATGTGCAATTCTTCTATATATGTATTTCCACATTTATCATGCTGCATAAGAAAAATCAGATCAGAAAGAAAAAAAAATGAGAGAAAACAAAAAGCAAGCAAACAACAAAAAGGTGGAAATACTATGTTGTGATCCACATTAAGTCCCTATAGTCCTTTTTTTGCATGCAGATGGTTCTCTACATCACAAGTTTATTGGAATTATGCTTTAACTCCTAATTAAGGGTGTACCATTAGACTTTGTCCTGTGCCCTCTTCTTTCTTCTCTGTGATATCATTTGTTCATATGGGTTCAATGACCATCTTTATGCTGATAACTCTTAGATATTTCCATCTTTAGTTTCTCAGGTTCTAGTTCCATAATGCCAACTTCCTACTATTTAAAACTGGATAGCCTGTAAAAATTTTATTTTATTCGCCAAGGAAATTAGGGTTAAATGACTTGCTAAGGGTCATACAGTTAGTAAGTTCTCTCCTGATTGAATTTCTAAGTTAGACTTTGTCTAAGATCAATGATTACTAGCCCTACTTTTTTTCCCTAGAAAATTCTACTCCTGATCCTTGTGGTAGAGTATCTATTTTTCTCTTATTTTCTAACCCTGCTAACTCTTCTACTTTAATTCTGCTCCTTTACTTGCCTTGTTATTACTTAATTTCCCCCCAGCCATGGATCCTTCCCTTATCTTCTTACTCTATCCTTTCCTTCCCTCTTTTATCCCATTCCCATTAATCTACACACTTTATCCCTTTAATCTAAACACCCTTCTCTCCTCCCACCTTAATTTATGCTACTCTTCCCCCCTTTATCCCTTTCCCATTAATTTATACACCTTGTCCCACTACATAACCTTCTGTACTCAATCATAAATTATCCTTTATCCCTTGCCCATTAATCTACACAACTTGTTCCAAATGCCAAAAATTTACATATTCTTCCATATCTCACCCACCTTATCCTATTCCCTTCTCCCATCTGTTTCCCCTCATTTATTTATATATTTTGGAAGGTGCTATATCCTTCATGGTGTGTGTGTGTATATATATATATAGATAGATAGATAGATAGATAGATAGATAGCTAGATATAGATAAATAGATATATATAGATATAGATCTAGTGTGTGTGCCTATTTAACCCATTTCTGATGTGAGTAGATTTTCAGAACTAGTTCTTCTCCCTGCTCTAATGCCTCTGTGAATATTCTTCCTCTGCACTTCATTTGTATAACAATTATTATTTTTTACCTTTTCCCAAACAGTTTACTTTTTAAGGTCAGGTCTTAGACAATTTTGCCCCAATCTTTGTTTTGAGCTACCCAGTTACTATATCAATCTTAAACATATGGTATACATTTCCATGTAAAAAACATAAACAATTTGTCCATGTTAATTAAGTTCCTTGAAATTAATCTTTGATATTGGTTCTTATATGTTAAATTTCCTATTAAGTTCAGCTTTGGTTGAAAGTTCTGAAAGTCTACAAGTTCATTGAATGTCCATTTTTTTCATTCAATAATATGGATAATTTTGGTGGATATAATATTTTTGGCTGCAGACCTAGTTCTTTTGATGGCTGGTATATATGATTCCAAGGCCTGTGGTCTTTTATTGTGGCTGCTGCTAAGTACTGTACAATTGTAATTGTAGCTCCAGCATATTTGAGTTTTTTCTTGTTTCTTGAAAAATTTTCTCTTTGATCTCTAAATCTGGTAATAATATTCCTATGTTTTCCACAACTGATTTTTTTGAGGTGGTGATTGATGGATTTTTTCTATTTCTACTTTCCCCTCAAGTTGTATCCCTCCAGGACAATTTTCTTGGATCATTTCTTGCATTATTGTGTCAAAGTCCTTAATTCTGATCACAGCTTTCAGGTAGTCCAATTATTCTTTTATTTCTCTTCTTGATTTGTTCTCCATATCTATTGATGTTTTTTAAAGATGTTTCATGTTCTTTTTTATTTTTTTTTATTCTTTACATTTTTTTTCTTGGTCTTTTATAGCTTTATTGGCTTCTACTTGCCCAATTCTATTTTCTCTTTCTTTCTTTAGTGAGTGAAATTTTGACAATGCATTTATTTATTTTTGTTTTTTAAAATAGCTTAATTTTCCAAATACATGCAAAGAGTTTTCAACATTCACCTTTGCAAAATCTTGTATTCCAAATTTTTCTCCCCTTATCCCCACCCTTTCTCACATTTCTTTAAGTCAGCAAGCAATCCAATATAGGTTAAACATTCAATTCTTCTAAACATATTTCCATATTTGTCATACCACACAAGAAAAAATCAAAAGTAAAAGAAAAAAACACAAGAAAAAAATAACAAAAAGTGAAAATCTTATGCTTTGATCCATATTCAGTTTCCATAGTTCTCTCTCTGGTTTTGGATGATTCTTTCCATCACAAGTCTATTGGAATTGCCTTGAATTACCTCCTCAATTCTAAATTTCAAAGAATTATTTTCTTCTTTAAGTCTGTATCTCTTTTTCTAGTTGGTTATTTTTTTTTTTCATAATCTTTTTGGGTTTTTTGGATGGTTTTATTTACTGATTTAGCTTTTCCTCATTATCTCTCATTTGATGTTTAAATTCTTTTTTGAGTTCTATAAATTTTCTCTGGGCAGGGAGCCATGTCACATTATTCTTTGGGGCAGAAGAAATTTTTTTTTACTTTACTGTCCTCCTCTAAAGATGAACCCAGATTTTCCCTATTCCCATAGTAAGTTTCTATGGTTGTATTCTTTCTTCATTGCTTGTTCATTTTTTAAAAATGAGATGTTAGTGTAATTACCTCTAATCTCAGGGTGCAGGGGATGGTGCTTCTAGTTTCATTTCAGCTATCCCCTCTGACCTGGAACCCTAAACTAAAAGCTCCCCCCTCCTGCAAGTCCCCGCAGCCAGCAGCCTTTCTCCCCTCTCCCCTCCTGCACTCACTGCATGTGCTGGCTCCCAGGATCACATCTCTGAAGCCCATTTGGGCCTGGTGTTCCTAATCTGTTGAAATACTTCCAGTATGCCCTAATTCCTCACTTTGTCCTGGAGGTGAAGGTTTCTGTGGTTCCTGCTGAGGCTGTAGCCAAAGCCAGTTAGTCCCAGGTGACCCTGTTGGTTCAGCAGGAGCTAACCTGGAGGTGTTTACACTTCAGGTGTGTTAATCCTTGGCCTGGGGTTTTTCTTTGGCTCTTCTTGGGTTGTACTGGAAGATACCTGTTCTTCCCCTAGTCTATGTTTGCCCTGAAGTACAAATTTCCTCTGTCGGTGGGTATTATCTTTTCAATCATCTGGATCCCAAACCTTAGTATCTTTCACTTATCATTTATATTCATGCATACACTCATTCATATACACGTGTGTATGTATATGTGTGTATATAAAACCTGTTGTCAAATCAATCTCTCCTCTATATCCCAGTTTCTAAAACTTGAGTCTTGTAACTAAATATGGGGGTTATGAAATTATGATTTATTATCAATAAATATTTGATTTATATATTTATTTTATATACCTATATACCTGGGGTCATGTAAAAAAATTTTAGGCAAAAAAATGGTTGCAAGTGGAAAAGATTTAAGAAGGCCTGCCTACACAATTGCCAAAATTATTTTTCTAAAGTATAATTCTGACCACATCAACTAACTGCCTCCTTTCTACTGGTCAATAAGCTTTGTGACTCCTCTCTATTATTAGGTTCAAGACCAAATATCTTTACAACCTGATTCTACTTGACTTTTACGATCTTATAGATTTCCCCCACAAACATACACACCCAGAATTGACTTTCTTAGGGGTTCTCATACAAGATATTTCATATCTCACCTCTACTCCATTGCAATATCTATCCCTGAAGGATGCAAATGGACTCTTAGCTCGCTTCAGCTTTTCAGAATTCTTAGTAACTGTCAAGAGTCAACTGAAGGGATACTTCATGAAACCTTTCCTAATTCCATCAGCTGCTTAGTGACTCTCCTAAGCCCAATTCCCAATTGTATAAAGGGGTAAATCAAACATTTACCGATAATAAATCAAAAAGAAATTTATTTTAAAACAATTTTTGGAATTCATATAATTTCCCCATTTATTAAAGGTGAAAGCAAATTTGCATACTAATGAGACAGATGTTTATTTCTTTTTATGTAAAGAATTAAATAAGTGAGTCAGTCAGTGAATAAAAATTTATCAAATACCTACTATAAAGAGCCATCTCTGGATACAAGAGAGTTATCCCTAGCAAATAAACAAACCCTAAGAACAGGACTTCTAGGTCCTTTGGTCCCAGGAGCTGTGAGGTACCTTTGTCACATGTAGCTAGAGATGGGCTTCATTACCATTGTTCTCTAGGTCTGAGTCCATCCTTCACATGACCCTATTCATTTATGGGAGAATACATCCCAGTCACCGAGCCCATGTTTTATAACAACTGTTTTTATCATCTATGTTACTAAATGTCTTTGTAAGAGTTAATTGTGTATGTTAGTCAATTAATAATGGAAAGCACACTGGAGGGAGGCAGTGATTTGCAGGAAAAATGTGCCCTGGATTTGAAGTTAGAAATTCTAGGTTCAAATCTTAGTTCTTCCATTACTACCTATGTGGTGCAGTGCTTAGAGAGCTGGGACTGGTGTCTGGAAGAACTGAGCTCAAATGTGGTCTCAGATACTTAGTAGTATGATCCTGGGCTAGTAACTTTATCCCTGTTTGCCTTAGTTTCCTCATCTCCAAAATAGGGATAATATCACCTATTTCCCAGGGTTTTTGAGAGGATCAAAGGAGAAAATAATTGGAAAGTGCTTTTCACAGTGTCCACCACATAGAAATCACTATTCAAATGTTAGTTACTATTAGATGAGCAGTGGATTTGGAATCAGATAGATTTAATGTTTAACTCCAATCTCAGGCTCATAATAGCTGTGTAACTCTGAGCAAATTACTTAACTCTCTTGCCTCCATTTCTTTATCTGTACAATGAGAATAATGCTAATACCAAACTCCCAGGATTGTTGTGGGGACCAAATGAGAATATATTTGTGAAGTACATAGTTCAGTGCCTGGCATGTGGTAGGTATTTAACACATGCTACTTCTTTGTTTCTCTTGTCTGTGAAAGGAAAGACTAAACTCTGAATTCTTTTCCTATTCTAAATCTAAGTGCAGAGCCCTGTGTTAGATTATAGGGTAGATATAGGGCCCAGTAGGCTGGAACTTAGTAGTGGGAGAAAACGAATACTTCAGGGACCCATTATTTTATCTTTTCACTGATTTAGATTGAAATTCCACTTCTTTTTTTATGAGAGGCTGTAGTGGGAAAAAAAATTACTCTTCACATGGCTAAACCTCTACTTATAAGAGACACTCTTTCCATTACTGATCCTGTGCTTTTTAAGTCTTTCCATATTTGTAGCAGGAAGTTGTGTTCCAAAAGCCTTGCTTCTGAGGATCTAGGATCCCCTTTATGCTGTGATAAGGACTCTAAGGACAAATAACTATAAAGATAATAATAATCAACAAATAATAAATTATATGTATCCAGTGCTTTAGGAATTTATAAAGCATTTAAAGTAGAAAAGCTGTTTTCCTCGCCCAATCCTGTTGGGCAGCAAGTACAAGGATTAGAATCTCCATTTTACAGTTGAAGGAAATGAAATTCAGAGATGTTATGACATCTCTGAGTCAGGAAAGTATCAGAGTCAGCAGTTTAAAACAAAGGTCCTGGGAATCTAAACACAATGCTTTTTCTTCTAGACTAGGGGACTCCCTACTGAACTCTGAAACCCATTACCTCATTTCCTGGGTGATTGTGAGGCAGAAATTCAGCTCTAATCTCTATCCAGTGCAGTCTAGGAAGGAAGTACAAATCAAAGTAAAGCATGGAATTGAAACACACTTGTATAACAAATAGCAGGCAAAACCAGGTAGTTAAGTCCTCTACAGACAAATGAGAAGGCTCTTTCTTGAACTTATGAAGGTTCAATAGGGAAAAGAAAAACATTCTCCTTAGGGAATTCATCATTAAGATCAAGGTGTCAAACACAGGACCCATATATGAGTATAGGGGAAACTGATCAAAATGAGTTAGGAAATAACAGCAACAAAAAAGAAAAAACAATAAAACTGACAATATTATATTTTAAAATTAAGTCAATATACAGCCCTTCTAGTTGAGTTTGACACTATTAATCTAATAAGATAGTCAAACACTGGGCCTACTCCTAAGTGCAACTCAGACCAGATTAAAATGTCAATGTAATTGAAATCTAAGACAAGGGTGGTGTTCTTAACCTGGGATTCAGAACAATTTATTTCCTTTGTCATCCTATGTATTTTATTTTATGCATTTAAAAAGATGATTCCAAAAAGGGATCCACAGCTTCTTTAGGCTCCAAAGGGGGTCAAGAACCCCATTCCAAGATATGAGAAAGTTGTCTAGTCTGTATTGTATCCCTCAATCTGGGCATCTGCAGCTGTCATTGCTGAAGTTCTACTTCTCTTTACCATTGTGGAAGACCCTTTTCTGCTACTGCTACCTCTTTTTTTCCTTCCACTGAAACTCTGCCCCAATTTATCCCTGTGATAAATTACATTTGTATAATATCTTAAACTTTGAAAAGTGCTCTTTATACATTTGTATAATATCTTAAACTTTGAAAAGTGCTCTTTATAATGTCATCTTATCTAAGGAATAGATAAATAGATTTTTGGGCTCGGTACAACAGATATGTCTGAAACCGAAATTTGTCAAGTTTGAGTGACTTGGCCATGGGCACATAGCAAGTAGATAAATATCTGAGGAAGGAGTGGCTGGTTTGCTCCTGAGATGACTACTCTTGTCATTGTTATTGTTGTGACAGTCAGGTATTAATCAAATTCTTCCTGCCAACCTTTCATGGACTTGGAGCTCTGCTTCAAAGTACCTAAAAGGGCTGCTCAGACAGAGGTGAATTCCCGTCATGCTCCTTCTGGACAGATGGCCCCCTTTTCCTCGTGCTCACCTCCATCCAGTGAATGGTTTTCTTTCACTTTACTCCACCCTCAGAGGGAAGGTGTTAGTTGCTTCCTCACACCATCTATACTCACAGGCCATATCCTTTTTTTTTTTTTTTTTTTTTTTTAATGTGATGATCAACTGTGATGAAATTGGGTCTTTCCCCTTTTTTTTGTTATTTTTTTTTATTAAAGCTTTTTATTTTCAAAACATATACATGGATAATTTTCAACATTCACTCTTGCAAAACTCTGTTCCAATTTTTTTTCTCTCTCCCCCCCACCTCTTCTCTAGTTGGCAAGCACTCCAGTATAAGCCAATTCTTCTATATATATTTCCACAAATATGTTGTACAAGAAAAATCAGATCAAAAAGGAAAAAAAAAATGAGAAAGAAAACAAAAATGCAAACAAACAGTAACAACAAAAGTGAAAACGCTATGTTGTGATCTGCACTCGGTTCCCACAAAGAGATCTGGGTGCATGTCTCTATCACAAGATTGGAATTGGTCACAATCATAAATCCCTCCTATCATTTCTTGCGTATATTCCAACAATGGCTCTGCCACATTAAGAAGGCAACGGAATAAAGCGATAGGGTGATAGGTGACGGAGAGCATCTGCTGCGAGCTTCTACGAGGAGTCCTAATGCTGCGGCTTTTAACTCCTTTACATGCTCCTTCCCCCAAAATAATACCCCAATTAGCCAATCAATAATTGGGCACTTCTTTCCAGTTAGGCACCGCACTGAGCGCTGAGGCTACAAGAGGAGATGAGTCTCTGCCTTCAATGAGTTTACAATCTTTTTTTTTTTTATATTTATTTATTTATTTAATAGCCTTTTATTTACAGGTTATATGCATGGGTAACTTTACAGCATTGACAATCGCCAAACCTCTTGTTCCAATTTTTCACCTCTTACCCCCCCAGCCCCTTCCCTAGATGGCAGGATGACCAGTAGATGTTAAACATATTAAAATATAAATTAGTTACACAATAAGTATACATGACCAAAACGTTATTTTGCTGTAGAAAAAGAATCAGACTCTGAATTATTGTACAATTAGCTTGTGAAGGAAGTCAAAAATGCAGGTGGGCATAAATATAGGGATTGGGAATTCAATGTAATGGTTCTTAGTCATCTCCCAGAGTTCTTTCTCTGGGCGTAGCTGGTTCAGTTCATTCCTGCTCCGTTGGAGATGATTTGGTTAATGAGTTTACAATCTAAGAAGGAACCAGCCAGCTGCAGATGCCCAGATTGAGGGACGCAATACGGACTAGACAACTTTCTCATATCCTGGAATGGGGTTCTTAACCCCCTTTGGAGCCTAAAGAAGCTGTGGATCCCTTTTTGGAATCATCTTTTTAAATGCATAAAATAGAAATGGAAGGCAGCGTATCCCGGTCCTGGGGGCACGATGCCTACTCCCTGTCCCACGTGACGCCCCCAAGGCCTGGCGCCAAGGCAAGGAGCCGCTTCCAAAGGGAGGAGAGCTTTTTGACTGGGCAGGAAGACTCTGGCTAAGAACTGATCCCGCAGGAGCAGACCTGCTTCCAAGCCGGGTTTTGTGCCAGCTCAACTTGTTGAGCCTCAGTTTCCACGGAAGCGTGCCAGCCCTGATGCCTCATGGGATTATTCTGTGGCCTCGAGCTCTCGGGAGGGGAGGGAGACTTGAGGACTTGGGAGGGGAGGGAGACTTGAGGACTTGGGAAGGGAGGACTTGAGGACAGATTTGGCTTAGTTTCTTCCAGGGGCTGAGGAATAGAATGATCTTTCAGTCCCTCTTCACCCGGGTACCACTTAACCCCCTTGACGTAGAAGATCTAAGTTCACCTTACATCGGCAGCGGCCCGCGCTACTGTAAGGCTCCGTCCCGGAGGGGGTAGGCGGGGCCTAGACCTGGCTCTCGTCTCTGATTGGTGGCCGCAGTTTCAGCCTCGCTGTCACTCTCCCCGGCACCCCTTCTCGTCAGTGTCAGTGCCTCCTCCCGGCTCAACCCCGCGCCGAGGGCCGCTTCCCGTCGCGAGGGCTGCCGGGACAGTTTCAAGATGGCGGCGACGCTCCGCGCCGTCCCGGGTCTTTGCCAAGTGTTCCATTCATTTCCCCGCTGCTGAGTTGGTCCAGGGAGAGGCGGGAGAGGCCGAGGGCCGGCGGGGAGGGCGTAGGAGGCACGTCGGGCCCGGGGCTGGCGCCGGGAGCTGCGGGGCCTCCCGCCGACGGGCCACCATGGCCACCCTGGAGAAGCTGATGAAGGCGTTCGAGTCCCTTAAGTCCTTCCAGCAGCAACAGCAGCCGCCGCCGCCGCCTCCCCAGCCGCCCCAGGCGCAGCCCCCCCAGCAGCCGTCGCAGCAGCAGCAGCAGCCGCCGCCGCCGCCGCCGCCGCAACCCGGGCCGTCCGGGGTGGAGGAGCCGGCTCACCGACCGTGAGTGGCTAGCGCCGGCCGGGCGGGGGCAGCGCGGCGCCCCAGCCCCTCCCGGGACCCCTTTGGGGCCGCCCTTTGACCCTCGAGGAAGTGGGACGGGTTAGGGGTTCCCCTCCCCCCGCCCGGGGGGAGGGCGGCCTGAGCACCTGTTGTCCGGGCTCGGGGACAACTCTGGAACCCCAAAAGAGGGAAAATGGGGAGAAAGTCCTCGTCCCAACGCACTACCAATCTGAAGGGGCATCGGGGGGGGGGCCCGCCGTCGGACGCGGGGATCGTTCACTCCGTCACCCTCGCCCGCGGCTCCCTCATTCTACCCCCTTCCCTGGCCTTCAGTTAAGCGGGGAGCAAGGGCTCCCTTACTGTATTCCCTTTCCGGGCTGGGGCTCCCCTTGTCCTGTGGCGGATCCCGGAACCGACGTCTTGGAAATGGACCTGTTTCTCTTCCCGTTAATTTCCTAGAAGACTTAAAAAAAAAAAAAAGTGTCCACAGTCCCCATCCCCCGGCAGCCAGCTCCTCTGCTTCAGCCGGAGTCCTTGTCGCTCTTCGGAGGTTGTGTGAAATCTGGAAGTGGGGCCAGTGAAAAAGGGTGATGTGGGGTTAGTTGTTCCACATTTAGAAAGCTCGCGCCGTGGGTCCTCGTGGGGGCGGGAGGTGGGGCGAGGGATGCCCAGGAGGGTGTTTGCAGAGAGAAACCTCCCAGTGACGGTTTCGTTACTAAATGCCAGTGTCTGGTCGGGTCAGTATGATGATGGTGAGGAGGAGGAGGAGGAGGAAGATGATGATGGTGAGGAGGAGGAGGAAGATGATGATGGTGAGGAGGAGGAGGAAGATGATGATGGTGAGGAGGAGGAGGAAGATGATGGTGAGGAGGAGGAGGAAGATGATGATGGTGAGGAGGAGGAGGAAGATGATGATGGTGAGGAGGAGGAGGAAGATGATGATGGTGAGGAGGAGGAGGAAGATGATGATGATGATGACGGAGTCCCAACTTGTTACCTTCCGTGTGGATCTGTCAGAATTTGAATAAGCTGTACATAACGATAAAAATGAGATTTGAACTAATTCTTAGTCCAGGAACTTTAACTTTGAATAAAGGAGAGAATAGTAGTTTGGAAAAATTGCCTAAAGTCCATTACAACCCCCTTCCTCCCCAACTTGGAAAAGAAATAGTTAAATTGTTACAAGATTAATAAGGTAGTCTTGAATTCATCTTCCCTGTCTTATTTGGAACTTGTTTAAACTTGGCACATATGATAATTCTGAGATGCAAACTCCAGAAACGTGTCCATTTGAATGAATGAAAAAGTATTTTAAGTGTTCAGTCTATCAAGCAACTGAGGAAGCAGATAGAAAAGTGGCAGTCTCTGTTCCCGACGAGTTCACATTCTAACATGGGAAGGCAACACATAGAGGAAAAAATAAATAGGGCTGAGCTTCATTAATGTCATTCTTGTTTGCTACTCTATTCTTGAAGACTATGTATTTCATTGAAATAAATATATAGTCCACAATGAAAACTGAAGACTTGATGTGAAATTTTGGCTTGTTTTTATCAGTAAGGGTAAAGATGATGTCAGTGAATATTGACTTGAATATAGTCTTTTAACTTTATAGTAATATCATTGTAATTAATATGAAAATAATTCTGCAGAATTATTTTCATGCTTTTTCATATTGTAAATTTTTGTGTCTTCACATAAATCTTATCTTCCTTAGAGAATCTGCCCAATGTACTGGGAACTTGACTTTGGTTCTTTTAGTGTCTAAAGATACCAGGGGAGAAGTGTAATTATCATTTTTGGTCTCTCTGTTTTGTCGTATAATTAGCCCAACTTTTTGTCCTGGTCACTGATGTCACCTTAAAAAAAACTATTTAAATTAAAAGTTTATTTTTACTATAAAATTATTTTTCCATAGATACAAAACATTTCAATATGGAAAAAAAAAAAAACAAGAGGTTTGTTTATGAAGTGGAATTTCCATTATGGTCAATATACTGTGAAAAATAATATTTATTAAATTTAACAAAATAGTAATAAATTACCCAGCTTGTATCCCCTTCAGAGTTTTGTTTTCTTCTGTATATTTAAAAATGTTAGATTGATCCTCTTTTCTATTTTTGCATCTTTTTTCACCAAGACTTCTGCCTTCAGAAGATGAAGCTAGTCAAGTTTAGAGAAGCCAGCCTAACAATAATTAGTTGGCCGTAAACCTTTTGGAGTAACTTCTTCCCCAAAGAAAAGCCTCACATGTAACAACAGACTAGTCAAGTAAAACACATCAATACATTGACCATGTCTAAAATTGACTCATTCTTCACCTCTAGTCTATCACCTTTTTTCTTGTAAATGTAGCATTCTTCTGAAGTCGTGATCTTTACTTGATTCAGAGTTCTGAAGTCTTTCATTGTTTTCCTTAATATTATTGTAATAATCGTATATATAGGTTTTGGTTTTACTCATTTCACCCTGTACCAGATTCTAGAAGTCTTACCAAGTTTCTCTGAATCTGTTTTGTTTGTTTTTTCTCATACCACTGTGTTTTCCTATTACACTCATGTACCATGATGTGATGAGCCATTCCCTTGATCAGTGTGTTTGCAGTTTTTTGCTACAAGAAAAAGTGCTGGAATAATTATTTGTTCATAGGAATTTTTTCCTTCAATCTTTGTCCTATTTAGGGTATATGCCTAATAGTGGTATTGCTAGATCAGAGAATACATACATACATACGTGTGTGTGTATTTATTGATATTTTAAAATGTAGTTGGATTAGTTCATTGTTTGTCCTTTGTTCTCAAAGAGGACTGTGACATCAGGGAGGTCATGCCATGACCTGCAAGTGAATTGAATTGAAGTGAGGCAGGGCTGAAGTTATAGTTCCATCAACAGTGCATAATGTTCCTGTTCTTCCATAACTCCATCAATGATTTCAATAACTTTGTGTCATTCTTATGTGAGGTAGAATCTCCAAGCTTTAAAAATTATTTTTCATATTGAAATCATTCATTGCTAGTAATATATTATTATAGTCTCTTTATACCCACCATAAATTTTTCCATTGCCATTAGGATTACTTAGAATTTGATTCTTCAAAGGTTTTGGCATATCATGATTTATAGACACGAGTTATCATTGTTGATGTTAAAGGGAAAGATATTTGTAGTTGTAAGCAATTTGGAATACTTGATAGTATCTCAGGTGTGAACTTGGCCGATCTCCTCATGTTCAATTTTGGACACAGTCATTTTTTATCATAATTGGTGTTTCAAGTTCTGCATGTTGATGGGTTGTCAGTCTAGCTTTATGCTTTAGACTGAGTAGTCCATGTTTTCCATCAACTTTTGTTTTTCCGATATGGATGGTTAGAATAACTTTTTTTTTTACATTTTTCTAGTTTCCCTATGGAGGCTCTCAGATGAGGATTCTTTTGATCTTGATATAGTTAGTGTGATGCCATGTACAAAATGACTTACAGTGCACAGCTTTAAAAGTAAGATTTTGCCATGCAGAAATGTGCCAAATTAAAGGAAACCAAATAAATAACGAAATTTTAGAATGGCAAACTAGAATCTTTTTAATTCTTATCATTATCCTTAATTCTACAAACTTTGAAGCAGTGTAAACTAGACCTCTGGGGTGGGGCTTCACCCGAAAAGGTGAGACTGAAACTTCCCTTGCTTTATGGAAATTTATATGGGCAGGGTGGGGGTGGGGGTGGAATACAGCTGGCATAAAGCTGTACCCCAAGTATGTGGACTCTTAATTTCAGAAAGCTATGTGCATTAACAGTTAATTATTATGTACCCTGGGAAAGTCACTTTACCCTGTTTGCCTCAGTTTTCTCACTTGAAAAATGAGTTGGGGAAAGATGGCAAATCACATCAGCATATCTTTTCCAAGGAAACTCTGAAAGAGGTCTGGGATGTGTGTGTGTGTGTGTGCCCGCGCACCACTTCTTTTAAGATTCACCTTGATGTAGGAATCATAAAGATTATGAGAGGGGGTGCCCGTGTTTAGAGGCAAGAAATAGCATTCTGAATTTAGGAAATAACTAGTAGGACAATGTGGCTGAAAAGGAGATTGTTAGATAAGTGGAATAACGGAAATATTTAGGTTATAAATTCCTTGAAGTAAGGATTTAGTTTTCATTTTTGAATTTCAGCTTTAAAGTAGCTGTGCTACTGATGGAACATAATTTGAGATACAGATAAGGATAGAAAGGCTAGAGTGAGATTGTTAAGGTACTTAAAGGCCAGGCAAAGGGATTGGTATTTTGCCCTAGAGGCATTATGGGGTTACCAAAGGTCTTTTGAGCACAGTAGTGACTTGATCAATCAGATCTGTACTTTAGAAAGATGATTTTGGTAAGCTGTGTTTAGCTAAGTTTAGAGAGGCTTTTCTCATCAACTGGTTGAACCACAATCTTTTGAAACATTTTTTGGGAGGCCACAACACAGTACAAAACAAACACAGAGGCAAATAGAATTTTCACTTTATTGGTGGAGGGACTATTCATACTGTTTAAAAATATTTAAGTATTGAAATAAACACGTAGTGGAAGGAGTCCTAGACTTGCAGGATGGAGCACCTGGGTTCAAAATTTGGCTTTGCTGCTTAGGACTTTGATGAATTTCATTTAGTTCAATACCATCCTGAACTTCAATTTCTTCATCCATCAAATCATTCTCATAAGAATAACATTTATATAGCACTTTAAAGTTTGCAAAGTACTTTATGTTTGACAGAAAGTGATGTGTAGTTTCCAAAACGGAGGAGGGTGGGAAGATGGGTCCTATCTTACCCATAATCTTTAATAACTCTTCTTCATCTAGTACCCCCAACATTATTCTACTCTGCCTCTTCCTACTATTGTGAAAATCATCATCCTTCCATTGACTCTGGCTTCCTTTGACCCTCATTCCCTTAGTTCATTGGCTGTTCAGGTACTTTCAGGAAAATTACCTTCCTCATGACAGAAAAAGATAATGATGAATGTTGGAGGAGATGGGGAAAAACTGGGACACAAATGCAATTGTTGGTGGAATTGTGAATGGATCCAACCATTCTGGAGAACAATTTGGAACTATGCCCAAAAAGTTATCAAACTGTGCTTACCATTTGATCCAGCAGTATTTCTGCTGGGCTTATAACCCAGGGAGATCTTATGGGGGGAAAGGGACCCACATGTGCAAAAATATTTCTGACGACCCTTTTTGTAGTGTCTAGGAACTGGAAATTGAATGGATGCCCATCAATCAGAGAATGGCTGGATAAATTATGGTATATGAATGTTATGGAATATTATTGTTCTGTAAGAAATGACCAGTAGGATGATTTCAGAGAGGCCTGGAGAGACTTACATGAACTGATGCTAAATGAAATGAGCAGGACCAGGAGATCATTATATACTTCAACAACAATAGTACATGATGATCAGTTCTGATGGACATGACTCTCTTCAACAATGAGATGAACCAAATCAGTTCTATTCTCTTCAAAAATGAAGAGAACCAGCTACACCCAGCGAAAGAAGTATGGGAAATGAGTGTGAATCACAACATAACATTTCCACTCCCTCTATTTTTGTCCGTTTGTATTTTTTATTTCCTTCTCAGGTTATTTCTAAGTTCGATTCTTCTTGTGCAGCAAAATAACTGTATGGATATGTATACATATATTGTATCTAACATATACTTTAACATATTTAACATGTATTGGTCTATCTGCCATCTAGGGGAGGGGGTGGGGGGAAGGAGGGGAAAAGTTGGAACAGAAGGTTTTGCAAGTGTCAATACTGAAAATTACCCATGCATATGTCTTGGAAATATAAAGCTGTAACAAAAATACAATAAATAAATAAATGAATCCTACCAAAAAAAAAAAAATTTACCTTCCTCTTCACATCATATCTATTATAAGTTCCCCAGCCTGAAAGCAAATACTCCCTGGTGTCTCTGTGCTCCTTAGCTGGCTCTGTTAGGGATGTGGCGGGAGATCTTTATAATTTTTTTTCTCTCTAAATCCATTGCTTTTCTGAACTCTACTTACTGTTGAAAGCACCACCATACTTTCAGAAGTCAGCCAAGTTGACAATCTTGTTATCCTCAGGTCCTTAACTGTCACTCACATATTCGGTCAGCTGCTAAATACTTCTTTTCTATCTGTACAGCATCTCCCACATCTTGCTCCCCTTTATTGACATGATCACCACCATGGTTTAGGCCCTTATTCTTGCCAAAACTTTTTGGATAACTTTCTATTTGGTTTTCTTATTTCAAACCTTTCCATTCTTATTCATCTTCCGCACAGCTGCCAAAATGATATATCTTGTTATTTTGTCACTTAAGAAACTCTAGTGGCTGTTGATTGACTACAGAAGAAAATATTATTTCATCCTTATCCCCTTTAAATTTATATTTTGTGTGTAAATTATATAATTTATACAAGTATTAATTTAGTATATATATGTGTATATATATATAATATAAAAGTTATGAATAGGTAAATACAGATTGGGAGTGCATGCTCAAAAATGTTTTACTGATAGGAGTGTGATTAAAAAATAGTTAGTTGGATTGGATTTAGATGATCTTTAAAGTCTCTTCCTACTCTTAATCTGTGATCCCATGATTTTAAGCTGAGGAAGAAAGAGGCTGATGTAGATTAGGCATATTTACTTGCTCTCCCCTCCTTTCTCACTCCCTTAACTAAATTGAAAAAATTTAGAAACCTCATTTGACTGAAATCTTCCATCAGTGGCTATTTTTTTTTATTTTATAGCTGGTCTACTGGCAATCACTTCTGTGACAAATATGCTTTGTTCCAAGTGGAAAGCAGAGTCTGAACAAACTCTGGGGAGGCTATTTCTCTTCTTTTCACATGCTTGTTACACACTCAGGTGTCTTGGTGATAAGGAGAAGGAGAGATATTGGAAACTGGAAAAACCGTTGTTATTTCTGCTTCTGAGGAGACTAGTGGGGTTTAGGACATGGTACTAAGAAGAAAGTGGTTTTAGGTTGTTCTCGGATATTTTATGAGTAAGATTTGGGGAAATTGTGGCTTATATTTAGACTAGTTAAATGTATTTTAATATACTATCTTTTTCCTTTCAACTTGTATTTCATAAGCCATTTATTTTTGGACATGTTTTGGCTAGTCACATAATGGCAGTCTTTTTAGAAAGTCTTTAGAAAGAAGCATATCAGGAGGAACTGAGTTTACTTACTATTTGACTCTGGTCAAATCAATAAACCCTGACTGTCTCTTCCCTCATTCCCCCAAAAAAAGTACTTCAAAGAACTTTCTCGAATATTGTATTGAGTGAATGTGTGATCTCTCTTTCTCTCTCTCCCCCTATCCTTACATACAAATTAGAATTTTTCCTGCTGAGTGCTGAAAAGAATGGAAAACCTTAGAAAAAGAAGACTTTTTTTTAAAAAGGAAATTTGGTGTACATTTGCAGTTTGATTAATAAGTTACCTAATCTATCTCTAAACTTTATTCTATTTCCTTAAAGGAAGTAAAAATTTTCTAGTGCAGAGTAGTCTAATAATGGACCAGAAAGCCTTATCTACTGTATATTCATTAGTTGTCCAGATAAAATGTCTTTCTGATTTGAAAGCCTAACCTAAAAAGGACATCTTTCTTTTCTCCTGCCAATTTGACAAAATGTGGATTTCTTTTTTAACCGTTAGATATGGTACAAGAGATTGCCTTAAGCCTGTTTTTCTAAAATGGATAGAATTAAATTATTTGAGAACAGATAATATTTTTGTAGAGTGTCAATTCATGTTTTAAAGACTCAACATGTCCAAGGGGTATTGAATATTAGTTCTGGGAACTGAAACAAAATCAAGTTTTTTGTTTTTTTTTTAATTAAAGCTTTTTATTTTTCAAAATATGTGTGGACGATTCTTCAACATTAGCCTTTGTAAAAACCCATTTCCCCCACCTTTCTTCACCTTTCCCCCAGATGGCAAGTGGTCCAATATATGTTAAACGTGGTAGAAATATATGTTCCAATTTTTGCATACATATTTATACAATTATCGTGCTGTGCAAGGCAAAAAAAAAAAAAAAAAAGAGGAGCAAAATAAAATTCCAGCAAACAAAAACAAAAAGAGTAAAAATGCTATGTTGTGACCCACATTCACTTCCCACAGATCTCTTCCTGGGTGTAGATGGCTTTCTTCATCCCTGAACAATTGGATTTGGTTTAAATCATCTCATTGTTGAAGAGGGTCATGTCCATCAGAATTGATCATCATATACTATTGTTGTTGAAGTGTATAATGATATCCTGGTTCTGCTCATTTCATTTAGCATCAGTTTGTAGAAGTCTCTCCAGGCCTCTCTGAAATCATCCTATTGGTCATTTCTTACAGAACAATAATGTTCCATAACATTCATATACCATAATTTATTCAGCCATTCTCTGATTTATAGGCATCCATTCAATTTCCAGTTCCTAGCCACTATAAAAAGGGCCACCAGAAATATTTTTGCACATGTGGGTCCCTTTCCCCCCATAAGATCTCCCTGGGTTATAAGCCCAGCAGAAACACTGCTGGATCAAATGGTAAGCACAGTTTGATAACTTTTTGGGCATAGTTCCAAATTGTTCTCCAGAATGGTTGGATCCGTTCACAATTCCACCAACAATTATTGTATCAGTGTCCCAGTTTTCCTCCATCCTCTCCAACATTCATCATTATCTTTTCCTGTCATCTTAGCCAATTTGAGAGTTGTGTAGTGGTAGCTCAAACTTGTCTTAATTTGCATTTCTCTGATCAATAGTGATTTAGAACACCTTTTCATATGACTAGAAATGGTTTCAATTTCTTCATCTGAAAGTTGTTGTTCATGTCCTTTGACCATTTATCAATTGGAGAATGGCTTGAATTCTTTTTTTTTTTTTTCAAAAAGTCAACTATATATATATATATATATATATATATATATATATTTATTTAATAGCCTTTTATTTACAGGATATATACATGGGTAACTTTACAGCATTAACAATTGAATGGCTTGAATTCTTATAAATTTGAGTCAGTTCTTTCTATATTTTAGAAATGAGATCTTTATCAGAACCTTTGAATGTAAAAATGCAAAATTAACAGTATTACAATGGATTTATTTAATGTTTTTTACTGTTTGAAAACACAGACCGTCAATATGTTCAAAAAGCTTAGAATCCTTAAATGTTTTATTCATCAGAGACCATAGAAATTATCTAGTTCAACTCTTCTTATTTTCCGGATAGGAAACTTAGACCATAAGAGGTCAAGCGGCTTGCAGTGGTAAAGCAGCTAGCTAGTGGTTTGTTCTACCTTTCTCTAGACCACAACTGAATTCCTTATCTATAGATACCACAGTATTTTTTGTGAGTCACAAACTGATAACTCAATTTTTTTTTTTTTTTTTTTTTTTTTGTGTGTTTGTGTTTCACTTGAAAGTCTGTCTTTGAAAATAAAATTCATCAAGGCTTTTGTAGCAAAGACCTGTTTTATGGGCTAGTCCTTTCTTTTGTTCAATGGGTGGCCATATGAAGGCCACAATCAGTTTTTTATTTCAAGTGTTTGACTATCAGTAAAAACTTGAACTCCTTACTAAATTTAAAGATGTGACAGCTAAAGATATCACGCTTTAGAATGTAAATTTGTTTGCAAACTCTTTATGAAGCATGGGGAAAAAGTTTGCTTCATAACTGCCTCAAAGCAACAAGGAATGGGTGGAGGGATAAACAGGTATATGGAGAGATTGATGAAAAATTCATTTAAGATGGATTATCTTCAGAACATTTAAGGATAAAACCTAAAGGAGGACTAGAAACAGATGAAACCTGTACTTCTATGAGTAACTTTTTTTTGTCAGTAATAGGCGTGTGATATCAGAGTCCCCAATGTACTGCACGAGGAAGTAAAACTAACACTAAAGAAAACAAAGGTGGAAAGAGTAATTTTAATGGACCACGCATATACAGAGAAGATTTATGCTGCTGAGAGGGGGGGATATAATTTTGAAGGTGTAAGTGAGTAATAATAATGATAACCAAAGGAGGGCAGGTAAGAAACAGTTGCAAGCAATTTGAATTATTATTATTGGAAAAAGGTAATCAAGATATTAGTAATTACTGACATATATTCTTACCTTCCCATCTATATAGAATCTTTATAAGAATAGTGTACACTAGCATTAGGAGCACCCATCTTTGATGAAAATATGAAAAAGAAATAGCCAGACTTTTGCAAATCGTTGGTGTAGTGGATAGACACCTATCCTGGATACTGGAAGACTCTTCTTAGTGAGTTCCAATTTGGTCTCAGACACTTTCTAGCTGTGACCTTGGGCAGGTCACTTAACCCTGTTTGCCTCAATTTTTTCATCTGTAAAATAAGCAGAAGGAAATAAATAGCAAACTACATCAGGATCTTTACTAAAAAAATCCCAAATAGGATCATAGAATCAGACATGATTAAACAAAATAGGGCAGCTAGGTGGAGCAGTGGATAGAGGGTGGAGTCAGCAGTCAGACCTGAGTTCAATCTGGTCTTATAGCTTTAGACTGTGTGACTCTGGGGGTGGGGTGGGGTGGGGTGGGGGAGTGTGTCACCTATTTATCTCAGCTTTCTCTTCTGTAATTAATAAGCTGGAGAAGAAATGTCAAACCACTTCAATATCTTTGGCAAGGAAACTTCACGTGGACCACAAGGGTTAGGACATGACTAAAACGACTAAACAACATTTATAGCCAATTAATTCTTTTTAGTTACATGATTAAATGAAAGGTCTACACCAGGGGTCCTTAAACTTTTAAAATAGGGAGCCAGTTCACTGTCCCTCAAACTGCTGGAGGCCGGACTATAGTAAAAACAAAAACTTTGTTTTGTGGGCCTTTAAATTAAGAAACTTCATAGCCCTGGGTGAGGTGAATAATAGTCCTCAGCTACCATATCTGGCCCGTGGGCCGCAGTTTGAGGACCTGTGGTCTACACTTTCAGATACAGGATCTCACAATGATATGGGAAGCCACTGTGCTTGTTGCTTCTTGATTGTTTATAAAAAAGCATTTGATTCAGTAGAGAAAAAAACTTTCCCCTAATAAGGAATGAACTTCCATGCACATGTCAGAATCCTAGAAGATTCATTGAAGAATACAAAAGAGATTATGTCAAATGAGTCATAAAAAAGGAGGGATCCATGCTCACCAAAGATGTTTGCCACTGTCAGGGAGGATATCAGATACAAAGTTCTATGATAGCACCTCCTATTCAGTGAGGCCCTGTAGATACTTCTGTTTGTGAATTATATTGTGCCAATTGCATCACCTGCCTACTGCCAAATATCCTAGAGTCTATTAAAAGAAATCTATCATCACTCAAAAGCCTTTGGTCAGTTAAGACAGATGGATGTCATATTCAGGAGAGAAAACAATAAATGCTAATTATATCACATATAATAGACTCTAGTCTGCATCCTGATAATAGTTTTTTTTGTTTTTTTTTAATTTGGTCCTACCTTTAAAGATGTTTGTAATTTATGACTAAGTAGGACTTTGAGTAGAAATCAGAATTTGAATTAAGGGGATTGAATCATGTTTGAATATTGCGATGTGTTTTCCTGACCATCATTACTCTGTATAGTTGGGATATATAATTACAAGTAGTTCATTTTGTTAATATTAAACTTCAGAATCATTGGAACTAATATTTAACCTACATAAAGAATTAACTTCTTATTATCATCTTTATTTTAAAGTTGAGGAAATTGAACCAAATAGAGATTAATTGTAAGTATCTGAGGCTGTATTTGAACTAAGTCTTCTGATTCCAGGAACAGAATTTTAATAAAGGATTAACTTCTAACAAAACTTATATTGTGAAAAAGTCCCAGTTCAGCTGGAATGCTTCTTTTGTAATGTTCTCTGTTTGGGTTTCCTGGAGGTCTCTGGGAGCAGCCTTCCTTTCAGTTCAGTAATCACCACATGAGTTAGCCAAGGGTTAAAGTCCAAATCCTTAATTGCCTCCTTCAAAGTCCTATCTCCTTCACTTGGGGCTTAGCTAGTTTTCTGGAGGCCTTCTGGAGTCTTGGTTTCAGTGGAGAAGTGGAGGAGAGCCTGCCACCACAGTGCTGATGAAGATGGAAATGAATAGTCCAAAGGCTTGGGCTTCCGCCTCCAGCCTTCTGTCTTCTCTGGCCTCTGAATGAACCTAGCTGAGTTTGTCTGAGCCTCTATGCTCTCTCATCATAGGTGTGAATCTTGTGGAACTATATTACGTTCTAAGTACCTGTACTGAACTAGAGAACTTATTAAGCACCATCCTAACCAACCATTGTCTTTATCAAATCCACTGAGTTAGCACCTTGTACGAATCCTTGTTTCAAATTCAGACTTCTGGCCCATAACACTTCTTTATCACAAATATATTTCTTCTAATATTAGTCAAGTAATTGGAGGATTTTCATTTGTTGTCTCAAGTAATCTAGGTTTTTTAACTACAGCATATCCTGTGATTCAAATGTTAGAGATCTATTCTTTACTCTCCTGCTGTTAAAACTTTTTGATGCTAACTTAATGTTGCAGTACCATTGAATAAAAATGACTTGAAGGGAAGGGCTTCATTTTTCACATTGAGTGTATCTGTCTCTGTTTTTTTGTTCCCTATCAGGAGGATTCTTTTTTTCTTTTTTTGCTGAGGCAATTAGGGTTAAGTGACTTGCCCAGGTATCTGAGATCAAATTTGAACTCAAGCCCTCCTGAATTCAGGGCACTACCTTGCTGGTCCCATGAGGATTCTTATATGATTTTTTTTTTCCTTAAACCTCCCATGTCTTTAGCTTTGAAATTAGGCAACTAGAAGTCCATGGCTTTGAACAAGATAGAATGATGTTTTCTCTTTTGTTTAATGTGTTATTCCTAACAGTTTGCTCACTTTTAGCAGTTTTAAGGCATTTTTATTTTGTAGGGGCATTGAGAGGTTACTCTCAATCCTAGGACTTGCCTAGGATTACACAGTCAATATATGTCTGAGGTGAGGGTATCTTGGCTTTGAATCTGGATCCATTCAGCCACATTGTTACTCATTTTGTTTGACCATAAAGACTGCATTCCTTAGACTTCTACTACTTTGTTAGACACTTAGAGATTTATTAGCACATATAAATAAGATATTGTTCCTGTCCTCAAAATGCTTATAATTTACTAGATCAATACTGTGTTTTTAGAAAATTTTTACATTAAATGAGCTGATGAAAAGTCCATAGCATCTTCATAAATAAAAATCTTTGTTTTTTGCCAGCACCAACACATACTTTTGCAGTATTTCTGACTTTTTTCGTTCTGTTCTTGTTACTTTCACATTTTTCCTGATATGTTTTTCTTTTAATATAGTCCTTGCTTTGTACATTTGTGCTATGTTTAATTTTTCTTTGCATAGCTGAGGGAATCATAAATCATGCTAAAATCTGCTTTTAATAAAAAGATGAGGATTACAGTGAAAGTAATCAACCTAAACATTTTTTCTTGAATTTCACTTTTGAAATTAAGTTCTTTGGTCTCAGGATAAAACATTGCAAAATCTGTTTAGACTGGAGATGTCTGTTAAAAACTTCTTGATTCTGATGATCACAGTGTCATTTATGGTAGTGGCTATCCTCCCAAAACAGTTGAGGAGGGGGAAAATTGATAATTAAGAGAAAAATTTTAAGCAGTGGTCATCAATTTCAAGATAGAAAAATGGATGCATGCTTGCAATTTTAGCTTTTTATTAAAATGATTGAACATTGTAAGAATAGAAGTAATGTTTGATTTTTTTTTTTTAAATGCAGGTTTTAAAGTAGAAATCAATAGCCTTGTTGAATTAGTGATGGAATGGTGAGAATGGTTTTGTTGGTATTGTTGGTTTTTAAATTTGGGCCTTCAGTATACAGTAGTTTTATTGCATTAATTGATAAATGGAAAGAATTTCTTTCAGTCACTTGAATAAAAGCGATACAAGCCCTACTATTCTTTTCCCTGGCTTTACATCTTCTGAAATATTTTGTCCATTTTTAGGTATACCTTTTAGGAAAAGAAATTGACAAGTTGGAACATGCCCAAAACAGGGCAGCCAGGATGGTAAGGGAATGTTAGAACCTGGAGACAAGAAGACTTAGGGGTGACATTACTATCTTCATATATTTAAATATGTTTAAATTAGATTTGATCTTCATGGTCCCAGAGGACAGACAATAAGTGAAGATTCAGGAGTCAGATTTGTCTAAATATAGGAAAACGTTTTCTAATTATTTTAGCTATCTAGTAGTAAAATGTGCCACCTGAAAAAGTAATGGCTTCTAATTTCCCAAAGATTTTCAAGTTAGAGGCTAGATGATCACTTGTTAGGTTTTTTTCATTGAATGGATTTGTATTTCAGTTGCAAGCTGAACTAGAGGACCTAGCTCTTCCAACTCCAACTTTTTTCATTTTGTGAAATTTTACAAATAAGATTTATAGAGAGCCATTCTTTCAAGTCATATTAATAGTATACAAATAAAAGTTGCCTCAAATGGTTTGTCTTAACCAAGTAAGAAATCTTAGCTCCTTATCTTTCATCTATTATCCAGATAACAGTGGTCCTTTTCATAATTGAGCAATCCTATTCCTCTAATTTGTCTAAGGGGGTGGGGAATGTTTTTTCTGCCAAGAACCATTTGGATATTTATAACATCATTTATGGGCCACACAAAATTATCAACTTATAGAACTCAAGCCATGGGATATGGTTGTACCTAGTTTTCAGCTTATCTTTGCTGTGGTTGCCTTAGCAAATGATTTTGGGACCTTGTTCAACCTGAATGTTCCCTACCCCTGCTCCAAATTAAACCTTCTTTTCTTTGCGACGAGAGACCCAGCATTGATGACAAGATTGGATATTCTAGTGTGTTTAGATTTATATATTGTTTAAAGCATATACTGTTTATATTATGTTTATAAATATACACATATGTTATCTATTAACTTAGAACAACTAGCAACATTGGCCATGTCTGAAAAAAGGATATCTTATATATCTCTTTTGAAACTTACTGTGCAAGGGGCAGCTAGTTGGTGTAGTGGATAGAGAGCACCAGCTCTGAAGTCAGGAGGACCAGACATTTAACACTTCCTAGCCGTGTGACCCTGGACAAGTCATTTAACCCCAATTGCCTCAGTAAAAAAAATAAACAAAAAACTCAAAATCAAAACAAACAACTAATTGTGCACCATGAAGTTTTACTAAACTGGTCTACTAATAAAAATTGATAGGAAAAGAAAGCAGTTAAGGGTGATAGTTGTTATTTATGCACTACACTCACCTTCTTTTCTCAGTGAATTCAGTGCCTTGATGACAAATTTTCCACCTCAGCTTTTGCTTCTGTATTAGGGAGTCTTCAACATGCAAACTTATGCCCTCTCAACTACCTTAATTTCCTAGTTGCTCAGTCCATTTAGTTCCCATGTAACTACCTTCAATCTACTTTAGCTACATACATTCTCATATCCTTGAACTTATCACTTACGAGTATTGTATTTTCGTGATCATGAACTCTAAAATGACATTATCTGATGATAATCTTTTGTCATTTTAACTTTTCCTATTCTTTAAACCCCTAAACATTTTTTATCTTCACCAGGACCTCTGGGTCCTCCATTCCTTATTCCTTTTCCATGTCATCTTCCTGCCTTGTCTATATACTTCCTCCCTTTTTCTGTATTGACCTCTTGGTGAATCATTTAAAGTCTATACTGTTCCTTACACTTGAATTCCACAGAAGCAGATAAGATGCCAAGTGAAATAGTACAGAATACTACTTACCCTAAGACTGAGTGTTAACAAGGCCTAATGAACACTGGATAAGGGCGCAAGGAATTCAAGTGTAGAGAACAGTATAATAGACTTTAGTGTCCCTGTTTTCCCACAGTCCCTCCAAAACTTATCATTATTTTTTTCTCTCATTTTAGCCAGTCTGAGAGGTGTGTAGTGGTACCTAAGAGTTGTTTTAATTTGCATTTCTCTAATGAATAGTGATTTAGAGCAATTTTTCATATGACTAGAAATGGTTTTAATTTCTTCATCTGAAAATTTTTTGTTTGCATCCTTTGACCATCTATCAATTGGAGAATGGCTTGTATTCTTATAAGTTTGACTCAATTCTCTATGCATTTTAGAAATGAGATAAAAATTGTTTCTCAGTTTTCTCCTTTCCTTCTAATCTTGGCTGGTTTTGTTTGTGCAAAAACTTTACTTTGATGTAATAAAAATTATCCTTTTTGCATTTCATAATGTTTTCTATTTTTTGTTTGGTCATAAATTCTTCCCTCCTTCAAAGATCTGATAGACAATCCCTTGCTTTCCTAATTTGATTAGACTATCATTATATCTAGATAATATCATCTCATATCTCCAAAAGCCTTTCAGATGTCTTGAATTGGGTATCCAGTAGACATCTTAAATTTAAAATGTCCGGAAAAGATCTTGTTATTTTTCCTTCTGTCTTTGCTATTTCTGTAAGGGCCACATCGTTCTCCCAGACTCACACCCAGGCACATTGCATGCTGGGGTCCTCAGTGTCTTTCATCCCCAGACACAGTCCTTTGCTCAGGCCCATCTATTTCACCTTTGCAGTCTCTCTTGAAAGGGCCCCCTTCTCTCTAATACTGCCACCACCTGGTGTAAGCCCTTATCCTTGGGTTATTGCAGTAGCTGCTGGTACTTTAAAGCCCAGGCTATAAGCGTAGAAATTGCTTACAGGTTCTATCCCAGTATTGATCTTCATGGAAACTTTTACCTGCTTCATTTCTGACTTGGGCTGTCTTGCTATTCATTGGGGAACCTGCATTGATTCAGTCCACTGTAGCTGAGAACTCCGGAGTTCCAGGGAACCAACCACTAGGTCAGCTTTCCTGGTTGCTAGGATTATAGTGTGCACAAGGTCTTCCTTCTTCCTAACTTTGTTACTTTTGAGAGCACTGCTATCTTCTTAGTCACTCAGGCTCACAGCCTTGGTCTCATCCCACAAAATTAAGTTGTCAAATCTTGGTTCTGCATTCACATCATTTCTTATAGGCACAATCAGCTGTCCTTATCACTTCTTGCCTGGATTACCAATAGTCTTCTAGTTGGCCTTTGTCTCAAATCTTTCCTTGATACAACCCCTCTTTTATTGTGACAATCATTTGTCCAGTAGGTTTGACCATCTCATCTCCTACTTAATGAACATAGTTATTTGCATATTGTCTCCCCATTTATGATGTGAGCTCTTTAAAGGCCAGGACTGTTTTTGCCTTTCTTTGTATCTCTATAACTCATCATAGTACTTAGCCCATTGTAAAAATCCTGTTAAATTCTTGTCATCCCACTGAAGCACTTAACTCAGAGCTTTGGAAATAATTTGGGTTCAGTGAACTTCAAATTAATAAAATGTATTGAGAAATATAGTGTGGCTAATATAAAGTTTTTTGATTTTATTTTCTTCTCTCTCTCTCTTTTTTTTTTTTTTTTTTTAGAAAGAAAGAACTTTCAACTACTAAGAAAGACCGGGTTAATCATTGCCTGACAATATGTGAAAATATAGTGGCTCAGTCTCTAAGGTAATTAAAAACAATATATTTTTAATCTTTTACTTTCAAAAAATGTTTTGTTTCTTCCAAAGAACTTAAAATCTTCAAGACCTTAGATTTAAATTGAATTTATCACCGGGAGGAAAAAGCCTTCAAAACATTTATGGCATTCACATTAATCCAACTTGCATTCATAGGCAAAAGTTTTGTTACTATTTCCTTGTCATTTTATACTAAACAGATATAATCATTTTACTATTGTGATATTCAGTTATATTATCTTATTTAAATTTGTTCTATTTCAAATTGCTTTCATGTGATGGTAGGCATTGTCGATACCTCTGTCTTTTTCTATTATAAAAATGTTGTGAGGATAACATATTAGATAGTACATATGACTTGTGAAATAAAATTATCCTCTATATGCACAGTTGTCATTTATCCTTAGTTTTTGTGCTTGAGGAACCATTTTCTGATGTACAAGAATTTATATTACAGAAACAGAAATAAAACCATTAATAAAGAAGCTTCTGTAATTGTTGTCCTCGTAGAATAATTCTACACACACACACACACACACACACACACACACATCCCTACCCCTAAAACATACATACTTACACACACACATATATATGCATATTTATATGTTTCAAGTTGTAGAACTTTTAAGGTGTTTGGCAGTCGATTGTAATTGTCTCTTGCCAAATTTGTAGAAACTACAGGATGTCTGGATCTTTGAACTTTTTGAGTTCTAGGTTTATTTTTGGGAGTTGTTTTATCTAGTTCTGGTTTACAGATTCTCTTAGTTTAGAGCATGAAAAGATATTTTGTACATTGATCTGAAGGCCCTAGTAGTCTCTTTTTAATGATTATTTTCCCTTGATTTGACAGAATTTATAGGGTCATTCTACTGTGCTTTCCTAAGTTTGACTTTTTGGAAGGTTTGATTTGTGGAGGATTTATATCTAAGGAGTCCCTGTGGCATGTTGGGGAACTTGCTAAATGTGAAATTTGGAAGGTGGAGATTCAGATTCATTCATGGACACTATTTGTGTGAGCATGCTTGAATCACCTTTGACTTCTCCAAGCCCTAGTTTTTCATCTGTAAAAACGCAGATAATGATAATTATACTGTCTACCTTAGAGTTGTTATGCAGCTCAGACTAATATATATTAACAGTTTGCAAGCCTTAGAGTTTTGGTTAAGTTTCGGTTAATATTATTTTTAATCTGTTTCTAACTGGGGTCATTAAAGAGTACACTGAAAAATAATATCCTGAAGCATTTAGCAGACTCTCATGAGATTGACCAGTTATTCATAGGCAGTAGATGCTGTAATTCTTTAAATTAAAGATAATTGCAGAAATTTATTGGGGACATAAGTTCATATGATAATAGCTAAATTGTCTCTTAAAAGTTCCAAAGTAGAAGAGAACACCAAGATTTTTCTATGGGTTTCTTTTTTGGGAGTCGAGGTGGTTTATATTTGTTCCTGACAGGTAGATTGTTTCAACTTTTCCTTTGTCTTCAGGCGAGAGGCCTGTGATTCCATCTTTGTTTGGTGAACTACTGTCATGCAAACCATTTTCACTCATATATACATTAGTGTCCTGGACTGTACTCACATCTGAGTCTCATAACTCTTGTTTGTCAGAAGCAGGACTTGAGTTTAGATCTTCTGACGCAAGACCATTATGTATTGTCTGATATCATGTTTGCATCTTTTGTTCTGTAATAAAGTATTACTAGTGAAAGTTTTTTTCCATTCATGGGCATACTGTTTTATTTATTTGTTTATTTACCTTTTTTTTTTTTTTAGGTTAAACATGTACAATCCTTTTAAACATATTTACATATTTGTAATGTTGTACAAGAAAAATCAGATCAAAAAGGGAAAAAAAACACAAGAAAGAAAAAGCAAACAAACAGAAATGTTGAAAATATTATGTTTCAATCCACATTCAATCTCCATAGTTCTTTTTCTGGAGATCTTTCTGGAGGCAGATGGCATTTTCCATCACAAGTTCATAGGCACATTGTGAGATTAAAATGCAATTTACAATTTTTACTATAATAACAATTCACATAGCACTTGACAGTTTTTCCTACAATTCCTTGGGATTCTTTAACAATTCTATAAGACAGATAATGGAAGTATTATTAGCTACATTTTGAAGATAAAGAAACTGAAACTGAAGTTTGTTGATGACACAAGATTTTGAATTGTTTTCTAGTTCCAAGTCCAGTGGTGGACTTCTATTTTCTTCTATTTTCCTGTCCTGTCATTAATATCAAATATAGAGTTTACATGTAGTAATCACCATTATAGCATCATATTTTTTTTTCAGTTACTTTTGGATTAAAAGTTAAAGAAATATCTTTGTAAAGCTGATATATTCATGAGACAAATTTAAGAGCAAAAAGAGACCTTTCCTTTCTCCTTTAATTACATATCTTTACAACCTAGCTTCTGAAACTGTGGTTTGCAACTCCATATGAGGTTTTATAACTAAATGTGGGAGGTTGTAAAATTAGGATTTATTATCAGTAAATGTTTGATGTGTATGCCTATTTTATATATTTGTATATTTTATTTACACATATACTTCATATGTATTTATATATGTGTGTGTGTGTTATACTTCTATGCCCAGAGTCATGTAAAAATTTCCTGATTGAAAAGGGGTTTCAAGTGGAAAAAGTTAAAGAAGCCCTGATCTATAGTATTTCATTCAAATAAATTTTCCATGTAACTGAAATTTCCATAAGTGCTTTTCTATTTAATTTTTTAAAAAAAATCATTTTTAGTTGAAAATGTTGTCTTATTATCCCTTCCCTTTTTAAATAGAATATCACTTAGCATGGTTTGAACCTTTTCATGAAGGCATATGGTCATCTGATGTACTTGTCATAATACTTGTACTTGTTGCACTTGGTCATCATTCTTTGTTTTTTTTTTGGCCTGACTGAGTGGAAATGTCTGCTATCATTGTGCTGGCCCCTCCTGGTCTTGCCTGTTGCTCTCCTCTGATCAAGAAATGGAGAAACTGAGTTGAATAAAATCAGAGTTGGATAGTTTATAGAGTGTCTGACACACAAGTATCTTTAATAAATGATCTTCAGTGATCATTAATCCTCTTTAGGACTTTTAGGGATTTTGGATATCTTATTTGATCACTTTCCCTTTCTGGATTTTAATTTTCTTATCTGAAAAATGAAAAGGTTAGACTGAATGCCATCAAACCTGTTGTAATTCTATGAAACCAAATAACCAATGATATTAGAATTGTATATAAATTAAGACTTAAGTTTTGCAGCCCACACATCTTCTCCTACAGAATAAATTTAGAATAGAGATTTTAATATATCAGCTTTTATGAATTCTTGGTATGTCATTTCTTATGATCAAATTATATTTCATCACGTTAATGTGTCACATTTTGTTCAACCATTGTCCAACATTGAGCACCTACTCTGTAGTTCTTGGCTTCTACAAAATTATTTTGTTATGTATGTTTTTACACACACACACACACACACACACACACACACACACACACACACGTACATATGGAGAGAGAGAGAGAAGAAAAAAAAGACAGAGCATCTTTCTCCCTATTTTTTGTTTCCTTGGGTTTTATGCCTAATAATATTATTGCCAGCTTAAAAGGTAAGTGTAGTTCTTTTTTGTTGTTGTTATTCCAAATGAATTTACGTAGAATTAGGAGAGAAGCAATTAGTTGAGGAGAAAAATCTTTTCTGCAAATATCTCTTCTAAAAGTTTGAAGATATATAGGGAAGTTATATAAATACATAAGAACAGAAGTCAATCCTAGATCAGGCACCTTGTATTTATTAAATTCCTGTTAGGTGCTAAGCATTGTGATATATAGGAATACAACTAAGAAATGAAGCGATCTCTTGTAGTAAGAAGTTTATATTGTGATGAGGGAGACAATGAAGACATTGAGTTATGTGCATGATAGATAAAAAGAAAATAAGTATAAAAAAATGTAAAAAGATATGGTAGTTAAGATATGACAGGCAATATTTAAAAAAGAAATGGAAGCTTTCAATAACTCCATGAAAGAATGCTCCAAGGCACTAATAATAAGAAAAGTACAAAGTACAATTGAAGTTTCATTTTCTTATCCATCAGATTGACAAAGATGAATATGTAAATTTGGGAGAATTGTGTTAAGATAGACACACTAATGGATACGAATAGAGTTGTGAATTTTTCCAGCTATGCTAGAAAAATTTTGGAATCATATCTTTCCTCTCTTCTCCCCAATTTAAAAAAAATCACCATAGCTTCTTTTGCTACTTTTGGTAGGACAATGATTGAGCTGTGGTTACTACCAAGATTTAAGGGGAAATAATTCTTTCTTTCCTAGAGTATACTTAGAATTTGAGGCAGCCATTATGATAATAATCTAATTTGATTCAGGTTTCGTCATTTTTTAGGGGGCATAATTTTATTTATATTTGACATGCAAAAAAGCCCCTTTCTACGTATTTAGGAAATTGTTTCAGGTAGCCAGTTAAGTTCATCCAATTATATAATCAAATAAAGTTTTCAGATTTAAATAGATTGCTATTTTTGCAAGTCAATAATAGTGCTTCTTTCCTCATTGAATTTTGAAGCAATTATGTACAGATAGATCTGTTCATAATCTTATTAAGAACTTACTAAAATAAATATTGTTTAAAAACAAGGAATAAAATGATCATATTGGGAAATTCTGATTTTCCAATTTTTTAGGAATATTATAAATAAAGCTAAAAGGAGTCTGTTAAGAGGGAACATTAAAGAAGTTTCTGAGTTTGTTTCTTTAGGCACTAATTTTTTTTTAAAATCAATATGACTTACAACTACAACTTTTTCTTCTTTTATTTAGAAATTCTCCAGAATTTCAGAAACTTTTAGGCATTGCTATGGAACTCTTTCTTCTGTGCAGTGATGATGCAGAATCGGATGTTAGAATGGTAGCTGATGAATGTCTCAATAAAGTTATAAAAGTAAGAACTCCTTGTAATGTATTTATGTTTTATATGTTTTTGAAGTCCACATAATCAAGCATTCTTAAAAATATATAAATGAGACTATTCCTAATTTTTTTCGTTGATTTTGTTTGCCTTGAGTATGCCATATTGATGCCATTTATCAGGATGTTATAGGCACAGTGAATTACTGGGTGGTAGTTTACCTTCCATAACATTTTTCAAAAGGGTGATCGAGACAGAATTTCCTTATGTTATTTCAAACAGATATTATTATATTTGTTGTATTTTTTAGGTTGATTGACCCAGATACAAATATAATGTTGTTCGTATGGAATTGATGCTATTATATAATTTATTTAATGGATCTCATTTCCTTGTTTTGATCTTTCTAATTTTGTTTACTGCTAACATCTTGCTCTTGGTGATAACAATATGTCTGAATTTCTGCAAAAAAAATTGAAATCCTTTAGTACTTCCTATTGAATTTTAAGTTATCTCTTCTTATAAACTAATTTAATTTTTAAATATATTCGTAATGACATAAAGGTTCAGAGAGAATTATGAGCAAATTGATACACCTTTGCTACTGTTAGACAATTTTGTAGACATAATTTGAAATTCCCAATTAAGACTAATTGCTTTTCCAAACAAGCATCATGTCTTTTTTTTTTTTTTTAATTTAATAGCCTTTTATTTACAGGATATATACATGGGTAACTTTACAGCATTAACAATTGCCAAACCTCTTGTTCCAATTTTTCCACCTCTTACCCCCCCCCCCCCCCCCCCTAGATGGCAGGATGACCAGTAGATGTTAAATATATTAAAATATAACTTAGATACACAATAAGTATACATGACCAGAACATTATTTTCAAGCATCATGTCTTGCAACTGAATACCACCATAGTGATTTCTTTGGAAGCTAGTTTTGAATGGGAAGATGGAAATATCTCATATTTTGCTATTACTATCCAATTCCCAGTTGTGTCTTGTGCTGAAGCTTACTATAGTACCTTTATAATTGTTTTGCAGTATATATTTATTTCATGTGAGAATGACATGAAGTATATCTGGTTTAACTAATAAAAAGAGAATGTTCTTTTTCTTTTTCATCTTTCACTTACATAGATGATTTTGTGATAGTTTGGCAAATATCTGTTTACTCTTATTTTTTTTCTAAATTGTTCCTTAAATATTTGTTGCGTCTTTCATGAAAAAGATTAAACCTTTTAATTATCTTTTTAATTGTGTTCTTTGTAGCAGTTAATAAAGCCCATCTTCTGTATATAGTTAAAATGTTATTTCTTTTATTTTTTTTTTAGGCTTTGATGGAATCCAATCTTCCCAGGTTACAGTTAGAACTCTACAAGGAAATAAAAAAGGTAAGGCAGTGTTTTCTTTTTAGAGAGATTAAAATCAAGAATTCCTACAAATATGTGGACTCATATATAGAATTATTTATCTGGGTAAAAAATTTATCTAAAAGATTTTTTAAAGAAGAGTATTTTTGGGTAAAATAGATTTTCATTATATTGCTTTGACCAAAAAGAAAAACTAGAAATTTAAACTTATTTGTATATATTTAATTTGATAGTTGCCACCAATTTGTAACCTATATTTTACTTGTTAAATTTCTTAGAATGGTGCTTCTCGCAGCCTGAGAGCTGCCCTCTGGAGGTTTGCTGAACTTGCCCATCTGGTTCGACCTCAGAAATGCAGGTAAACTTTTTCATTTTTTCATTTTAGTGTTCAATTTAGTTTATTTTAGCTTACTATAATTTCTCGTCAGAATTTATTTGGATGAATCCATGATTCTACATGGCTCTTCTTTCCATTAATGACCTCAAATTATCCACACCTTTTCATCCTATGTAATTCTTGTCCATGTCTTTTTAGAAATACTTATAACATTTTGTAGGGACTCATAGTACTGTTAGCTTGTAGAAGGCCTGAACTCTGGAAAAGTATACTTGAAACGAGGTGTTAACTCAGTGGAATTGATGAGTTGATGATTCTCTAGTTCACATATATACTTAGTAATTAATATGGTGATGTAATGGTTCTCTAGTTCACACGTATTCAGTATGCTGTAATGATGTAAGTATACTAAGGTATTTAAGGGCTGAGAAGTACTGAAAATGGGACATTTTGTTTTTGACCATCCTCCTGTTGGCCCTCCTGCCTCTTGCACTCCTTAATTCCAGAAAGGTAGTCCAAACATTACATTAGCTTGTCTGTATCTTATTATCATTTACTTCTACTACATGAATTGTCTTCTTCTAGTCATACATATCCTTGGTGATAACTTTTATGTTCTTTCTCTTAGGTATAATATTGCAAAACTTTATTTTATTTTTTAAAAAATTATTCCCCCCCCCCCCCCACTTTTTTTTTTTTTAAACATTTCCTTATGAATCATATTGGGAGAGAAAAATTAGAATAAAAGGGAAAAAACAATGAAGAAAAAAAAAACAGAAGAAAAAGAAAATAAAAGTGAATTTAACATGTATTGATTTACATTCAGTTTCCATATTTCTCTCTGTGGCCAAGGAAGGCATTTTCCATTGAAAGTTAATTGACATTGCCTTGAATCACTCAATCCCTGAGACGAATCAAGTCTATCATAGTTGATCATCTCATAAACTTGCTATTGCTATATACAATGTTTTCTTGGTTCTGCTTGTTTTGCTCAGTATCAGTTCATGTAAATCTTTCCAGACCTTTCTAAAATTATAATCTATTCATCGTTTTTTACAGATATTCCATTGCTTCATATACCATGGCTTATTCAGCCATTTCTCAATTGATGGGCATCTATTTATTTTCTAATTCTTTGCTACCATAAAAAGACCTGCTACAAAATTTTTGCTCATTTTCTCTTTATGATTTTTTTGGGATGCAGACCCAATAGTGGCACTGTTGGACCAGTTCTCTAGTGGTTTGGGCATTGTTTCAAGTTGCTCTCCAGAATGGTTGAATCAGTTCACAACTCTACCAACAATGCCCTATTGTTTTCCCTTACTGCTCCAAAATTCTTCATTATCTTTTTCTGTCATCTTCACCAATCTGAGAGGTGTGAGGTGGTGGTACCTCAGAGTTGTTTTAATTTGCATTTCTCTAATAATTAGTGATTTAGAGCATTTTTTCATATGACTAATAAGATGGTTTTAATTTCTTCATTGAAAATTGTCTGTTCATCAAATTGTGGTATATGAAAATTATGGAATATTACTGTTCTGTAAGAAATGACCAACAGGATGATTTCAGAAAGGCCTGGAGAGACTTACACGAACTGATGCTGAGTGAAATGAGCAGGACCAGGAGATCATTATATACTTCAACAACAATACTAGATGATGACTAGTCCTGATGGATCAGGCCATCCTCAGCAACAAGATCAACCAAATCATTTCTAATGGAGCAGTAATGAACTGAACTAACTATACCCAGAAAAAGAACTCTGGGAGATGACTAAAAACCATTACATTGAATTCCCAGTCCCTATATTTATGCACACCTGCATCTTTGATTTCCTTCACAAGCTAATTGTACAATAATTCAGAGTCTGATTCTTTTTGTACAGCAAAATAATGTTTTGGTCATGTATACTTATTGTGTATCTAAGTTATATTTTAATATATTTAACATCTACTGGTCATCCTGCCATTTAGGGGAGGGGGTGGGGGGGGTAAGAGGTGAAAAATTGGAACAAGAGGTTTGGCAATTGTTAATGCTGTAAAGTTACCCATGTATATATCCTGTAAATTAAAGGCTATTAAATAAAAAAAAAAAAAAAAAAAAAAAAGAAAATTGTCTGTTCATTTCATATACTTTGACCATTTATCAATTGGGAAATGACTTGTATTCTTATAAATTTGACCCAGTTTTTAACATGTTTTAGAAATGAGGCCTTTATCAAAAAAACTGGCTGTAAAAAAATTTCCCCAGCTTTCTTCTTTTTTATTTTTTTATTTTATTAAAGCTTTTTATTTACAAAACAGATGCATGGGTAATTTTTCAACATTGACCTTTGCAAAACTTTCTATTCCAAATTTTCCCCTCCTTCCTCCCATCTCTTCCCCTAGATGGCAGATAGGCCAATACATGTTAAATATGTTAAAATATATGTTAAATCCAATATATGTATACATATTTATACAGTTATCTTGCTGCACAAGAAAAATCAGATTGAGAAGGAAAAAAAAAACCTGAGAAAGAAAACAAAATTCAAGCAAACAACAATAAAAAGAGTGAAAATGCTATGTTGTGGTCCATATCAGTTCTCATGGTCCTTTCTTTGGGTGTAGATGGGCTCTCTTCATCACTGAACAATTGGAACTGATTTGAATCATCTCATTGATGAAGAGAGCTACGTCTATCAGAATTGATCATTGTATAGTCTTGTTGTTGCTGTGTATAATGATCTGTTGGTTCTGCTCATTTCATGTAAGTTCATATAAGTCTCCTCAGTAAATATAAATCTCTCCAAGTCTCTCTGAAATCATCCTGTTGGTTGTTTCTTACAGAACAATAATATTCCATAACATTCATATACCATAATTTATTCAGCCATTCTCTAGTTGTTGGACATCCATTCAGTTTCCAGGTTCTTTCCACTACAAAAAGAGCTGCCACAAACATTTTTTTGCTTTTTTTCTAATCTTTGTTGCATTGGTTTTGTTTGTACAAAACCTTTAATTTAATGCAATCAGAGTTGTCCATTTTCATTTCATAATGTTCTCTAGTTTTTCTTTGACCATACAGTGCTCCCTTCTCAAAGTTTCTGATAGGTAAACTATCCTTTGCTCTCCTAATTTGTTTAAAGTATCACCCATTACATCTTTTATTTATACAACTTTTATTTTATACAGTTTTATTTATACAAAACCATTTTAACAATGTAATCAAAATTATCTATTTTGTGATCAATAGAGATCTCTAGTTCTTCTTTAGTCACAAATTCCTTCCTCCTCCACTGGTCTGAGAGGGAAACTATTCTATGTTCTTCTAATTGGTTTTTAATATCATTCTTTGTGTCTAGATCACGAACCCATTTCAACCTTATCTTGGTATACAGTATTAGGTGTGGGTCAGTGCTACTTTCTAATTTTCTAGCAGTTTTTGTCAAATAGCGAATTCTTATTCCAATAGTTGAGGTCTTTGGATTTGTAAAACACTATATTGCTATAGTTATTGACTATTTAGTTCTGTGAACCTCACCTATTCCACTGATCAACTTCTCTATTTCTTAACCAGTAGCAAATGATTTTGATGACCACTGCTTTATAATACAGTTTTAGATCTGGTATAACTAAGCCACCTTCATTTGCTTTTCTTTTCATTAATTCCCTTGGAATTTTTGATCTTTTGTTCTTCCAGATGAATTTTGTTGTTATTTTTCTAGGTCAGTAAAATAGTTTCTTGGGAGTCTGATTGGTATAGCACTAAATAAATAGATTAATTTAGGTAGTATTGTCATCTTTATTATATTTGCTCTACCTATCCAAGAGTACTTGACATTTTTCCAATTGTTTAGCTCTGACTTTATTTGTGTGGAAAGTGTTTTGTAGTTTTGCTTATATAGTTCCTGACCTTCCCTTAGCAGATAGATTCCCAAATATTTTATCCTATCGACATGGAATTTCTCTTTGTATCTCTTGCTGTTGGATTTTGTTAGAGATGCATAAGAATGCTGATGATTTTTGCGGATTTATTTTGTATCCTGGAACTTTGTTAAAGTTGTGGATTACTTCTAAAATAGTCTTTTAGTTTCTCTGGGGTTCTCTAAGTATACTATCCTGTCATCTGCAAAGAGTGCAAATTTGGTTTCCTCATTATCTACTTTAATTCCTTTAAATCTTTTCTTTTAATGGTTAACCTCTCTTATGGTATCAGTTTGAGATCCTTAGATAATCTGATTGTTTTACTCTGGATACTCTTCCATTTATCAATGATTCTTACAAGGTAGTACCCAGGACAGATATTTTCTGAATGTTCCAGAATCCTGTAGTAGAATTGTTTCCTTGTTTCTGGAAGCTATGTGTTTTTTAATGTATTTGATTGAATGTGATTTTCAGGGGGCTGCCATATCACACAGTTGACTCATTCTGAATTTGTAGTACATGCAAACATTCATGTCTTCTAACTCTCTATCCAGGATTTTTCTATCTTGTACTTGTTGAGTTAATTAATTTTTTTTTTTAATTTTCTATTCCAAATTCTCTCCCTCTTCTTAGCTTTTCCCCCCACTCATTGAGAAGACAAGAAATAAAATAACTTCCATGAAATTATGCAAAATATTTCTCCATTAGCCTTGTTTCCAAAAACAAAAAACAAGAAAAATAAAGGTAAAAAAATATACTTTAGTCCATACTCTAAATTTGTCAGTTCTCTATCTGATGGTGGATATTATGGAATTATTTTTTTTTTCCCTTTTAAAAATTGTAATGTTTTATCTCCCCCCCCCCCCCAATACATGAAAAACAATTTTTAACATTTTTTCTTTTAATATTTTAACATTGTTATTTTCCCCACTTAGACATTAATTTTTTTCATTTGCTTTTTAAAACTTTGAGTTCTAGATTCACTCCCCTTCTCCTCACCCTCCATTAAGAAGGTACTTGTGAAGTTACATAAAACATTTCCATAAAAGTCTTGTTATGAAAGAAAGCAAGATTTCCCCCTCTTCCTCAAGAAAAATAAGGTTTAAAAAAAAGAGTATATGTCAATCTGTATTCGGACATAATCAGTTCTTTCTCTGGGTGTGGATAGTATTTTTCATCAGAAGTTCTTCAGAGTAGTCATGGATCATTGTATGGCCGAGAATAGCAAAGACATTCACAGCTAATCATCCTACAACATTGCTATTAACTTTATACACAGTATTTTTCACTTTGCTTGAGTTCTTGGAGGACTCTTCAGGTTTTTTTGAGAACATCCTGCTCATCATTTTCCATAGAAGAATAATATTCCACCATAATTACATACTTTAGTTTATTCAGCATTCCTCAACTGATGGCATTCCCCCATTTTCCATTTTTTTGTCCTGAGAAGAGAGCTGCTATAAATATTTTTGCATAAGTTAGGATTCATGCCTAGTAGTGGTAATGTTAGGTTGAAGGATATGCATGATTTTTTACCTTTTATATACCCCTTTGGACATAGTTCATATCTTTTGATAGTTTATCATTTGGGGAATGACTTTTTTTTTCCTTTTAAAATAAATTTCACAGGACAGCTAGGTGGTGCAGTGGATAGAGATCTAGCCCTAAAGTCAGGAAGACCTGAGTTCAAATCTGACCTCAGACACTTCCTAGCTATGTGACCGTGGGCAAGTCACTTAACCCCAATTGCCTCAGCAAAAACAAAATAAAGTAAAAGAAATTTCACTCAAGTCCATATACATTTGAGAAATGAGTTTTTCACCAGAGTAATTTGCTTCAGAATTCGTTTTCCCTTGCTGTTTGTATTTCCCTCCTTGTTTATTCTATTCTCTCTCTCCTTTCACCCTGATCCTTCTCAAAAGTATTTTGCTATTGACTACCCTTTCCCTTAGTATGCCCTTTCTCCTATCATCCTCTTCCTTCCCATATTACCTTCCCCTCCTACTTTTCTGCAGGGTCAGGATAGGTTTCTATACCCATATTGAGTGTGTATATTATTTCCTCTTTGAGCCAATTCTCATGAGAGACTTCCGTTCCTCTCCCCTCCTCCTCCCTTCTCCACTACAAAAGCTTTTTCTTGCTTCTTTTTTGGCAGATAATTTGTATAGTTAATTTTTTGAATTCAATTGTAAGACTATATTTATCTTATACTTCATCTCATTAGATTTGATCTAACTTTTAAGCTTGTTGAGCTATTTTTGGGTACTGTTTATCATTCACTGAGTTAGTTTTCTCTTTTAGATTTGTGTCATATTCCGTTTTCTTAAATATATCTTATATATCTTTATAGAAGTCATTGATAAAGATGTAAAGGAAACATAAGATCAAGTAGAGATTAGTGGAACACTTCACTAGACACTGAACCGTTAACCATTGGATTCTGACTTTTCAGGCAATTCTAAATCAATGTAATTATATTGTCTACAATATAACAGTGTTGTCTAGTCAACATTGGTTCTTGTTTTCCTGAGACTTTGTGAAGTATTTTGTTAAAATCCAGATAAATTCTATTGGCATCATTTTTGTGTTTCCTATTTAATTTGATCAGAAAAGGAAAGTTGACATGACCTGTTTTGGATACATCCTTGCTATCTCTTTGTAGTCCTTACTGCTTTTCTAGATATTTACCAATCACTCAAGAAGAATCAGGATTAGGCTAACAATTGGCAGTTTGCTTTTTCTAAGCTAACTTGTGTAAAATGAGAAATTTATCTTTATTCAATCTGGAGAATAGCATTTTGCCTCCTCTCCACAGTGTTTCAGAAATCACTGATGATGGCTGCATGATCACAAGTGCCTGCTCTTTAAGTCCACTAGGTTGTAGTTCATTTAGTTCTGATGACTTCTCTGATGAAGAACCAAGGGCCTCCTTAGCTTCCTATTTATCTTGGTTACCATCTTTCTTTTAATCATATTTATTCTTTCATTTCCATCATTTTCCTTAGGTAAAACAGAAGCAGAATATAGATTAAGTAGATTTCTTTTTTCCATCATCCATTATTTTCATCTTGTATACATGGTGAGTGATCCTTTGAGCCTCTTTTTTAAATCTTGAAAATTAAAAAAAATTTTTTATATTGTTTTGCCAGCTCAACTCATTCTGATTCTAAATGTTCCTTATAATCTTCTTGTAGGACCCTGCTATATTTTTAAATTTGTTTTTCATTATTCATCTTTTGTTTATTTATTACTGTTTTTAGGCTTTCTTGAAATGGAAATTTATTGCTTTATATTTTGAGTTCTTTTTCTTATAATAGCTTTTTATTTTTTAAAATTCATGCAAAGATAGTTTTCAGCATTCATCCCTACAAAACCTTGTGTTCCAAATTTTTTTCCCTCCCTTCTCACTTTCCCCCTACTCTAGATAGCAAAAATTCCAATATAGGTTAAACATGTAAAATTCTTCTGTACATATTTCCACATTTATCATGCTGCACAATAAAAATCAAATGAAAAGGGGGAAAAATGAGAAAGAACCAAACTAAGTAAACAACAAAATGGTAAAAATGCTATATTTCTAATTTTTTAAAATTTTTATTTTTAAAATACACATTGTTTTATGAATCATACGGGAGAGAAAGATCAGGACAATTTGGTTTCCTCGTTTAGATTTTTTAAATCTAAATTTATTTAGATTATTCAATCTAAAGTTTATTCAATCCAAAGGGATTGCTTTAGATCAGTGAATCATTTCGAAGAACCAAGTCTTTAATAGTTGATTATTGCACATTTGTTGTTACTGTGCACAAGGTATTCCTGGTTCTGCTTGTTTTGGTCAGCATCAGTTCATCTAAATCTTTTAGGCCTTTCTAAAATCAACTTGTTTATCATTTTTTATAGAACAGTAGTATTCCCTTATCTTCATATACCATTACTGATTCAGCCATTCCCCAATTGATGCGCATCTTCACATTTTCCAATTATTTGCTACCACAAAAACTGCTGCTACAGATATTTTTGCATATGCGAGTCCTTTCCTCTCCTTTATGGGAAAATGCTATGTTGTGTTCCACACTCAGTTCCCACATTCCTCTCTCTGGGTGTAGATGGCTCTCTTCATCACAAGATCATTGAAACTGGCCTCAATCATCTCATTGCTGGAAAGAACTCCGTCCATCAGAATTGATCGTTATAGCCTTGTCGTTGCTGTGTATAATGGTTTCCTGGTTCTGCTCATTTCACATCAGTTCATGTAATAATAAAAAAAAATAAAAATAAAAATAATAAAAAACAATGATATTACCTTATCTTCATATACCATAACTTATTTAGCCATTCCTCAACTGATGGGTATCCACTCAGTTTGTACTTTCTTGCACATGTGGGTTCCTTTCCCTCCTTTAAGATCTCTTTGGGATACAAGCCCAATAGAAACACTATTGGATCAAAAGATTTGCACAGTTTGATAGCTCTTTGGGCATAGTTCCAAATTGCTCTCTAGAATGGTTGGATCATTTCACTATTTCACCAACAATGTATTAGTAGTTTTCCCATATCCCCCTCCATTGGTCATTATCTTTTCCTATTATTTTAGCCAATCTGAGAGATGTGAAGTTCATTACCCATCTTTTAAAAAAATCTAAATTGATTGATGCATCTACATGTGTATTCACCAATATCTTAGTCCTTTTAGATAATTAGCAGAATATTGAGAATAATGGAAAATAGTTCTTTTTCTGCTCCTTGGAAGAGGTCTAGACCTGGAGTTAGGAAGACTTCAGTTTGGATGTGGCCATGGATACTTACTAGCTGCATGGCTGAGGAAATTATCATTATCCAATTCAAGACATTATTAGTTTCTTTGTTTTGGAGAGAAATGGAACTAGCAGATAAATAGATAATTGATTTGCCATTACTATGCTAGGCTTCTGTCCTCATCTGTTTCTCTTCTGTTTTGGAGGTGGACCAGGGCCCATGTAGTTCTGAAGACTACTCTAAAGATAATATTGCTTTTCTTCATGTCTCCTTTTATTTTCACTCAAATGTGCTCTATCATGCTTCACTCCTCTGTTTTTTTTTACATATGTATATCCTCAAAGCATATAATTTTGATTGTTCCTTTTTCTCTTTTTGTCTGTCCTTTTTCTTTTGAGTAATTTATAGCCTTTCAGAAATACATTCTAGTCATGGATCCCATATGAAAGAATACATGATAATTTGGTAAAGGCAAATTTGTTTTCTTATACTAGAATCTCTAGCTATAAATAAATATCATATTCTAATGGAGCAGTAATGAACTGAACTAGCTATACCCAGAAAAAGAACTCTGGGAGATGACAAAAAACCATTACATTGAATTCCCAATCCCTATATTTATGCACACCTGCATTTTTGATTTCCTTCACAAGCTAATTGTACAATAATTCAGAGTCTGATTCTTTTTGTACAGCAAAATAATGTTTTGGTCATGTATACTTATTGTGTATCTAAGTTATATTTTAATATATTTAACATCTACTGGTCATCCTGCCATTTAGGGGAGGGGGTGGGGGGGGGTAAAAAAAAAAAGAAATCAATGAAATATAGAACTTGATAGGCAGAAACTTCTAAAGAGATTTTCAAGAAATGCATTGTCAATATAATAAGGAATGCTTGTAGCATTCATTTAGACAGAATTAATATTGAACTGTGGGTTCTAAAGTGAACTATCTAATCTATATCATTGCTATCTATATTCAACTATCTTCCCAAGAGAAAACAAAACAAACAATTTTAAACCAAAAATAAATAAATAAATAAATAAATAAATAAATATCATAGAAGGCATTGTCTTTTTCCCAATTATGATGTGTTAAGATTTTTTTCTTGTCAAAATTGAGCAGAAGGAATAATCCATTTACTTTTCATGTTTACAGACCATATTTGGTAAATCTTTTGCCTTGTCTGACTCGAATAAGCAAGAGAACAGAAGAATCTGTACAAGAAACTTTGGCAGCTGCTATACCCAAAATTATGGCATCTTTTGGCAACTTTGCAAATGACAATGAAATTAAGGTACGGTTACTTTTTTCAAGTGCATGAACTTGAGACAAATTCTGTATAGATTTTTGGTTTGTAAGTAAGCAGCCTTTTGAGATTTGCTGCAACTGAATGGCTTAAGTTAAATAAAGTTGCTGGTGAAATTTCAAATTGTTTCCAAATTTTGTTAATTTGAATTGAACTGATTGGAGCCTCATTAGAGCAGGAGCTTTTCACCTCTAAAATGTATTTTTTTTTTTAAAAGTGTTACTCAAGTGTGCCATTTTAAGGCACAAAATTCGAAGGATATGTGATTTTTTGTTTTATTTTGTTTTTTGTATTGAAGTAATCTTTTAGTTAAGGATATTTCAGTATCATATTAACCTGATAGTTGGGAAGTAATCACATGTGGAGGATTTTTGAATTAGAGGACTTGAATTTGAATTCATGTTTGCTATCTTACTTAAGGTGATCATTTATTCTTTTTCCAACTTAGTTTCTGCAAAATAGAGAATTAAACTAGATTACTTGGTGAGCCATTTCCAGCTTTGATTATTATAACTTATTAAAGGTATTTGACAACTCCTTTGTTCTTGTAAGTAGTGATTAATACTGGTCTTAGAGTCAGTTCTTCTAAAACTGATTGAAAATGTGGCCAGGGATTCCTGTTTCGATTCTGGGTCTGCTACAAATACCATGTTGAATGAGTTGCTTTACCTTTCATCTCTAAAATGGGAACCCAGAGAACCTATTTTTTAGAGTTCTTATAATGAATAAGAGGAGATAATTTACTAACTGTAAAACATAGAAATGTCAGTTATTAATTGTCATTGTCATTGTCTTTATCATTATCCTCATCATTCAAAGACTTTATGACTTATGTGTTAATGTCTACCTAGATTTCTTGTTAGATCCCTTAAAAAGACTCTGAATTCTTTATTTCTGATGCATAATGTCTAGCAGAGAAAAAATTTTGAGTTCTTTGTTTCTTATTCTGACATTATTTCTTCTACTGGGCGTGTGTGTGTGTGTGTGTGTGTGTGTGTGTGTAAAATTTAGAGTCAAAGAGGAACTTAATGATGACATTCTTATCTTTGGGGAAGTGAATGCAGACCAATGGGAACTCCTGGATCTTATTGTCCTTGCAAAACATATAATTTTCAGACATTTTTAAAGAATTATATTGTAGGAGCTTTGATAACAGGGAACATTTAATTACTAAACCATTAGAGGTTTATTTGGAATGGATAGTTAGGGATTATTCTCTCGTGGGGGCAGTTAGAGTCCTGGACTGGGAGATGGGAGAACTTGGTGTCTGTTTCCTGCTCTAGTAGCAATCTGTTTGGTAAGTCAGTTCTTTTTCCTTTTCTTTAGTGTTCTCATCTGTAAATAGGAGTGAATTGTGTATTAGATGATGTGTCAAATCTCCTGTAATGGTAACAATTTAGTTCTTATTCTTGGTAACTATTGATTGTGGGGAATTTAGTCTTTATTTTTTTTGTCCTTCTGTATTCAGGAAATTGTTTTATTACCTTGAAGCATCTAACCAAAAGTCTTTCATATAATAGGCACTCAATGCACGTTTTCTAAATAAAGAGATTGCTTGGATGGTTTGGGACAGGGACATTTTAACCATAATTCATCTTTCTTATAGTGATTATTTCTTCTGTAGAACTTTTCGTTCTCAGTAGCCTTAGCACAGTTTAATAGCCTCATTGTTTTCATTGTTGTCAATAGCATGCATTTATAGAATCATGCTGTAGAAGCAGAGAGTTGGAAGAAAACTCTAGGGATCCTTTTGTCTGACTCTCTTATTTCATTAATGTACCCATTTGACTGTTTTGAGTTTTGGAGAGAGTAAGTGTCTTACCCTATGTTGTGATGACAGAGCTGGAACTTGATTCTAAGAATCACATTTTTGGAAGGGAAATCAGCATGGTGAGGAATTTTAAATCCTTGATGTCCCTAGGACTGTTGAAGGAACAAAGGGCTTTTTTTTTTTCTAGAGGCAAGGAAACCTAGGAAATTATATGATAGCATTCTATTATTTAAAATTTCCAATACTGTTTTATTTTTCCAAATACATGTAAAGATGATATAGGTTAAATATATGCAGTTCTTTTAAACATATTTCCATATTTATCATGTGCAAGAAAAATAAGACCAAATTGGGGGAAAAAAAAGTAATAATACTATGCTTTTATCCATATTCAGTCTCCATAGTTCTCTCTCTGAATGCAGATGACATTTTCCATTCCAAGTCTATTGGAATTGCCTTCTAAAACCGCATTATTGATAAGACCCAAGTCCATCATATGATCTTGTTGTTAATGTATACAATGTTCTCTTCATTCTGCTTCTATCAGTCAGCAGCAGTTCATATAAGTTTTTCCAGGCTTTTCTGAAAATATGATACCATTCTTGGTAATTGTTGAGAAGGATCTTTTTTTTTTTTTTTTTTTTTTTTTGAACTTTGACTCTAGAGAGCACTGAGCAGAATTAGGTGTGGTAGTTAAAGAAGTTGAAAAAGCAGAGTTTGACTCAGTATAAGTATTATATCAATGTGATCCTGGAGAAGTTACTTAACCATTAGTTTGGAAACCTTAGTTTCCTCATTTGGAAAATGAACTGAATAAGGAAGTAGCAAACCCCTCTAGAATTTTTGCCAAGAAAACCCCATGAATAGTGCAATCCATGGGTCAGGAAAAGTTGGACATGCTGAACTGAACAACAACAACAACATATACTAGTAGGGATATAAAGACAGAAATGAAACAGATCCTGGCATTGAGATGATATGCTACTGGAGTAAACAACATCTACAATTAAAAGTTGTGCAAAAAAAAAAAAACACACGAATACATATATATACAAAACACACAATAAATACAAGACAACTTTGATAATGGAGCCACACAAGTTGGGAAGATTAGGAAGAGCTTCATATAGCAGGGGATCTTTGAACTCAATTTGAAAGGAAAAAATGGGATTCTAGTAGGTGGAGATGAAGAGAGAGGCCATTTCAGTCATGATGAAACAAAATGTTCAGTTGGTGTACAGTCTATTTTTAGATATGAAATCCAATTAATTAACAAACATTTATTAAATGGCATATGTGTGTGTGCCAGATACTGTAAATATAAAATATAAAGAATGTCACAATTCCTTTTGGTAAGGAGATAAGGAGTTTGCATTTTGATGGAGGAGATAACAAATACATTTTATAAGTATGTACAAAAGAAGAAATATTCCCTAATGTGTGTGTATATATGTATATGTGTGTGTGTGTGTGTATACACACACACACACACACACAAGCCTGCCAGAAACAATTTTATTTAATTTGTCATTATCTTGTATTCCAACCATTTCTAGTTTAGAGAGAAGGAGAGAGAGAGAGAGAGAGAGAGAGAGAGAGAGATCCAAATTGATTAAAATCCCTGTCTCTGTCCTTAATTTATTCTCTGCCTTCTCTCATACATGGCTTGATTTGAGGTAATGGAGGAATCTTGAACAAGGTAAAGAGGCATAATGTCTTAAAATACAGTTCTTTCAACATTTCAAAACAATATCTGTTCCTTTCTTGGCCATTACAGTTAAGTCATTCAGATCTTTTCCTGGAACAAACAGGACTTGCTCCCTGAGATCATTAATTCTTTTTCAGTGGAGAAGGATGTTTCATAGAGCTTTAGCTTTCAGGGCTTGGGAAGAAGAGACTATTCCCAGACGGATCAATAACCCAGTCACTTCAGGGGTTTGAAAGGAAATGATCTTAACAAGATAAGATATATTTTTTGCTCAAGGTTTGGTTTATTACACTTAATATATTTCCTTAAGAAGAAGCCTTTTTACCTAATCTGTTTTTAAATCTGGAAGTCTGGAAAGGGTATTTTAGACCAGGGAAATTTCTTAAATATTTCTACATGACATAAAAAGAATGTTTTTAATGTTTCCATAGGACATCTAGTTTGAAATGTTTAATAGTAATTATTAATGTGTGGCTGAAACTCAAATTATCTGCGTTGAGATAATAGCCCAATAAAAGAGTTAAACCCTAAAATAAGGTTGTTAGAGCCTTGAGGAATACTCACAGATGAGCATGACATATAGATGATTAACCAGAAAAGAAAACTTAAGACAGACAGTTCACACAGGTAAGGTGCAAACCAGGTGAAGAAAAAAGTGTCACGAAAACCAAGAGAGGCGAGAGTATTTTGGAGGAGTAGGTGATTATTAGTATCAAATGAAGCAAAATAGGTTGAAAAGTATTAGGAATTGAGTTAAGATCGTCAGATTTGATAATTAAGTAAGTAGTGATTAATTTTAGAGAGTCTCTGCATATTGCAGATGAATTTTTGTTGGTCTTTTAAGCACTTTTTTTCTTGATTGAATTTAGATTAGTATTTGAGGCATTCATAATTTTAGTCTCAGGTTGCCTTCTGCCATTTTCTCTTCCCTCAGCCACATGACATATATAGAGACAACCCTTTCCTTTACTCTCTCTGCAGACAAATTTGTCCATTCCATCCTGTCTTTTCCACCAAATTGCTCCTATCATCCCCACTTTCTTTCTTATCCCTATTTCTTCCCTATCTACTAGCAGTTTCCTGCTTTTTTCAAACATGCCCATGTCTACTCTATGCTCAAAAAATCCAGAATTGATGGAGTCTTCTTGCTGGATAGCTATTGTCCCCCATCACTCCTGTCTTTTGTGAACAACTTCTTGAGAAGGCCTCTTCTTTACTCTGCAGTCTGGCTCCTAGCCTAATCATTAAACTAAAACCATTCTTGCTGGTTGCTAATGGTCTCTTAATTGCTAAATCCAAGGGCTTTTTCCTTTCCTTATCTTTGTTGGCCTTTGTGTAGCCTTTGCTTTTTGTTTAGTTGCCCTCTTATCTTTTGTACTATCTTCTCTCTAGATTTCTGTAACACTGGTTCTCTGGTTCTCTTGCCTGTCTGACAGAACCTTCTTAGTCTCTTTTCCTGGATTTGCATCCAGGTCAAATCTATTAACTGTAGATGTCCTTTTGAGCTCTTTTCTGGAGCCTCTTCTCTGGCAGCACTGTTTTACTTGGTGATCTTATCACTTTGTATTGATTCATTTCTTTATCCTTATACAGATTATTCTCAGATTTTTTTTTTGTCCAGCACAAACTTTTTTTCTGACTTCCAGTGTTGATGTGTCTAATGGTAACTGCCTTTTGGACATCTTAAATTGAATGCCTCATAAACAACAAAAACTTAACCATATCCAAAATAAAAATCATTACATGTCTTGCCAAACTTTCCTCCTAATTTTTCTTCTATTGTTGAAGGCACCAAAATCTTCCGAGGCCCCTAGGCTCTCAACTTACATGTTATCATTAACATTAATTTTTTCTTATTCTTTTCTTCCTGCCCCATATCCTCTCAGTTGCAGCCTCTTATCATTTCCATCTTCATTCACACCTTTTCTGTACGTTCCTTTGACATGGCACAATTCCTGTCCAGACCCTCTTCAGCTTGGACCTGGACTGTTGCAATAGACTGCTGATTAGTTTTCCTGCCTCAAGTTAGTACCTGGAGTACTACTCCAGTTCATCCTCTTCTTATTTGTCAGGGTCATCTTCCTAAAAAAAAAAAATGACCATATCGTTTTCCTGTATACACTCAATTTTAGTGCCTTTCTATTACATCCAAGATCAAAAATAAAATCCTCTGTTTGGTTTGGCATTATCATCTAGTCCCTTTTTTTGTTTTTAGTTTTCTTATGCTTTACTTTGCACTATGTACTTTGAGATCAAATGACACCAGCCCCTTTGCTGTTTCTTGAACAAATCCCCGTTTGGATCATTTAGAAAACGTTTCTGTCTGTTCTCTATGCCTGAAACTTTCCCTCCCTAGATTTCCTGTCTTCCTTCAAGTCTCCGCTAAAATTTTGCCTTCTGTGAGAAACCTATCCTGATCCCACTTCCTTCTGAGAGCATTTCCACTTTATCCTGTATATTTCTCTTTTGTACAGTGTATAGTTGTTTACAGGTTGTTTCCCCGTTAGAGTGTGAATTCCTTGAGCTTCTCTTTGTGCTTTTCTTTACATTCCTAACATTTAGCATAGATCCTGGTATGTGGTGAGATTTAATGAACAGTACCTGGCTGATTGGAATTCCTATTCCATAATATAGATGGTATCCTGAGTTGCCATGGCCAAAAAAAGTCTTCATATTAATGTCAATTGATTATCTCCTTTGTTGACAAATCTCTTTGTAGGTATTTTGGGTAGGCCTCAGTCGACTGACTTTCAGTTTGTCCCTTGAACCTTGAGAGTAGGTCCTGCTGGAGGTAGAATAGAGTAAACAAACAAACAAAACCAATAAAAAACCCAGGATCAGCTCTCTCCTACGATGAAGCACTTAGCAGAGATTTGATTGAATATACTTAGAGATCTCTAGGTGTTAGAATGGATGGAGAACTTTGCCTTGAATCAGGATGACCTGAGTTCAAAAACAACTTTAGACACTCACTAGTTGTGTGAATTTGGACAGCTCAGTTAACTGATATCTCCAGGTAAAATGGGAATATTAATAGCACCTATTTTTCAGGACTGCTGTGAAAACCAATTGAAATAATATTAATAAAGTATTTAGCACATAACGGTGTTTAATAAATACTTACTTCTTTCCCCACATCCTTTAAAAAATTGCTTGACTTCAACATTTTCAATTAATGATACCAAGGTGGTTAGTGGCTATTATTATATAGATGGATGCCATTTTCACTCATTTTTCTTTTTCTTTTTCTTTTTTTTCTTTTTTTATTATAGCTTTTTATTGACAAAACATATACATGGTTAATTTTCCACCATTGACTCTTTTTTTTTTTTTTTAATAGTAACTTTTTATTGACAGAATCCATGCCAGGGTAATTTTTTTACAACATTATCCCTTGCACTCACTTCTGTTCCGATTTTTCCCTCCCACCCTCCACCCCCTCCCCTAGATGGCAAGCAGTCCTATATATGTTGAATATGTCCTAGTATATCCTAGATACAATGTATGTGTGCAGATCCAAACAGTTTTCTTGTTGCACAGGGAGAATTGGATTCAGAAGGTAGAAATAGCCCGGGAAGAAAAACAAAAATGCAAACAGTTTACATTCATTTCCCAGTGTTTTTTTTTCTTTGGATGTAGCTGCTTCTGTCCATCATTGATCAATTGAAACTGAATTAGGTCTCTTTGTCAAAGAAATCCACTTCCATCAGATTACATCTTCATACAGTATTGTTGTTGCCATATATAATGATCTCTTGGTTCTGCTCATTTCACTTAGCATCAGTTCATGTAATTCTCTCCAAGCTTCTCTGTATTCATCTTGCTGGTCGTTTCTTACAGAACAATAATATTCCATAACATTCATATACCACAATTTACCCAGTCATTCTCCAACTGATGGGCATCCGCTCAGTTTCCAGCTTCTAGCCACTACAAACAGGGCTGCCACAAACATTTTGGCACATACTGGTCCCTTTCCCTTCTTTAGTATCTCCTTGGAGTATAAGCCCAGTAGGAACACTGCTGGATCAAAGGGTATGCACAGTTTTATAACTTTTTGGGCATAATTCCAGATTGCTCTCCAGAATGGTTGGATTCGTTCACAGCTCCACCAACAATGTATCAATGTCCCAGTTTTCCCACATCCCCTCCAACACTCATCATTTTTTCCTGTCATCTTAGCCAATCTGACAGGTGTGTAGTGGTATCTCAGAGTTGTCTTAATTTGCATTTCTCTGATTAATAATGACTTGGAACACTCTTTCATATGAGTGGTAATGATTTCAATTTCATCATCTGAAAATTGTCTGTTCATATCCTTTGACCATTTATCAATTGGAGAATGGCTTGGTTTCTTATAAATTAGAGTCAGCTCTCTATATATTTTGGAAATGAGGCCTTTATCAGAACCTTTAACTTTGACAGACTAACAAATAAAGCAATTTATTAAGGACTTTCTATAGACCAGCATACTGTGCTAACTTTATTGGAAAGGAGAAGGAGGTAAGAGAAGGACCTTTAATAAAAAAGGATTTCCTAGCATTCTAGATGGAAAAAAAAAAAAAAAAAAAAAACTAAGTAGAAACTCCAAAGTGCAAATACAGGAATTTGGAAAGCAAAATGGTAAACAAAAATATGGGAATAAACAAGGACAAACTTTTTGTTTGTTGCTTCCCTTCTAATCTTGTTTACATTAGTTTTGTTTGTACAGAAGCTTTTTAATTTGATGTAATCAAAATTTTCTATTTTGTGATCAATAATGGTCTCTGGTTCGTCTTTAGTCACAAATTTCTTCCTCTTCCACAAGTCTGAGAGATAAACTATCCTATGTTCCTCCAATTTGTTTATAATCTCGTTCTTTATGTCTAAATCATGGACCCATTTTGATCTTATTTTGGTATACGGTGTTAAGTGTGGGTCCATGCCCAATTTCTGCCATACTAATTTCCAGTTATCCCAGCAGTTTTTGTCAAATGATGAATTCTTATCCCAAAAGTGATTCACTCATTTTTCAAATGCATTTATCTCTTTACAACTGTTTAAATTCAGAATTTCTTGGATTTACAAACTTTTAACTTTGATTATATTCTCAAAGTAATGGTTATGTTGTAAAATTATGATTATTTGTTTATATTTCAAATGCAGTACTGGTTTTATGAAAGTAAGAAAGGAGATTACGTCAAAAAAGAATAGTCCAAAATGTCAAGTGCTAAAGAAAGATGTTGAGTGAAGATTCACAAAGTTTGATAGTGAATAATAAAATAATAAAAGTCCAGATAGATCTGATTGTTTTTGTTCAGCATGATGAATATGGAATGTTTACAATAATTGTACACGTTTAACCTATATCACATTCCTGGCTCTTGGGGGACAGCTCGAGGGGATGAGAGAGAAAAAAATTTGGAATACAAGGCCAAAGATGAATGTTGAAAATTATCTTTGTATGTACTTGGAAAAATAAAATACCATTTAAAAAAAGTGAGATAGGATAGTGATGATTGTTTGGAGGTGGTATCTTGGACACAATTTTTTAAATTTATGAAACAAATCCTTTAATTTATGAATATGGAGTCCTTATCTGTTCTTCCACTTATATCCTCTCCTGCTCCTTGTGTCATCATTTATGTTCTTCCAATTGTTATTTTAAGCTTCAAAATACAACTTAGTTTGGAAAATGCTAAGATAAATAATGAAGCTTATGTCTTTAGTAATAACTATGCAAATTAAATTTAAAAGGAAACTTCTGAATTATATTTCCCCTTGCTTCAGTGCATAAGAATAAACAGCTTTAGTAGCAATTTTTTTTTTTTTTGCTTTTCAATAATTTTATTGAAAGGTCCCTTTCTCAGTACCACAACATAATGGTATTCAATAATAAATCTTTAAAAAAAAATAAAACAACAACCCAAAACAACCAAAGAGAGTAATGTTTTTAAGTGAATTTTGATGGGCTTAAATTCTGAGTACATCATTATGTTCTCTTTTTTTTCTCTGTCACTAATTTGCCTTGGCATTAATATTCTTTCTTCCTTTTCTCTCCTTTCCTCATATGAAAAATAAAGCTGGTTAGACCAAGTACCACCTATGACATATTTTAGCTTTAACTGTTAATATAGAAAAACAGGTATTAGGATATATATTTTACATTAACTTAATAGTGTTGTAAATTGTATTGATGTTATAAATTCAAGAATAGACAAAGTAGATTCATCAAGTTTCAGGAAACTTTCAAATACATAAAAATATTCCTTTGTCTTGGTATGATTTTCTCTAGTTTCTCTTAATTTTGTCATCATAGGTTTTATTAAAAGCTTTCATAGCTAATCTCAAGTCAACTTCTCCTACAATACGGCGAACAGCAGCTGGATCAGCAGTGAGCATCTGCCAGCATTCAAGGAGGACACAGTATTTTTATACCTGGTTACTTAATGTACTTTTAGGTAAGGTGGAAATAAAATTTCAAGGTATGATAGAGGCTCTGTAGTTTTTACATGGAGGGAAGAAAAAAAAACTAGTGAAAGGGTGGGAGGAAAAAACCAATGAAAGTGACTTTTTTAAACAGGGTTTTATGAAAACTTTGCTAGATTTATGTATCATAGTGCTTGCCATTTCCTGAATAATAATAGTAAATCTGGTAATGTCTTAGGATGGAGACACGAGAGCTGACTTTAGATTCAGGAAATGTGGGTACAAGTCTGGCACTGACACTGGCTGGGTGACTATGGGAAAATCCTATCACTTCTCCTCATTGCAGGCTACTTTTTAAAACTAGAGGGACCAAAGAATCCCAGCTCTCTGTTGGGGGCTTTGTCATGGCAATGTCTTCTGCTATTGAAATCATGGGCATAGTTGCTATCCTTGTAGAGGCTGCATAGTTAAGTTCACAAGGGCTTAATGATGTCCCTGGCTTCCCTTAGCATCACTTAAAGGTGGTTTTTTCCTGCTTCAAGACACTGCTTGTAATCCTTTTTTCTTATAGTTTTCTTTCAATAATACTCAACTCAGGTGTCACCTGCTCCATGAAAGGTTTCCTTATCCCCAGGTTTCCAAATGTCCCCAGCTGAGAATAATTTCTTTCTCCTTCAGTTTTTCTAGCACACTTTGTCCAGATCTCTCTTTTGTTCTAATTGTATTCTACTTCTCTGTGTTCCTGTTATCTCTTACCTCATAGATGTAACCTCCTTGCAGGCAGGTATTCTTATTTTATCTTTATCACTCCAGTACCTAACAAAAATTTTTTAAATGTTTGTTGAATTGAATTTTTATAGTCATATATAGTGGCAACAGAAAATCCCAAATGGGAGAATGGGGATTTTAATTCTTTAATTAAAAATGTTTCTTGTTCAAGACCATATGCTATGTTTAGAACTCGTATTCAAAGAAGAATGAGGCATAGTCCTTAGCCTCATGGAGATTAAGGTCTAGTTGGAGATATAAGATATATACACAACAAACTGCATTATAAGCAAGATTAAAAAGACTTAAGGTACAGAATTTTCATCTAGTTGTGGAGATGGAGAGATCACTTTCAGCTGGGGGAACTGGAAAACCTTTATAAAAATGGAATGATGTTTCATATAGGTCTTGAAGAATGGGGAGGAATTGAATAGTTACTTGGTGGGGAAGGGCGTAATAGTTGGAGAAAATTATGCATATATGTATATATAACATAAAAAATTCTTGTTCATTTTACAAGCATGGTAAAACCCCTTTATGAAAAATCTAGACCCATACTATTAATGCATTTTATGGTGAATCTAGTAATAGGTCATATACACATCAGAGATGTCAATTTGTAGAGAGACCTGTAAAACTCTTGAGTCCCAACCAGAGTAAAATGTAATTCTGGAATATGTAGCAAATAAGTAAATACAGAACACACCACAAATATTGTTAATTTATGCTTTTTTAAATCAATGTGAGGCTATAAGGGATCTATTTCTATTTGAGTTTGACAGCACTGCTCTTTTCAATGATAGGGATATTATTTTTATTGATTAATGCCCTCCTTTAAATAGAATATCTCTGTATTTTAAGTCACTCTCCTCTTGAAAGAGATATAGAATTGTTTGATGGTTAAACTATTAAGGAGATGCTAATAACTTTGCTTGCTATTTTATAGGCTTACTAGTTCCTGTTGAGGAGGAGCATTCTACTCTTTTTATTCTTGGAGTATTGCTCACATTGAGGTATTTAATTCCCTTGCTCCAACAGCAAGTCAAGGACATGAGTTTGAAAGGCAGCTTTGGTGTCACTAGAAAAGAAACTGAAGTCTCACCTTCTGCAGACCAGCTCATCCAGGTAAAACATTAAAATTCTGAAATAACCATGATTCAAAGTATTGACTGTCTGAATGACCAAGTAAGAAAAGACTTGAGTTATATGACTAAGATTGAGGAACAATCAATCAAAAAGTATTTGTGTGTGTCTGTGTGTGTGTGTGTGTGTGTGTGTGTACGTACAACACTCATACCTACCCACCACCCACTCTTCTAAATTCCTTCCTTTTTCATCTATGTCCCTGTTGAGTGAAATGTGTTTTTGTGGGATAATTTTCCCTAACCTAATTTTCTCTTCCCTTCCAATGTATTCCTCTTTCTCTCCATTTGTCTCTAATCGGACAAATGATTGGACAAATGGTTCATTTGTCCAATTAGACTTCCTCATGTTCCCTGAGGATGACAGAGTTAAGAGGAGTCTTCCCCTCTTCTCCTTTGAATGTGAATAGTTTGTCCTTGTTTATTCCCATATTTTTGTTTACCATTTTGCTTTCCAAATTCCTGTATTTGCACTTTGGAGTTTCTACTTAGTTCTTGTTTTTTTTTTTTTTTTTTTTTTTTCATCTAGAATGCTAGGAAATCCTTTTTTATTAAAGGTCCTTCTCTTACCTCCTTCTCCTTTCCAATAAAGTTAGCACAGTATGCTGGTCTATAGAAAGTCCTTAATAAATTGCTTTATTTGTTAGTCTGTCAGCCTTTGTGTGTCTATCTCCCTCCTTCCTTCTCTCTCTGCTACATCTCCCCACCACAACTTTATCTGGGAAGCAAGTGATGGTCACAAAGAAGGGGTGACCTGACTCTTATCAAAAATAGGTGATAGAAATACTCAATTTACCAGAAGGGGTTATAATTCAGAGTACCCTGGCTCACTGCAAAACTATAGGATCTGTCAAATCATTGGATTTGAAATTGAATGTGAAATGGTGGAACAGTATAATTGGACCTAGTTACTACCAAAAAAAGATTGTTTGTTTTGTCTTTGTTTTTATACAACTTATGAAATATGACTATTTATTTTTTTTTACAAGGTTACTGAGTTGGTAGATCAAAGCACTCTATAATTATAGTTTATCCAGATTTTAATAAAGTTTTTGACAAAGTCTTTTTGTGTACATATGTAGAGATGTATAATGACTTCTAAATAGATTTGGGAATATTAAAAAAATTTTTTTAAATTCTGAACTAAAGAAGCCTTAGTTAAAAATAGCATTTCCCTTTATAAAAGATAGCTGATGATTGTATATGAAACAATGAGCCTGTGTAAGCTATTTTATAAGCAATTTGCTTTTTTTTAAACATTTAATAAATGTGTTATTATCTTCAAAACTTTTACTTATTTATTGTCTTGATTCCTTCTGAAATTTGCCTTTTTTCATTAGCATTTTTGAAGTGCTTCAATGTCTATCCTTTTTTCTTGTTTCTAATTTTCCTTTCATCTATCCTCAAATACTTCTTCCTTCCTTCCCTCCACAGTTTTGAAAAAAGAAAATCCTTGTAATAAACATGAATTGGAAAACTTTCTTTGCTTGTTAAGAGACGTAAACATGTCAGCAAAGGACCAAATGACTGTGGGTTAAAGATAGGCCAAACTGAAGATGAAAAATTTTATTAGGAAATCTGTTCTACATAATAAAGCATTTCACAGCTAGGGGGAGGGTGATAGATTTAAGAGATGGATTATCCACCAGAGAAAAGGGGAGTATTTATAATTTGAGTAGCAGAATTCATTAGAAGTTTAAGAGAACTCCTTCTTCTTCCCTAAAAAAGGCATGGAGAAGAGACCAGAGATAATTAAATTGCAGTGTTCTTTTAGCCAAAGACGGCAAGTAATTGTACAGTAGTGGATATGACTATCTTCTTTACCCCTTATTCTTGCATAGTGGGTGGATTTCCACATTAATCCATTAAAATGTCACAAAATAATTGTGTTTTCTACTTTTATCCCCTATATTCATAGTCAAGCAAAACAAATCCACATCTTGGCTGTGCTTGAAATTTTTCATTTTTTACCTTGAGACCATGATCTCTTTGTTATGAGGTTATATTTCATCAGGGTTCCCCGTAGATGTGGTTAGTTGACCAAATTTCTTAAATTTTTCCAATTTGCTTTTTAAAAATTACATTATCATTGTAAAAATAGGTTTTTTGCTTCTCTCACTTTAATCTCCATCATTTCTTACAAGTATTTTTTGATGCTATTGGAACTATTTTAATGGCCATATCCAAAATGTAGTTATTAATGAACCTATGTCAGCTGGAAGGAGATGTCCATTAGTATCCAAGGAATCATGCTTAGCTTTCTATTGTTTAACACTATTATCATTAGGGGCAAGTATAAGGTCAGGACCTCTTATTTCATTAGTATAGATTACTCTGGCGAGGAAACTTTCTGTACTAAGACTGGTCACATTTTTATGTTACAGTCTTAGAGAATTTTCTAGAACATGGAGAGGTTAAGTGACGTGCCCACAAGTCCGGATGGGTCAAAAGGTGGAACTTTTACCCAGACCTTCTTTTCAACTAACTTTATCCTTTGGGCTCTTAGGCTTTTGTCATTATCAGTGATTTGGATAAAATGTATGGCTTGTTTGTTTACCAAATTTAGAAATGATCTAATACTGGGAGGGACACACTGGATGAAAGTCAAGATTTAATAAACTTTTGACAGCCTGTTATGTTGGATTATATCAAACATTACATTTAAGAGGGATAAACATAAAGGCATCTAACAAGCAAATGAGGTATATCTGTTTGGATAATAATTTGTCTTTAAAATATATGTGGGTTTTAGATCGTGGTGACCTAAATGTGAGTAAACAGTTTGTTGGGGTATCTAAGAAAACCAATGTGATCTTAGATTTTGCAAAAAAGTGGTAGTATATTGTTTTATTCAGACCACACTGAAAATTTATGTTCAGTTCTGGGCATTGTATTCTAGGAAGGAATTTGGTAAGATAACATCCAGAGGAGAAGGACCAGGGTAATGAATGGCTTTTTACTCATTCTATCAGAATGAATGAATGACAGAATATTAGGTCATTATGTGCCAAAGCATTGTACTGAATCCTGAGGTTACAAATAGAAAAAGTGAGACAGAGCCTACTATCTAGGCTGTCATACTCTCATTTCAGGGAGGCAACCAGTAAAGCAAAGTCCTTTTTCAGAGCAGATGGATAGTTTTAAAGATCTTAAGGAAGCTGCAGTAGAGTAGGTGGAAAGACCCAGAAATCTTAGAGGAGCAGCTGAGGATAAATAAGGCTTGGTGGTTCAGCTTTAGAAGGAGAAGTGTTGACTTATCTTATCCAGCCCCTGGGAAAATTGCCTGGAAAAAAGGAAATAAAGGTGGTCTAGTTTTCTTCTCCTTTCTGGAGAAAGGGACCTTAAGATAGGATTGTAAAGGGGAGAAGGACTTGGGGATATTTATCTTGGAGTGGAGACTTTAGGTTTGTGTTTGCTGTCTTCAAGTATTTAAATTTGAAAGGCCACTGTGGAAAAGACTTGAGGCAAATTTTATTTGTCCCCCAGAGCAGAACTTGGAGCTGTGAGTGGAAGTACAAAGAGATAGAGACTCAGTCTCTAAACCATTCCTAAATGTTAGAGAAATCTGTTAATATTGTGGGTGCAATTTCTAATGAACTGAGATGCCTCCTTCCTTCAAACTAAGCTTGGATGACTACTTTTTGCTTATGTTGTAAAGAAACTTCTTTGACTAGTAGAATTTGCACTAAATGATGACTAAGATTCTTTCCAACTTTGAAATACTGTAGTTTTGTAATTTCTGGGATTGAACTATATAATCTTTAAAGGTATCTTAACTCATAAAAATCTGATTCCTTTTTTTCTATGTTACAGGATATTAGGAACTAAATACTTAATTTTTTTGAGCTACATATTTTTCTTCATATAAGTTTATTTAACAAATCATACTTATAGTAATAATAAACTAGATAATACCATTTCTAATTGAAGTGGTAGTATCTGAATGAAATCCTAATATTAATTTATATGACAAAAAGTCACTCCAAGTTAAGGGTTTTTGATTATCTGTGTTGTTCTCAGTTCTTAATAATAGTTTGGTTAACTGAAATTCCTGAACATAAAACTAACCTTCTTTCAGGTCCTCCCTTCACCCCCGCCCTTACCTCCTAATAAATAAATAAATGAATGAATATTCCAGCGTGGCTTTTTTGGTTCTTAGGTATATGAATTGACTTTGCATTACACCCAGCACCAAGATCACAATGTTGTAACTGGAGCATTAGAATTATTGCAACAACTTTTTAAAACACCTCCAGCTGAGCTTCTTCAAGCCCTGACCACTTCGGGTGGTATTGGACAGGTCAATGTGACCAAAGAAGAGTTTACTAGCAGAAGTCGCAGTGGAAGTATTGTGGAACTTATAGGTAAGTTATTTGGAATGCTAAGATTTTTATCTTATCTGCACAGTGCATTTTCCAATATTTATTAATATGTATCAAGTACATCTCATTTTGTTAAGATTCCTTTAACTTGAATTCACAAATACTTATATACTTTAATAATCATTAAAATCCCAATAAAATTCTCTTGCTACTCTGCCTGTTAATTGTTCTGACACACTCTTAATGATTTATATACTTTGGAAAAATAATTCCAGAAGATTGGAGTTTTACTGGTAATTGTAATTCCTGTCTTTATAAAAATTTCAACTAAACAAAATTGTTGTCCTAATTACTCTTCTGCTCTATAAAACCTATTGTTTTTCCCTATTACCACTAAGCATAAATGCACTCTTTTCTGTCACTTGGATTCTTTCACAATGTAGCTCCAGCTTATCTTTCCTAAGCTTATTGTATTTTATTTCCTTTTAACATACTCTAGCTGATAGCCAAACTGACCTTGCTATTCATTAAACATGACTTTTATCTCAGATCTTGCACTTTTGAGCATTCTTAATGATAGGATATGATTGCTTTTTATGTCTGTTTCTTAGAATCCCTTACTTCCTCAACAGCTCAGCTTAAATGTTATTTCTTATATAAGAAATAAATGTCTTATATTTCTTCATTCCCTTCAGCCTTCCTTCCAAAGTACTTTGTGTTTATTTTGTATGTTATATATTCTTAAATGTGTTCAATATAATATAAATTCCTTGAGGACTGGGACTTTCATTTTTATATTCCAGTGTTAAGGCTTGTTGATTGATGGGTATATGTTGGTATTATTAATTTATGATGTATTATCATCAGTTACCTGTGAAAAAATTTCCAACTTTTAATACTTATTTAGGTATTGCTGACATTTGTATACCTTATTCACAGTGTTATCAGAATATTCCATTTTAGAAGTAGCAATTCTTTTAATATATATATATATTTTTATATAGTTATTCCTGTGGTCATTGTATCTGACTCTGGCCATCCATGAGAAGCCAGGCCCTTTGGTAAATGGCATATGGTCAAGAGGTATAGAAGTAGAATTACATTCCCTTTGTAGTTTGGTTCTTTGTATTTATTTTGGGACCCTGTTTTACAAAGTTATTAAATGTTTTTTATTTAATCCCTCTGAACTGGAGACAGGCTCAGGGTTGTCCAATATTTCAGTTTTCCTTTGTGACTCTCCCATTTCCTTTTCTGTGCTTTAATATTATCTCTCTTTTTTTAAATCATCTTACTTGCTAACCCTTAAATCTATTTGCATTCTAAAATTATCTTGTTTTTCTCCCAAAAGAAAGTTATTATATGTTCTTACTAAAGTGGATCTCAGGTTGGTGCTGGGGAAAAGCAATCTGACTAAATGAATTTATTCAAGGATATTAGTAATTAATAACTTTTCACATATTTCATTCCATTTTACATTCCAAAAGGTATTTTTAATTTTGATTGGTGGAATTTTTGGGGTCTGTAACTTACTAAAGAATTTTATATAATATAGATCAAACATTTTGTTGTTTAACCATTGCAAGGGAAGGAGTATCACTTTGGGCTTTAGGGTTCTAGGAGTGTTGATGTTAAATAGTTACGAAAACAAATGCTCACTATCTTTGCAGTTGAGTACCTTCATTCATATCCTGGATCTACCATTTATTTCTTGACTATGGTAAAGTGACTTTTCCTTAGGCTTTCTTTTCCTCTCCTATAAAATTGACTTAGACTAGATAATCTGCCTCCTAGCCTTAAATCTTAAGATACTATGAAACCAGATTTCTGTCTTATCCACTCAGTAATTCAGTGCAGTTCAGTAAAAATTTACCTTATTATGAAAAAAGCATTGTGCTACAAATTTGGGATTCAACTATAAAAAGTTGGTTTCAGCCCTTAAGAAATTTATATTTTACTTGTATGTTCTCTTTTATCTCTTTTTTTTCCTCCCTGTTTTACCCAAAGTTCTTATTGTGTCTTGTTTGTTTTCTTGAATTTTGGCCTCAGGTCTCTGCTGTCTAGTTAAGTTCCAGGGTGATAGTCCTATCTTTGGGACATAACTATAAAAAACTCTCTCTAATCTGGAAATGCTTATCTCTTGGGTTCTGGCTATCAGCTTAAGTATGTCTATCCACCTTATGTACCATCCTCAACAGCAACTACACTTTGTTCATTTATACTCTTCATTTTTTATTGTTCTGACAAGTTTAGGCAAATTAGAAGAAAGTAGATTTGAATTCTAATAATTGCCAAATTTGAATGTACAGATCATTGTTTATTCTTCATTATAGTGGTAAATCACATGACAAAAATAATAATAGCTAATATTTATATAGTACTTACAATGTATGGTCTGGGAATATGTTTTTATGTATGGAATGTTTATTTTCATGAACAATTAATTTGGAAGATTGTTAGAATTTGTGTGTGTTTTTTTTTTTAACCAAAGAAGATTTATTCTCCAGCTAATTATTCATATTGTATTTACCTATTAGAGGTCAGACAAATATCCTGATGTTTCTGATATTTTGTGAAAGGTGCTGTCATCTAATTAATTAGCTGGGTTTATATTTTGGGTTGCACCTAATTTATGTTCAGTACTTTATTATGTTTTTATAAATAATCTTGGGATTCTCAAAATAGAGAACAATAATATTGATTATATCCTAAATTACAGTTTATGGAATATATTTGCTATATTCAAGTTTGCATGAAATTCAGCTTTTTTTTTAAGCTATTGAAAATTCCTTCTTTATTTCAGCAGCCCATTTTCTTACTTTTGATCTTTTGCTCTCTATGATTTGCAGCTGGAGGGGGGTCTTCATGCAGCCCTGTTCTTTCAAGAAAACAAAAAGGTGATTATTTTTAAAAATCAGAGTCTTGTGTGATCTTATTGTTTTCTTTTTTTTCCCCATAATATATTGGACTCTGTTTCCATCACTTATTTTCTTTCTCTATTTTCATAATACATTGGACTCTGTTTCTATGTCTGTTCTCAGGAAAATTTTTTTTACCATTAAAAATATTGCTGAAACCCTTGATAATCGGGCCATAATTATGTAAATTTGCTTTTATTTTTGATTGCTTCTGTTTATAGGTAATCTCCTTAATTTTATGTTGCACAGGTATACCTGGAATAATTTGTGCCTATAGATTTGTCCAAAGTAGTTAAACAATAACTAATTTAAGGCATTGTAAGTAGACAACTATCTTAAGTAAATTCTACTCAGCCCTAGTTAATTTCTGGGTGCTTCTGTCCCTCTGACCAAAATACCTTATCCAACCTAATGTTCTTTGTCTATTGTTTAGCTTAGCTTTGGCCTGGAATTTTGATTCCCTCTTTTAGTCTTAGGTTGCTTGTAAAAGTTTATTTGGAGTTTTTATGGTCTGAATTTTGTATTCCCAGGAACATTATTTCCCATTTGCAGAGCAGTTTTGCTTTGAAAATAACTGTTCTGTAATATCATTTCTCTTAAGGTAATGTTCTTGTGGAACTAATTATAATGTTAAGCAGATATCATTCTGTGCTCTTAACTTCATTTTGTTTAGACAAATAATAATTTAAATTTTTTTTCCCCATTTAGAACACTATGCATTTACTTTTAAACTAGATCCCTGTTATCTTTTTGTCAGCCATATTTTGGATACCAATTATCAAATCTTGTGCAGAATGTTAATTTGACTATATCAACTAATGTACTTCTAACCTATTGATTTGCTTATACATTTTATAAATCTTTGAAATGCCATTCTCAGTTTCTTGTTCAGACTGAATGTCCTTTTATTTGAAGGGCATTCTGTCATCTTCTATTCTGAAATCTTGAAAGAATAACATTCCTTTTTTTTTTTCTCTATCATTCATTTATTAATTAAAAACATTTATTAGGTGACTGCTGTGTGTAGTGGAGAATTCTTTTAATATGATGTTTTTTAAGTCTTATTTTTTAGAGAAGGAAGTTATTTTTAATAAGGGGTCTATGTATGGTAGGAGGGTATGGATTCTGAAAAGTTTTTTCCATTAGTAATCCAGATATTTCATAACTGTTGTACCATTGTTGCACAAAGTCCTTGAGATTCATAATTTAATAGCTAACTTTAATATACCACTTACTATGTGCCAATCACTGTGCTAAGAAATTTATAATTATTATCTCTAAATCAAATCCTCACAACAATGCTGAGGTAGATATTATAATTATCTCTCTTTTACTGTTGAGGAAATTGAGGCAAACAGGCTAAATGTCTAGAATCATATAGTTAATGAGTTTTGAGACTGAATTTGAACTCGGGTCTTCCTGACTCCAAACCTGGCATTCTGTCCATTTTACCATCTAACAGTCAGTTTAAAAGAATTTTAAACTCCTTGGCATACCTTAAAAATACTAGAACCCCTTCATTTTTTAAATGTATATTTTATATTTTCTTTATTTACTAGAACATTGAATTTTTTTGTCTCCTAGTGAAACCAAAACATTTTGTTTGCCATTTGTTCATGTCTCAGTTGAAGAGCTGCAAAGTTAGCTAGAAAATAATGAGTAATTAGCAAACCTGTTACTAGTATTTGTTTGACTAATAGTATTTGAACTAGTTTAGTTCATTGTTCCTGTCAGGAAGATTAGGATAAAAGAAGTTGTCCTAACCTTTTTCTTCAGAGGAATTAAAAAAAAAAATATATATATATATATATCTATATATATATATATCTATATATAGATATAGATATAGATATAGATATGATATGATTGTCTTTTTTGTTTTCTGCTTTAGCAGTTCCCCCAGTTTGGCAAGGTAAATGATTTATACTTTTCATAGGCACACACAAAGCCAATCATAGCCACGTTTAACTAACTGTCATCATTTCTTTAATCACCTGAGTTGGGACTTCTCTACATTTTCCTCTCTAATAATGACTTATTGAAAGGCTCATCACTAGGTTGCTAAAGAGTAACAATCTTTTTGGCCTCAGCAGTCCTCAATGAAGGAAGTGTGCACGTTGATTAAATCACAAGCCCCTTGGGGCAGCTAGGTGGTGCAGTGGATAGAGATCCAGCTCTGAAGTCAGGAGGACCCGGAGTTCAAATGTGGCCTCAGACACTTAACGCTTCCTAGCTGTGTGACCCTGGGCAAGTCACATAATCCCAATTGCCTCAACAAAAAAATTTTTAAAAAAATCACAGGCCTATGAAGTATTGAAGAATTTAAAAATATTTATTCTAACTCTAAATGATCCAATCAAGTGAAGCTACATTTGCACTTATTTTCTTTTGAAAGTTAATTTCTACATCTATGACATCTATATTACTCCTATCTTCCCCTTTTTATTCATTTCTTTGTGTGTATGTATATATATATGTATGTATTTTTTGCTTATTAATATTTTATAAAGCAGTTTTAAAGAAAGGAATTCTCACAATTATTTGGACAGTATCTGTTAAGGACATTGTAATATATTATAATTATTAAGATGGAATCTGTATAAAGTTGATGAATGCATAGGATATAAAAGTATCTTGCAAACCTTAAGGATCTATATAAATATCAGATTTTATTATTATCATTATTTTTTTTTTATTCCTTGGGGATAGTAATGATAATACATATAGTTTTGAGGATGTTTTTTGGATTTATGTCTTTTCCTGAAAAATAATTCGTTGTTATGATTTGTCTGAAAAATATTTTTAAATACTTTATGAAATCTGAAGTCACATTTTATAATTTCACATTTCAGTTTTGAAGATATGTAGGTTCTCGCTGTAGTGGTTTAATACTTTGGAGAAATCAACTTAATTTATGGAGGTCACATTTTTATTTAGTGAAGAAAACTCTTAAGAGGTGACATTTTTAGAGCTAAGAGAATTGTATTTTTATCAGTGAATCCACATTTTATTATTTTAAAAAATTTTAAAAATTATTGGTGTCTTTTGTTTACATGTGACATAGATTCTGTCTTGTCTTCTCTTTTTCCACACCATTCCTTTGATCTTTTACTTATAGCAAAGCATTCTTCATTCTGATCCAATTTTTCAAAGTTGAGAGAGGCATTACATCGTTTGATTATATCATCTCTGTGGCCAGGATTGGTCATTACACAGAAATTTAATTTAACATTGGGATAGCATACTCCATTAGTTGTGCACTATGTTATGAAACTATTTTCTCAGTTTGAATGGTATCCTACGATCTTTCTTAAATGTCTTAGGTATATTCTTTTCCACTACCAGTAGAAACAGTGGCTTAATTTTTTTAGTGCTCTAAAGTTTAAGAATTTTTTTTTCCCCCACAACAATTTGGTAATGCTGTAAATATAATTATTCCCATTTTACAGAAAAGGAAATTTACCTCAGGGTCCCTTGTTGCGGTCTTCTTGTTTAATGGTAAAGGGGAAGAGATATGTTTACATTCTTATAGGAAATCTAAAATTAAACATTTGCATTTAAATTTTCCTGTCTCCTGTTTCAATGTAGTTTTTCAAATGTAGTTTTTATTGTAAGTAATGGTATTCATGGTGTCCTATGAGGAAATCATCTTATAAGCTCTCAAATTCTGTTTAAATATTAACTGTTTGAATGAAGGTAATATGAAGAAGTGATTTAGATCTTCCTGTGATTTGACATTTAGAAAAAGATTTTTTGTTTCAGGAAGCCTATTATATATTTTAGGAAAACTAAAAAAGAAACTGTTACTATGAGGAAACCAAATTCCCAGGTTATAGTATATAGTGCTTAACACTTAGATACTTAATAAATAATTGTTGAATTTAGTTGATTTTAATTACTACATTGTTTATCAGGTAAAGTGCTCTTAGGAGAAGAAGAAGGCTTAGAAGATGACCCAGAATCAAGGTCTGAAGTTAGCAGCACAGCATTTGCAGGTAATTCAGTATAGTTTTATTTAGAAGTTGGTTATCTGGCTTTGCATTTTAATCTCTTACTGTTATTGCTGCATATTGATTTTATCAACTGTTACACTTGCTGTTAGAAGTAATAAATCAATTTTTTCTCAAAATATTCACTCACATTTCTTTCTTTTGGCTCAAATCTTCTGGGGAAGGATTTGTTAAATGCATCTCCTGATATATACCTTTCTCTAGAAATATGAATTTTGGGGAAAAGTTTCAATAGTTAGTGGAGATCCTGTTTTTTTTTTCCACCTTGAAATCCTGTGTTTCTGTCTTCCTGTTTACTATTTCCCTCTCTCCTAATAGTTGATAAATACCCATTTCAGAATGACTTTGCCTTTCCAGAATATCTTTGAATGGAAAGGTGATGAGCAATGGTTGAAGGCTTTCTGGTAACAATGAAATTAAAATATAGTTTTGTGTAATTTACATGTAGCATTCCTTACTCCTTCTGTCATTCTGCATATCATCCAAATTATTCTCCTTCAATTAACCAGCATGTTGACAATAATGAAACCCTTACTATGTGCCAGTTATTAAACAAATGTTTATTAACATGTTCCTCTGGGTCAGACACCATAGTAAGTCCTGGAGATACAAAGAAAAACAGCCTTCAAGGAGCTAACATTCTGGGGTATAAAGGGTGAAGTGACTTGCTCTGGGTCACATAATTAAGAAGTATCTATGGCCTGATGAGTCTTCTTGACTGGCACTTTATCACTATACGATCTAGCTATCCTAACAACAACAGCAAAATGTGCCAATTATTAAACAAACTTTTATTTATGAGCATTTTATTTTTTTTCAATTCCATTAAAAAAAAATCTAAACATTCATTTTAAAAAATGTGTGAATTCCTAGTTCTTTCCCTTCTTCTTCCTTGTCTACCTTCTTGAGGTAGAAAATTAGATATAGATTATATATGCATAGTCATGCAATTAGTTATGTGAAAAAAAATTTAAAAATAAAATTTAAAAAAAAGTATGCTTTGAACTGCATTAAAACTACCATCAGTTCTTATGCTGGATATAATTTTTTATCATAAGTGAGTTTGTGATGCCGGTTGGACAGCCTTTTAAGGTATCCACAAGGCAGTTGGTGGGGAGGACCTGTGCTCAGAAGAAAGGTCAAGACTGTAAGTTCAGACCTGGGAGTCATCTTCATGGATGGAGGTGATGAGGTCTCTGACATGGAAGAACAGACATTCTTCACTTTTTTTCTTTTCTTTTTTTTTTTTTGAAATCTTATTTTATTTTATTTTTGCTTTTTTTTAAACTTTGTAGTTGATGATTTACTTTTGAAAGCAGTTAGTTCTTAAGTGAGTGTATATTTTTATTTTTATTTTTTTTATTTTTCTTTTCTTTTCTTTTCTTTTTTTTATTTAATAACCTTTTATTTACAGGATATATGCATGGGTAACTTTACAGCATTAACAATTGCCAAACCTCTTGTTCCAATTTTTTACCTCTTACCCCCCCACCCCCTCCCCCAGATGACAGGATGACCAGTAGATGTTAAATACATTAAAATATAAATTAGATACACAATAAGTATACATCTTCACTTTTTTTCATAGTCCCTTCTTCTGTCTAGTCAAACTTATCTTCCCCTTTGCACAATAATGTTTTAAAGTACATAAAATAACCTTCACAGAGTTACGGGGAAGAGGCCAGAGCCTCGATAACACTAGGGTTAGCTGGGGAAACATGGGTCAAGAACCAGCAAAGGAGACTGAACAATAGTGACAGGACAGCATCAGCTAGGATTTGTTAAAACAATTATGCCCATGGGATATAAAGTAAAAGCTTTCAAGAAACTGACTTCATGATGAGGAAGAGAATGGTGTGTGATACAAAAAAACCTTAAGTACATACAAATTAACCTTGGATTTAAAAAGCTCTGGCATTTGGGCTGCCTGGAGAAGGCCTCCTTTAGAAGCTTGTGCTTGGAGCTGCATATGGTTTGAAAGAAGCCAAAGTCTCCAAAGTGGAATTGTGGAAGGAGAGCCTGCACTTTAGGAAGAATGTGGCCAGTGCAAAGAGAGGAGATGGAGCATCTTTTGTGGATCAGCAGAGAGGCCATGTTGTCCGACTCACAGACTTGTAGAGCATGGTATAACGTGAGAAGACTGGAGAGTAGGAAGAGGACGGCCTGGGAAGAGCTTTAAAAGTCCCAGGAATTGAGACACTGGTTTGAGTAGGAGGGATCACATAAGTATATTTAAGACTGACATCTATGGGTAGGATTGATCGAGGTGAGGAGACCAGACTGGGAGACTGATTTAGAATCTCTTGCCAGCAGTCCATTCATGAGATGGTGAGTACCTGAGCTGGACTAATGGTCTGTGCATGGAGAAAAGTAGACAAATATTGCAATATTTCATAAATAAAAAAGTTGAAATTTGATCTATGGTTGGATGTATGGGGTGAGGAGTCCTGGATAATGTAAAGCTTGTTAATCTGCGTTCCTGGAAGGATGATGGTGCCCTCGGTAGAAATAAGGAAGTTAGGAAGAAGAGATGTGTTTTGGAAAGATTCTTTTACTTTGAACATACTGAGTTTGAGATATTTGTAGGACATCCAGTTCAAAGTATCAAAAAGCATTTGGTGAGGTGATACTGGGTCTTAGATATGTGGACGTGGAAAAAATCCATATAAAAATGACGATTATATCCATAGAACCTAATCAGCTAACCAACTACCTTAGAGAATATAGAGAGAAGAGAATCCAAAGTGGAGCCCAGGGAGGGGGCTGATATGTTAGTTGATCTGTTAAAGGAGATTTGGAATGAGCAATCAGTTATTTGCAGGAGAATCAAAGGAAAACAGTGTCATAAAAACCTCATATAGCATTCTTTTCTTTCAGCCTCAATGAAGAGTGAAATCACAGGTGAATTGGCTTCTTCATCAGGTGTATCTACTCCTGTCTCCACAAGTTCTGCTGCTGATTCCACAGGTCATGATATCATCACTGAGCAGCCCAGGTCACAACATACTTTACAGTCAGATCCTGTTGATCTGGCTGGCTGTGACTTGACAAGTGCAGCCACAGATGGGGATGAAGAAGATATGCTTAGTCGCAGCTCAAGCCAAATCAGTGCTGTCCCTTCTGATCCTACTATGGACATGAATGATGGGACCCAGGCTTCATCACCAATTAGTGATAGTTCACAGACAACTACAGAAGGTCCAGATTCGGCTGTGACTCCTTCAGACAGTTCTGAAATTGTAAGTGTGCAGTGAGTGGACAAAGGTGGGAAGACCTAGTTTTCTGTGGGGTTTGACATGTCTCACATCTCCTCCGTGGAGGCCAATAACAGTGAAGATGTCGGTCAGTTATACCTTTTAGAACTTGTCCTTATTTTTTACCTTCATTGCAGAAATCAGCTCATTTTTGATCTTTAGATAATGAACTTCTAATAGCCTGTCATAATAATTTGGATTGGATGAATGCTATTAAAAAAATGGAATGTATTATATATTACAAGGAATATACTCTTTAGACCTTCATGGATCTAAGTGAAAAAAAATTGTCAATACAATCCGAATTAACCAAATTTGATATGACTGAAACTCAGAACAAATTGTCATTTGCATTTTGCTTTTTGTTTTTAAGAGTGCTTTTAAATATTTTCTTTTATAAAACTGTTACAAGTGAAAGTAACTTGTAACTGTGAAAGCAAAATGAATACACTTATGATAGCACAGTGGAAACAGTTACCCATAGCCTGATGTTGAGTGAATCAGACTTAGAAACCATAAGACTTCTAGCCCTTAGAAGCTGCACAAACCTTGAGCCAGAACCATAATTTACTTCACTTTATTCATTCTTATGACGTAGTTAGAATATGAGGTAGTACAATATATTGAAAAGACTGGCATTTTTAGTGTAATGATCTAGGAACTTTGCTTTGAATCCTGACTTTGTTGCCTAATATCTATGATTCAAATAAGTGTATCTTACTGAATTTTTTCATTTTATAACAATTTGTAAGTGGGAGTTAGGAATACAGGTATGGGTATGTGTCTTACCAAAGTTATTGATCCTGTTGGAGGCCAACTGAATAATAATAGTTATAGCTAGCATTGATATAGAACTTCAAGGTTTGCATAGGGTTTACAAATGTTTCTTTTTTTTATCTTCAGGAGGCAAATGCTATTTATTGTCCCTATTTTTATTTATTTATTTATTTTATTTTATTTAATAGCCTTTTATTTACAGGTTATATGCATGGGTAACTTTATAGCATTAATAATTGCCAAACCTCTTGTTCCAATTTTTCACCTCTTACCCCCCACCCACTCCCCTAGATGGCAGGATGACCAGTGGATGTTAAATACATTAAAATACAAATTAGATACACAATAAGTATACATGACCAAAACGTTATTTTGCTGTACAAAGAGAATCAGACTCTGAAATATTGTACAATTAGCTTGTGAAGGAAATCAAAAATGCAGGTGGGCATAAGTATAGGGATTGGGAATTCAATGTAATGGTTTTTAGTCATCTCCCAGAGTTCTTTCTCTGGGCGTGGCTGGTTCAGTATTGTCCCTATTTTATAAGTAGGGAGACAAATAGAGTTAAGTGATTTGTTGTTGAATAAAAGCTTGATCTTATAGTTTCAATAATATTTTAAAACTTGAGTAAACCTTATCTGATGAATAGGAAAACCCCCATTAATATAATAACATAGTGATAAATAGTGCTTTAATATTTGCATTTCAGCCCAATCACTTTATTTCTTTAAATGCCAGTCCATTACTTTTTAGGGGAAATGCTGAAGTTAGAAGAAAATGTTTTCTTTTCTTTTTCTTACTTTAAATTCTGTCAATATTGCAGATAACATTTGGAAATATGCATTTCATTTTGTTTTAATTTTAATTAGATGTTAGAAGAATTTTATAGATTTTAAATTAAATAATAGAAAACAATTTTATAGTAGTAACTGGCTGCAGATTTCAAGATAACATCATTCAGCTTCATTGTTAACACTGTTAAATGTTATTTTCCATTGTGCTAGATATGTAGGGAAATATGCTTAAATAAGATGTAGTCATTGTCCTGATGAATCTAGTGTGAAGAGTCACAGAGTCTCAGAGTTATAAGGGATTTCATTGGGTATCTAATCTTTCCCATTAGTATGATTTCCTTGTGTGATTTCCTTAACAAGTGGTACTAACCTTTACTTGAAGATCTTTTGTAAATATTAACCTCTTATAGCAACCCACTTAATTTCTTAACAACTTTCATAGTTAGGAAGTTCTTTTTTTTATTCAGAAGATGACTCAGTTAAACCACCTTAAAAAGATGAATGTTTTAATAAACTAAATTTAACTGATCATTAGACCCATAAGAAGAAAGAGTAACATCAGCTCATATATGTATAGCAATTTGTACATGATGTCACAGAGCTGGTGAAGTAGGCTGTCCATAAAGTATTAGTCTTATTTTGTAAATTAGAAAATTTAGGTTCAGAAAAAGGGATTGTGCTTTACATTATATTAAAGCTAATCAGAAATGGAAACAGAACTTGAACCCTGGTTTTCTGCCTCCAAGTCCATTGCCCTTTCCATACTGTCATTCAGATGTCCTTAAGAATCAATAAGTATTTATCATGCTCTTAGTATATTCTTGACATTGTATGTGTATCTGGGGATACAAACACAGTGAATGAAACAATTTCTTCTACTTTTTTTTTTTTAATTTGGCAAAGCTATTGGGGTTAAGTGACTTGCTCAGGATTACACAACTAGGAAGTGTCAAGGGTCTGAGCTGGATTTGAACTCAGGTCCTTCTGATTCCAGGGCTGGTAATCTAGCTGCCCTGAAATAAAAAAATGCATTTTCAGTAAAATGCCTTTTACTGAAAGGAGATTATGTCTTCCTGAGAGACAAGAATTTAAATGAACATATACAGAATTAATGTAAATAGATAAAATATAAAATATTTTAGTTAATAAGTTAGTTGAGAACCTTGGTCTATTAAAGAGAGATTTCATGTAGATGATGATATTTAATGTTAGAAAAAAAGCTTATGAAATGGAGATGAGAAGGGAGAGTACTATATCTGGGTCACAGAAATGCAGGAGGAGGAGCCAGTGAGTCTGGGCAAATAGTGCAAATTCAGTAAAACTTTTAAAGCTAAACAGGGGAATTTGTTATTTGAACATATAAGAGTAAGGAGCTTTATTATATAGGGGAGTAATATGGTCAGAATTACATTACTTTGGCAGCAGTATGCATTTGGGGAGAGGCTTGAGGAAATTTGGTTGTGACGACCGTGCTAGCACTCAGGATACCTTAGAATCACCCGGAGTCAGGATAAGCAAAAGTCCTTAGTCTTTATTCTTGGTCTTTAGAGGTAGAAGTGAAGGGGATCTTCCGCAACTTCCTTCCTCATCTATCACAAAAGTGACTCTGGCTAGTCTTATTCTACCCCCTAGTCCCTCCTACAATCTTCTGTATACACCAATCCTTGGGCCAGCACAAGATAGTGAGAAGGGCCATTTTTCAAGCATATGCCCATAGAGTATTGTCCAGTCAGTAGTTAGCCTTAAGTGCTCGGCTGTCCCGACCTTAGTGCATCAACTCAACAGTTTCAGCCCTCTACCTTTGGTGATTGTAAGAGGAGATGATCACCTCACCTAAGGTGAGCTATGCTGAATGCATAGGAAGAACCAATTGTTTGAAATTGAAATTAACCATTATAAAGTCTTCCTTTAAAAACTAGCTGACTTATTAAAAAGCTTTATGTATATTCATCTAGAGATGAATTGCAAATAGGCTATGTTATAGTTTCAGTAAACTTGTAAGTTGGTGGGTTTCCCATTTCACTTGTAAAGTACACCTAAAGTCTTTTTTTTTTGGTGGTATTTTTTTGCCTTTTAAGGAAAATAATAGTCTTTTATTTTCAAAATATATGCAAAGATAGCTTTTAACATTCACCCCTGCAAAACTCTGTGTTCCAAATTTCTCTTCCTTCCCCTTTTTCTCCTCCCAGACAGTAAGCAGTCGCATATATGTTAAACACCTGTAATTCTTCCACACCTACCTCCACACTCATTATGCTACACAATTAAAGTCAGATCAAAAAGGAAAAAAAAATGAGAAAGAACACAAAAAGCAAGCAAACAACAACAAAAAAAAGTGGGAATACTATGTCGTGATCCACATTCAATCCCCATAGTCCTCTTTCTGGATGCAAATGGCTCTCTTCATCTTTTTTGTGTTTTCGTGTTTTGTCCTTTTGTGTAATGCTTTTTAAAGTATTTTTGACTCATAATATATGAAGTGATTTTTCTCCCCTTTTAAATAGAAGTATTTTTTTGTTTAATGATCCCTCCCCCCAAGTGTAAAAGTTCAAACGTAGTCAAACTTATATTCATAATAGCTCACAATTTTAAAGATTTTGATTTCTAGCTTCTTTTCTCCCTAGCTGATTGATGGTAATAGCATAAATATAATGGTTGTGGAAAGAGCACCAAATTCAGAGTCAGTATTTAGAAAAATAAATTTGGTGTTCTTTTTCACCTTAACTTTATTCATTTTATGTCACAAAATCTTATGAATTTGTATTTGTATAGTAGGTATACTTATTTTACACATGAGGATAGAGATTCCAATAGGTTAAGTGACTTGTTCAGTATTACATAGTTATTTAATAATAGAACTGTATCTAGACCTTGAATCACCTGTGTGTTCTTGTCACTACTCCACATTATATTATATGTTAGGTGAACTTTCAAACTGGTTTGTCTTTGTGGCTATTCATGAGAAATTTGATTTTTAGTTAGGATCCATAATATTGAATTCTGAAGTTATCTTCTTGAACATTATAGGTATTAGATGGAACTGAAAGCCAGTATTCAGGAATGCAAATTGGACAATTACAGGATGAAGATGATGAATCATCAAATGTTCTTCCTGATGAGACTGCAGACAATTTCAGAAACTCTACTATTGGTATGTTAATTTCATTTGATAAAAGAGTGAAAACAGGCAACTTAGACATTTTGTATTATTATTCTTTCAGGTTTCAAGAAGAAATCTTTTGGAATTAATGTTTCATGACTTATTTATTATTCTTTGGTCAATAAATCAACAAATAGAACATATTGTTTACTAGACATTTTAGTTATCAGGGATACAGAGTCAAAAATGAAATAGTCTCAGTCCTCAAGGAGCTTGCATTCTTTTAGGACAAGCTGTATATTTCCACACACATGCACGCACACACACAAATATATACAAAATAAACACAAGGTAGTTTGGTTAGGAGGTACTAGAATCTGAAGGGTAGGAAAATTCTCATATGGCAGCCCCTTTTACTCAAGCTATTGGTATAGTGGAATTTAAAAAAATCAACATGGTCTAATTTCTGAGCACCAGTGAAAATTTGTACTTATATATTTTTCCACCATTTTTTCCTATGTTATTTTTTCTTTTTTTTAAAAAAAAAAATTAATATTTTTTTTCCCAGTTACATTCGAACAAAATTTTTTTTTACATTTGTTTTTATAATTTTTGAGTTCTAGATTCTCTTCCTTATCCTCACCCACAATTAAGAAACCATATGTAAAGTTATGCAAAACATTTCCATAAAAGTCAAGTTGTAAAAGAAAACATAGATCTCCTGCCTAATGAAAATAAAAATCCTCAAGAAAAATTAAATTTAAAAGGGGAGGGGGGAGGAGAGGGAGAGAGAGAGAAAAAAAAAAGAGTGAGAGAAAAGGAAGGAGAGAGGGAGAGCTTCAGTCTGGATTCAGATACAATCAGTTCCTTTTCAGGGTATGGATAGGAATTTTCAACATTAGTTCTTCAGAGTAGTCTTGGATGATTCTGAATAGTACTTAAAGAGTACTACTAAGAATAGCAAGGTCATTTATACCTGGTCATCCCAGAATATTATTGTTACTTTGTTTATAGTTTTGCTTTAGTTCATGATGGATTTTCTAATTTGTTTTTTTTGTTTGTTTGTTTGTTTTTTTGTCCTTGTTTTTGTTTTTTTTGTTCTGAGAGCATCCTGCTCATCATTTCCCATAGAACAATAATACAACATCACAAACACATATCACAGTTTATTGAGCCATTCCCCAATTGATGAGCATCATCAGTTCCAATTTTTCGTCTTGAGAGCTGCTATGAATATTTTTTGTACTTATAGGCCATTTTGCTTTTTTTTTTTTTTTTTTTTTTGACTGGGTAAAAGAATCTTATTTTTTGTCTCATTTCTTTCCTAGCCTTAATCATTGAATGGATGTTGCCTCAGACAAATTGAGACCTGGAAAAAATCCTAGTTTAAAAAGACCAAGGGTCCTCCCTTTAATCCAGGGCTATATCCTATTGTCCTGATATATATCATGCTACTGGACCAGATGCTCTAGATGAAAGAATGAGGCAGCTCTGCTTCATTTAAATCCAATTCGCTTGCTAGTGAAGACAGTCTTCCTGATGTCATTGGTCCTTTTTGAGAATGAAGGATAAACATCAACAATGTAGGAGCTGAGCTTGAAGGAATTAGAGATTCTCTTTTAGATTTCATACACACACACACACACACACACACATACATACACACACACACACATATATATATATATATATATATATATATATATATATACACATATATATATATAATGTGCGTGTATATATTTATGTATTATGTATACTTTTGTTTTACTTATATGCCACTGGTAAGGTTATTAGTTAATCAGTGTCTTTCTTTGAAGCACTTCAGCAGCCCCATCTCCTGAAAAACACAGGACATAGCAGACAACCATCTGACAGCAGTGTTGATAGATTTTTGTCAAAAGATGAAACTGTGGAGCCAGGTGATCATGAAAATAAGGTGAGCTATATCACTTAAAATATGTAAATTATGATTTCAAACTGTTGAAAGGTAGATGGGTTTCTAACACTTTCATGAATTTATTTTCTTATTTTTTTATTTCTAAAATTTCTTTAAAAATTGAATTTTATGATTTTTCTTAACAAATTTTTATTTTCATTCCCCTTTCCCCTCACTCTCTTGATTGAACAACAGCACCAGGAACAACAAAATGAAATCCTTATATAACAAAGATATACAATCAAATGAATCTTCCTTCATTGGCCATGTCTAAAAATTTATATCTCATTCCACTTTCTAAGACTATCACTTCTGCCTAGAAGTAGGTAGTATGCTTTATTTTCATTCCTTTATGATATCAGTTTCATTGATTGATCAGAGTTCTAAAATATTTCAGAATTGTTTCCTTTTATATTGATGTTTAAATTGTTCTCTTGGTTCAGTTCATTTCGCTTTTTATTAGTTCTTAAAGGACTTTCCAATTTCTTTTGAAATTCTTTTTTGTCATTTCTTATAATGCAGTGAAATTCCATTGCATTCAAGTATAATTTATACCTTTACTAGTTCACAGCAAATATTCTGTTTTCTGCCATTTTCTTTTGTTTGTATCATTCTTCAATCTAGAAAATTTTTCTCTTTTTTTCTGCCTAATCAATTTCCCATTTTTTTAGAAGTAAAAATATATTCTTCCCACTCTACTATTTCTCTCTAGAATACTCCCAAGTGATCTTTCTCTTTTCTATACTATGCCAATTAGTCATACATAATCATGTGGGTTTTTTTTCCTTATTTTATTTAGTCAACAGCCATTTATTAAATATTTATTATTTGTTAGGCACTGTACTTAAATGACTGATAGAAATTGAATCTATCAATTATACTTTTGAATGATCTTTTCAGATACTTTTACTGTATATGTTGAACCAGTTTGTAGAAATCCATTGAGGATATAATTTTTTATTTTTCTTTTCTACACATTCCTGAAAATATTTACTGGTTGGTTTGTCTTATAGAGCAGATTTAAAGTGATATTTTTTTCTTTGTTCTAGCCTTCTAGAATAAAAGGAGATATCGGACACTTTACTGATGCTGATTTGGCACCTCTAGTCCATTGTGTTCGGTTGTTATCTGCTTCCTTTTTGCTGACTGGAGAAAAAGGTGGTAAGTTTAATTATAAGTCACTACAGAATCCTTCTGTAATCCCTCTTTTGGTGGAGCTACCCTGGAAAAGGCTAAGCTAGTACAGCAAGAAACTCTGGCAGGTATCTTGATGCTGGAAAGGTTTGAAGCATGGTCTTGGCAAAAGACTGTTGCTTTCCAAAAGCCAGCTTTGGAATGCATACAGAGGATCATTAAGACATAGACGACGACAGTCCCTAAAATAAAGGACACTACAAAATTCTGTGTTCTATGTAGTACCTTAAATGTTTTCATGGTGGTAGTAATTTGACAGGGAAAAGGAAAGAAGGCTTTTTGGACTATCATCAACTTGAACCTCATTAACCTAACACCCAACACATGAGCTCTTAGTAAGATGACCAATAAGTAGACATATTATTGGAGAAGGTCAGTCATATCAATCTACATTCTTGCCACAAATGAACCAGAAGAACAAAAGACATTGTGACTCCAAGGGAGCACAGCTCAGAAATATTACTTTTAGAAGCAAAGAAAGGAGTTATGTTTATTGTATGCCCAAAAGCAACAAAAAATAATTTAATGGGATATTTGATTATCATGTGAACAAATTAATGATAATGTTTTGGGAAAAGACCGCTACAAAAACAGTTGTAGCTTATGCACTCGTTTTAGTTGCTGAGGATGAAGAGGTAGAAAAATTTTATGAAGATCTTGTTAAGACTCTCCAAATTAGGATTCATAATTTTTTTGAGTATGAAGCCTATGGTCTTTTTCTCACAATAATTTTTTTAGATAATTAGAGGGAAAATTGTTAGAATATTAAGTTGTTTACAAAATCTTTTATTATTGTGAGAAAGGAAGCAAAACCAGTTTAAAAGAAACTTTGCAAAACATTTAACTACTAAAAAAAACTATGTTAAAAATAAAAAGATATTCAACTAGTATAAGTAATCCTAAAGGCAACGTAGCACAAAAATGTAAAGGACAAAAATAGAATTTAATTGGAAAAGATTTTCAAAAATTATTGTAGCAAAAGTGTTTTTTATGCTTCAGACAGTGGATCCAAAACTCTTATCTGTAATTTTATAGTCCTAGATATGTTTATACCCAAAGTAAAATGTCTTTTGAGAGAAAAAAATAGAAAAAAAACTGAATTTGAATCAGGTGTGTTGTAGGGTGGTACTATGCTAGAAGTGTTAAAACTTTTAAGTTGTCAGTTATCTGAAGTATGGGAACATACCAAAGGTATGGAAAAAAATAAACTTAAAACTTATTGATATTTAGAGAGGATATCAGTCACTACTGACTGATATGCCTACTTTCTCATCTATGCAAAATCTTTATGGAGAGTCATTTATTGAGGATCTCTTAAATGATATTCAGCAGCATTTTGTTAAGAATATAAGCTCTTATGTTAATTGTTATTATAAAAAAGGACTTGATTTATTGTTTAAAATATGATACAAGTCTCTCATTCACATATTAAAATCATTTAGGGTTCTTAAAAGATATAATTTATGAAATAACCCTGTTCAGTTACCTACTGATGATCAATATCAGGCAGTGCATAAAACAGGGAGATGTATGCTTTGTAGTGATATTAGCAACTGTAGAATATTCAGTATAGAATGATTTCCTGCAGCTGCTGAGGTTCTCTAGGTGCTCCTATTTTTAGGTACCATTGTTTTGGTCACTGTGGTTCCCAGAATGTTACAGAGCCTCCTTTGAGAAATCTATAATCTTTTCAAAGGAGTTTAGCTTGAATGCTCAAAAAGAAAAAGATCAGATGCGTAAATGTTATAATTTTTTAATGTGTCTTTGTATGAGTAACTTGTAAAGTTTGTCTGTTAGTATGTGCATCTGGAACACACAATTCAGGTAGACAGTCAGTTTGATTCACAGTTTAATAATATTAGATGAAGAGCTGCAAAACTCTTTATTAACCTTAGCTTTTTGATAAAAGCAAAGGCCTAGTTTTTTTTTTTTTTTCTGGTAATTACATTTTTAATTTTTATTTAATTACATGTTGAAGCAATTTTTAACGTTCTTATTTTTCTTTTTTCAAATTTTAACCTAAGTTTTATTTCTTCCTCCCATTTCCCTTGCTTAAAAAGGGGAAGCATTTGATATAAATTAAATGTGTAGTAATGCTAAACATATTCTTTTTAAGTTTTAGTATTTTATTTTTTCCCAGTGTCACGTAAAAAGTTTTCAACATTCGTTTCCAAAATTTCGAGCTCTAGCTTCTCTCTCCTTTACCCCCCTTTTCTCTCTCCCCCTAAGAATGCAGGTAATACAGTATAGATTATACATGTATAGTCATGCAAAACATCTGCATTAACAGTCATATTGTGAAATTAAATCCAGACTAAGGAAAAAAACCCTTCAGGAAAAATAAAGTTTAAAAAAAGGTATACTTCAGTCTGCATTTAGACATTAACAGTTTCTTCTTTGAGTATGAATAGCATTTTTTTCATAATTAATCTCGGGTCATTGTATTCCTGAGAATAGTTCATTTATAGCTGATTATCTTACAGTGTTTCTACAAAATATATATTCTTGTTAGCTATTTTGTGAAAAAAAAAAAACATAGACCAAAAAAACCCCAAAATCTTCAGGAAAAATGAAGCTTAAAAAAATATGCTTTAATTTACATTCAGACTCCATCAGCTTTTTCTTTATTGATGGATGGCATTTTTCATAAGTTCTTTGGAATTTTCTTGGAATATTATATTGATGAAAATAACTGAGTCACTCATAGTTGATTTTCTTACAATATTGCTATTACTGTATACAATGTTCTCCTAGTTTTGCTCACTTCACTTTATATAAGTTCATATAAGTATTTTAGTTTTATGTAAGTTTCCAGATTTTTCTAAATTCATCTTGTAATTTTTTATAGCATAATAGTATTCCATTGCAATCATATGCCACAACTTGTTCAGCCATTCCTTGTTTGATCTCCTCAGTTTCCAGTTCTTTGTCCCCACCAAAAGAACTGCAATAAATATTTTTATACACATAGGTCCTTTTTCTTTTCTTTTTTTAAAAATCTCTTTGGGAGATAGATTTAGTAGTACGATATGGGGTTAAAGAGCATACAGTTTTATAGCTTTTTGGGCATAGTTCCAAATTGCTCTCCAGAATTATTGGATCAGTTCACAATTCCACCAGTAGTCCATTAGAGTCTCTATTTTTCCATAACCCCTTACATTTGTTATTTCCCTTTTCTGACATATTAGCCAATCTGATAGGTATGAAGTAAGACCTTGGAGTTATTTTAATTTGCATTTCTCTAATCATTTGATTGAGCATCTTTTTCATATGACTATAGAGAACATTGGTTATGTGTATTCATATCCTTTGACCTCTTATCATTTCGGGAGTGATTTAGATTTTAAAAATTTAACTTAGTTCTATATATTTTTGAGAAATGAGACTCAAGGTCTGTCTTTTGAATACCTGAATTCCATTGATATTGCTGTATTGCAGGCAAATAGAATTCAGTAGTTTTTAGAAAATCATAAATAAATATCACACAGAGGTCAATTAAAAATCATATGGTAGGTTGTCAACATGTTGCAAATTGAAATCACTGAGGCATTTTGAAGAATAGGAGTAAAAGATGTAAGGCAATTGTACCCTAGGAAGAGCAGAGACATTGGTCACATGCTGACAGATGACAAGATGATTAGCCAGAGTTGCTTTGTTTTGTACCATTATAAAGTGATGAGAAAGCATAAGGTGCTAGGAGCTGGGCAGATCTAACTGTGGGAAATTTATGGAAGAACCAGCAAGAATCATCCAGCCTGTGCAAACATAAATAGGTTGTGATCATTGGGGAAACTTCCATATCAGTGAGATGACAGATCTATTTAAATATTTGCGATGAGCAACAATGTAGAGATGAGGGAAAATAAATATTAGCTTCTCTTAGCATTTATTTACCGGGCAGTAATTCATTCCCATTCCTTAAAAAGTGCATATGTAGGATCAGAGGGACTAGATTTGGTGACCGAGTTTTGTTTCAATAGATGGCTGCTACTAAGTCTAGTTGTCATAGGTTTGGGCAGGGAGAAAATGCTAGAATAAAATGGTAATTTAGTGAGTATAGTTTTGTTTCTTAAAATTAACATTTTAACAAATAAAGTTTTCTTAAATTGAATGAGGTTCATTTTGTTCTTTTACAGCATTAGTTCCAGATAGAGAGGTAAGGGTAAGTGTAAAGGCTTTGGCAGTAAGTTGTGTTGGAGCAGCTGTGGCCCTTCATCCAGAATCTTTCTTCAGCAGACTTTACAAAACGCCTCTTGAGACTATGGAGCACCCCGGTATGTAAAGAGTTCCCTTTTTTTTAAATCCTTATTTTGTAAAACATTTTAAGCATTCTGTTTCTATAAAACATTGTTGTATTTGGACAATTGGCACTTTACAGTTTGTATCCAAGTACTTATAGTAACAGTGATAGGAATATTTTTAGTAACTTGTAACTGGGTATTATTCTAGCAGTCATATCGCTCTGTGAAAAATGTAAATGGTAGTGGTCTTGAATTTTTGTGTTTATCCAAAGTATTACTTGGAATATTGGGAAAAAATTTTAAAAAGGAAATATAGTAACAAATTTTATACAATTGCCTTAAAAATAATAAGACTTCTTGAACAAAAAGCTAGGAAGATTCTGTATTATGTTTGAAATATCTAGAGTTTGGAACAAGGTAGTTCAGAGAAATGTATGCCACTTTTGTGTGCTGTATTCTAATAGCTTTTTATAACTTAAAATCATCAATTATTTTAATCCTTCAAATTTACATGCCTTTCTTATTCAAATTTTCTTTGGTTTAGCCTAATGTTCAATTTGTGTTTTAAAAAACGCTTTCTTTAAATATAAAAGCTTTAACTAGATTAAAAAATTTGATGGTAAAGAAACTTCTATATAATAATTGTATATTTTATTTCTACAGAGGATCAGTATGTTTCAGATATTTTGAACTATATTGATCATGGAGACCCACAGATTCGAGGAGCTACTGCTATCCTTTGTGGGACCATTATCTATTCCATTCTTAATAAATCTCGTTTCAGTGTGGAAAATTGGTTAGCAGTTGTCAGGAATTCAACAGGTAATAGTTGACTTCTAAAGTTGTTATCTATAGCATTTTAAAATGGCCTTGAATCTTTAGTATTTATTTTCATCTTTTTTGTTTGTGTGTTTGTTTTGTTTTGTTTAGGTAATACCTTTTCACTAGTAGACTGCATCCCTTTATTGCAGAAAACTTTGAAAGATGAGTCTTCTGTTACCTGCAAGCTGGCTTGCACTGCTGTGAAGGTGAGCATTGTTCTTACTTCCCCTATCCTTTGAATATGCTCCACTGTCTACTGTAGGGCCTCATCATTCTAATGTTTCTCAGTGCTTGATCACTTCTTGCTATCTTTGGCATGCAGTATTGTTTATTAGAAAGAGCATTAGTTTGGATCCCAAGAGACAGAATTTTGATTCTAATTCTGTCCTTTCTTAGCTGTGACTCTGAATAAATCACTTATATCTTTATATCTCTCTTTTGAAAAAAATGAGAATTTATGGAAATGATTGTTGTGAGGGCCAAATGACATTGTTTTCTAGGACAGAAGTGTCAAATTGATTAAAATGTGATTCGAAATGTTTAATAAAATAAACAATAACATTTAGTCTTGTAAAACCTATAGACCTTTTATCAGAATACTATTTTTATGTGCATAAAATATAACTACAGAGCAAACCAATTATATATTGAACTACAGTTATCAAAATATTAAAATAACAAGTTCATTGGCTCCATGTTAAGAATTTTTGGTCTAAAGGATTCTTAGTTATTGTAAAACCTTGTACAAATGTGAAGGTATGGTTGTTGGCCAGGGTTAATCCCCTAAGGATGGGATGGAGTAGAAAAATCTTTATGGAGATAGCATAATTTAAAAAAATATTTCATTTACTAAATGTATTTGCCAATATAATTCTTAATAGATATTTTATTCATCTGAATGTGTGCTACGTAAGTTATTCCAAAACATTGTTATGTCAACTGATTGTTTTAGGAATATTATAGTGTTGTAAGTGGTGTTCTGTAAACATTGAAAACTCCTGTTTTTCAGCATTGTGTCATGAGTTTATGCAACAGTTGCTATAGTGAATTAGGATTACAATTGATTATTGATGTCTTGACTCTGAGAAATAGTTCCTACTGGTTGGTAAGAACAGAACTTTTGGAAACTCTTGCAGAAATTGACTTTAGGTAAGTGATTATGTTTTATGCATTCTATTGATTTGCTCTCTGATATACAGTGAATGCACTTCTCCAGTAATTCTGGCATAAAAATGTGAAGTCTGTTTATTAAACCAACATTAAGAGCTGTTATAATTCTATGAGTATTTCAGGTTTATGTTTAGCTTTTTATTTCACTAAAATTTTTGCAGTATTCCTTTTCACCAAAATTTTTGTAGTATTCCTTTTTCTTCTTCTACCAAAATGCCATGCCACATGATAAATAGTATATTTTTTAAAAAACAGAGAAAAGAGGGGAAAAAAATCAACATAATTGATTAATGAATAGTAAAAGTCTGAAAATATGTGCAACATTAAAACTTGGCACGGGGCTGAGTGGCAGTGTCTTTTCATATTTTTTCTTCTTTTTTTTTTTAAAGAATTAAAATTTTTGGTTTTTTATACTAATATATGTCCTTTTCCTGCTGAACTTGAGAACTAAAGAAAATCAAATTGCATTACAAACATGTATAATGAAACCAATTTCTGCCCAAAAATTTTTTTTCTAATTTTGTATAGGAGTCCTTTACTTTTCTATGAACAAGGGATAGTATGTTTTCTTATTAGTCCTCTGGCACTGTGGTTGGTCATTATACTCATAAAAGATCCTAATTCTTTCAGAGCTTTTTGCATTTGCCATATTGATATCATTGTGTAAACTGTTATGCTGCTTCTATTCTATTCACTTCCCATCTCTTCACAGAAGCCTTCCCAGGTCCATTCTCTTAATCAGATCCTGCAGCACATCTGTCTTCCATAATATTTACATATCATAATCTTTTCACCTCTTCATCAGTTTCTGGATATTGCTTCAAATTCTTGTTCCTTGCCACCTCAGAAAGGCTATACCTATTTTTGTACATCCTTTTAGTTTTGTTGGAATTTTTTTGTATGTTGTTTTTTGCTTAGAACTAAAGCAATAATCAGAAATAGGTGTAGGATGACAATCTGTCTTGTCTTAGCATCCTTAAATTTTACCTTTGATTGCTTACAGTATTAGAGTGTTACGGGGAGACCCTAGTTATGTGAAGGTCAAAATGTCAATATCCGTATATTTCAAAGGGACAGCATTTGTATGTTGAAACAAGAGCAAAACAAAAGCAAAACAATAAAAAAGAACTCTCTGAAGCAAAAAAAAAAAAAAAAAAAAAAGAACTAAAGCAATAAAACTCCTTTAATCTCTCCCTCTTCTTTTTTTCCTACTTCCTTGGGGACTAAATGAGACTTAATCAAAAGCAAAAACTGAACAAATCCCAAAACAAAACATAAACTCTAATGTGTTTTTTCTTTGATTTGGAAACTGAATTTTTGCTATAATATTCTTGGAAGTTTAAATTTTGGGGTTTCTCTCAGAAGATGAATCTGTTCAGTTTCCATTTTGCCCTTTTTTAAGAGATCTAAGATCTGAGAGATCTTTTTTTATGATAATTTATTTGAAATAGTGTGTCAAGATTCTTTTTTTTTTTTTTTTGGTCTTGCTATTCAGATTGTCTATTGATTCTTAATTTTTTTTCTTCTCAATCTGTTTTCCATGTCAGTTGTTTTTGCTGTAAGACATCTCACATTTTCTATTATATTTTCCGTCTTGTGGCTTTCTTCTATATTTTTGTTGCATCATGGAATCATTGCCTTTTATTTGTTTCATTCTGATTTTGCTTGGGAAGGATGTTCTATCTCTTGTCCAGTTGTTAATTCCTTTTCCAATTCTTTCTTTTAAAACTGTCATTTCTTTTCCAATTTTTCCCTCAATTTCTCTCATTCCACTTACAAAAACATTTTAAATCTTTCTTTTAATCCTTGCTTCATCTTTTCCAAGTATTTTTTTTTCCTTTCTGAAATTGCTTGTAGATGTTTTAGAGTTATTCTGTTCTGTGTTCCTGTCAGTGTAATAAATTTATTATTATGTGATTCGGTTTTTATTTTCCCATTCTTCTGGCCTACTTCCTGCCTTTAGATTTGGTGCTTCCAGAAGTGTTAAGTGTTATTTTAAAATCATTGCTTCCCTGCTCTGAACTCTGCAAATTCCTGACCTGGGTTTGGGGTCTGAGCAAGAGTAGATGCTGTTGGATTCAACTCTTGTTAGCCAGCGAGGAAATTCTAATAATTCATAGTAACAGAATTGGAGGCTTTCCTTTGGTCAGGGCTTCCTGCCAGGATTATTCTTCTGCTGGCATGTTTAGGTTCTAGAAACAAGACTTTATTGTGCACCCAAATTCTGCTGCTGCCGAACTTCCTACTTTCTCAGTGTACCAACCAGGGCCTCCCTTACTGGGAACTACCCTGCTGTGGTGGGCTTGTGACTCAGAACCAGAGAGAGGTCAGTAAAGCTGCCAGTTGGCAACTGCCTGCATTGCAGGATCCTCAGTTGTCTCTGGTGGTTCTCTGCTGTGGTTGTTAGACTTTCTTTTATCTTGGTGCACAGCCTTTTTCTGAGTTCCATGATGCTCTGTGCTTGGCCTGTTCCCACCTCAATCTAGTCTTCTACATCAGCACATCTACCTGTTTTCTCCCTATTTTAATCTGGTCCTGACAAAACACATTCTGTGACTTTTTTTTGGATTTCTGCATCAGGATGTGTTCTGGTGCATTTTCTGCATGTGTAGAGAAGAGTTTTGTGGTCAATAGCTTTGCTACTCTGTTTCCTGTTACTGTGCCATCTCTACCCTTGTAACTTTTATTTCTAGACTACTTGATACTTATAATTTTCTAATGTTCACTTTTGATTGTTTTTGTGTATGGTTGATCTTTCCATTCACATTTTTGTAGTCATTCCTTATGTTTTCTTGATTCTCCTTACTTCACTTTATATCAGTCCATATAGACTTCTCTGTATTCTCTGTTTATCCCATTTGTCATTTCTTATGTGTAGAACAGTAAACCTCCCAGTATTCAGTGTTGTAATCCAATTATTGGGTATCTACTTTGTTTCTAATTGTTTTCACAAAAACTGCTACTATAAATATTTTGGTGTATGTGAGGAATTTTTTTTTTTTTTAATCAATGGGGGTATAAACTCTGCATCAAGGGATATGGTTATTAAAATCACTTTATTTTCATAATTCTAAATTGATTTTCACAATGGTTGTGCTGATTCACAGCTTCACCAGCATTGCAGTGCTGTGCCTATCTTCCTGCAATCCCTCTAACATCTTTTGTCATCTTTGTTACATGTTATGGCTTTCTTTACAGGAGATTTAATATTTTTGAACAAAAGTAGGTATACTCAGTTGATTTTTGACAACCTTAAAAATTTTAATTTCTAATAAAAAGGGGAAAAAAGACTTTCTGTTTGCCTACTTTTCCTTTAGTGAAATAATTTTTCTTCATTTAATTATTTTAATGCTATGAGAGTATCTCAGTTCTTATATTTAAAAAAATTCCCATTAAGAAATTTCCTCTCGAATTGGAAATTGAGAGGACCTATACATTGGGGAATGGCTGAATAAGTTATGGTATAGAAATGATGAGCAGGCTCATGCTTGGAAAGACTTAGATGAATTGATGCTGAGTGAAGTGAGCAGAAGCAGGAGAACATTGTACACAATAACAGCAAGACTGTGTGATTAAACAACTATGATAGACTTAGCTCTTCTTAGCAATATAGTGATCTAAGACAGTTCCAATGGATTTGGGATGAGAAATGTCTTCCAGATTGATAAAGAACTAGGGAGGCTGAATATGAATTGAGGCAAACTAATTTCGTGTGTGTGTGTGTGTGTGTGTGTGTGTGCATGCACAAGTGCTTTTTCTTGTGGTTTTTTTCTTCTTTGGTTTGATTTTTCTTGTACAATAGGACAAATATGGAAGTGTGTTTAAAAGTATTATACATGTGTAACCTATATCAGATTGCTTGTCTTGGGGAAAGTAAGAGAGGGAAGGAGAACAAATTTGGATTACAAAATGGAATACAAAAATGAATGTTGAAAACTATCTTTACATGTAATTTCGAAAAATAAAATAGTATGGGTGAAAAAAGAAATTTCCTTTCTTTTGAGAAAGAAAACCCTTTATTTTGCAAATGCTATTCTTTTGTCCACTTTTGCAAAGATTTTAGAATATTGATTACATATTTTTGAACTGTTCCAAAAAGATTGCTTCCGGGTTTGTGGAAGCAGTTTGATATAAGGAATAATTTTTTATTAGTTGGAGTTCTCCATAAGTGAAATGAATTCTATTTAAAAGTTAGTAGGTTTAAAAAAAAAAGTTTATCTCTTACTACAGGTCTTCCATTATAGGCTAGATGCCCACGTTGTGGAAGGATTATCTTTTGGGTATGGGTTGGACTTGATAATCTCTAAAATCTCTTATATCTCTAATTCTGAGTTAGGTTTTAAAAAAAATTATTATAGCTTTTTATTGACAGAACATATGCATGGGTAATTTTTCAACACTGACCCTTGCAAACACTTCTGTTCCAACTTTTCCCTTCCTTCTCTCCACGCCCTCCCCTAGATGGTAGACAGCCTTATACATGTTAAACATTTTAAAGTATATCTTAAATAAAATATATGTGTACAGATTTATACAGTTCTCTTGTTGTAAAAAAAAAAAAAAATTGGATTTAGAAAGGTAAAAATAACCTGGGAAGAAAAACAAAAATGTAAGCAGTCCACACTCATTTCCCAGTGTTTTGCTGGGGGTAGTTGGTTCTGTTCATCACCTATCAATTGGCACTGAATTGGATCTTCTTGTTGCCGAAGATAGCCACTTCCATCAGAGTTGATCCTCATATACTATTGTTGTGCTGTATACAATGATCTCTTGGTTCTGCTCATTTCATTTAGCATCAGTTCATGTAAGTCCCCAGGCCTCTCTGTTTTCATCCTGCAGATTGTTTCTTACAGAACAATAATATTGTATAACATCCATATACCATAATTTATTCAGCCATTCTCCAATTGATTGGCATCTATTCAATTTCTAGTTTCTGGCTATTACAAAAAGGGCTGCCACAAATATTTTTGCACATGGGGGTCCCTTTCCCTCCTTTAAGATCTCTTTGGGACATAAACCCAGTAGAAACACTGCTGGATCATAAGGCATTCATAGTTTCATAACTTTTTGAGCATAATTCCAAATTGCTCTCCAGAATGGTTGGATCTGTTCACAACTCCATCAACAATGTATCAGTGTCCCAGTTTTCTCACAACCTCTCCAACATTCTTTTCCTATCATCTTAGCCAATCTTACAGGTGTGTAGTGGTATCTCAGAGTTGTCTTAATTTGCATTTCTGAGTTAGATTTTGAAAACAAAGAGCCTTATTTTCATTTTAAGTTGCTACCTGCAATTGTTTGTTAAATCTTCTGTTCCTTATTAACTCTGTTATTCTTTCCTTTTTTAAGGTTAGTGAGCTTTTTGGAGGCAAGAGCAGACCATTTACACAAGGGATCTCATCATTATACTGGGGTAAGCAGACTAAGTTTTGATGTAGTAGATTATTCATTTTACAAGAATTAGAATCATATGGTTTATCTTTAGTGTTTAAATTCTTTGAGTCCACATTATTTTAATTTTATTTGAAAAGTGTCATCTTGTTTTCATTATCGAAACTATTTGATATTTACAAAGTGTAGAATTTAGAGCACTGAGTTTGACGTCAAGAAACCCTGAGCTTGAAAGCTGCTTCAAAAACTAGCTAAGTGATCCTAGATAAGTCTTTAACCTTAACCTTCATTTCCTTTTTTAAAATGGGGATAATTAATACCACTTACCCCCATAGGGTTGTTGTGAGGGTAAAATGAGGTAACATTTGTAAAACGTTTTACAGATCTTAATAATAGCTATACTATTGTGTGTGTGTGTGTGTGTGTGTGTGTGTGTGTGTAAAATGAATTCATAGTTTGTTATGGGGATTCTTTGCATGGTAATACATAATGCCCTGAATAATTAATTTAACAGTAATTTCATTAACATGCAACAAAATATCCTCATATTGCTATGAAACAATGTTTTAACCTTATCTAGCTGATTGTCTCTTACTAACAACATTATTCACAGGAAACTGAACTGAACCTTAGTAAAATTACTTACTATTACCATGTTTCTTTTTTTTTTTCTTTTTTTTTTTTTTTTTTTGAAAAACATGTATTTCATTAACCTTCAGGAAGGCATTCAGAGAAGAAAATGTTTGGATTTGCAACCTTTTACATAAGGAATTTATAATGATAACTCACAATTCTATAGCTGTTCACAACTCCCAAAATCTGATCTGAACAACAATCTTGTGAATTAGGTTTATTCATATTTTTATCCTCATTTACCATGTTTCTTTTAAAAATTATTAAAATGTTAAGTATTTTGTATGTGCTTTGTCTAGATTTATGTCAGTCAAGTCATTTGTCCCCTGAAATTTCAGGGACCTCAGGATCTAGGAGATGTTTGGATTTTTCTTTTTCCAAACTATTATGAAAAACATTTTATAAATATTGAAGTATGATTATTGCTTAATATTTCCTATCCTTTCCCTAAAGCTTTTAAAACTGCAGGATCGAGTGCTCAATAATGTTGTCATCTATTTACTTGGAGATGAAGATCCCCGGGTGAGGCATGTTGCTGCATCTTCATTAATAAGGTATGAACTTCAAAAATGTGAGTCATAATCGAAATGAATTTAAATGTTCAATTCATGGGAACATCTGTGGACCATATATGGGCTTTTTTTGGGCTGAACTACTACTAATCCATCTAATTCAGATAGTGATACATATGAAAAACTCATTTGCTTCCTTTGTTGGTAGTATATACAAAATTTTATCTCTTTCTAATCTGTCATGTTTACAGTTTCCAAAATTTTCTTTTCAGTGCACAGTTTTGATTATGTCATTCCTCTATACAAAAACCCTCAGTGGTCCCTGTTTTCTAGAGGAAAAAAATATATGTGTTCTGTAGCCTAGTATTCAGTGTCCCACATTATCTATTTTGATCCGCCTTTCTAACTTGATCCAGTATTACTTTCTTTTTGTATTCTATTCCACTGGATTACTGTTTCTAAATCATCTTTTTCTGTTTTATATGTTTAGGAAAGGGAGTACCCTGTTCTTCATGCTCTTAATTTATTCTTTATCTCTGCTTGTTTTTAGCTTTCTCTTCTTTAAAAACTTTATAACATGCCATGCTCCATGCCTTTTTCCTGAACTCTCAACTGAAAATGATCTCATGTTCTTCCAGATTTCCTCAAGAACTTTGAATTTTTTCTTTTTCCTTATGTTTGTCTCTTTTAATATATATTTCTTTTTTCTAGATGTTATATCTCCCCTGATAATTCCTTGATGTCAAGATTTTCATTATTTTAATGTTTGTTACACAGTATTTTGCATACACCACACATTTTTATTTGCCTTGGTAGTGATTTTGATTTTTTTAAATTTTAAAATGTAAATAGAAAGTGGAAAAAAGCAAAAGAAAAAAAGCAGAAAAATAAAAAAGAAGCATTGTTATGTGTACAGTGGAACATACAAGAGGATCAAAATATGTCAATACAATAAGTTTCCATTTCATGAAAGTATATATAATAAAAAAACATGTTGTATTCTGAACTGTATCTTTTCTTTTCTTCCTTGTGGGTTTTCTTTTGTTCTCTGTTGTGTACTTTTTATTTTATTCTCTTTACCTCCCCCCTTCCCTTCTTGCACCTCTTCTGAACAGGCTACAGTTAAGCATGGATATATTTATGTTTATTCTCCCTGATGTGTTCATATACCCACACAACACACACACATATTCACATATATGTATACATATATACATATCTTTATAACTAAATCATTCTCTTATGGGGACCAGAGGATATAAATAAATAGTTCCTGAAAGAAGTTGAAAGTATTAACGACAATATGAAAGAATCCTTCATATTACTAACAATAATGATTTTAATAATTAATACAAATATAATGCTTACAGTGTGCTAGGCAGCACATCAAGGAGTTTGTAATTATTATTTCATTTGATCTCCATAATGCCTGAAAGATCAATTCCATTATTATCCCCATTTAAGGATGGGTAAACAGAGGCAAACAGATTTAGTTACCCTGGGTCACATAACTAGTAAGTAACTCAGATCTTCCTGACTCTGGGCTGAGAGATCTATCCACAACACCAACTTGCTGACCCTGTAAAAATAGTGTAAATCAAAATAACCTTGTGGCTTTACCTTATATACAGGAAATGACAAAATTATCAAATTATAGTAATAATATTGGAAAGGTTTTGGGGAAAAATAGATACATTAATTCATTATTAGTGGAACTGTGGATGAGTATAAACATTTTAGAAAACAGTTTGAATATATGCAAATAAAATCATTACAATATCCATATTCTTTGACCCAGAAATTCTACTGCAAGGCATATACCCCAAGCATGTTATTGGCAAAAGGAAATATTTGATATATATCCCGAAATATTTAGAGCAGCATCTTTTTTGTGTAACAAAGTACTGGAAATGTAGTGGATGCTATTGACATAGAAATGGCTGCACAAATTGTGGTATGCAAATGTAGTAGAGTATGACTCTAGGGGAAGAAATGATGAGTACATGAAGAAAAGTAAATTAGACCCAAAAAAACAATATACACAATGATTGCACATATATAATAGAAAGAACATCAGTCACAAAGCAGTTGAATCATAAGACAATTGAACTTAAATGTTGTAAAATTCCAAAGAACACAATTATCTCTAAGTCAAAGATATACGAAGATACCTCTTCCTTTCATTCTTTTGCAGAGCTGTGGGATGTAATTTTGGGACATTGAATAAATTGTTAGATTTTTCTGATTTTTTTTTTTCCCCCTCTCTTTTTTTAAGAAAACATTCTTTTGTTATAAGTGATGGCTCTCTGGGAGGATGCAAAAAGCATAGAAAAGTTTAGGCAATGTTTAAAAGATAGCAGTAGAAGCTTATTTTACAAACACACTGCATAAATATTACTAATAAATAAAAGAATATATGAAGTAGTTAATCATGTTTAGTTTTGAAGTGATCAGGAAGTTCTTGCAGAAGATAGAATCTTAGCTATATCTTATAGAAGAGAGGACATAAAATGTGAGATGGACCTAAAAAGGCAGTGCATTCCCGAAAAACATTGGCCATTGTAGAGGTATTAATGGACATTGGATTATTGTGTGTGGGAAAAGATACAGAAAATTGGGCAATAGAAAGTGGAAGAAATATCCAGGAAAGTTAGATAGATCGCAACTAGGTTCTGTATAGCATTAATCAGAGAAATTTTTATTTTATTCCAAAAGCAACAGAAAATCATTGGAGTTGGTTAAATTAAAAATCACATAGTCTAAGATGCTCTTACAAAAAATTAGTTTGGTAACAATGTGTAGAACATATTGAATTGGTGATGGATGTGCCATATGCTAGTGTGTTTATCTTTCCTGATTGCTAGGCATGTGCTTTTTTTTCCCCCCTAACTCTTTGCTTCCATGAAAAATGTAAATATAAATATTTGGTGTATATCAGTCTTTTCTTTTTTTTCTGTTACTTCTTGGTGTATATGCCCAACAATGGAATCTCTGATTAAAGGTATGGGTATTTTGATTACTTTCTTTTCATAATTTGAAATTGGTTTCCAGAATGTTTGTATTAGTTTATAGCTCTCTGCCAAAAAACCATTCATACTTAATTGTGTTGTTATACTGAGAATATACAAAAATAGCTCTTTAAGTGAGTGAATGAAATAATGAATGAATGATCATTTAGTAAGCATTTTCTGTGTGCCAATCATTCTATTAATTGGCTAAATATAGATATCGAAAATGTGGGAGTTTCTTCCTGCCCTCAAGGAACTAACTTACTCATATTCTTATTGAAGGAGGCAATACCTGAAGAAAGTTTGACTTTAAAATGGGAAATACCTAAAGTCCTAAGAGAACATTGGTGAGACAAATAGTAGATTCAGCACTTCATAGGTTATGTCAGAATGTAAAGAGGACCCTGGGGAGATTGTTGGTAGCAGGGATAGCAAGGCAGGAAAGGTGTCCTCAGGAGTGGCTAGTTTTCATGGAATTAAGTAGGAGATAAAATGTATATGAATACCATACAGGTTATAATATGCTAAATATGGAAAAGCAATATAAAGTATGTGAGATTAGTTAGGAAAAAAAGTCCTTTCTAGCTGTAAGGATTGGAGTTTTCATAAAGGAGCTGTCATTTGAAATAGAGAAGGTGACCTAAGAAAGATGGTCAACAATTCAGAAACTGAGAGAGCTGATATGAGGGATAGTTTTAAATGAGAAACTTTGTTAATAGAGGTGTAGAGGAAGAAGACTGATGATTAGAAGTAACTGTTGATGATTTATAAATGAATAATAAATGTTAAGCTAAATAGGGATTTAATGATTCATTTATTTCATCAAATACTTCATTTTACATGTGCAGAAAATAATTCTTGACTGTTTGGAGCTAAAGAATTAAGTCATTTTTCCCTGTCCTCATTGAACTAAAAGGTTAGAAGAAAACAACTAATTTCATAAGACAGTAAGATACAAGCCTTTGACCCTTCTATAAGAATGGAATCTGGTGGAAAGGGGGTCCTTGGTAGAGCTTTAGGAACCTCAACCAGTTTTTATAAAATGTGTTGTTGTAACAACCTTGATTTGTTTTTATATTTTCAGTCTATTTAAGAAGTCCATTGGTGAACAGTCTGGAAACTCATAGTCAAGATTATATGCATGAGTTCATAGGTGGTCTCAAGTCAGACAACATTAATGCATATTTTATTTAATGAGTGGTTTTGTTTTTTTCATGATTTTCATTTCCTTATTGTATTCAAGGCTTGTTCCAAAGTTGTTTTATAATTGTGACCAAGGACAGACCGATCCAGTTGTGGCAGTGGCAAGGGATCAAAGCAGTGTCTACCTGAAACTTCTAATGCATGAGACTCAGCCTCCCTCTCACTTTTCAGTCAGCACTATCACGAGGTATGGTATTTGACATTTGTTTTGTCTATAGCATGCCTACCCTTTCTGGATGATTATATTTAAGACTTTTTAATAAAGACAGTTTTTGGAAGAAAAAGACATTAATTTGAAGGGCAGCATGAAAAGAACACTAGATTTGGAGTCAGGTGGCTTGGGCTTATGTTCTGTTGTATAGTTCACTGACTCTTGTGTAGTTTTGAGCATGCCACTTACTTCTTTTAACCTTTATTTCATCACGTATAAAATGGGGATAGTAATTAAGCTGTAATGCAGTATGTTAATATGAAGAACTTTTTTTTTTTAAGTCTTCTTATAGAGCCTCTGAATTGTTAAATTAGTGAGCTTTTTACCCTTTTGGTAATCTGTTGCCACATTATCAGTTATGTTCTCTGTATTAGAAGCATTTCCACCTCTCTTTGAGTTATACCAGAATGGGTGACAACAGAGCTGATGAATCCAAAATCTCTGGGATTTGAAATGGAGGTTGGTTGACTGCTTGGGGTGTTGTCTAAATGGTTCTTAATCAGGATAAGTTAGGTGACCTTTGGGGTTCCTTCCAAATATAAAGTCATGGGATTTGACCAAAAGAAAAAAGTGGATGTACCTCCTTTAAAGAGGTAGTCCTAATGCACAGATTGATGATTATCATAGAGGCAGCCAGGTGGCATAGCTGATCGAGTTCTGGATTTGGAGTCAGGAAGATGTGAATTTGGTAGCTATGTGTCCTAACAGATCATTTATATTCTTTGTCTCCTTTTCTTCACATATGAAATGGAATGATGATAATACCTGTCTCACAGAGTTGCTATGAGACTAGACTGAAATAATATGTAAAGAAATAATTTTTTATAAACGTTTAAATGCTATTTAGATATAAGCTTATTACTGTTATTTTTAGCACAGATTTAGAACAGTATAGATATTTTCATTATTATTTAGGATTATATACTTATTTAGAGGGTAATCATCGGTAATTAAAAATGTCAAGCAGATTATATTAACCAGTTAACCCAGTTTGCTTTTTTCAGAAGTGTATTTGTAGTAAAAAGTAGAGCAAGAATTGCTGTTCAGCACTCTTTCAATTTCTCAGGCACAGTCTTTGTAAATACAGATTCAAAAGGAGAGAGGGCTCAGACTGAGAACTCATGTGGCCAAAAGATAAAACCCATGGCTTCTAATTTCTGAAAGTCTTTTTGATTTTCCCTTGATGTCTCAGTCTTGGTCAGCCTTTAGAGTATAGTTCTGGAGTTTCTTTTCTTGTGTCTACTTTGTTTTTTTGCTGCTTATGCAGATGGACCTGGCATAAAGCTGTAACTTAAGACTGCAGAGTGATATTTTTTATGAAGTTTCACATTTCTGTTCAAAAAAGCTTAATTTTTTCAAAGAAACACTTGCAAAAGGGAGTGTATTATTTTTTAAATCCCTCCCTTTTAAAAGCTATATTTTATTTCTCTTACATAATGGCCTGCTACCAAGTGCTAAGTTTTAAAAAAAAAAAATTGACCAATAAAATGACTTGCATACTTAAATAATTAAGTAATTATAATAATTACTTGTAATTTTCTCTTGATTGAATAAAACCTTTGCCATATGGAGTGACAGGCATTATTCTTAAATGGATTTTATCCTAATTTAAAAGGCTAAGTTAAAAATCTGGTACAAAAATTTCTTTGCCATATTCACATTTTCATTAAAGGTAACTTTCTTTTTTTCCATTTTCCCAATTGTATCTTATTGTTCCAAATACATGTAAAGAGTTTTCAACATTCATTTTTATAAGATTTGGTGTTGCAATTTTTTCTTCTTATTCCCTTACTTCCCTTTCCCCCAGACAGCAAGCAATCTTATAAAAGTTAAATATAAGCAATCCCTTTAAACATATTTCCATATTTGTGATGTTGTGCTAGAAAGATCAGACCAAAAGGGGAAAAACCATGAGAAAGTAAAAAACAAACAAACAAAAAAAAGATGAAACTACTATGCTTCAATCCACATTCAGTCTCCATAGTTCTCTCTCTGGGTGCATATGGCACTCAGGTCTATTAGAATTGTCTTGAGGTACCATATTGCTTAGAAGAGCCAGATTCATCATAGTTGACCATCATATAATCTTGCTGATACCATGTACAATGTTCTCCTTGTTCTGCTCATTTCACTCAGCATAAAGATAACTTTCTTTCAAATCAATTGTATTTTCTCATTTTTTTAGCAATTTGTTTTTCTTAAATAATATATTCTTATCAGAAAAAACATTTATCAAAGATACTGGCTGAATACTATTGTGAAATCAGAAATTAAATATGAAAGTGTTTATGATTTTCAAATAGAACCTTTTGATGTTTAGGATATAATTGCTCTTAAACATCAGGTTCTAAAGTGAATACTTTTGCGTAATTTAACTTGATTTTCAGCTGATAATTGATTTTTTTTGTTATGTTAAGTTTTTAATCTTCTAAAAACCTCAATTCCTCATTTTGAGTCTCTTGTCAAGTTGCATCAATTTGCGTCAAGTTGCATTAAACTTTGCATATAGTCTCAGTTCTAGATGCTTTCTCAGATTAGCTTGGCTGAATACAGAGAACTTTGTCAATAGATATCAGTTTTATAAAAGATGTATTTTTTTTTCTCTTTAGAAATTTCTGAAAGCTTAATGTAGAACTTTGACTTTTTTCAGTTTAATTTTGTTTAGTCCATGAAGTCATGTAGTATAGTAGAAAGACTAGTGCATAGGTAGTAAAATCTGACTTTTCAAGCAGACTTTGACATTCTTTAACTGATGTTTAGCAAGTCATATCTTTCATCTGTAAAATGGTGATAATAAAATTTGTATTGTCTTTCTCAAAAGGTTGGGAGGGCCAAATGAGAGGAAGCCTTTTAAGTGTAATTTGCATATTTGTGAATTTAACCTGTATATTTTGAATTTAGTTGACTGCTTTCCAATAAGGGACATGAGACAGTGGAATATTATGTGAGATACCTACTATGAGCTATGACACTTCAGTTTTTACGCCATAAAATTGTTCAGATATTTTTGTAAGCAAATTAACCATTTGCAATATAGACAAATAGGAGCCACCAATATCCCTGGGTCATAAATACCATTCTCAAAATGCATTTATAATTTTAACTTATAAACAGATATTAATTTTGATTTTTTACTTTTTAGAATATACAGAGGCTACAACTTGCTACCAAACATAACTGATGTGACTATGGAGAATAATCTTTCTAGAGTTATTGCAGCGGTTTCGCATGCCCTGACAATATCAACTACACGAGCACTTACAGTAAGTATTTTTTTATTCAGTCATAATCTACTAATATAATTTGTGGCATCCTGTAGAGGCCACTATTTCCTGTTAACTTGTTAATATCACAGTTTGTTTTCAAGTTTATATTGATCTATTCTATTTAAGTGTTTTCTTGGCAAATTTGATAACAAAATCAATAAAAATTGGACCTCATTTTAAAAAATACATTTGTGTATATATATTTGCCCAAGATAAACTTATTACAGCTACCGACAAACTCTTCCACTTTACAGTGGACATTGCCCTAGTATGTTTGGGTTATAATAGAAAAGAGGGAAATATATTCTTTGATTTTTAATAGTATGGTGCTAATATTGACTTCAATTTGAAAAGAATTTCTTTGCTACTTAGTGTTGACTTCTTCATACAGAATTAAACATTGTAATTTTTCTGGGCTTCAGTCTCCTTTTCTGTCAAATGGTAATATTGCCCTTCCCCCCTAAAATGCCTTGGAGCTGGTGGTCATCATTTAAATAGACTTCTCCATTCTCCCATGTGAGAACTTGAAAATCTTGAAAGGGGTCTATGAGATTGGTACTTTACGTGATATGTTAATGTTGTATGCAGTAATTTAATATGAAGTGGAAAGGAAAAAAAACCTGGGTAGCTGTTGAGGTACACCTGAGTCAGCTTCATTTTAGTGCCACATTATTAAGGGAGAGTCATGAGAGTCATAGTCCAAAAGAATAATTGACATCTAGATTCTAACATAACGGTCTTCTGTTAACTATCAGCAAGTCGTTACACTAGGTGATTCACCTCTTTGGTTCTTAGTTTCCTTTGTTAGACCTGGAAGGGATCTTAGGCATAATTGAGTTTAAGGTCTACATTTGATGAGACAACCAGGATCTCTTACGGGGGTGAAGTCATTTGCCACATAGCACAGTTAGCAAGTGACAGAGCTGTGCTTCAAGCTCATCTTTTCTGATTCTGTATATAATGTTTGATGCACTAGAATAAAGCATTTATTCATGCTCTTTCTCAAAGTTTCTATAAAGAAGATCAAATGGAACCTTTGAAAATTCAAATGGCAGACCATTGCAAGCTAGTTTTTTTGTTTTTTTTTTTTGTTAAACTGTTGTTCATTGGCAGTTAAATATAGAGTTTTGCAAACAAGTTAAGAACCAGTTTTCTAATATTAGTAATGTTGTATGGTTCTGATTTATCTGCCATATCTTGTATCGCCATTGGGATAATAATTTATTTTGAAAACTAGTTCTTTTGATTAGCTTTTGCTTCCAAAATGAATATACATATTAAGGCAGAAAATAATTCTTCAGGATAGATATTCTTCATATCTGTAATTTTCATTGTATCTAGGGATTTATTTGAATAAAAAAATGAAAGAAAAGTTTATTTCATATTTTGTGATTGGTTCAATTCTTTGGTCAAGTATTTGATAGATATATTTTATCTTTTTCTTTTCCCCCAGTTTGGTTGTTGTGAAGCTTTGTGTCTTCTTTCTACTGCTTTTCCAGTCTGCATTTGGAGTCTAGGGTGGCACTGTGGGTATGTTTCTTCCTTTGTTCCATAGACTACTAGATTTCATACTTACAAAAACAGTGTATTTTTACTTATATATTGGAGTCTATGTTTGTCTGCTATTAAATTTGTAAGCCATTTGAAATTTTAAAAGATCTACCTGTCTGAAATAAATTGTTGAAAACTACCTATTTGATAGTTTGACAAAGATGCAATTAATTTGAAGATTGGTGTCTATTGACTATTTATTCTGGGATAGACTTGAAGATATTCTTAAATGTCAGATAACCTGGGTTCAAATATTGACCACAATACTTAGCTGATCTGTGACCATAGGGAAACCATTTGATTTCTCTGAGTCTCACTCAGTTTCCTCATCCTTAAAATGAAGATATTAGTTATCCTACTTGGTAAATCTTATATTATTTTATTTATTTATTTTTGCTGAGGCAATTGGGGCCAAGTGACTTGCCCAGGGTCACATAGCTGGGACTTATTAAGTGTCTGAGATTAGATTTGAACTCGGGTCCTCCTGACTTCAGGGTGGTGTTCTATCCACTGTGCCACCTAGATGCCCCTACTTGGTAAATCTTAAAGATATTTTTAATCTTGTGTTTATTTTAGAATATGAGATAATTTATTCTGGGTGTGTATGATGCTTTCACATGTGATTCCCAAGTTTATCATTTCATGTACTTGATGTGATTTACAGTTTGAATTTATATGGAGAATGCCTTTTCTAATTGAAAGAGTTCTATCCATTGTAAACCTTAATACAATAGTGATCTATTCTTTTGTTTGTTTTGGATTTTCTTGCTGATGCAAATCCTATTCCCTCAATAACTTTGTAGATAGGTTTCCCTCAAAAATGAATGACCAGTGGCCAGCCTTGTGCCGATTACCTTTGTGCTTAGTTAGGCCTTCTTTTGGATGACAAGTACATTCTAGCTTCTACTTAAATAAAATCTTTTCAACCTAGTAGTTTGTATCAGAACTTGGGCTTGAATTTCTTAAGATCTTAAAATCCCAAACTACAGTGAGACATTACTGGAGAATTCATTTTATCATGCATACAAATTAAAAGTGTTTTAAGCTGTTACTAAATCTAAATTAGGACAATAAGCATTATTTAGCTTCAGATACCTAAGTAAAATTTGAGACCTGTTGGAGAGCTCTTCATAGAATCTGTATTACTATGTGACTTATACGAAGTGTGGATTAATAATTGCTTATTCTTATAACTATTATTAGATGATTGACTAGATATGTTTTACTAGATGAATATATTAAAATAATTACTAACATTCATTTCCCCTTATGAAATCATAATGACCTAATTCTGATTAGAGTTTGAGTAGGGGTCCTCAATGAATCATTTCTCTCAAACCTTTTATAGTTTTTAATAGTTAGCATTCATTTTGAATTTTCATATCAATTTATTTGGTTGAGGGAAGACTTTCGTGTGGGAAAATCTTTTAGTGAAATATAAAGCTATACATTATGATATTTTATGTTTGTAGGAATGTGTTTTCTTACGTATAATTTTAAGTTTTACATGAAATGACTAAATGCTTTGTTTTTAAACTTGACTTTATTTGGTTTAAATAATTGTTTTATTTTAAGTATTCATACCACAGAATTAATATGTAGTAACTTAAAAATTAAAATTGTGGCAACATAAAAGGTAAAGATATCAGTAGTATCTGTATTTTGAATTAAATTTGATCTTTTGTTTTTAAATATTTTATTATAGTGTTGTGTTTTATATAAAAATATTTAACATATATTATATATATTATATATATGTATACATATATATTACATTTCTCTGTTTTAAAAAGAGAAGGAAATCTTAACTGTTTTAGAAGATATTGGTGACTCTTAATTTGTGATTTCAGGGTTCCTGTAGCGAGTCCCTCAGATGAATCCAGGAAGAGCTGTACAGTTGGAATGGCTACAACCATTCTTACCCTGTTGTCCTCAGCCTGGTTTCCCCTGGATCTGTCAGCACATCAAGATGCGATCATTTTAGCTGGGAATTTGCTTGCAGGTATTCCAAAATGATGCTAGACAGTCATCTTAGATTTCTCCAAAGTAATTTTATCCATTGTATGCGTTTTGTGCTTTCAGAATTTTTTGTGTATAAGAAAAAATAGTTCTACAGTTATGCTGGAATAAGTCACTCTCTTAATTTATTTCTAATCTCCACAAATCTTATTTATATGTTTGCACATATTATTGTATCCATTTTGCAAGGATAGTTTTAACCTATTCCCTTTTTTCTATTCCTTTAACCACAAGTGTGTGCTTCCAGTGTAGAATAGTGACTAGAAGACTAGCTTGAGAATTGGGGAAAAACTGCGTTTAAGTCCCTCCCCTGACATGTATTAGCTGTGTGATAACTTTCTGGGACTGCAGACAGAACAAATGCCTCTCTAGATTGGTGGTGAGAATTTTCTTCCCAGAAGCTCCTTAATTGATAAACTTACTTGTATGAATAATTATACTAATTTAAAAAAAGACAACACAAATTTAAATAGCTAGTATTCAACACTTTATATAAATGGTATCTTTCCAGACTTATTTTTTTTTTCTACTTTACTTGCATTAGATTCCAGTCAAATTAGATTATTCACTGTTCTCTATAAACATATTATACTTTCCCATGTCTGTGCTTTGTTTCACACTGGGTTCCTAAACCTAGAATACTTCCTCTCCTCCACTATCTTTTTTTCCTGCATTTTGAAATCTTCCCTATCTTTCATGATCCAATTTAAATGTCATTTCCTGCAGAAAACCTTTGATCTCTGTTCCTACTCCCTACTTCCTTACCTCTTGCTTCAGTAGAAACTATCTTTCCATTCATCTCCCATGGTACTTTCTGTCCCATTTTATGTTGTTACCTTATTCTATTTTTCTCTATTTGTATTATATAATTGCTATCTATTTAATGAATAGTATTCAATAATTGCCATATATTGAATCACCTTTAAATTCCATCTGGGAAGAGATCTTAATTGTCTATTTGTATATAATGAGTGTTTAGTAATGACTTGTAATGAGTAAACATTTATTAAGATCAAGTACCAGGTATCAAGCTCAGTACTTTGTTATACAAATGAAAATAGGTAGTCCCTGCCCTGAAGGAGTTTACAATCTAATGGGATAATCTTCAATTACATTATAATCTAATAGGAGAAGTCAGTGGTCCAAGGGAAGCTGAAAAACAGTGAGGTGGGGAAGGACAGGAAGATAACCTGGTATGGGGATATGATGGAGAGTTTCATGGAAGCTCCAAAGAAATGTAGCAGTTGAGAGATGGGGATTAAAAAAACTGCTAACTTGCTTCCTTAAACTAAGGCCCTCAAGCCCCTGACCCTGCTCTCCAAATCAGATTCCCATTAGAAGGGTTGAGAGTACTGCTGAAATGGGAGAACCAGCCAGATTCAATCTTGCAGCACAATGACATTTCCCAGTGATGAGTTTCCTGAGGAAATAAGGCAAGTCGGAGAGTTCCAGAGAAGTCAAGAAGCAGTGTAGATTGTGGGAAATGGAGAGAAAAACAGTGCTGGGCCTCTCCTTCAAGAAATATCCTGCAATCCTGGCCCTGTCCTCCAGTTAAGTGAATGAATATGTATTCAAATTCTACTACTGTAAACATTGATTTTATTTGTGAAGTAACAAGGCTGATGTGCTTGCAGCTAGTGCCCCCAAATCTTTGAAAAGTCCATGGACTTCAGAAGATGAAACCAGTCCAGGAGCTATGAAACAAGAAGAGCCATGGCCAGCTTTGGGAGATAGAACATTGGTTACAATGGTAGAGCAGCTCTTTTCTCATTTGCTGAAAGCCATTAACATCTGTGCCCATGTTTTGGATGATGTTACTCCTGGGCCAGCAATAAAGGTATATTTCTTGCAGTGTTGAACATAATGACAGACTTAATTGTTTTAATTATCAATAAATCATAAAAAATTCCTTCTGTTCCGGTGTTATAAAGTAGAAAAAATTAAGGGTTCGAAATTAGTTCAAATCCCAGATTTTCCACTGTATGTGGCCTTCAGTTAGTCATCTTGCCTCTATGGACTCCAAATTCCTTGTAGGTAAAATGACTTTTGAATTTCTTTTAGCTCTAAATCTGGTACTATTTTAAATACACTTAATCAGAAATTAATTTGATAAAATGATAAATTTAATAACTCTCCCTAATATTACTTTCTTTTTAAAAATTTCATCAATTTTATTTTTTATATTTAATACTATAGTCATTTTCTTGTACACACCTTCTCTTTTCCCCATCAAAGCTTTCCTTGTAAAAATTAAAAATTGTTAAGCATGATTGCCTTAGTAATTGAGTTTGAAAGACATCATTAACATTTTGTACTTCCAGATCTCTATGTCTTATATCAAGAGGACAAAAGTATCCACAACTTAAACAATTTTTTTTCAATTCATATATTTTGTTTTTACATCAATTAAATTTCCCGTTGTATTCCTTTTCCCAACTTCTATCATTGATCCATTTTGTATAATAAAGAATAAAAAAAGTGAATTCAGCAAAGCTAAGTAACATATCAAAAAAGTCTTAGTCTTCTGTATTCAAACTTTGTTTAATACTTAATACCATTACTACTTCAAAGAGGCAGAGGAACATACAGAAATTATCTCTTTTTATGACCTGTTATTCTTATTTGAAATGTCTCCTGTTTATTGGAGGCTTTGTTAATTGCAAAGTACTCTCTTTGTAATAATCCTGGGATAGAGGTAATGTGGAATAGTACACTGGTTCATTGAGCTAGAGCTATAAAAGACCTTTGAAATAATCTCATCCAGACTCCTCATATTAGAAAACTGAGAATCAGGATGATGAAATGATTTTCTGAATGGCATGCTTTTTAAAGAGATCATTAACTGTTTAAATGGTCAGATTTTACTTTGTCTAAGACACAAAATGTTTAAGAACTTTTCCACTTGAACAATAGAAAAATTTTTATATTTGTGAATGAGAATTTTTTTCTTCCTATCATTAGTTTCTCTGAGTATTCTTTAGTCAACATTTCCCAATATATTTCATAAAACAATTGTAATTTTTAAAAGATTAATTATAACTCATCAATTGGGTATAGAATTTTTGCAAAATAAGTATTATATTTTGAAAACTTTAATGTTTGATTATAGATTATAATGTTGCCATAATATTTTTTGTTTTTCTGTTTTAGGCAGCCTTACCTTCTCTAACCAACCCACCTTCTTTAAGTCCAATCCGTCGGAAAGGAAAAGAAAAAGAATCAGGAGAGCAGACATCTGTACCATTGAGTCCCAAAAAAGGCAATGAAGCTAGTCCAGGTATAGAGAAAGGGTTTGGGTTTGAAAGTATGACTTGTAAAAATTTAAGTTGTTCAACATAGTGATTTATGATATATTTATTTAAAATATAATGTGGAAATTAATTTTAAATAGTATTCAAATTAGAAACTCTCATGTTTATGGTTTGGGGAAATATCAGTATTTTTTAAAAGTCTCTTTAGTTATTCTACTTGGACTCTTTAAGTAAATCTCATGTCCATTCTACCACTGTTTCCCAATATTCATTAAACTTCACATTATTAAAAATGTTTCTGTGAAAAATGAATGTTATCTTTGAGAAAACTACCTGAATGTATATTTTTGTGTAGTGCAACTTTATCATTGTAATAATTATTATTTATATAGCTCCTAATAATGCTATATTGTTAGACACTATGGTAAAAGTTTTACAAATATTATCTCTTGAGCCTCAAAACATCCTTGGAAGTAGGTACTATTATTATTATTCTCATTTTATAGTTCTGAGGAATGAGGGGAAATGAGATAATATTTCTTGCCTATAGTCATATCTAATGTCTGAGGCCTGATTTAAACTCAGGTCTTTCTGACTCTCGGACTAGCATTTAATCCACTGCTCTACCTCACTACTTTGCTTATATAATGTATAAATAAAGTAAATGATGATATTAATAATATATCATCAACTTTATTTACAGTACGCTGAGGCATCATCAAAGCCCTATGGCCTGGTTGAACAAAGGATTAATGAATTATTTGTATTTATGGAAATAGTAAAGGTCTTTATATGATTCAGCTTAGAATTTATTTGTTCATTTTTTTTCTTTCATAACTTATCTTAGATTTCCGATTAGACACATTATTTTAGTTAATGTTTGTTTTCTAAAATTAAATTATAATGTCTAGCACATAGCATTGAACATGAGTACTGAATGAATAAATTTGTCATAAGTATGAAATGTGGGGCCCAAAGTTTAATGTTTGAAATTTATTTTAGATGAACAATATGTTTTTGTGTTATTTATTTATTTTTAATTCCTTTAGTTCTGTTTGCATTTATTATTATTTCACAAATACACGATTTCATGAGCATATGTGTGAGTGTGTGTGTGTGTGTGTGTGTGTGTGAGAGAGAGAGAGAGATTACTTGTTTGGATCTTGTTACTTGTTTGATCATTACTCCTTTTGTCTTAACTAATGATTTCATAAGTTGTTGAAGCTAAAACAGTTTATCCACACACCTCATGTATTACATGCCTTTCTCTGCTATGATTTTGAGAAATAAAGACCCATCACGTATCCCTCGACCTACAGAAGAAGTCTTTCCACCATTAACTTGGCTGGCAATAAACTTCTAGAAGCCAGCAATTAACCTCCCTTAAGAGCTGGCCTTCCAAAAAAGGGACTGATCATCATTTGTGTTAACTCAGCAAATTAAAACAATGGCTTTAATTTTAATTTCACTCTGTATTTGCGCTTTACTTCATGTTGCATTATTTTTAATAGCTTCTAGGTCTTCTGATCCCTCTGGATCTGCCATAACAAGTAAATCATCATCATTGGGAAGTTTCTATCATCTTCCTTCTTATCTCAAGTTATATGATGTTCTAAAAGCTACACATGCTAATTATAAGGTATAGTGTGCATGGTTTTTTTTTCTGATTTGTGCTTCAAAGTATGAGAATCTTATTGTTGTATTCAGTTTTAAATCCCAGGAGTAATACGGTCATAATAATAGAGTTTTAGGTTTTTCAAAGGTCATTTCTTAAAGTCTTGTGAGATAGAACAAATGTTACTAATCCATTTTTACCAGTTGGTAAAACTTGAATTGCAGACATGGGTGACTTTTCTAAGGATAAATGACTAGTATTCAGATTAGAATTCTGCTCTTCTGACCTTTGGTCTAGTGATCTTAAAAGCACTATATTATAAATGTAAAAATAAATAGTAACATATGCAGAGATCAATTTTCTAGTAACTGGGAGATAAGTGGAAAACTCTTAAATGCCAGGGTAACTGTCATAAAGTCTTTTCACTACTGTCCTAGTTATACTTTCTCACTCAGACCTTTATTGTTTCTTGATAGAAAATTCTGTCACTTTCTTTTGATGTTTATGCATGTTGTCATCTTAAAAGTGTAAAAACAAATTGGGTCTTATAGCTGATTAACAATGAAATCTGCTTTATAATCTTAATGCAAAATCCTTAGTCTTAACTTTGAAGTTTTGAAAATGATGTAATTCTTTAAAAAAAGGGGGGGTGGGAACCCTATAGTAGCAATAGTGAATAAAAAGAACTTTCAGCCAAGACTTAACATGTCCAGACTTCATGAAGGTTGCTAATATATTGGTTATATTTTTGTATCAGTTACATTTGTCATGATACCTACAAAATGATGCTTAGGGTCTATTTGTAAGAACCTTTCTTTGTAATAAAAAAAAATCGGGGAGAAGGAAGAGCTTCTTTAAAATAATAATATTCTTGTATTATCCCCCTCAATATTTAAGAAATTTTATCAAAAACTTTTACTACAGAGATATAGAAGTTATATGTGGGAAGGTAAGTTTATGTATCCAGCATTGAGCTTGGAATGGAAGGACATAGATTTTGGTCCCACCTTTATTTAAAATTTTTGTGACCTTTAGCAAGTCATTGATAGGATCATAAGATATTTTGATTTTGATTGCCTAGAATGACAGCTTAATTTTACAAGTGATGGATGGCTCTCAGGCCAGAATAATGATCTTATTTGTCCAGGATTATATAAAGAGCTTTAGGTCTCTTTTTTGAATCATTGATGGAAGGCTTTGAATATTAGGGATAGGGATGTGTGGTCTTACTTACATAGGAAACTCTTAATACCAAATCATACAGGTTAGCATCTTCTCTAGCTTAATATCTTAAAGAGTGAACCATACAGCCAGCATATGTCAGAAGTAGTATGTGAATCCAGGTCTCCCTAATGCCCTGTTGCTTGGTAGTCTTATTTCTCTATAACTAATAGTATGTTATTCCTACCTCTTAAGGTTACATTGGATCTTCAGAATAGCAATGAAAAGTTTGGGGGGTTTCTTCGGGCTGCCTTGGATGTCCTTTCACAGATTCTTGAACTAGCAACCCTGCAGGATATCGGCAAGGTATGTACCCAATTTCTTCTTTCCTTCCTCCCTCTCTCCTTCACTCCCTTGTTCTTGTTACTTTTAATACTCTGGGGTCAGTCTCATAGAAATAAAGAACACTGGAAGAAGGTACCTCCCCACCCCCAAAAATGCCCTGGAGGAGAGTAAGGCTGCCTGGGGGGAAAGAATGCAGAGAAGGAGCTCCCTATAGACACAGGAGCGAAAGAAATGCCATCAGTTCTGGGACCTATGAGGGCTCCAGGAGGAGGTGAGAGTGTGACAAGACTGGCTGCGGGCCCGTGGTTGAAAGGCAAGAGAGATGGGCCTAAACCATAGAGTTGCTAGAGCTCTTTCTTTTTATTGGTCTTTTTCTGTTTCTGTTGGATCATCTCCAAGTCCCTCTACTTTTGGGCAACGGTCCATCATCCTGGCATTTTCCTTTGCCTGAGTCACTTTGCTTTTTCATGTTCTTCTAGTGGTCAACTTCATGCTGGAATTTAGCCTTCTAGATGAGTAAAAAATTTAGGAAAAAAAATGGAGAGGAAACAGACTCCTCTTCTATATGGTCAGTCATATATGAGCAGACCAAGCCATTTTTTTCATTACAACAATGTTTTGTCAGCTGAATTTATGCTTTATATCAATATAGACCTTAGGGAATTTCAATTTAACATCTAGATCAAAATTTTTCTTAGAGATATAGGGAGTATCCTTATTTCCAATAACTCTCCTATAAACATCTTACCACTTTTCCAACCAAGTCTTTTTTGTTACTTTCTAATCTTTTACATTAGCTTCTTAATTAAGCCCTAATATATGACTTTTAAATTTAACCTGTTGTAATCTTTTCCTAATATCACTCATTACATAAAAATCTCAATTTTTTTTTTACATTATTTACATTTTTTTTGGACTGGTTAGGGTCCTACAACAGGATATTGCTGCTGTCTTCTTGACTCTTTTTCCATTATTAGAGAAATTTGACACTGCATTTTCACACCAAAACACAATATTATAAGGTTCACATGAGGATCTGAATCTCAAATACCTAAATCCTTGAAGAGGAGGGTGCTTCAGTGCCATGATTAGTATGTGTAAAGAATCTTTACAGAAATAAAGAAAAAATTAGGACTTGTGATTTCATTGATATAGGACTTCTCCCTCCATGAGTGTAGGTTACCATTTTCTGAATATCTTAGTGTCTTCGAGGATTGCCTAGGAATTCTGGGGTTCACGATGACACAGCCAGCCAATCAGGAATAAGAATTTTAAATAGACTAATATCAAGAGGTTTATTTGTGAGAGCAGTTATAATCAGAAAATCTCTTGTTTAATGCAGTCCAAAAAAAGAATTCTTCAAGCAGTCATTCATATATCTGTGGGCAGTCGGATCATGAATTTTTAAGCCTAAACAACATTTAATTTTTGGATTCATAAAATTACATTGAAAAATGTATAATAGCTTTGAGTTTTTGATTAGTTGATTAGGGTGGTAGAGTTAGGTAAATGGACAAAAACTGAATAGGTATGAACATTTGTGCCTATTAGGTTATTTAAAAAAAATCTTTGGAATTATGTGTATTCATTTCCTTTTTTGGTTTTCTTACATGGTCAAAAAAAATATTGGAAAAATAATGTAACCAAATCAATAGCAAAGCCTTCTGATTGTTAAAATCAAAGCATTTTTATCATTCAGTCAGCAGATGTTAAAAAACTTAACTATGCACAAGGTGCTTTTTCTATTGTAGTTTACTGTTAATCTTTTTGGTCTGTCGAAGTAATCACCATTTCTCATTTTTCTACACTTAATATAGCAGCTAAATTTCACTTTTGAAATTTGTTATTCAGTAGATTGCTCAGTCCAGCAGGTCAATTGGGTAGCTTGCCTGTGATAACTGTCAAGATTGATACAAATAAAATAGACTTTGCTCTTGGTTCTTGTTGAATATCTTAACAGCAGATACTAGTTATTAGTATAATATGTTATGCTTTTTTTGGGGGATATGTAGTGTGTTGAAGAAATCTTGGGATACCTGAAATCCTGTTTCAATCGAGAACCTACAATGGCTACTGTTTGTGTTCAACAGGTAAGGAAATGAATACTTTTTTCACCATCACATTCTTCCTTGTTCTTCTACCTCCATGACTGGGATGATGATGATAGTGGGTTAGCTATGATGCATAGATGTGCGAAGCTGTATCATTGATGTTCATAGAAAGGTGTTTCCTGTTGTTAGCCACATGAATGAGATGCTGCTTGATGTGGTGGTTAGAGGGCCGGGCTTGGAAGGACCGAGTTCAAATCCTGCACCAGAGACTTCAGAGCTATGCGATCCAGTCATGTGATTTTTTTGAGTTTCAGTTTCTTTTGTAAAATTTGTTGTGAAGATTAGAAGAGATAATTCACATAAAGAAATTTGCAATCCTTAAAGCGTTATAGAAATATTAGCAATTATGATTCACTTAAAGCTAAGCCCCCTAAAAGGTTGTGGCCTTAGTAGTGGTTACATTTGTTCCAAGGACAAATATTCTTTCAATTAGTGATATTTAATTACCACTGTTTACTCATTCACTCCAAGGTGCTTTCTTAAGCTTGAATAGTCACTATTTCACATTTTTTTTTGAATGTAATTGGATATATATTTATGATATTCATTTATTTTCTAATTGTATAGTAATAATCATAATAAACCTTTACTAGTTAATTGGTAGGCATTCATGTCATCTTCCCTCTCATCCCTTTTCCCTTCCTCTTCATCCCTTCTCTTTTCCTTCTTCCTACTTTTTTTTCCTTTCTTTCCTTTCTATTCCTCTTCTCATTTTAGTTGTTTTTCCAGTGATCACTAGTCTTGTTGGCCTTAACAAGGCATCTGAACTATTAAAATCATGTATCATTTTTTCCTCATTCTCCCATGACATTCTTAAGTTAAAATGGTAGTTTACCTGAATCCCTTTATTGATAATTTTTTCTCCATCATGTATTGTTTTCAGCAGATCCCATCATTATACTTCTTGAAAACTTCCCACAATATATCCTACCATTTATGAATTGCCTGGAAAGTAATCCCTGATTTTTCTTTTGCCCCTCTTTTCTTCCTTGTTTGTGTCATACTTATATATATATATATCATATTAAATTATAAGCTTGCTAATAAGTAAGGATTGTGTTGTTTTCATTTTTATATACCCAGTATAAGTCCTTATACCTAGATTCTTAATAGTTATACTTGTTATGGAATTGGTCTTATCTTAGAGACCAGTGACCTGTCTTTTTGAAGCTGCTGATTAGGGGTGGTGATGATTTATAGGCAGTTGGCTTAGAACACAGCAAAGCTCTGGCCTTCAAGGAAGAAAACTTATGAACTTGATCTTAACACTATCCAAATCCCCAAATATCCATAAACTCTTCTAGAATATAAACCTAAACAAGGTTACACACAGAGGTTAAATTCAGATCCAAAACATCATAGATGTTCCTAGTTTTAGATATGCTGTGGACCTTGGATATCATTGAATCCAACACCCTACCCTCATTTTACAGATGAAGAAACTGAATTTCAAAGCTTAAGTGACTTTCCTAGGGTCATAACCAGTTCTTCTTGACTTCAACATCAATGCTCAAGCCATACTGCCTCCCCAAAATTTTGTTGTCCTGTAGTAATCCTGATTTGGATCATATGCTTATAAAATATTCAGATGATGTAAAGCTAGAAAGGATATATTGTTTGTTGTATTAATCAGAATCCAAAAACGTGGCAGACTTGAAAATTGTGCTGGATCTAATAAAATGAGATTTAAAAGTGGACTCTACAGTATAGTTCAAATAAATCAGTGCTTCAATAGAATGGTTAAATAATAGTTTGTATGGAAAAGCTCTGGGGAATTTCAAGGCTGTACTCATTTTGAATCAGCAGTTGGATATGGTAGCCAAAAAAGTTACTGTGATCATTAGACTTCATTCAAGGAGATACTGTATCCATAACAAGGGAAGTGATAGTCTTCCTTTCTTTTGTCATGATTAGATCATACTATGTTCAATTCTATCTGGCCATTTTAGGAAGGACATTGATGAGCTTGAGAGCATTCAGCATTAGGTGACCACAATGGCAGAGGACCTGGAGATCATGCTATTTGAGGATTGGTTGAATGAAATACTAATATTTAGCTTGGTAGAGAGAAAACTTAGGGCATATGTGCTTTAAAATCTTAAATGTTTTCAATTAAAAAGGAAAATAAATTAGACTTGTTCTGCTGAATTTTAGAATGTAGAAATAGAATTAATGAGTAAAGATTGCAACAAGGTAATTTTGAGCTTGTAATGAGCACAACTATTTAACAAATAGAGTTAATGAATTGATCTTCCTTAATTTGACACTTTTTCCCCCTTTGTCCTGACCTATTTTCAGTGTTGATTCTTCTTTTTCTTCTTATTGTCCTTTTAAGAAAATATCTTTTCTCATCATCTACTTTAATTCCCATCCTTTCTTTTTCTCACTTTTGAGCTCCTCTTTGCCATCAACCTTCTGATTACTGTTAGCTTTGAGAGAGTTAAAAGAGCTGCAACTCCTTTTCTTTATCCTTCTACCCCATTATGTCCAAAATACTTTAGTCTGTGTTACCCAATATTTTATCAAAAGGCTGGTATAATTGCATTAAATTCTATTATGTTTGGGAATCATGATCACATGAAGAGATTGGTTGTCAGATGGGTTACAAAGGATATAGTTTTCCAACAGCTTTTGGTTGGAAAGGTTTGGCTTGCAAACAGTTTTCATTAGTGAAATGGGACCAAAGCAGGAGTAGGAAAGTTCATGATTCAGGACAAGAGGGAGATTTCTGGGTGGGATGTCTATATTATGGAAATAAAGGTAATTTGGAAAAGATGTGAAGCTTGGACAAGACCTGGTATAGGACTAGCTTATTAAAATAGGAGAAATGAGTTTGCTTTTATTCACTAGTCAAGATAGTCTTTTCCCAGGGCAGGAGTAGATTAGCCATGTAGATTAATTTCTTCTGGCCATGATCTTTGAAAGTTCAGTAGTCTCAAGCGTATAATTACAGGACATTTGGCACAAAGATGGCTAGGATAGACAGCTAAATGTCAGACTTGAATTATGTTTAGTATGAACTGGTTGTGTTAAACCATTTTAAGTTTATATATAAATCCTAAAACCTTATTAAGGAGATTAATCAAGGCTTAACTGAAGCTAAGGAAGTGATAACTATGTGGGAGACTCTAATCTAGAGATTAACAAAAACCTTAACTTGCTAATACCTTCCCTCCTAAAACCTTGTATTTTTATTTCTATTTGTACATGTTGTCTCCTCAATAAAGTATAAGCTTCTTTAGGTCACAGATTTGTTTTACTTTTATCTTTGTATTTCTAGTGTTTAGCACAGTCCCTAATAAATGCTTACTGATAGATCAGTGTTTATAGATCCCTAAGAAAATCAACACAATTAATTTGGATTAAGAATGAATGCTCTATATATTTCCTCTGTGGCCTTCACACTTTTCAGTAAAGTAAGGCTGCATCAACACCTGGTAACATAAAAATTTTGGTGGAAAGAGCCCTTATATTCATGTTTAGATTTAAGATGAAATTGAAATCTTCTCGTCAGTTTTACTGCTCAGTTTAAGGTTTGAGTGATCCTTTTTTTTGTTGTTGTTTTTGGACTTTTTGCAAAAGAGACTTGATAACTAGGTAAATGATCCTTTAGTATATAATATACTCAGGGGTAACTTTTGTATACTTTTAGAATGGGTTTCATGCTTGAGGATATTATAGAAAGTATTAATTGTGGTTTCTATTATTTTCCTTTAGTTGTTGAAGACTCTGTTTGGGACAAATCTGGCATCACAGTATGATGGCTTATCATCCAAACCCAGCAAATCTCAAGGAAAAGCCCAGCGTTTGGGTTCTTCTAGTTTGCGTCCTGGCCTTTATCATTATTGCTTCATGGCACCATATACACATTTTACACAGGCTTTGGCTGATGCTAGTTTGAGGAATATGGTCCAGGCAGAACAAGAACATGATACTTCTGGGTAATTTTTTCAAAATAAACTATAAGTATTATAGAAAAATAACTTAGATTTTCTGGGGGGAAAAAACCTAATCCTGTAAGGTAAGTAGTACAAGTATCTTTATTCCCATTTTCTCAGTGCAGGAAACTGATCCTTAAAGATGGGGTGAATTTCTTAAGGTCACATAGCTAGTAATTGTTAGAATTGAGACTTGAATGCTAAAATTTATGATTCCAAATACATTTTATGTCTTCTGTGCAGTTATTGTCATATTTCAAGTATTCATGATTTTATTGGTGAATTTACTTCTTCTGTGATGGAAATTGCATTGGATTCATGGTCTTCATGAATTACTTTGGCTAAAAAATTTTCCATCAGATTTCGGCCAACTCTTTCTTTGCTAAAAAGCTTCTTCAAACTTTGCCTGATCTTCAGATGATTTTTGTCATGTGTATGTGGTTTAAAAAAAAAAAAAAGGTTTTATTCTCTCTCTTTTTTTTTAATTGCTGTCATTTCCTAATTTCCTGCCTTCTTTCCCATATAGAACCTTTACCCTTATCAATTAAGTGTAGTCAAGCAAGGCAACCAATACACTGTCCATGTTTGAAAACATCCTTCATCCCATAGCTGAAGTTTACCAGTATCCCTCTGAAATCGTGATTGAATATTGTATTTATCATAGTTCCAAAGTTCTTGTATATTTTTCTTTATGTTATTGTGATCCTTTACATTATTGTGATCAATTGTTTTTTCCTGTTCTGCTTACTTTCGACTATATCAATTCATACAAGTCTTCTCAAATTTCTTAGAATTCTTCATATTCATTGTTTCTTATGGTGCAGTAATATTTTGTTATATTCATATACTAAAGTCAGTTGGCACACTCTTTCCATTCTTTACTTCCATAAGAATTGCTGCTATAAAGTTTTTATATAAATAGGACTTTTACCTCTGTCTTACATCGTACTTTATGCTACCTAGTGGTATCACAGGATCAAAGGATATATACATTTTAATGACTTCTATGGTATAATTACAAACTATGCCCAGAATGATTGATCTAATTCAGTTCTCTACCAGCATTTCATTAGTATACCTGTTTATTTTCATAGTTTTCCCCAGTGCCCCACCCCATCCAAACAGCTACTATTTTTATTGTCCTTTCTACTATAATAGGTGTCTGAAAGTCTTTCTACGTTGCTAGAACCAACCATAATTTGGGGTTTGTTGTCAAAGCCTAATGAATTATCTCCATGCCACAGAAAGTTTTTAGATTAGCACTGTAGTAGAACTATTGTTGTGTTCTTTATTAAACTGACAAGATCATCAGAAAGCAAATAATAATATTTATATATTTATTGAGTGACTTTGATAGTAATCAGAAGTATAAGAAAACTGTTTAATATATTGAAGTTACATGAAAATTTCAATTTCCAGGCTATTACATTTTCCTTTATTTCTGTGTGATGTTGTGTGGTCTTATAATTGCACATTTTTGATAAAATAAAGCTAGATAGAAATACAACATTCCAAGAAATACAACATTAAATTTGTAACTATGATGTTGTTTTATCATCATAAATGATATATGGGTTTTATTTTTCTCTCCTCTTTTATTTGTGATGCTTCTTTATATCCCTAGTGTCTTAACAATGCCTTTTACATAGGGGGTATCCTAAAAAAAAATCTACCACCATCATATGATCATAACAGCAGCTAACAATATATGGAACATTAGCTTGTGATTCATTCATATTGGCAACTCCTAGATATAATATAACCTCCACCCATTCAGATTGGCATCTGGATTGAAGTTGATACTCTTAAAGAGCTTCTTGTGTATACTGAGATACTAAACAAACTGCCCGGAGTCACATAGCTAGTATGTGTCAGAGCTGCTATGTTTGTGTCTGTCCTTTTGTGGCTAAGGCCAGCATTCTCTCTTTGTCATATTGTCTCTTCGTAGTGAGTTATAACTTACAAATAGTTTTCCTCACAATAACCTTGTGAACAACTAGTGTTGGAAATATGATGTTTATGTTTAAAAAATGAGGAAGGAAACTCCCCTGAAATGTTCACTTACTATATTCAACTGACTAGTGACAGGGTCCAGCATCTAATCTGATCTTATGACACTGACTTCATTAATCTCACCACTTAAGTGTCCTGTCTTTTTATTTATTGGGAGCTTATATATGGTATAAATGAAGTTTTTTAGTTGCATTTGATAATTAAATTATTAAAATAAACAAGACTAGACTAGGATATTCATGTAAATTGAGTTTTAGTATAACCCATAGTCCAGTTTTGCCTTGGAATTCATTGTAGATTTGAAAAGCAAATCAAATTAATGGCAATCATCAAACATTTATTAAACTACTACAAGCTTAGACACTGTTTTAAGTTGTGGGTCTACAAAAAGTTATAAGAAACAGTTCCTGCCCTCAAGGAACTTCACAATCTAATGGGGGGTAGATTGATAAAAAATAATTATTTGATTTTTTTTCAATGGTTTGGTGAAAAAAGGGCATTGAAGTAGGAGTTAGATCATCTCGAACCTAATTCTGTCAAATATGTTTTATAATTAACATAATTAATAGTTAATTTACACATATAATATCATTATATTCATACTATAATAACAAGTTTTATAATTCACAAAATTCAGAATTCAGAAATCATACCAATTTTAGTCATTATAATAAAATACTTTTTTAGTGTGGGTGGCAGGATGATACACTGGATAATTGATGTTGGAGTTGGGAAGATCTGTTTTTAAGTCTCCCTTCTGAGAGTAATTTAATCTTTAATTTTACTTAAAGGGGAAGCTAGGTGGCACAGTGGAGGATGGAGTCTCAGATATGATCTCAGACCCTAGCTGTGTGACCTGTGACAAATCACTTAACCCTCCTTGCTTCTGTTTCCTCATCTGTAAAATGAACTGGAGAAGGAAATGGCCAAGAAAATAGCAAATGAGGTTACAAAAAATGAGGAGGCTGAAACAAATGAACAAATTATTTAAATTCTCTTAGACTGTAAGTTGTGGGGTAGGTGCTGATTTATATTGGGGGAAGGAGGAAGAGGGAGATTTCTCTCTGGGAATTACCTATGCCAATGAAACCATAAGTCTAGTTTTAAAAAATAAAATTCTGTCACTGTGATATTGAATCTAAAATTGGTATGTGGGGAAGGAAGTAATATGAAATAGAAAAAGCACTGAACATGTATTAGAGGACTTGAATGGGAATAGTATTAGACCAATCGCTTTTTAGTTGCATCACCTTATTTTCCTTATCTCTCGAAAGGTAACAATAATCTTTGCATTTATTTTTCAGGATTTTTGTGAAAATTAGCTATATGTCTGAATAGTCTCTACAAATATGGGCTTTTTAATGTATTGCTTGATGAATTAAGAACTAGCTTCTTTATGAGTGTTTCTTGGTTTAAATTTTTTTTAACAGGTGGTTTGATGTGCTCCAGAAAGTGTCTACGCAGTTGAAAACCAATCTTACAAATGTAACAAAACACCGTGCAGATAAGGTAAATACACAGTACTATTTTTTTTAATGGTACATGAGGACATAGTGAAGTTTCTTAATACTAGGTGTCCTAATTGGATTAACAGGTCTAGGCCTTGGAGAACCCCTTACCTACACTACCTCAAACTATCATTGTTTAGTTTCCATTAAGAACTGGATGATTACTCTAGTATCGGCCCCTAGTATGTAGTATCTAGTATCAGTTCTCTTCTGCCTGAGATAGCTCCATGGTATTCATGGTAACACTCTCATGGTAGATCAGTGGAGCAGTGACTAAAGCTCTGGACTTGGAGTTAGTGAGACTTGAGTTCAAATTTGGCCTCAGACCCTTAATAGTAAGGGGAATAACCTCTGTCTTAATTTATTCATCTATAAAAATGAAGCTAGAAATAGCACTTATTTCCCAAAGTAAAGATCAAATAAAATGATAATTGTAAATTACTTAAAGCATCACATAAATGCCAGCTATTATTATGGTTGTTATTCTTTTATTATTAGTTTGATACTTAGTCCCATTAACCCATTTTCAAGAGTCATTTATCAAATACCATTTACAATAATCTTTAATATCTGCAGGGTTCATAAAGTCATCTACCTTGATGGTCTGCTTTTTCTGTTGTCCACTCTATCATTTTCCTTTCCAGCTGCTATGCAGCTGAAACTCCCTTTTATGTGTTGACTCACCTAATTATTAAATGAGCTTCCTGAAGGATAGTTTTGATTTTCTAATTGTAGCTCCAGCAGTTAGCACAATTCTGGGGACATAAAACATGCTTAGTCAATGCTGTTCATTTGTGCAGGAATTCTTTTATTCATCCACCCATTGATCCATTCATCTATTTATTCTAAGGACTTAATACTTTTCTCTTTCCTTACAGTATATCTAAAGGAAAAATGTTTTTGAACTTAAAATAATTTAAGTATGGCTGTTCATTGCTTGGATTTGAAGAGTCCAATATAAATAATGTGTTGTTTTGTTTTGTTTTTTTTTTAAACTAGAATGCTATTCACAATCATATTCGTTTGTTTGAGCCTCTTGTCATCAAGGCTTTAAAACAGTACACCACAACAACATCTGTGCAATTGCAGAGACAGGTTCTAGATTTACTGGCGCAACTGGTTCAATTACGAGTTAATTACTGTCTTCTGGATTCTGATCAGGTTGGTACATTTTATATACTAAGGTTCTTCCCTTTGTACCTGTTTTTTAATCATTTAGTAAAAATGATTTTTATAAAACATTAAAAATGTCTTAGGAAGAATTGTAAGTTATTTCTTCATCAATTGAATCTTTTAATTGCTTGTGTAACTAGACTGATAAGCTTTGGATGACTTTTATTTGACCATTTCTAATTTTTTTTCAAAGTTAGGACTTATAAATATTACTAGATGTTTTCATTATAAGCTTCAGATAAATTCTCTTAAAATTTGGGATCTATTTGCACGATAAGATCAAGATTTTTCCTATTGGTTATTATAATTTTTCAAAATATAAAGATATCTTTTTCAAGTACAAAGTGAGTATTTTCATTTAATAAATATTTGTTAAATACCTATTATATGCTGAGTACTGTGCTTGACACTGCAGGAGATATGAAGTACAGTTAAGACCAGTCTTTGCCTTTGTGTAACTTGTTTCTTTTTTTTTTTTTTTTCCCCAAGCCAACCGGCATTTTAAAAATACTTAACTGGATGCTAGGCACTGTGATAAGCTCTGCCCTATATTCTCCCCTAGTGAAGAATTTGCAGCTTATGAAAATCATATTGGGATCCACCAAGATATTTCTGCATATGTAGCACAACATACAGAACTTAGCTTATCAAACAATTAAAAAAATTATTAGAAAATGCAGTTAATATAGTTAAAACAGCTAGTCTTAGCAGATGTTAAAACAAGGCAGTCACGTGCATACATTAATGTACATTATTTACATTGGAATTTGATACAGTTAATATACATAAAACAGCTATAATTCACTGCACATAATCATTAGCTAACTTCTTAATAGGAATGTAAGATAACATATATTACTGTAATGGCCAATATTACCTAATAAATGTGTTGGATAGTTGAGGATAATGCTGAGATTACAGGTTTGAGAGCCTGGAAAGATAGTTGTTTCCAACTTACATCAATTGGAAATTTGGAATAGGAGAAGCTTCAAGGAGAGAGATGAGTTCATTTGGACATGCTTGGTTTAAGGTATCTTAGGGACATCAGTTTGATAAGTACTACACAATTATTGAGATGGGACTGAAATTCAGTAAATGATTAGGTCTATATATATATAGATCTGGGAATCATCTGCCTAGAGATTAAATCTCCTGGGATTGGATGATGTTATTTGGCTGAGGGCATATTGAAAAAGGAAAGATGGCTAGGACAGAGCATTAGGAAGTGCTAATTTCTTTTGGGAATGGGATAAGGAATGAACTTACTGAGAAAGAGGGATCAGACAGGTAGAAGAATTACATGACACTGTACAGTGTCATAAAACCTAGAGAGAGTAAATATGCAGGAGGAAAAGGTAGTCAATAGTATCAAATTCCCTTCATAGTTCTTACAAGTATTTGGATTGAGGAAAGACCTAGAAATTTAAAAATTAAGAGTATAATGAGTCCTTATACTTGTGGTCTGAGTTTATTGAATAATTTTTCTTTTTAAAAAGTTTTACTGCTATTTTATTTTTGTATTAGAGATATTTACAGATTACCTTTATTTTGTAAGAGGACTTATGTAACAAAGTAAAACAGTTAAATAAAACTAATAATACAGTGAGTTTAATTGAGATTGCACGCACTATTCCACATTTGTGGAAAGAAGGAAAACAAATTCCTTATAACCAGTAGGCATAGTCAAGCAAAATAAATTTCCTAACTGTATGTAAAAATGCATGTGTCTTATTCCCCATTCTAAATCTAGCAACACTCTGTCAGGAGGCAAAACAGTATGTTTCTTCATTGATCCTTTGGGAATCATGGGTGGCCATTGTATTGATCATAGTTTTTAAATGGAAATATGAACTGGTTTAACAATTCTAGAATATAATTTGAGACTCTTTCTGAAAAACTATTAAGCTGTTTATACCCTTTGATTCATTGATACCACAGCTATGAGACTATATCATAAGAAGGAGGAAAAGGACCCATATATACAAAAATATTTTTAAAAGTTCTTTTTATGGTGGCAAAGAATTTGAAACTGAGGGGATGGTCATCTTGTATTGGGGAATTGGAGAACAAGTTATGTTATGGATATGATGGAATGTTACTGTATAGTAAGAAATAGTAAAGATGGTTTTAGAAAAACCTGGGAAAACTCATGAACTGATGCAAAATGAAGCAAGTAGAACTAGGAGAATATTTATTTAGTGACAATAATGTTCTAAAGACTTGAAACTTTGAAAAACTAAGTGTCAATGGTGAACCAACCACAGTTTTAGAGGGCTTATGGGAAGTATATTACCCATTTTCAGATGAGGAAGAGATTGGGTCAGAAGGCACACTGAAGTGCATGTATATTTTTGGACTTGGCTAATGTGGAAATCTGTTTTGCTTGATTGTGTATTGTAATAGAGGATTTTTTTTTTTTTTTAATTTTCAATTCAAACTTCTTTAAGTGTGTAGGAGAGGAGATAAGAGAGAGAATTCAGAACCAAGATTAAAGTAGTATTTTTAAATAGAGAAATTGTAAATAGGAGAGCCAGGAAAATGGCTCTTGTAGTAGAGGGAAGGAAACATTACAAATCATTTCAAGTAAACTAGTTCAGGGGCTAAATGACTCAACTAGTGGGGTATTAGCTTGTAATGGCTGTAATGTAATGTCAGAGTTAGAGTAGTGTTGCGTTTTGCCTTTGTGAAGCCAAAACTAGATGACTGCCCTATTGTGTTCTTCACAAATATACTTCCATATTCACTTGTCAGCTCTGTAAGGAGCAAGGTTGGGCTCCTTCTTAGTCCCTGGAGCTACTTTTGCGGGGTGCAAATAGTAGGGATCCAAATCATAAGCCATCATAATTTGTCTTTCCAAGCCATTTGCTCTTTAACAGAAAAGATACTTTCTCTCTTTTTTTTTTTTTTTAATTTATTTTTTTTTAATTTAATAGCCTTTTATTTACAGGATATATACATGGGTAATTTTACAGCATTAACAATTGCCAAACCTCTTGTTCCAATTTTTCACCTCTTACCCCCCCCCCCCCCTAGATGGCAGGATGACCAGTAGATGTTAAATATATTAAAATATAAATTAGATACACAATAAGTATACCTGACCAAAACATTATTTTGCTGTAGAAAAAGAATCAGACTCTGAAATATTGTACAATTAGCTTGTGAAGGAAATCAAAAATGCAGGTGGGCATAAATATAGGGATTGGGAATTCAATGTAATGGTTTTTAGTCATCTCCCAGAGTTCTTTTTCTGGGCATAGCTAGTTCAGTTCATTACTGCTCCATTAGAAATGATTTGGTTGATCTCGTTGCTGAGAAGGGCCTGATCCATCAGAACTGGTCATCATATAGTATTGTTGTTGAAGTATATAATGATCTCCTGGTCCTGCTCATTTCACTCAGCATCAGTTCATGTAAGTCTCTCCAGGCCTTTCTGAAATTATCCTGTTGGTCATTTCTTACAGAACAGTAATATTCCATAATTTTCATATACCACAATTTATTCAACCATTCTCCAACTGATGGACATCCATTCAGTTTCCAGTTTTTAGCCACTACAAAAAGGGCTGCCACAAACATTCGTGCACATACAGGTCCCTTTCCCTTCTTTATAATCTCTTTGGGATATAATTCCAGTAGTAACACTGCTGGATCAAAGGTATCACAGTTTGATAACTTTTGAGCATAGTTCCAAACTACTCTCCAAAATGGTTGGATTGTTCACAACTCCACCAACAATGCATCAATGTCCCAGTTTTCCCGCATCCCCTCCAACAATCATCATTATTTTTTCCTGTCATCTTAGCCAATCTGACAGGTGTGTAGTGGTATCTTAGAGTTGTCTTAATTTGCATTTCTCTGATTAATAATGACTTGGAGCATGAAAAGATACTTTCTCTAGTGATCTTGACGTAAACGGCATTCTAAGCAGGGCCATAGGTCCTCTTTTTAGCATAGGCTTTGCAGTTGTACAGTTAGGTAATTTGCTGTTAATTTTTTGTGAATAAATCTACGTTGCTTTTCAGAATGGTTATATCCATTCTCGGGTCCATTTGTAATACATTATTTTGCTGTTTTTCCACAACCCCTCCAATATTTATCATTTTATGTTTTTGTCATTTTTAGGACTCTGTGTGTCCTAAAGTGTAAGGTAGACTCTCAGAATTGCTTTAATTTGCAATCCTCTAATAAGTAATGATTTGGAGCATTTTTTATATGACTTTAGAGTGGGTGGGTTTCTTCCCCTTAACAACTATCTATTCTTATACTTAGATCTTTTATCAAATGGAAATAGCTCTTATTCAACTAAATTTGAATCAATTCCTTATATGTTTTAAAAATGAGATTTTTATCAGAGAAATATTTTATAGATGTTTTCCCAGTTAATTCTTTTCCTTTTAATCTTATATTTGTGCAACAACTTAAAAAAAATTTATGTAATCAAATTGTCTATTTTATTTTCTTTTATCCTCTCTTTCCTGTGTCTGGTCATAAGTTTTTATTCTTTCCTTAAGTTTTCCAAGTTATTTTTTTCCCCTTGTTTTTATAATTTGTTTTTTGATGGGACCTTTTATATTTAGGTCAGGTAGCCATCTGTAGCTCTAGTATAAGATGAATTTTTGGTCAGAATCTAATCCCATGTGACTCTTCTGTTTTCCCAGAAATTTTTGTCAAATAATAACTCAGTAGTTTGGGTCTTTGTGTTTAATAAATATTAAGACAGGAGATAACATATTATTCTTTAATATTTCATTTTATTTTTTACTTAAAAATTTTAGAACAATGATAGCTTTTTATTTTCAAAATACATGCAAAGATAGTTTCAACATTCACCCATGCAAAACCTTGTGTTCTAAATTTTCTTCCCTCCCTTTCCTCCACTTAGACAGTAAGTAATCCAAAATAGATACATAGTATTTTTATGCTGTATATCTCTCAGTTTATCAATCAGATCAATATTGCTGTTTTAAAAACAATATCAAATTATTTTGAGAATTACTTCTTTATAGTGTAGTTTGACATCTGTTACTACTACAAGGCCCCGTTTGTTTTCACTTTTTATTTCTCATGAGATTGTTGACCTTTTCTGCTTCTATATGAATTTTGTTATTTTCTTTACTTTTATAAAGTAATTCCTTGACATTTGGTGTATATGTCAATTAATAAGTAAATTGATTATGTACTGATTATGTACATTTTTGTAATATTAACTTGTTCTGCTCTCACAAGCAATGAAAATTTCCCCCATTATTTTACTCGGTATTTCTGCAAGCAGTGTTTTGTAGCTGTATTTATAAAGCTCTTGTTTTCTTGGTAGCTAGACTCCCATATGTTTTATACGTTCTGTAATTATTTGAAGTGGAATTTTTGTGTTTTTTCTCTTCCTACTATTCTATATCAAATAATAAAGGGTTGATAATGGACAAATACTTTACTTTGATCTTGTTGAAAAGATATTTGTCTAGTAATCTCCATTACATGTTGGCTCTTGGTTTTAGATAGATACTATTGATTGTATTAAGGAAAAATGTGTATTTATTTGTAATATTTTTAATGGAAATAGAGCAGAATAATTCTTGTATCATGTCAGAAACTTTTTCATTTATTGATATGATCATGTGACTTGTCTTATTATTAGCATGGGCATAATAATATTTATAATTTTCTTAACTTTGTTCCTGATAATTGACTCTTTGCATTCCTGGTTTAAAAATCTGATATGGCCATTGTGTAAAACATTTTTGAAGTGTCTAGGTAATTAAGTTTTCATTGATATTCATTAAAAATCGTGGCTTATCATTCTCTTTCTTTGCTTTATTGTTAGTTTCAGAATCAAGATTATATTTATGTAACAAGGAATTTGATAGGATCTCTTTTTTTTCCCCCTTGCTTTTGCAAAGAGTTTATTTAATATCAGAGACAGCTAAGAGATGCAGTGGAAGATGTATTGGGCCTTTAATCAAGAAAACATGAATTCAAACATGACCTCAGACATTTACTACCAATGTGACCTTAGGTGAAAGGTCTTAAACACTTGTTTGTCTCACTTTCCTCAACCATAAAATGGGGAGAGTAACATTACCTATTTTCTAGGGTTCTTGGGACAATTGGATCAAATGAAATAGTATTTGTAAAGATCTTAGCCCAGTTTGGCAAATTGTAGTCACTTAATATCCATTCTCTTCCTGCTTTCCTAGTGGGAAATAAGTAATCTTATGATATTACAATTAATTTTCAAATCCATCTAATAATTAATTAAAAATTTTTTTTTCCTTTGGAAGTTACTTTATGCCTTATTTAATTTTCTTTTCCTAATATTGGGCTATTTAAAATCTTGTTTTTTGTTTTGTTGATCTGGTTATTTTATGTTTTCTTACATATCCATCCATTTTAATTAAGCTGTTGGTTTTATTAGCATGTAATTGGACAAAATATTTTCTAATAACATTCTTTGTTTCTTATTAATTTGTTGTGAAAGAAGCAATAGTGCTGACCTGGGTCATTTGGAATTAAATTTGCTTTTGGATATATTGACCTGGGACCCATTTTGAGGCCTTTTTGCGCAAGAAAAATATAAAAGAAGACTTTAGGATTTCATTAGGGAATGCTCAACATCCTAGGAAACTCACTTGTTAACTACTTTTAATCTTTGATGGTGGTTTTCATTTTCTTGAATTGCTTTTAACCTCCTTGGAAACTTATTCTTTTTGAGAGCATTAGAATTTGTTTAAAACTATTTGAACTCTTGTTTTTTTCTCCTATTGGATCAGCTATAGCACAGAGATCAAGACAGTTCTTTATACCATACACAGTTTTGAATTTCTGCCGTCCCAGAGCTTGCAGTTCGGCTAGAATAGTGTTTAGGAAGCTTCTGCCATTTATGATAGAGAATTCATTATTTTTAACCTATTAATAATCTTGAACCACATGTTGTTTTTGAACTTTAATTCAAATATTTTCTGAAAAATACTCAACTCTCAGTATTAGTTTTAAACAAGTAGTTCTACATTCAAAAAATATTTGCTAAATGAAATTATATAGATATGTCAAAATAAGTACAGGTGATTTATCTTCTGATTACATAAGTTAAAATATGATATTATTGCTTGATATCTTTAACCTTTCATCTTTGTGCCCTTAGGTGTTTATTGGATTTGTGTTAAAGCAGTTTGAATACATTGAAGTTGGCCAGTTTAGGTAATAACAATATTTTGGGATCTCAGATTTAATTTCTGTTTACTAATGTCTAAAGCTCTATGCAGATATCGTTTATTCTGATTATATATTTTTGGATTGGCAATTTCTTTAAAAAGCCAGTTGGTAATTGACCATTTTGTTATATAATTAGAAAATTTTTTTCCTATCATGCTTTTATTTTTGAAAGATTGATCTTGGCTTTATTTGGAAGCAGTTTTGCATACTATAATTATATGCATTGTCAGTTTTTTATTTTCATATTTTTAAGCACATAATTATACTAGCAAATTCTGAGGTACATTATTTGTGAGTGCTAGTTTTGGGGGTTTTTTCTTCAGAAAAAGAATTTTTTGCGAAGTTGTCTCTATTGAAATTGAAACATTTCATAATGATTATTGATACTTAGAAATAGGGATAAGGAATTAGGCCTCTGATTTCATTGGTATAGAAAGTTCCCTTGAGAAAACTTCCTGTCCAAAAGCAGACTGGCACCTTTTCTGCAACCTAAAGTTATAGATTGCTCATTAGCTCAAACAGCAAGAAGTAAATGACTTGCCAAAGAGACACACAACTATTTTATGTAGTAGGACTTGATTTTTGATTTTGAGGATAGCTATCTCTTCTGTCTTGCCTCTTAATACTTACTACTTTTATTATTTAGATAATATTCAGATTTGATTTTTTGGTAGAGTTATCTTCAGGAGGAATATTTTATTGTATTTATTAAAATTTGTAGGTAGTAGAATTTCAGTAACATTTGTATTGCCAATCACCAATTTACATAAATTATTAAACATGCTTAACTCCCCAAATAAGTGAATATGACACAACTAAAGTCACATTTATAATTTTCTCCTAAAGAATAAGTTATTTTGTGTTTTACTTTTGGATATTTCTTCTTCATTTGAAAAGGTTTACAATGACTGTCTTTTTTTTTTTTTTTTTTTAGGGAATCAGAAGCAATTATTCCGAACATCTTTTTCTTCTTAGTATTGTTGTCTTATGAGCGCTATCACTCAAAGCAGATCATTGGAATTCCTAAAATCATTCAACTTTGTGATGGCATCATGGCCAGTGGGCGAAAAGCTGTAACACACGGTAACTGGAAAAACACTTTTAACGGGATAGTCTGTTCCAGTCATGATCCACTTTTGCAGCATTACTCTTTCTACATATTTAACATCAGAGGTTTATTAAGAATAACCTCAATTTAGTCAGTTTTATGAGTCTTGTTATTCTCAAACAAAACTTATATATCAATGATAGTATGTTTTATATCATTAATTCTGAAGTAGTTTAATGTTTCTGATGAAAGGTACTTCTGAAATATAGTTTATTTCATTTGGTTCTGGTTATTTTGATTATATTACATATAGCAAACACTTGGAAAAATCCATTATTTAATATAATAGTATGTTTAAATAATTATAGTTGTAACATAGTGGTGTTTTATTGAATCTGAATACGTCCTCCATTCTTTTGACCTAAAACTTTAAATAAGTAATGTAAAAATCACAGAAACTTGTTTTTGTTATAGTTCCCCCTCCTCCCCCCCGAGGATTTGGGTTTAAATTTACTTTCTTGATAAAAAAAAAAAGTTATTATGACAATTCTAATACTCTCTTCAAAAGCATTTATTAAACCAGTACTTAATTTAGAAAATGTTCAGCTTTCTGTGATATTATGATAGCAGGAAAAAAAAAATAACAAATTTTGAAACTGGTTTGACTTTATTGAACTAAAGTAACAAAGTAGAGTTAAGTTTTATTTTTTGTTTCTTGGAAAATTCTTTTAAAGTTATCTTTCAAAAGACGACTTATATGTACTTTCCATGTTTTATATCTTTATTTTCTCAGCCATACCAGCTCTGCAGCCCATAGTTCATGATCTCTTTGTATTAAGAGGAACAAACAAAGCAGATGCTGGAAAAGAACTCGAGACACAAAAAGAGGTGGCTGTGTCCATGTTGTTAAGACTTATTCAGTACCATCAGGTGAGATAAGTGTACTAATGTGATGTTATTCTATTTTTTAAAAAAATTATCTACTTGGTTATTTGGATGTCAATGATATTTAATTTTGAACCTATTGTGATTTACATAGTCCATAAAAGGGTACCTATTGTGGTCCTTGTCAGTTTAGCAAACTATCATTGAATGTCTATTACATTCTAGGTCCTCTGAATAAGAAATACAAAGAAAAATGAGAATTGTTTCATATAACTATGATTATGGTCTATTAGGTAGTTTGAGGAATGTGTACCAAAAACCATAATACCAGCAATTATGTGACTGGTAAGAAAAAAGATTTGGAAATTCTGAGAAGGAAAAAAAAATCACATCTCAGTGGGAATATTCAAAGAGTCTTTATGTTTCTTGCTAGGCATTATGCTTGGACAAGATGCTATTAAGCTGGGGAGGATTTAAAGTTAGACCTCTATAATGTGTCATAGAAGGCTTCCTTGAAAGAAGCAAAGATTGGTCCTAGTCAGCACAATGACCACCCATGATTCCAGAGAAATACTCCCTGATACCTTCTAATAAAGAGGTGGTGGACCTAAGGTACAGAATGAAACACGTGGTTTTTGGACATGATCAATACAGAAATTTGTTTTGGTTGCCTATATAAAGATTTTGTTATGGTAGTTTTTTCCCCCACTTAAATGACTTTTGATAATTGAAAAATGATTAAATTTTTTAATGTACCAGAATTAAAAAAAAAAAATTACTTTGAAAAGAATTCTTTTTTTATATGAAGTAGTAAAACAATGGATATGGTGATAAAGTCCAGAAAATTAATGACTCATCTGACCCCCATCTGACTGTAGAATTTCTGAGCAAAATTCTCCAGTGGAGAAAAAGTGGCGGAGAGAGAGAGAGAGAGGGAGGGAGGGAGGGAGGGAGGAAAGAGTGCATGTGGTGAAAATGTAGCCTCATAATCTTAGATGGCAAATCACTTTGAGTCTAGTTTGTCTTCAGTTTTGATTACACAGAAGGGAGTAATACGAAACAAATCTGGAGGAGTGTGAGGGTTATTTTGTGGAGGGCCATTAGTGCCAAGGGAATGAGTCTGTAAGAAGCAGCACAGTGCATTGAGTGAGCAATGATTCAGGCCCTCTTAATGGTACATGCTTGCCTGTAACTGAGGGCAAGCCTTTAACCTTTTACCTGGGACAATTCTAAAACTGTCAGTTGAAAAATAAAGGTTAATATGCATTGATTATATCAAAAAAGTCACAAAGAATTTATATTTTATCCCAAAGGCAATAATAAAGTTTTTCATTATGTTAGTGACTTGGTCATAGTTTTTATTTAAATTAGTTGTACAGGTATAAGTGATGAGTTAGGGAAGTTACAATATAAAACCTAGCTGTATAGAATGGGGGGGAATGGGGTGGTAGTGGGGCATGTATTCTAGTTAGGTGCTGCAGAAGTACATCTGGGTTCCAATCTTTCTTCTGTTGTTTACTGCTTATATAACCTTAGATAAGTGAAGTAGGCTCCCTGGGCTGTGATTTCCCTAGGTAAGAATTCAAAGGTTAGACTCAATGACCTTAAAAGTTTTTTCAGCTCTAAAGCTGTGACCCATATTATGTAGAAGAGTATTGAGTTTAAGGAGAATGTGTGTGTTAGCAGTTCAGCTAGCAATGTCTAGAATTTAATTTCAATTAGTGCTTCTCTAGTCCATTTGAATAGTTTTTCAATAGTTATGATTTGCTGGTTACTCTTATTTGTGTACATTAGCTTTGAATCACCAATGTGATGTTTTTATAAAATAGCTGAATAAGACTGACATCTATGACTAGTGGTCAGGTTGAATCATAGCTATTTGATAGTGGCATTGAATGTTCCCTAGAGTTCACATAATATAAATTGAATAAATATTCTATAGGATATGGCATATGTTTGTAAACTTGAATTATTACTGAAACATCTACAGCTATAATTTCTTCAGTATTTCAGGGATCCATGATTTGATCAATATCCATACTGATCTTTATTGGGCAGGTTTCAGCCCTTTCATGGCTTTTCTTTTTGGTCAATTCATCTTTCTTTAAATCCTTGGTTGAATATTGACCCTATGTTACCAATCTTTCTCTAGTTCTTTAAATATTTCATAGATACCACTCCGACACTCAGATTGTCTGTTTGTTATGATTTGCCCACATCCTTTTCCTGTCAAAAATGTCCTTGATGTCTTTTAAACCAATTTTTGAGTGCAAGTCATTGCTGATAATCTGCTACTGCCTTCTTGGTTCTCTGGGATTCTTTCCATTGCCCTTTGAACTACATGCATTTTTGAAGTTTTCATATCTTGATGTTTCTTTCTTCATTGTTATTAATAATGCACAAAAATGTAGTGGTAAATTATGTGTACTAATACAATATTTGTACTGTCCAGATTTATTTTTAACAATACAAAAATACTTTTTAAGGTATTAGAGATGTTCATCCTAGTCCTACAGCAGTGTCACAAGGAGAATGAAGACAAATGGAAGAGATTATCTCGACAAATAGCTGACATCATTCTCCCAATGTTAGCAAAACAACAGGTTTGTCCAAAATGTTTTAATTTTTAGGAGCTAATAATACAATATTTGCATATATATTTTATAATCATACTGTATTTTAACTTCATTTAAAAATTTTTCAGTTCCCAATTCCTTTAGCCCCTCCCTCAGTCTATTGAGAAGACAGTCATGTGCAACATATTTTCATATTAACCATATAATGTCATATATTTTGAGTTGAGATCTTTCACTTACTTGTAAAAGGTGATTGATTGTCATTAGCTTTTATATTGACTAATCAATCAATCTGTCAGTCAATGATTAAGCACTATGTTTCAGACTCTCCTTAGGGATGGATATGAGTACAAATAGTAAAATAATCCCTTTCTAATAAGGAACTTACCTCTTAATGGAGGAGACACCTAATATATATTCACACCATAAATACAGAGTGGATAAAAACATATAAAGAAAAAATAGTTAAATACGGAATAGTTTTGGAGGGAGGGCACTAGCAGTATGAGGATAAGGAAAGGCTTTGAATAGAAAAAACTGCTAAATTTTTAAGGAAGCAAAGGACCTTATAAGAAAAAAGGAGAGAATGTATTCCAAGCATGTAGAAAATTTGATGTAAAGGTACAGATAGGAGATGGAGTGTTGTCTAGATGTCTAGATTCATGCTGATCATTCCGTTACTTCCATTAGAATATTTGGTTCCTCTCTTCTGCCTCAGGTAGATGTTAGTTTAAAAGGAAAATATACTGCTTAACCTTCTTTAGCTTTGTGGAGGAGATGGCGTTTGAGTTAAACTTACTGGTATGGGTAAAGGAGAACTTCCAGGGCATTGCAGGCAGGAAATCCTAATAACAACTCTCCTTAATAAAACAGGATAAATAGCATCTCAGTATACAAAAACAAGTATAGCAGCTCACACTTGAGCTTGTTCATAGTAAAGTGTGATATGTTAGGCTATAATTAAATAGACAAAGAGATGACCAAGTTTTCATTTTCTCTTCCAAGTCTAGCTTTTATAATGCAGCCATTCAAGTAAAATTTTATGTTGCACATAGAATGAAGGGTTCTATCAATAATCTTAATTGAATTATTATTATCTGAGATGACAGAAGAAATAAGAATTCTTATACCATGAGCAATAGATGACCATTTGGATTAACCCAAAAACTCCTCTTAGCCTCAAGCATGACACAAGCTAACAAATAGTATTCTTGTCTTAAGTCCACTTAAGCAAGAAGGGAGAAAAGCCCTTGTTTGTAGTGAATAATTGAAATTTAGCAGTTTATAAATTTTTGAGCTGATCATTTGAACTAGTTTTCTGATAGCAGATCAGTAACTATTTTCCAAAATTTTATTTCCTTTGTTGTGTAACATTTTTTTCACAGTAGGAAGGAATATATGAATTAAAGAATTGAATTTATGGTGGGTTGTCAAATTTCAAATTAGAATACAGATTTTTTGACAAAAGTTTAATGTTTAAAATACTTATTTTAGTGTTGTTATTTTACCCTTGCAGATCACTAGGTTGAAAATCTCACTTTCAGAGAATATCTTGATAAATTACTCAATTTACCTATTGCTCAGTATTCTACATGCATTGTTGTTATGCTCTTGATCTTATTATAGTCTACATTTTTGCTCTAGATGTACCTCATAAAATTTGAATATAATGTTTTGATTAGATTATTTTTATTAATTGATTTATTTATCCTTGAATTTCATGGAAGTTTCATTTCAGCAACATAGCTGATATTCAGGCATGACCTATTTTGGAGTTGATGCAATAATAAGAAAATTGAAAACGTGAAGAATAGAGATGTTGAAATGTTCTTGCCTTTGTTTGATGTGATTGCTTTTTTTTTTTTTTTTTTTTTTTGGTAGACTGATTTTTGTAGCATTGCCACTTGACATATAAACAGATCTTATAAAATTATTGATTTTTGCAGATGCATATTGATTCTCATGAAGCCCTTGGAGTATTGAACACTTTATTTGAAATATTAGCTCCTTCATCCCTCCGTCCTGTTGACATGCTTTTACGAAGTATGTTTATTACTCCCAATACAATGGTGAGTATACAAGATATTGCATTATTGCCATGTTGAAATACTTCTTAGACAGGTGATTAGGCTCAGATTCTCTTTCTAAATTTTACTGGATATGTGACCTTGAGCAGGTTACTTCCCTGAATTGAAGCTCTGTCCTCATCTATAAGGAAGATACATATTACCTATTTCACTGTGATATTGTGATGGAAATACCATAAAATGCTAAAGTGAGTTTGTTGTTGGTTCAGTATAAATTATAATTATTGTGAAAATGTAAGTAGCTATTTGAAAATAGTATAAAAAATAGCAATTTCTCTTAGAAGAAACATTTTTCATAATATAGTAGGGGAGAAATACCTACAAATTTACTTCATCTTTTTTCCTTGCTTTTCATAATATTTTACTGTAATATTTCTATTCTTTTCTCTTTAGGCATCAGTGAGTACTGTTCAATTGTGGATATCAGGCATCTTAGCTATTCTGAGAGTACTTATATCCCAGTCAACTGAAGACATTGTTCTTTCCCGGATTCAGGAACTCTCTTTTTCTCCTTATTTAATCTCATGTCAAGTAATTAAAAAATTAAGAGATGGAGGTAGTAGCTTGCCATCACCAGAAGATCAAAGTGAAATGAAACAAATGAAATGTTTGCCAGAAGAAACGTTTTCTAGGTAAGTGTTCAAGTTAAGTAAGTATTATAAATGTGCTAGTGAAAGATAGTATACTTATTAAGCAACACTTGAGTTCTGATTTCTATGCTTATTGTTATCAAAGAGCTCAAAATTTAGTAACATTCATTCCTTGCTCTCTCTAGGACTCTATGAGGGTTTGTTAGGTTAAAGAGATCATGGCTTGACTGAAATGGATTTTCTAGAGTGGAAGAACCAGTCTCTTACATTAATTCTTAGCATGAATTACTCTATAAGGATTTAAAATATTGATTTAATTATAATCAGTAGTCTCATACAAAGGTTTTCACTTCATGTTTGTACAAATCATGCTCTTTAATTAAAAATATACAGAAATATCTATTGTGTGCCATCTACCAAATAGCTCTTCAGTTGCTAATTTGCTGTGAAAATAAGAATTGTGGAGATAAGGTGATGAGAAGGAACCAAATATAGCTGAATTGTTGATCAAGTACCTCATTCTTCCTCTACTAAACTTACATATATAAATAACATTCACAACCATGTATTCAGGAGCTTGTTAGACCCATTCTTCTTGTTATTGTTTTTATTAGGGATACCATTATTCTTCTAGTGACTTTCATATGAAATTTTAGTAGCACCTTGGATTTTTACTTTTCTTTTTTACTGCCATATCCAATGTGTGACCAAATACTGCCTCTGCTCCTTTGTAAATATTTCCTTGTATTCAGGCCCATGTCTCTTACTTTTGGTCAGGTCTGGATTCTTGCATTAACCTCCTCTGGATCCTTGCATTAACCTACATATTCATTTGGGGGAAAGAGGGTTGTCTGTAATTTCCACATGACCTGGCCTAATCCACTCACGGTTCTTTCAAGATTCCTGTTACAGCTGGTGGGCATTCTTTTGGAGGATATTGTCACAAAGCAGCTTAAAGTGGAGATGACCGAGCAACAACACACGTTCTATTGCCAAGAACTGGGCACCCTGCTGATGTGCCTGATACACATCTTCAAGTCAGGTAGGGACCCAGAGCAGCTCTTTGGTTGGCGCTCTTCTATGCACTCTTTCACATCATAGACTTCCTCGAGGCTGCACTGCAGATGGTAGTGCCTAACACTAGCCATGCACAAGGAAACAATAATAATGAGAGCAGCTTCCATTTTTATAGTACCTACCATGTGCCAGACACTGGGGTAAGTGTTTAACAAACATTATCTCATGTAATCCTGTGATTCTGTGGGAGGCAGGGCCTGGTATTACCTGCATTTTACAAATTGAGAAACTTGAGACAGCGATGAAATGACTCTGCCATGGTCACGCAGCTTATAAATACCTGAGGGCAGATTTGCATTCAGGTTTTCCAACCAGTGGACCCAGCTGTCTCCTAAGCACTTAGGAAATATTTGGCTGTTGGTAACAATGATGGCAGAATTCTTTATATGCCAAAATGGAAAGTGTCTTACCATGAAGACATGATAAGATTTCAAAAGACTGGAGTTTATTTTCTGACTCTGTCATTGACTACCTATTTCACTGAGGGCAAGGCATTTTGCCTTCTGAGCTTCAGGTTCCTCATCTGTAAAATGAGACTATTAATCCCCAAAAAGTCCTCTATGCAAAATAGGCATTGTAAATGCAGTTGCAAAGAATTGTAGAAATATAAATTATTATAATTTGAATAATTTACCTATTTCTTGTTTGTAATAGTATTGAAAAATTAGAATGATTTAATAATGTATCTAACCCAGAATTGCTAGTGATTAATTATAATATCCTTTACTTTATAATCTTGTGGGCTAAAATAAAAGTTTTTCATTATTTTTTCTTATAGTTCAATAATTGTATTGATGATTTCTCTCCCTCTCCTTTATACTTTTCAAACTCATAACGTTATTTTTTTTATCAAATTTACTAAAAGATCTGTTTTGCAATAGGAATCAGTGAGGTTGGCACAAATTTTTAAAAAATTACATGTTCCATTTTTTTTTTTTTTTTTGAAAAAGAAGAAACTGTCTGGAATTTTAGCTATAGTTTAAATTATATAGAGGAATAATGGATATAAAATTTAAAATGTTAGAGATTGACTTATAAAGGGTTTTAAATGTTAAGCCGAGAGAATCGGATTCTATCTATCAGGCTTGGGGAACTTTTGATGGTTTTGTAAATCCTGAATTGTGTTTTAAGAAGTTGAATCTGGAAACACTTATAGGATGATTTGGAAGAGAGAGACTATCCTTTAAGTTGATGTGATAGACTAGGTAAGAGATAACAAGCACTTGAAAGAGGGTCTTGACTATTGCTATGTTAGTGCCATGTCTATACCTACTGACAATGGTGCTCTTGTTTTTAAGTTTAGGTCTTATTTCTTGAAGTCTGGTAACTTCTTAAATAGGTTGCCAAGCCCTTAGATCAAAATTCTGTCCTTTTCTACTTTTTGTATATAAAAAAATGGGAGTATTTTTCAAAAAAGTACCGAGGTTATCATTAAGTACTGTTTTGATTTTTTAAAAAAATCCTTAGGTATTTGTTTAACTTTTTTTCGGGGATGTTGCTAAATATAAAACCCTAAAATAAACCAGGGCCTGAGAGTTTTTTGATTACTTCAGAAGATATTTGTGAAATTGGAGGAATTTATTTTATGCTTTTATATTTGTTTTATAAGTTCTAGAATGTCTCTTCTGCAGGACACTAGATGGCAGAATTATTACAGACTTATAAAAAGTTGTCATAAATCTTGTTACACTTCTATATTCATAGGATTCATTTGAGATGAGCTGTTGTTACAGCTTCTATGGGCCAGCCAAGCTGGCTTCTGTTTCTCTTTTACAATCCTCCATCTATATATACGTTTGAATCTGCCCTACTTCACTTCCTCCGAAGCAGGGGCTGATTTATTTATTTATTTATTTTTGGTCTTTGTTTCTTTAGTGCCTAGCACAGTGCTTCATTTGTAGTAGATATGTAATAAATGCCTTGTTAAATGAACACCTTGCAAGGGGTTGCAGGATACAGTGGAAATTTGGAAGCATCAGATATCAATAGCTTTTTCATAATTTCATAATTTACCCAAGTTTAGTTTCTGACCACTTGGGCAAGAGACCTACAATATTGGAGAAAAAGGGTTTGTGATCATATTCAAAGAATTAAGGAGTAATCCTTTTATTGAGTTGGGTGAATAATCATTCCATCCCAATCTTACCCTTACTTAGGTTATATGGTATGTGAGAGTTATAGTAACTTCAGGACAAGAACTGTTTAATGCCATAGCTGGGAGAACTAAAAACATGTTTAAACTGCATTTGTATTTTTGACAAAAAAGAGAACAAATGAAATCATTTAGTCCCTAGAGGAGTTTTACCCCAAACACAGAGAAATCTGATTCTTGTTGAAATGGTTATTAGACACATTGCTCCAGTGCTGTTACTTTTCTGTTTTCTTAGGATAACTCATTTTATACCAAAGAGTTTTGAAAGGAACAGAATATATTATGGTAGCATGTCTTAAAAACTCATATGCCCATGGCATGATGTTGGCCACCATGTTTTTATTTTCTCTACTCTAGGGAATTTGTTATTTTGAACTATGTGGCTTTTGGGGAAATTTTTCTTCCTTTATTTTCATCAAGAATAGGATCCACCTATTATGAAAGGATTTCAGGACATGGTGACCATGAATGGCACATGTGTTCTTTAACGAAGTGGCTTGCTTTATGTTGAGGAAGGGGTTGGCGAGGTTGGTATGCAATGTCATACTATTCTCAGGGTTAGCAGTCTGGGGTGGAGAACCATTGTTCTGCTTTCATAGCCAGAAATTGATGGCTGTTGTCCCGAGGCCCTTTGGGATCTTTAAATGCAGAAGTTGGCCTTAGTGTGTTAGTGGTGTGGAAACAGAAGGATGAGGGGAGGAATAAGTTCTTTGTTTGGCTACAAGAAGGTCAATGTGCTGGTCTTGTTTTTAGCATTTCACTAATTATCATCATCATCATCATAATTGGCATTTCTATAGTACTTTAAAGTTTGCAAAGGACTTTACATTTTATCTTAAATTAACCTCACAACAACATATGACATAGGTGCCATAGATCTGTCCCCGTTTTATAGGTGAGTTGACTGAGACTCAAGAGAGTTTGTCAGTTACTCACCTAAGTAGTTAATATAACTATGTCTGAGGTAAGATTTGAGTCTTTGTAACTCTAAGACCAAGTTTGTCTTTTACAGTCAAATTTAGAATCCTTCATCTGTATAATATGACACCTCTGCTGATCAGTCACCCATTTTCCCCAACAGGCATGCACAATCCCCTCCCTGACCACTGCCCCCCTTCCCCCCACCCCCACCCCCCCTTCTTAGTTCTGATCTCTGCACTATCTTTTGCCTGTACTTCCAACTTTTCCAGCTGTGCTTGGCTAGCAAGAGGCTAGGCTCTGCTATCAGAGCATTTACAAATTGATGGACATCTTCATTGCATAGTAAAGTCTAAGAGGAAGATTTTAGTAGAAATATAAATAAATGTTGATTAAAGATTCTGGAATCCTTTTGTTGAAGTTCCATATCCCTAAATACCTTTTTTCAATGAAAGGAAATCATCTGTCTTTTTTTTTTTTTTTTTTTATCAACTTTTCTTTAGGTATGTAGAAGTTGAATTGCAATGAATATATAAGGGATCTCTTCCCCTAAATTGTTTAATTTTTCTTTGGTTTCCAGGAATGTTCAGGAGAATCACTGCAGCTGCAACTAGACTCTTTACAGGAGATGGTTCTGATGGCAGTTTTTATACCTTAGAAAGCCTGAGTGAACTGGTCCGGTCTATGATTCCTACACATCCTTCTTTAGTGCTCCTGTGGTGTCAGATTCTCCTCCTTGTCAACTATACCAACTATAACTGGTGGTCCGAAGTGCATCAGACACCAAAGTAAGAATTTAAAACTAATTGTTGTTCTAGGTGCTAGGTAGGCAGTTAGCATATAAAGCACTAGCATTCAATAGGTATGCCTATTTCAGGATTTTGGGAACTTTGTTGATTTCTACTTTACATGAATCTTTTATCACATAGTAGTTGGATCCTGTATATGCTATAGAACATGTTCTATGACAAGGTATTCAATGTAGCAGTTTCTTTATAGGGGGCTTTCATTTCTGAGACTTTGTTTTGTGTGGTTTTTGAGATTTTTCCATTAAATAGTTATTTTTGTAATGGTGTTGCCATAATATCCCTCCTACTATGTTCTAGTCTTAAGTTGATTCCATAGTTAGAATATTTCACAATATCCTAACTTCATTACCAGTTAAATGTTTAAATATGGGGCTTGTGACGCTTAATAAAATAATTAGGTAGAAAAATTTTAAATAGTTTAGGAAAACTTCTTGTCAACATTGAAGAGCACAGGTTATATGGGTTACCTCAATTTATATTGATAGGTAGAAGGAAATCTAGACATGGTAATGTGATAGATTACCCACAATAGCACTCTTCTACTTAAAGTTACAGAATCTTCATGCATTGAATTTTAGAAATTCAAGAATGAAAAGGCGTCTCACTTTTTTTTATCTCACTTTTATATTCAAAACGCTCCTTCCTTGCCTGTGGTCTGACATTCATACAAAAGTTAAGTAGCTTGCCCAGGATTACACAGTTGGTAATTGTCTGAGCCAGATTTGAATTCAAGTCTTTCTGACTTGAGACTCGGTACTCTTGTGTGCCCAAGGTGAGAGAATTTCTATCTCCTTAGAGAGTATTGCACCTACTACTTTTTACAAAGGATATTGACTGCTCATAAAGAGATTTTAGGTATTATTATTTATTCTTTTACAAAGGAACTGAAAAGCAGTGCCAATTATTTTCTTCTTGGTAAGTGGAACACTTCTCTCATGTTTTCTTTAAGAATCAGTAACAATAATACACTTCGCTCCCCTAGAAGTGTTCTCAAATGAGAGCTTTGCTCAGCATGCTTATGAACTGGTCAGGTAAATGCTATTTGGAGCGCTTTCTCTTATACCAGCTGGGAATTATGAATTCTGAAAATATTAATTAAGGCTCTTTGCATTTCTGTGCATGATCTTGGATAACTCACTTGCTTTCACTCAGTTTTCTTCCCTCCTTCCCACCCCGAAGATGCCCTTCTGTTCTGGCATGTTTTGATTTTTCTCCCACAATCATATTAGCCAAGCTAATTTTCTTAGATGTTCAGGTCACTGCATTTCAATTTCCAATACACTGAATAAATACAAACTTAAATTCTCTTCCCTTTTCCTATTTCTTCTTCTTTTCCTCCTCTGCTCTCCACCTCCACCCCACCCCCAATCATGGGCTTTACTCTATAGTGTATACATGTCTTGACTTAAGTGCTTATGTGCTTTCTGCTCTCTACCACAGGCTTTGTGGATGAGTTCATAGTTCTTTGTTCTTCATCCCTTTTGACTTTTAAATGTGTCTATAATCTCATTTTTTTGTCTGTTCCAATGTTTTCTCATCCTAATTTATTGAAGTTCAGATGAAATGTGTTTTCAAAGGAAAGGTGATCTCATGGAGAGGGCATAGATTTAGAGTGAGCAGTCTGGTGTTTGTTGTAATTCTACCATGCCCTAGCTGGTATCAACTTACTTTATCTCTCCATGGTTCATGTTCCTTATTTGTAAAATGGAAAAATCCCTTTTTTGCTTTCTTTGACAAGGCAGAGAGTTAAAACATATGAAAAAACTTTTAAACAAAAAGTACCATACAAATGGTTTATTATTCCCCAATGAAGTCATTGACATCTGTTTGATCTATTCTAATTTTCAAGGAGTTTTTGCTTGGGCAAAGCTGTATACCATTTGTACTAAACCTTTAAATTTCCTTTCTTCCAAAGCCTTTGTTTCCTTTCTTCCCAAACTCTTATTCCTTTTTCTTTCTTTTCTTTTCTTTTTTTGTTGAAATACTCTCATTCTACTTATATAAACATTTAAAAAACTCTTCATTTCTTCCAGGAATTCTTGTTGTGTTTGTGCTCAGGCTGTGGTTTTCTCTAAGGCTTTACTTATCAGTGTTTTGGAGTTACTCTTTTTTTCTGCCTTTATGTCTTGTCCTTTCCTCATTATGGAGGACTTCCTTTTTGATTTTCTCATTATTTTAATTTGCTTCCTGACTTTGGACTTGATGTTATAGCTGAGCTCTGGAGCACTTCTAGAGGGAATGTCTAGGCTGGTTTTGTTGTCTCTTCTTTGAATATCAGATACTGTGTTTTTCCAGAGTCTTGGTGACATTTTGGGGACCTTCAAACTTTCCGTATTTTTCAGTGATCTAACTCAGGGCATATTTTGATTGCTGCTCCTTTGGTCTGAACTCTATGAATTCATAACCGAATTTTGTGTCTGCACAAAGTAGGCTACTGATGGATTCCATCCCTAAAAGGAAGCTGGAAATCTCACTTGGGTCAAAGAGCCAGAACTATAGGGTCTGGAATTGTTGCTTTGATTATTCCTTTGCAGGCTAAGCTAGATGCTAGAATTGAATTCCTACTCTGAGCTTGATGGTTGAGCCACACCTCTTCTGCTGCTGCCTTCTAAACTCAGGATCTCCCTACTTGGAACTTTTCTTTCAGTTCTAAATCTAGGATCCTTTGACCAGGATGGTAAAAGCCACAGCAAACTTGGGGGTGCTTTGGGATATTTAAATTTTTGAGGGAAAGACAGCAATACTTGAAATTTGCCAGACACTGCCTGAACTGTTAGTTCAATGTATTTCACAGTTACAGCTTAAAGTATGCTGCATTTCTTTTAATGATGTTTTTGAATGTTTGAAATATATTTTTATTTATTTGTACTTTTGGCTTTGCCAATAATTTCTCAAACTATTTTTTTTTTTTAATTTTGTATGTAATTGCCTATTAATTCTATGGGTCTGTTAGTGATCGAAATGTTTAATCAGGTCACAATGTAAACTTGAATAATGTAGAATTTGATTGAGTGTGAATTATAAAATGATACCAGGCCATATGCAAGTTACAGTTCATTTAATATGATATGTATGAGCCATTTGCAGGTTTTAATATGTCATTCTGTACATGGCTTAGCAATAGTTTAATTTTTTTAAAAAAGAACTTAGCAAAATGGACAAAAGGAAGAGTACTTCCTAGAGAAGCACTTTCAGCTGGAGAAAAGAAGAAACTTTGTTATTGCATGAGATAAGAAACTTTGTTACATTAAAATAGTTTGATGCAATTGAATGGCGTGAATGTGTTCATAGTAATTCTAAAATTAGAGATATCAGAACTCAAGAGTGCCTGAATCTACTAAATGGAATACTATAAAACACCCAGGAAAACAAAAGAAAAAGTCAATTCCATTTGATTTTTTTGTGATTTTTAACAACTATAAGAAATAGAAATATTACAGTGCTAGAAATGGAGAAACTTGTAGTTAAATTAAATGAAGATTACAATCAGAAGTAATTCCTCTTAGCAGAGTAGCCATTAATAGAAAAGCTTCAAGTTTATTTAAGGCAGTGAAAGAAAATGGAAATGAAGTGGATAGTGAAGAAACTTTTATGACAAACATTGATTGCTTTAATAATTGTTTTAAAAATAGAGTTCAGTTGCATAATGTTAAAATTACCAGAAAGGCAGCCAGTATGACTGGCTGCTAAATAGTCTTGATATTTTGAATCCAAGAATCAAAGAATCAAATTACATCAGCAAATTTGTAATATGGATGAAGTGGGCCTCTAGAGGAGGACACTGTCTAGAACATATATTTCTAAGAAAACTCAACATTAAAAGTATCTAAGCAAGGATTGCCTAACAATTTTATTGAGAGATAATACAGAAAGGGATTTGAAATTAAAGTCATTCCTTCTTAATTGGTCTCTGAGAGGTTACAGTCATTGTTCAATTCCAGTTCTTTGTCACTTAATATGAGAAAGTATGTGCTGTTTAAATTATTTTTGAAGAGTGGTCAAGATATTTTAGCCCAGCTTTTGAAAATATTATAAAGACAAATGTGTTCCATTGAAGGAATTATTGATTTTTAGCCAAGGTCCCAGGTCATCTAATGATACTTGGTTCATTTTATGAGAATGTAGGCATACAAATTCACTGTGATGTTTACAAAACTCTGCACCTAATAGTATATATACAAAGACTTAAGAGAGAACATTTCAGTCTATTATGCTAAAATATTTAAATGACCATAATGATGTTAGGTATGATATTTGATCATTTTTATTCTTTAAAATTTGCTTTCTATAGTTTTCCTTTTTATGATAAACTTGAATCCAAAAATATTTTTTCTCATGCTTTGCTTTTATACATTAAACGGATGAAAAACTTATTTTTAAACATTTTCATTGAATATTTCTATTGAATTCAGAGTCTGATTCTTTTTGTACAGCAAAATGATGTTTTGGTCATGTATACTTATTGTGTATCTAAGTTATATTTTGATATATTTAATATCTACTGGTCATCCTGCCATCTGGGGGAGGGGGTGGGGGGGGGGTAAGAGGTGAAAAATTGGAACAAGAGGTTTGTCAATTGTTAATGCTGTAAAGTTACCCACGTATATATCCTGTAAATAAAAGGCTATTAAATAAAAAAAAAAAAAAAATATATATATTTCTATTGAGTGGAACTAGTAACCATATTTTGCTGAGTGTTATAAGAGTACTATTTAAATAATGTTATTACTTTACCAGTACTATTATGAACTTAGCTATATTGTAGACTTAAATATTTAATAATTTTTTAAAATCTAAATCTGTAATAAGGATTTTCCTTTAGCCTATGGACACCTAGAAAAATTTATTGAGACCTGAACCTCACTGACCTGAGAATTTTGGGAACCTTAGGTCAAGTTGTTAGAATTCACTCTTTCTTCATATTAAGATTTTACTTATCACTTTGCTTGTTGAAAATTTCTAATTGCTTCTTTAACAGAGAAAGATCCCTTATAATATATCTTGATTTTAAAAAGATATGTATAAAACATGAAAAAAAATGTGGCACATAAGATAGGAAGAATTATAGAGTTTTATGAATCCCCTGATGAGGGTGTTAATTGACTATCAGCTAAGTGTACATTCTGGTTTCTGAAAATACTAAATCAGTGTCCTGTATCCTTTGCAAGTTATTTCCTGGATAATGCCTTCAGTGTCACTGTGTAGATGTTACCGTTGGAAATGTTTTATAGTCAATAGCCACCATATGTCATTCTGATATCCCATAGAACACTAGCAATTTTAATGATTTGGAGCTATGGCAGTCACTGATTCAATACAGTATAACATCATTGGTGTTTAAAAGATAGAATGATGGTAGTGGGTGGTTGGGTTGACTTGTTTGTTTTGTCTCGGAGATTTGGAATTTTGTGGAATTGTTGAAGTTATTCTTTAGTTCCAGAATGCAGTTTAGCCTTTCTTCATTCCTATTTAGTTGGTGACCTAGCTAATTTTCTTATTTCCAGGTCTTGCCCATCATAAATTTTGTTGAGTTATTTTTACAGTTGTGTCTGACTCTGTGTGACCTCATGTGGGATTCTCTAAGCAAAGATACTGAAGTGATTCACCATTTCCTTCTATAGCTCATTTTACAGATGAGGAAACTGAGGCAAACATGATTAAATGACTTACCCAGGGTCACATAGCTAGTGTCTGAGATCAAATTTGAACTCATGAAGATGAGTCTTTCTGACATTCTATCCTCTGTGCCATCTAGCTGTCCTTGAACTCAGTGGTTCACCCATTCAACTGCATTATGTAATTTGTTTAAATCTTCATCTATTTCTTTTCCTTAAATGGGTTAACTGGCTGCTATTTTTTAACTGATTGTTGAACTTTATTGTAGATTTGTCTTTAGCCTAGAGTCCTTGTAGCTCAGATTTGATGTGGGAGAATATAAAATACTATACTTAATGCTTACTTTGTACTAAAATAGAAATGTTGCACAACAAAGATACAGTAGTACTACATCTTTATCTGAAAATGCATCTGATCGGTACATCATCAGGGTTTGATGACTTGCATGGTCTCAGGTATCCACCATCTCTGAAAGGCCCAGACTGCAGGAAGCTGAGATCTCTTTTACCCCTGTTTAGGAAGCTACATTAGGGAACCTGGGACCAACAAGGAGGTCCTGTGGAGGAAGGAATCTTTATCAGAGAAGCTACAACAAAAAGTGCTAGTCCTATCACAAAGTTCTTTCTTTAAAAGAAATTTTTAAAAAAATAATAACCTTTTATTTTCAAAAATACAAGCAAGGGTAATTTTCAACATTTACCCTTACAAAACTCTATGTTCCACATTTTTCTACTGGCCTTCTTACCCCACTTACCTAGACAGTAAATAATCTAATATAGGTTTAAACATGTGCAATTCTTCTAAGCATATTTTCACATTTATCATGCTGCACAAGAAAAATGTGATTAAAAAGGGAAAAAAGTGAGAAAGAAAGAAAAAGCAAGCAAACAACAAAAAAGATGAAAATACTATGTGATGATTCACATTCAATCCCCACAGTTCTCTCTCTGTATGCAGTTGGCTCTCTTCATCACAAGTCTGTTGGAACTGACTTGAATTACCTTACTGTTGAAAAGAGCCACATTCATCAGAATTGATCATCACACAATCTTGTTGCAATGTACCATTTTCTCTTGGTTCTCCTCATTTAGCTTCTAGTTCCTTGCCACTACAGAAAGGAACTGCTACAAACATTTTTGTGCATGTGGGTCATTTTCGTTTTTTGATGATCTCTTTGGGATACAATAGAGACACTGCTGGATCAAAGAGTATGCCTTTTGTTTGCCCTAAGTTTTGAGGATGTTCTCAATGCTTTTAAAAGAAAAACCAAGTCTGAGTTGTATGTTGCCAAGATCTAGTCAAGTCAATACACATTTATTAAGTGCCCACTGTGTTCCAGACTCTGAATTTTTAGAGTATGGGAATTATTTTGGTCTTTCTTTCCTTAATGCTTATCAATCTTATTTGGAAAGAATATACAAATAGAAGGTTTGTGGAATAAATGTTTGAATTTACATTAAAGACACATTAAAGCAGACTTAAAGAAGCTTCTTGCAGAAAGCGGATCTTAGCTGAGATTTGAAGGAAGTTGAGGAAGCTAGGAGGAATGGACAAGAAGGGAATGAATTTCATTAATGAAGTGCAGCCCAGTAAATACTTAGACATACAAGATGGAATATCTTGTGGGAAGAACAGCAAAGAGGTCAGTATCAATGGATATAGAATATGTGTAAAAATAATTTTAGCTAGAATTTATATAATGTTATAAGGTTTTCATAGTACTTTCACAAATACTCTATCCTTTTATCCTCACAGCAACCCTGTGAGATAGGTGCCATTATGATCCCCATATTACTTCTGAAGCAGTCCTGTGTTAAGTGAATTGCTCAAGGTCATGAAGTGTCTGAGGCACTTTTGAACTGAAGTCTTCTTGACTCTAATTTTGTGCACTGTGATGCCCGTTAGCCAACTTGGGAGTAAGGTGGAAAGGTTGGAAGGGACCGGTTTATGAAGGGCTTAAAAAGCCAAACAAAGCAGTTTATATTTGATTCTGGAAATGATAAATTAGCCTATTGCTTCCAGCACTGCAGGTTTTAAAATATAAAAACATTTTACTTTGGATATCAATTTACATTTTATAATAATCTGGGTATTCCAAAAGTCTTAATACAGTTACAAACTGTAATTGCTTGTTATTTTTATTATAACTTAAGCTGTTTTAAGACTTTTGGGACACTCATATTATTACAAAATGTTAAAAAAAATTTTTTTTGTGTTTTTTGCAAGTCTTGGCATCAAAGCACCATTTCGTTTTCAGTATTCACATCAGTCCATACTTTATGGTATTCATGTTGATACATGACAGTATTTTCAAAAAAATATAAGATGTAATTGCTTATCCTTAATATATTATCACAATTCCTTTCTTTTGTTTAAATAGAGACTAGGCAATATAATTCATATTGCATCATCACAGGTTTTCACATCATAGAAACTTACTTCATAAAAAGATCTAACCCTCTTTTCTTTGAGGAAATATCTTGGGGGCAGTTGTTGTCAGTGTTAACATTTACATTCCTCTTATAGGTTACTATTTGAAGTTATTTCTTTGTGTCCCTGAAATATGTTTAGTCATGCTCACTGTGAACAATATTGTACTTTCCAGAAGGCACAGTCTTTCCAGTACGAAGCTCCTCAGTCCTCAGATGTCTAGCGATGGTGAGGATTCCCACATGGCATCTACACTTGGAGTGTGCAATAGAGAGATAGTACGAAGAGGCGCACTCATTCTTTTCTGTGATTATGTTGTAAGTTTTAGTTGGATGAATGATAATGGAATGTATTGTTAAAACACCTGACTGTACCTACAATCAACTCTTATGTTATCTAGTTACAAATTCTCTGGTTTTGAGATTATATAATCTTTGATCAATTATTTAATTCTAGATTGTCTTTACTCTTCTGGTTTTTATGAGGCACAACTTTTTTTGTTGCTTATTTGGTATGTCCTTGGTCACTGAATATTTGTTTTTGTATGTGTCTCAAAATAAAATTTATCTGGTAAGTATTTGCTCCCAAATAGTTCCTAAATAAGAAGGATTTGGGGAGTATTTGTTGAGTTGGATTATTACGGTATTTTCCCCCTCCACTGGTTTGGATAATAGAGAGTTGATTGTAGTGTACCTCCTTTTTATTTATTTATTTTTCCATCAGCAAAATAGATTCATGGTGCTTTGTTAAATACTGATAGCAAGTTAAGCAAATTTATTTAAGTTGAAAATAGTTTTTTTCATTGATATGATTGGTGCCTTTTTATTTTGCTTTATACTTAGTTTTCATTCAGGTTAATATGCTTTCTTTTTAGCCTGTTCCACTCTCAAAACCCTTTCACTATCATTCTTTCAGATTTCCTATTCACAAAAATGTATTTTAAAAAAATACATCAAATAAATTTAAGGAACACAAAAGGTGAGGGATGGACAAACCACTTTTCACAATTTTATATAAATAGGTGGTTTTAAAATCTTAAAGATCTAATTTTGTAGTATCATGTAAATATTGTTAAATGAAATAAGATCATGGGTAACCTTTTCTTTGTAGGTTATATTATATAGCTAGTTTAGCAAATTGATTGTTAAGCTATCCCAATTTCTCTTAAATTCCCTTCATATAGATTGCGTCAAAAACTTGGCTATAAAAGTCTTAAGGTGCTATTAGGCTTTTGGGCAGGGTAATTCTAGTCTTCTGAAGGAATATTGTCCTTAAGTTCTTTCAACAAACTTTGTTTAAAAAGATTAAAAGAATTGTGAGCTCTGTGCTAGAATTCAGTGATGAAAAGCATAACATTTCTTGCCATCAAGTAACTTGTAGTTTGATAAAGGGAATATTTCTTTTATACAGATGTAAGGCAGAATTTAATTGAGCAAAGGAAAAATTTAAAAAATACATCTTTTTATCTGATTAACTTTTTTTTTTCTGAATAGGAAAATTTACTTGAGAAACAAAATTAATTAACTCTTGCTGACAGTTTTCCAACTTTCTAGGAAGCACAACTTATACACTGTTTCTTGGTGATAATAGGGGGGAGAGACCATTGGATTTGGAATCCAGAGACTTGGGTTTAGATGGTGCCCTCTTCCTTTCCTCCTATAATAACTTTGTGACCTTGATCAAGCTGTTTTAGCCTCTCTGAGCCTCACTCTTCATCATAACGTTGGAGTGATATGACTTAGCAGTTTCTATCTGCTTCACAAGTTTGTAATTAGCAAAGTGTTTGATAACTATAAAGTACTGCAACAGTGGGACTTATTTTAACTCAGGGCTTCTTAAACTTTTTCCATTTGCTACCTCTTTTCACCTGGGAAATTTTTACATGATCCTGAATATATAGGTACATAAAATAGGTATGCAAATCAAACATTACTGATAATAAATCATAATTGTTTGACCCCCACATTCAATTATGAGACCCCATGTGGGATCAAGAACCATAGTTTAAGAGTCTGGGCTCTATATCCAGAAGAAAAAGCATTGAAGGACTTGAAGGATTTTGATTTCTAATTAAAAACTTTTGAGGCCTCTCTTTTCCATCCACACAATTTGTGGTCCAGGTGTCCTTGTTCCTCCTAGTCAAAACCAAAGAGCCATGAATTTATTCCACTTAGAACCTATTTTGCATGAACCACAAGTTTGCCAGTCCAGCAGATCGTTACTGCCTTTTAACACTATCCTGTGACTCTTGACTCTTGTTTAGCTTCAAAATTGTTTGACCTTGAAACTTTAGATTTTGTAATTTGAATCTACTCTATAACCCTGAAATTTTTTTGTTTTGTGTTTAAGTGTTACTCATTAATAAAAATCTTTATTGTAACTCACAGTAAGTTTTTAAGAAATATAACATTACAAATACGATCATTTTTGCTTTCATAATGAGTGAATTATTATTGTGCTCTTTCTTTAGTGTCAGAACCTTTATGATTCAGAACATTTAACTTGGCTTATTGTGAATCATATTCAAGATTTGATCAGTCTCTCGCATGAGCCTCCAGTCCAAGACTTTATTAGTGCAGTCCACAGGAATTCAGCTGCTAGTGGACTTTTCATCCAGGCTATTCAGTCTCGCTGTGAAAACCTTTCATCTGTAAGTCTGTACTCGATATACTTATAACAAGAATAATGACATCTCTGGTTCTCACTAGAGATAATAAGATTGTATTTTTTTTAAATTTCAGTTCTAATTGAATTTAGCAAACACTTATAAAATACTTTCTGAATAGATAATTATTGTGTTAGGATGATAAAGGAAAAGCAGATTTAAAATGGAAAATGGTCCCTGCCTTTATGAAACTTATAGCCTAGTTTGAAAAATGGAATATATAAACAGATAATTATAATATGTTAAAACCTGTGATAAATTGTTAGATACATTCAGAACATAAAGCTAGGTGAAGAGCAGTAGGGAGGACTTGCCATATATCTAAGGAGTTGAGGGACATCTTGGAGGAAGTGGCTTTAGAGTTATACTTGAGAGAATTGATAGGAATTTATCAAGCAAACAGTAGGGATGGGGCGTGGGTGAGAGTGGACATTTTAAGGTCAGTGGAAAATGAGAGCAAAGACATTAAAGAGAAGAACATATTGGGAACACAGAGCATCCAACTCAGCTGGAGCATGGAGTAGAAATAAAGTATACAGTTGTAGAGGGTCCTGATCCCCTTAGCCCGAGCAATAGAAAGCTGGTTATGATTTTTAAACAGTATTGGAGTAGTGGTGAAGTTTACCAAATGTGTACACAGTAAAAATCCTCTGTGATCTTTTCTTCTTCCACAATTTAGCCAACAACGCTGAAGAAGACCCTGCAGTGCTTAGAGGGCATTCATCTCAGCCAGTCGGGGGCTGTGCTCATGTTGTATGTGGACAAGCTTTTGTGTACACCATTCCGCGTGCTGGCTCGAATGGTTGACACACTTGCTTGTCGGCGAGTAGAAATGCTTTTGGCTGCCAATTTACAGGTACAAAAACAAACCTTTGATTTTAATAACTAATTTAAACTTGCCAGTGCAGTCAGTAAGATTGCATGTTTTTATCCCGAGTATCTTTTTATTAATGGATAAACTACTAGTTGGGCAAAGGAAGTGTGCACTTTTCATTTCTCTTATGTTGGTTGTGTGTGTCACTTCTGTTTTGGCCTGCCTTTTAAAAGATATCTCATGTAATGTTTTATTTGATCCTCTTAAAAGTGGAAGCTTTTTGGTTCATGTATGTCCTTGTTTTCTACAGAACAGCATGTCACAGTTACCTGTGGAAGAGCTGAATAGAATTCAAGAGTATCTTCAAAAAAGTGGATTAGCTCAGAGGTAATACTTTTCAATGAATGTGAATGCTTTAAGAAAAACCCAGGTTATAAACATAAAAAGCATTTAATTTGGATGGGGGATGTTTAAGTAATTATTGAAATGAAGGAGGACTATTTGTTTTGCAAAAGGTTCATTGTAGCATCTAACTCTATTTAAATTGTGTAGTCTCCAATTTAGTATCAGATTTACAAAAACATTCATTTAAAAACATAGAGAACTAGAAGAAAATTGTGTTAGAGGTGTTAAGTCATCTGGATTTTTCCTCTTCCCCATCCCTTTTCTCTTTCTTACCCTCTCTCTTTCCCTTTGCTTCTCTCCCTGTCTGTTTCTTTCTCCCTCTCCCACTCCTACTACAATCTTTCCTTCTCTCTTAATCTCTCCCTTTCCTTCTTCTTTTCCTCTCAATTTCTTCATCTATAAACTATTGGGGGGAAATGACCTCTTTTCTGCCTCATTGTATTTTGTTTTATAAACCTTAAAATACTATATAAATGTGAGAAGTTATCATTGACAGTATTGTTTTTTTTTTTTTTTTAATGACTTGTTAAGAACAACTATTGTACAAAGTGGGGAAGAAGACTTGGTCTTTTGATAAATATTTAATAACAGATGAAGCTACTCATTGTCAAAAAGTTGGATGAGAATTTGGAAATTATTTTTATCTTTCTGATAATTTGGAGTGATTGTCATCTAATTAATTACTACAGTAGTGAAATAGGAGTCAGAAAAATCAGACTTGGATGTTCTTGATAAACCAATTACTCAATTTCTTGTAGAGTCCCTCAGCTAAATAGAAAAAATGTAAACAGTAAGGAAAACCACCCTATACTTTCATTGAATTGACTTTACAGAGTCCAATATAAAAAGTGTCAGTCATATAGAAGTCAGCACTTTCATACTGAAAAAATACATTTACTGTAACTTTTATTCATTTTCTTGAATATTTGCTTATATTTTAATACCTGTAGCAAGTTTGTAAGTAGAGTATACTTGACTTATAAAAACAGTAGAAACAGCAGCAGCAGTAGTAGCAACAACAACAAGTGTTATAACATAATAATAATAAATTTTTACACATTTTATATTTTACACAGTATTTTCCAAATATAAATAGAGCATTTGTTAAACTTCATTGTGTAGCAATCACTGAGTTAAGCCCTGGGAATTCAAACACAGGTAAGCAAGACCATCCCTGTTCCCCTAAAGCTTGCACTAGAATGTCAGTCAGCAAGTATTTATTAGGTACCTACTATGTGCCAAGCACTATGCTGGGTAATGGTGATACAAAGAAAGGTCACTTCCCAGAACAAAAATAACCTCAGCTCCTGCTTTTGAAGTTCACAGTCTAATAGAGATGACAAATTCTAAACAATCATGTACACAGAAAACATCCAATATAAAATGAAGATAATCAGCAGAGAGAAGGATTAAAGGACCTTAGAAAAGGCTTCCGGTAAAAGGTGCGTTTTAGTTTGAACTTGAAGAAAAATAAAGAATACTTGAGACTGAGGTGAGGAATGAAAAAAATGCAAGCATGGGGGCCTGCCTGTGAAAAAGCTGGGACCTGGGAGCTGACTTGTATGGAGGGAGGAACAGGAAGGCCAGTCTTACTTGTAGAGGATAGAACTGTATAGTAAGTGGGACTGGGAAAGAGGGAGAAAAAGAAGGAGGGAGAAAGAAAAAGAGAGAGAGAGAAAAAGAGTGAAAGAGGAGGAAGAGACAAACAGCTTATATATCAGAGGCTTGTATTCTGGAGGTAGAGACTAAGATTCTTATAGTAGAGCAATGAAGATAATAGCTAGGATGTAAATCTAGGAATGAAACATGCTTTGTCTTACTAATTTAATCTGAATAATTCAGTGATTCAAGTACTCTATATATTATTATTTATGTTTCACAGATTAAGAAACTGAGTCTAACCATTTGTAGCTTGTATACGTTCATCCCAGATTGTCTGATTCTTTAAGTCCTGTGTTGAGTTTATGCCAGAGCCTTAGTGAACAGTTGAGGACAACTGCTAAATTTTTTGCTTCTTTGTTCTGACTTAGATTTTATTCTAATCTTTGAATTTGACATTCTTCTGGGCATTGGTGAACTTGGGCATTAGTCTGTTTCTTACTCCAAGGACATGAACCTTCCCAGGACCTTGCAGTGTCCTGAAATTTTAGATTGAATAAGAAATAGTTAAGAAAAGTCAGGCTTTCTGAACTTGTGATAGGCTGTCTACTTCTTGTGTCTGCATCTGTTTAATATTACATAATAATATACTGCATCTAAAATTTCAAGAGTTTTGGTGTTTCTTCCACCAGTGCAGTCCAAAACCCCTACATCTCTTTCTAAATGGTCTTAGTAAACTGCTGTGTAGACGAGTGGGTTCTGATGTCCAGACTCTTGCTTAAAAGTTTTTTTGGAAATTAGGCATGCTAAGCATCGAGTGACTCCAACAATTTGCTGCCAGACTTTTTTTTTTTTTTTTTTTTTTTATTTAATAGCTTTTAATTTACAGGATATATACATGGGTAACTTTACAGCATTAACAATTGCCTAACCTCTTGTTCCAATTTTTCACCTCTTACCCCCCCCCACCCCCTCCCCTAAATGGCAGGATGACCAGTAGATGTTAAATATATTAAAATATAACTTAGATACATAATAAGTTGCTGCCAGACTTTACTAGTTTCTTTGGTATTGCAATAGGACTGTGATTTTAATTAACGTCCCCCAGTCATCCTCTGAGTCAAATAACACAATTCTTTTTGTCCTTATTATTCAGATGAGGAAACTGAGGCCCATCAAGGTCAAGTGACTTTTCCAGAGTCAAATAGCTGAGAATCAGCAGATGTCAGACCTTCCAGCTTCAGAGTTCATAGAATCATTTACGTTGTGTGTTGCAAACATTCACTGAGAATATATTGTTAGAAAATTGCTCATTCTAATGGGAGTAAAAGATACTTATGATTTGGAATTGAAACCAGCATCAGTTTCTAAAAATGTATTGTTTTTTAATCTGACTAGTCTCATTCTGATGGTATCTTAAATGCCGCCCATGTTCATAAGGTTACATGCTTATTCTCATTCTGTCCATGCTTTTACCATTTCACATAATTGTAGTCTGTTAATAATTTTCAGAATCCCTTATTTCTGTGTTCAAAACTACAATCTTCAAAAGATTGTTATTGGTAGGCAGTCTTTAGGATCACCTGTACTCCAAGTTCCTGTGTTTTTATTTCAGACATCAAAGACTCTATTCCCTGCTGGACAGGTTTCGTCGTACAGTAGCACCAGAGACAGCTAGCCCTTCTCCTGTAGTCACTTCACACCCCCTGGATGGGGAAAATCATTTGTCACTAGAGATGATAAATCCAGACCAAGTAAGTGAATGGAGCTTTTATTGACAAGTATACACTGTCTTATCAAATAGTCTACATTGTAATATCTATGGATACAGAGGGACATAGCAGAGCTAAAGATCTTCTTGGGTTTTTAGAGCATATTCTCCTAAGCTTGTTTTAGTTGCCAGAGTGTTATGGTAGAGGGAAAAGGAGGCTTAGATGTTTGACCAGTTAAAAGCCTTAGGATTGTGTTTAGCTTTTTGCTCTCTCAGTTAAAATGAGGTAGAAGGAGGCACAATGATCTTCATTTTAAAAAAAGAAAGTAGGATAGTCACTCTCTTGCTTTTTCCTACTTTTTGGTTTCTGGGGTTAGGTTAGAAATACTTGGGAGGAAATGGAGGAGCTTTTCCTTGTGCAAAAAGAAATGTTAGATGGCAACTCATTTGTTAGGATGCAAATTTAACTCAGAATTGGAAATGTGAGGCTATGAACCGAGAAGATGGCTAGATGGAGACAACAGTAGGATATTACCTTCCAGCAGAAAGGCTATTGAAAATTAACAGAATGGTTTAGTTTTATGGGTGCACTCCCAGGGCTCATATCTCTTCTTTGATCTTTGTGCATTGTTTTCTTTTACCTGGCTTTTTTCACCCTCATTAGCATCGGAGATTACTTTCTAACAATCATCTTCACCCTTTTCTGCTTATTTAATGGCATTGGGCATTTTGCCAGTTACTATGTATGATGACTCAGACTGAAGACTCGGCCCAAGTTGCTGTCTTTATCTTCTAAAGGGAGCTCATTGGAAAGGGCACTTTTCAGACAGAGCCTTGGCTAAAGGAGTTCAGGTTTTTTTTCTCTTTCTTTTGGAGAAACAAGGAATTTATTGTCCCCCATGAACTCCAGACTTCTGGGATGGGCACCTCTCCTTCCAGTGTTGGTTCAGCTGTTTGGTGATTGTCCCATCCCTAAAGAAGTAAGCTGGTGATTGATGAGGACAGGGGCCCTGCACAGGATTCTACAGTCCTCATGGAGAAACTTACTCTAGAAGGGAGCTTGATTAGATAGCAATTCAGGCACTCACTATGAAGCTGTGTGGCTCTGAAGAAGTCACTTAAGCTCTTTCGGTCTCAGTTTCTTTATCTGTAAAATGGAAGTGATCATAGCCCCTACCTTCCTGGATTGTCTAAAGTGTCAAATGAGATAACTCATGTAAAGTGCTTTGCAAATCTCATAGTGCAATATGAATGTTTAAAAATGTTTATTGTTGTTATTATTTCACTATCATCATTACTGTTTTGAAGATCTTTTGTGAAAGGGGATTTGCTACCTTTCACTTTCATTTAACACTTATTTTTTTTTAGATTGGGACAAAATGAATGTTTGTGATACTGCTTAATGATAACAATTTTGTAGTTTGAATGAATGAATCTTGAAAGCATTTTCTTTATGCAAAGCACTGTGCTAAGTCCCAGTAGAAAAGTAAGACAATTTCTGCTCTCCAGGAGTTCACATTCTAATGGGGAATAGAACACATGGAAGGTTTTAGCCGCAACTCAGATGGAAAGGTCCCTTGTTCCTTCCTACAGTGGCAAAACAGATGTAATTGCCTCTTCTTTAATGTCATTTATAGGAAAACAAATCTTTGGTTCAGATGTTGACTCATTTGGCCAAGGATTTTGGTGGCGAAAACTTTGATTTCTGGATCACCAGTAGCTGTGGTTGTAGTCCCAAAGGAACAGTGGTCAGGGATTGATTCCCTAAATGAGGCCATTTGTCTGGAAGCATTTCTACTTTCTACTCTCTTGACAGGACCCGAGGCTGCCCCGCTCAGGGTCTGAGGGGAGATGGTGGTCAGGGATGTGGTTGTGGTGATATGTCTGTTTTGCCTGACATGCCCTGTTAGTTGGCATTTAATGGAGGTAATGTTTGTTAAAATTTTAAATCAATTAATTCTTCATGGAATTATTGAAATAGGAGTTAACTTCTACTTGGCCAAAGGAAAAATTATTCTTGAGCCTAGGAGAAATTGAGTGAATTTTAAAAGAAAGGATTTGTCTTTCAGACTGTCTTTTATACAGACCATTAAAATAAAAGTTAATCATTTTTTCTTTTAGGACTGGTATGTATCTCTGGTTAAATCTCAGTGTTGCACTAAGTCAGACTCAGCACTGCTAGAAGGTGCAGAGCTGGTAAATAGGATTCCTCCAGATGAACTGGCCCCCTTCATGATGAGTAAGGTAAGTATTCTTTGTACAGTACAAAGAAGGGGTAATCTGCTGCTTCATTTAGTTCCATTCGCATTTGGTTCTAGTTATTTAGTAGATAAAATGCCATACTTGAAATATCTTTTCTAGTAGGCAATTCTTGCATTGTATACATAATATAACTGTTCTGTGTAAGAGTATTTCTTGTGGGAAGATTTATATCTTAAATACATGTAAGGAATTTTACTAATCATATCAACATTAGCCTTCTGATATCATGAATTATATTCAGCCATTCATATAATTAAAGAAAAATAAAGATTTTTCCAGAGCATCACTGATTTTTTTTGAGTATCACCTATAGTGAAAATGAGTGAATCTTTAACATGACAAATTACATAAAAATCCAGATTAGTGCTTGTCTTTAAAAAAAGTCTTTCACTTCTATATGGATGTTTTGTGATGTATTTGGAGAATTCCCAAATATATTATAAAGGTAAAATAATGAAATATTCATTGAGCAAGATCATTGATTTTTTTTTTCTTGTTGAGTTTTTAAAGGAAAATGATATTTAGTGTCTTGGAATTTCATTTTTAAAAATAGTAAGAGATTTTTCTCAGGTGAATGTCATCTTAGAGATATACGTAAATCCCATAAGGACTTGGAAAGTATCTGGTTTTCCAATTTGACTGTTAATCCTCTGTTTCCTGCAGTCACTTCCTACAGTTAATAGATTGTCCTTCCTTAGCTATCTTTTAGGGTTCACCCAAACAAACGGCTCTCAATCTTTAGTCTTGAAATCGCTGGAATATGGATATTTTAAAGAACTACCCCAAGTTATACAGCTCAAAAACAAGTATAGCTTGTATATTGTTAGCAAAGGCAGATACAATATTTCAAGTAATTATGTTATGTATTATAGATGTGAACTAATGATAAGCTTAAGAACAAAAGTTCTCTTGAATCACTTGACTTGGCTATATTGTAATGACTATTCCACATTTTGGTTCCAACTTACACAGCATATAAATAAGAAAGCCTAAAATGAATGAGAAGAATTTTTGAGATATGGAAATTGTTTTGTTCTTATCTGGTTATGCAAAGAAAACATGAAGAACATCCAAAAAAAGGCTTGTGAGTTTTCAGGATCTTCTGGAGAAGAGAACATTGGTTCTTGTGGCCAAGGACTTCTAATTCAGATCCCCTCTCTGACATTAGTGGAGTGACTGTAGTCAAGTCATTTGGTTCCTGGGACTCCATTTCTTCAAGTGTAGAATGATGTGGTTGGCCTAGTTGGTCCCCAGATCCCTTTATCTGATCTATGTAAGTGATCTGTTGCAATGAAATTGAGGAAGAAGCCAATAAAGAGGGAGATGAAGCAATGATTTATGACTCATTTTTATTTGGGGTAGAGAGAATCCTTTATAATTTGCATTTTGATAATTTGTTGCCCAAATATGTCTCAGGCTTGTTTTCTGTCACCCATTCTATTTGCTTTTCCTCTAGATATACTCTCATTCTTTACTTTTGACATTTTGTGATTTTAGGAGTTCAACTTATCCCTCTTAGCTCCTTGTTTAAGTCTTGGCATCCGTGAGATCTCCAGCGGTCAGAGTAGCAGCCTCTTTGAGACAGCCCGGTCAGTGACCCTGGACCGTGTGGCCAGCCTGGTGCAGGAGCTTCCACCCAACCATCATGTTTTTCAGCCTCTTTTACCCATCGAGACTTCAGCCTACTGGAATCAACTAAGCGATTTCTTTGGTAATCATAAAAAAGCCACATTTGTTTAGCCCTTATTTGAAGTGCCTCATTTAGGGTCCTGCGTTTTGTGGGGGGACAGCGATTCAGCTGGAAGTCCAAAACCCTGCTTCAAGCTTGCCTTCCCAATCGTGGAACCCTTAGCCCAATTGTTTATCTTTTCTGAGTTCACATTTTCTTATATGTGAGATGAATGTAAGATGACCCAATCTTTGCACTCATGGGAGGATCAAAATAGATTACATAAAATGTTTTTCTGCATTACAAAGCAGATGCAAATGTTTGGTGAATGTTCTTTGACTCATAGATTTTAACTATTAATTCATCTAGCTTGAGCAGCACTTCTAAATATTTTAATTAAAACTTAATATTTTTGGCACTTGTTTTTTTCAAACTTGTTAACACTGTAATTGCATTTTTGTTAACCTTCTAGATTTCTCTGCCAATTAATTTTTTTTTTTCCAGGAAATGCTGTGATTTACCACTCAATTACTACACTGGCCTGTGCCCTTGCTCAGTACTTAGTACTCTTTTCTAAGTTACCAACTCATCTTCAACTTCCCCCTGAAAAAGAGAGTGATGTTCTGAAATTTGTCGTTGTGGCGCTTGAGGTAAGAGCATAGGAATGGTGAGAGACTTGGAAACCTATTTGCATTTCCTATTTCAAGATGTCATTGGATGAGGAAATAGGAACTGGGCTGGATAATTATATGTAACTTGAAATAGAAAGATACATCATTTTAAAAGACGTAGAAGGTTAGGATTTATTTCATAGAGTTATTTCTCCATTTTGTCAATGTTTTATTAGGGCTTATTTTCAACAGTTGTACTTTTGTGGGGAGAAAAGCCCAAGATAATTTAATAGAGATAAGGATATGTTCTTCATTTCAAAAATGCCCTTTTAAATAGTCACTATGTTAGTTTGAAAAAGAAATGGGCATTTTTCAGCAAGTGGAAGCAGACCATTCAGGAAAACACTATGTAGTGAGTAGAGGTTTGTCTTCTTGTGAAATACGTGTATATTGCCTTCTGTGAAGCATTTAGGGAGATGATGGTTCATATTAGGCAGATATTATATTGACAGTGAAAACACGAGGCAGATGCACAAATGGCAATTGAAGCTTAGAGACCCTGTAAAAGTTTGGTAAGGAAAAATTCTTAAAGTGAGTAGAATTTCTTATTAAGTCTTTTTGCTTTTTAAACAGTTTACATCATAGAAGTGATTAGAGTGTGAAGAATATTGTTCTTCACAGGAAAGGTTACTTCTACTGACTTATAATGGTAGATGAAGGGGACAAATGCCATTTGGGTCCAGACTATAAGTATTTTACTTTTAGGATTCCTGGCCCTGGTCAAGCAACTTACTTTAGAGTTTCCTATTCTCAGACTAAAGTCTGGGCTTTATTTATTTATTTTTATTTAAGCTTTTTATTTTTCAAAATATATGTGTGGACAGTTCTTCAACATTAAGCCTTGCAAAACCTTGTGTTCCAATTTCCCCCCCTTCCCCTGCCTCCAAATGGCAAGTAGTCCAATATATGTTAAATCCAATATATATATATATACACACACACACACACACACACACACACACACACAAACAAACAATTGTTGTGCTGCATAAGAAAAATCAAATCAAACCAGTAAAAAAACAAACAAACAAACGAGAGAAGCAAAATAAAATCTAAGCAAACAACAACAAAAAGATTGAAAATGCTATATTGTTGTCTACACTCAGTTCCTACAGTTCTCTCTCTGGGTGTAGATGGCTTTTTTCATGACTGAACAATTGAAAGTAGTTTGAATCATTTCATTGTTGAAGAGAGCCATGTCCATCAGACTTGATTACCAGATTTGGTAATGCTGTTGCCATGTACAATGATCTCCTGATTTTGCTCATTTCACTTAGCATCAGTTCATGTAAGTCTCTCCAGGCATCTCTGAAATCATCCTGCTGGTCGTTTCTTACAGAACAATCATATTTCATAATATTCATATATTATAATTTATTCAGCCATTCTCCAGTTGATAGGCATCTGTTCAGTTTCCAATTTCTTGCCACTACAAAAAGGGCTGCCACAAACATAAAATCTGGGTTTTAATAAAAGGCAAGATGGAACTTTTAAACTGTCTTTGATTTTCTCTAGTTAACAACAACCTTTCATTTCCCATGTCTGCAACATTTAGTAATATTGTAGTTTAGAGTTTTATATTTATATCTTATAGTTTTATCTTTGTGACTTATCCTGTCTTGAAATGTTCATTGCCATGAAAGTAGGGATGGTCTCTTGTCTCGATTTTATCTCCCTCTTATTTCCTTGCACAGGACAGGGTCCCTTGTACACAATGCTTTCATTATAAATGGTCATTGAATCAACAATTCACACTAATAATACTCATATATGACATGTTTTAAGCTTTACATAGAACAAAATTTAATGGAATTTTAAATTTACATTTTCCTATTTTAGGCCCTATCCTGGCACTTAATACATGAGCAGATGCCATTAAGTATGGATCTACAGGCAGTTCTGGATTGTTGCTGTCTAACTTTGCATCTACCTGGTCTTTGGAATATGTTGTCATCAGTAGAGTATGTCACCCACGTGTGTTCCCTAATTCACTGTGTTCGTTTTATTTTAGAAGCAAGTGAGTAAAACATATATCATTGGCTTTTTTCCTCTAATTTTTTCAGAAAAGATCTGGCATTGTTTAGTATTTTAGCAGTTAGGCTAGAAGTTGTACATTTCCTAGTATTGATTTTAAATTATAGTTGCATTTTTGATCCCTTTCACTTCTTTGCTGTTTGAAGTTCCTAGTCTTAAATGAATATTAGATTAATAAAATCACATTTTAAAAATTACTTTTCCCCTACCTTCATTTATCACTAATGTTTCCATACCATATTTTAATACTAATATATTGTGAAAATAAAACAGCTTTTTCTTTAAATAAAAAAAAATTTTTTTAAAAAGCCCACTGAGAATCATTGGCCTACATTTTTAAGAATTGAATATTATTTAGCAGAACTTAGAGAATGCTTTAAATTTTACTTTCTAAAAGATTGAATTTTATAACAGTTTTATTTTGAACTTTAATTGTATAAATTATTTTAATTTGAGTATTTGTGGTGCATAATTTGGAAATAAAGATTCAGGGATTATTATTCAAAGCTAAAAATTCCAGATCTTAGAAATTGTGAAGGATATAGCCAGAATTTAAAATTCTGATTCCTTGTGAATATGAAGAGTTTAAAGAATTCAGCTTTATGTGATCAACTCAAAGGAGTGCTAGTCTATGATTGGGACTTAATTGCTCATTGAGAAATTGATTTTGTTGCTTAGTCAAGTGATTGTTTTATCTAAGGACAGCAAATCTATACTATTATATTGACAGAACATAGAGCCACTGCTTTGAATTTTCAAGTCTAAGAAAGTATGATAATTTATATAATTGAAAAACATTTTCTTGTCTTTATGTAATTTTAGTTGCAGTTCAACCTGGAGACCAACTTCTTAGTCCAGAAAGAAGGAAGAATACTTCAAGAGGAATCAGTGAAGATGAAGTTGATTCAAATGTGCAGGGTGAGTTTTATAGCAGTTTTTCTTTTCTTATTCAAAAGAATTTTTCCATGTAAGAAGAAATTTTCTATTTTGGATCTTTGTTGATGTGAAGCTTATTGGAAGGGAGGGATCATGCAATCTCACAGTTGGCTGAAGTATCAAACGTCATCTCACCCAACCTACACTAGAATAAAAATTCTTTCTAATACAAAACTATCTTTTCTCAAAGACTTTTAGTAAAGTCATCACCTCTCTCTCTCTCACTCTCTCTTAATCTCCTCTCTAATCCATTGAAAAGGCAAAAAAATACAATACCCATTATACATAAAAAGCCATGCAAAATGTATTTCCATATTAGTCATGGTGGGGAGGGAGTGCAGAGTAGGAGAGGAAAAGAGAGAAATGTATGAAGAATAAAGAAAGGGAGAAAAGTGCTGCATTCTACACCCTAGTCTTTCAGTTCTCCATCTAGAGGTGGGTGACATTTTAACATCATGAGTTCTTTAGATACAATGAATCACTATGATTTGTGTTGCTATGTCAGACTACATAGTCTTAACTATATATTCCTCTTTCTGTTCTGAAGTCTTACTTTTGATTTTTCAGAGGTGAAAGTAACATTTCTGTGCTAGCTGAAGTCTGCAGTGTTTTTTTTCGGAGGGGGAGGGGTTCCTTCTGTTTCTGTTGTGCTTTTCTTTCTGATAAGATTATTTGTATCTGAATCAATAGAAATAGACATCTTTGGAACTTTCCATGTATGTCTTAGATACCTGCCCCAGGATACCTTATTTTTAATTTCATGATAACATATTAATAGCTGCTATTTCTGTACTTTTCAGTGGACATCAAGCACAACTATTCAGCTCATCTTAGAATCCCAGAATATCAGTTCTAATGGACCAAAAGGGCATTCTATTTTAATCCAGTGTATTTTTGAAAAAGGATCCCTTCTACAACATACCTAAAATTGATCATTCAACCTCTGCTTGAAAACATTGAATAAGGGAACCTAACACTTCCTAAAACTGTCTTTTCTGCTTTTGGAAAACTCATTTTCAGCTATCACAGACTTTTATTTAGCTCTCTGACTTCTTTCCATTGCACCTAGTTCTGTTTTCTGGGCCCAAGTAGAACAAGTTTATTGATTTTTTCATATGTCAGCCCTTCAGAAGAACCCAAAACATTTCATATATTGTATTTTCTACAAGTGAAGCTTCAATTATTTTTTTAGTCATTACTCACATGTCATAATTTCACAGCCTTGTATCATCCTACTTGTCTTCTTCTGCATATTTTTTCCTTAACAGCAGCCTTCCTTAACCATAGTGCTCCAGGTTGAGAATAATCATCTAGATGTGGTCTGTACAGGTCAATGTACAATATCATTTTCATCTCTCTGATATATTCTTCTTAATGCTGTAATATCATGCTTGTGATGCATATTGAATATACAGTTTGGTAAGATCCTTTTGGGCTTTATTATCACCTGCCAATCGGATAAATGTGATGGCCTTTAACTAAATTTTTATTTATCTAGGTCATTGATTAAAATATTAAGCAGTACAGGGGTCAAGCACAATTCCCTAGGTCACATCGCTAGAATTTTTTTATCTGAATTGATATTGAATCATTAATTTCCTTTTTTTTTTTAAATAGCTTTTTATTTACAAGTTATATGCATGGGTAATTTCACAGCATTGACAATTGCCAAACCTTTTGTTCCAATTTTTCCCCTCCTTCCCTCCACCCTCTCCCCTAGATGGCAGGATGACCAGTAGATGTTAAATATATTAAAGTATAAATTAAATACACAATAAATATATGTGAACAACTATTATTTTGCTGTACAAAAAGAATCGAACTCTGAAATATCGTACAATTAGCCTTTGAAAGAAATCCAAAATGCAGGTGGGCAAAAATATAGGCATTGGGAATTAAATGTAATGGTTCTTAGTCATCTCCCAGAGTTCTTTCACTGGGTGGAGCTGGTTCAGTTCATTACTGCTCTATTGGAACTGATTTGGTTTATTTCATTAATTTCCTTTTTGAGTCTAGCCATTCAGCTCATTTTGAACTCACCTAATTCAGATAAAGATCACTACATTTATCCAATTGGCAGGTGATTCAAAACCCCAAAAGAATAAATGGAAAGGCTTTTATATGGATTTAAAAAAAACAGCTTCCAAAATAAAAGATGGGAAAAGCTAGTCTCATTTGTGAAAGATTTGGGGATTTTATCAGACTGCATATTCAATATGCATCACAAGCATGATATTAGAGCTTTAAGGAGTGTTGTCAGCATGAGAACATTGAGATAGGAAATATGAAATACTATTAATATAAATGATAAGATGAAGTGGCAGCGTAGGTCAGTAAATTTTAGACTCTCCAGATTTCTTCCACAAACAGAGTAATTTTGTGCCTCAGGATAAACAAAGTGTAATGAAAAATCAAGAACTCTTGGGGAAGAACAGGGATCCTCCTGGTACAATCCAAGAAGATCCAAAGAAAGATCCCATACCTGGATTAATTAGTGTAAAATGCAAACACCTCAGGGCTAGTTCCATAGAAATACTGGAAAGGAGGGAGAAATGCTGCTGGCTGTGGGCATTTGCAGGAGGGAAGAGTTTTTTGTTTAGGGTTCCAGGTCAGAGGGGAGAATTGAAATGAAGCTAGAGGCACCATATCCCCACCTTGAGATTAGAGGTGCTTAACCTAATACTCCTCATTTAAAAAAAAAAAAAAATGAACAGGCAAAGAAGAAAGAAGCCAACCATAGAAACTTACTATGGGATCAGGGAAGATTGGGATTCCTCTTCAAAGGAGGATACTGAAGTAAAAAAAAAGCTACCCCAAAGAGTAATGTTAAATGGCTCCCTCCCCAGAGAGAATTTATAGAAGAAAAGAATTTAAAAATCAAATGAGACACATTGAGTAAAAACTTAAAAAAAAAAAAAAAAAAAAAGTAAAAACCAGCCAAGAAAAACAGGATTATGAAAAAAAAGTTAATCAACTAGAAAAGGAGGTAGAGCCTTAAAAGATGAAAATAACTCTTTAAAAATAGAATTGGGCAAGGGGGAGCCAGTGAAACTATGAGCAATCAAGAAAGAACAAAACAGATTATAAAGAATGAGAAAATAGAAAAACAACAGATCAAGAAGGAAAAAATATAAGAATAATTGAATTAACTGAAATATGACCAAAACCAAAACAAACAAACAAAAAACCTTGACACAGTAATGCCAGAAATCATCCAAGAAAATTGTTCTGGAGTGATAAAACATGAGGGGAAAGTAGAAATAGAAAAAAAAATGCACTGATTACCACCTACGAGATTCTTTGTGAAAAACAAATAGGAATATTATTACCAAATTTCAGAATTCCCAGATCAAAGAGAAAATTTTGCAAGAAATTAAAAAAAAAATAATTCAAATACACTAAATACAAGCTAAAATTAGAATTATACAGGAATTATTAGCAGCCACAATAAAAGACTGCAGGTCCTGAAATCATATCAAAAACATTGGATATGATGTTTTTATAATTTTGCTGGAGATAGCAAAATTATTCATAATATTATTGGATGAAAAAAAATGGACATTCAGCAAATTTGCACATTTTCAAAACTTGGAACCCAACCTGAACTCAATAGAAAATTTTACATCTAAGATTTAATATCAAAGATTAATTTTAAGGAACTTACATGGACAAATCATTTATTTTCTACATGGAAATATATGCCATATCTTTAAGATTGATATTGTTAGTTTGGTCATGTATACTTATTGTGTATCTGATTTATATTTTAATATATTTAACATCTACTGGTCATCCTGCCATCTGGGGAAGGGGGTGGGGGAAAGGAGGGGAAAAATTGGACCAAGAGGTTTGGCAATTGTCAGTGCTGTAAATTTACCCATACATATAACCTGTAAATAAAAGGCTATTAAAATTTTTTTTAAAATTGATATCGTTAATTAGGTAGCTAAAAATTAAGATTGGAGCAGGGCTGAATATGATCTGACTCTAAGCAGCAAAACTGTCTAGGAAAAAGTAAAAATAGTAATTGTTATACACATGAGTTACAGAGGTAGAATAGACCCAGAAGCATTAAAGGGGGGAGGTGAGCTCATAGTTTTGAAAATCTAATGAATATAAGAATGGGTTAAAAAGGCAATACTGCATATATACCATGAAGAGGATAGCACCCTCCAAAATCTATAAAGAAATAAGGGAGAAAGGGTGGGGGGGAAAGTCAAGGGAGGGATTCCTGAATGAAGGATCCGTGCTAAGTAATAGCAGGCAAATTAAGGAGCAGAATTAAGTAAGAAGAATTAGCACATTCACTACAACAAGGATTAAGGGTAGAATTTATCAGGAAAAAAAAATATAGCTAGTCATCATTGATCTTAGACAAAGTCAACCTTAAATATTTAATCAAGAGAGAAATCTACATTATATATCAGCCATACTAATACTGTTTTAAATTTATGTTTACATATGGGTGTATGCATGTGAATATATATGTGTGAGTATATGTAGATATGTATGCATGTAGCTCCACGTATGAATCTGTATAGTTATATACGCGCACGCGTGTGTGTGTGTGTGTGTGTGTGTGTGTGTAAATATATCTTTGCTTAACTATAGCCTGCTTGGGAGATATGGGGGGATTAAAGGGGAAAAAAAGGAATAAAAGTAAAAAAAAGTGCACAGCAGAGAATAAAAGTACAACTTTCAAGGAAGTAAAGAAAAGATGGATACTTATGAATATAATTTCTTCTATCTACTATATATCCTTTCTTGAAATGGAAACTTATTATTACAGATTTTGAATCTTCCCTGCTCTTCTTCTGGGTACATGACAATATTTTGTTCTGTTTTATTTTTATTTTCTTTTTCTATTTTTCTTTATTTTTTTCTTATTTTTTTATCTTATCTAAAATAAGTAGAATTTTTTTTAAAAAAAGAAAAAAAATAAGAAAGTTAGTTTTATATGACCTATTCTTGATGAAGATGGGCTTGCCCTTAGTGATTTCTTCTTATTTTCTTAGATATTCACTAACCTAATTATTGTAAGGAGAACAGTATATGTATGGATTTCAATAATGTTAAGAAAAATAATACAAAATAGAAGTTGAACTCTTGAATAATTATACAAATCACTTTTGGTTCAAAAGAACTATTAATGAAACATGTTCATTTTCTGCAGATGCAGAGTCCCTCATTTATCATTCTCTTTTCTTTATGAAAATCCAGATAACATTTACCCTTTTATCATCCTCTGGTAGTTTCCCTTTACTCAAGGTCCTTCCAATGTTATGGACAAACTTTGCCCTTATAGGTCTAAATCTTTCAGGCTATGAGTGTGTAGCTCATTCTCAACCTGATAAATGGGGCTTATCCAGTAGAGGAGAAGGTCATCTTAGTACCCTCTTGCTTCTCTTGCCTGGTTGTTCCTTGTTAAGTGTTTTGGTTCATTCCCATTCTCCTTAGCAGTGAGAGATGTCAAGAGAATTCGGGCAGCTTTGCCTGTTCTTTTTTTCTTGTTTCAGTCTCCTGCTCACAGTGGTTATGGCCATTCTTTTCTCTGTAGTTTTTTAAAAACTTCATGGGTTTTTAAAACTTTCATTTTGTTGGGTGATAGTCTCCTTATGAATCCATCAGAAGCCTGGATAATTGGAATTTTTAACTGCTTACTATATCATGCCTCTTAGTCAGTCTTGTGATTTGTTTCCAAAACTCCTAATTTATTTCCTCTTTTTGTCGTATTCTGGATTATTCTGTAATGATCGTTTATTTTGTTCCTGCTCCTGTAGATCTCCCATGGAGTGTATGATGTTCTTCTATCCTCTTCTCCTCCGTATCTGTGGAAGGAGCCTCATGTGTATTATTTCATGCCAAGGGCTCTGCAGGTTCTATGTCACACTTGTCTGGCTTCCTCATGTCATGATTTCCTTTTTCCTCTTTATTCTTACTTGTTGGAATCTTTACAAACTGTTAAGCCATTGGAGTTGATAGAGATAATAATTATCTAATTTGTCATGATTCAATGATTGATTTGATCTTAGAGATATTTTGGGCCAGAACTTGAAACAAGGTATTAAGTACAACTGATGGAAACAGTGCTTGTGTTCACACGTTTAGAGAGCTCATAAGTATCTAAGTACTCAATGGAGTTCACACGTTTGGGATAATTCAGGGTTTAGAAAAAGATATCTGAATTCACACCTCCCTTAGGGCCAGAGAGCATGTTGGGAGATATCCCACAATCCCACTCTCGGAGAAGTAGCATAAATACAGCTCCAGTAAGCCACTTGAGAGAGTTTTTCTTGGGGGCATTGACTGGGATCGGAGAGGAGCACTCTGGGAGGAGGCCCACAAGCCCTATCTTCAAGCCAAGAGATCTTGCAGCTTTGTCCTTGGCTTCTGCCTCTGCTTTCTTCAGCCTCCAGCCAGCACCAAGGTAGAAGATGCAATGAATCTCTTGCCTCGAAGACAGGGCTTACAGGCTTTCCTGCAGAGTGCCCCTCCCCAACTCATGGGAATAAGTAAAAACTCTCTCAAGAAAACTCTCTCAAGTAACTAACTCAAGCTCTAAGAGCTTCCTGTATATATATCATCTCCCAAAGGTTAACTCCACCTTCTGGAGAGAGAGAGATTCTGGGCTTACTCTGTTTTGTTTTTGCCCTGAAGCTCCCTCATTTTTTAAAGGAACTATACTTTATTCTTCCCACTAACTGGGACAGTAAAAAGCAGTTTCTTAGTTTACTTTTTCTTTTAGAAGAGAGAACACTTTGCTCTCTGACCTTACATATCAGTTAGTTTACTGTGTCAGCAAAACAAGCATGATATACCAGTGCTTTGTTGGCATCTTAAGCCAGATGTCACATGTGCATCTCAAATTCAACTCTTTCTCTTCTCAACTTTCCTATTAAAATTGGGGTCCCTGGCATTCTGCCAGTCATACAGACTCATAACTCCACATACTCAGTCTGTTGAGAAGTCTTTTCCTTTCTACCTTCACCCCACCTTTTGTAATTGTCTTATTCTCTCCAATCACAGCTGCCCCTGCCCCAGCACAAAGCTCTTCTTACTTCACCCTGGTCTTTTGCATTCCCTTATGCTCAAGGCCTCTGCCTTGGATCTATTCCCATTCTCATCTCCTCAAAGTGCATTTTCCAAGAGCAGGGGATCATGTCTCACAAACCTCCTCCCAACCAGATCTCCCCTCTCCACCTGCCTCCCAGCTCTCCTTCAAATTCAGCTTACACCTTCTCCAAGAAGTCTTTACCAGACACAAAGCCCTCAACCCCTGTCCTCCTTCTTCCTCCTGATGGTCCCTTCCATATGTATTATATAAATCTTTTTTACATATATTTTTTATTTTAAGCTTAAATAGAAAAAAAATTGCCATGTACATGCCAGACATAAGAGAGGATTTAATATATTTAATATAAAACAATGACTTCATTTTCATAGCTGTCCAACTTTTCTTTGCTTCCTTTTTGGTTTTTTGTTTGTTTGTTTTCTGCTTTAAAATTTTTTTCACTCTCCCTTCCTCCCTGCCCCCAAAAGGCTAAAATTAAGTGTGGATATATATACATTTACATAGATATCTATAAACTTACATATATATACACACATATACTGATACACATATATGTACTATACTTTGCTTATTTCTACCAGTCATCTGTTTCTCTGAAGATGGACAACTTCTATCAAACTGTGCATACCCTTTGACCCAGCAGTGTTTCTACTGGGCTTATATCCCAAGGAAATACTAAAGAAGGGAAAGGGACCTGTATGTGCCAAAATGTTTGTGGCAGCCCTGTTTGTTGTGGCTAGAAACTGGAAAATGAATGGATGCCCATCAATTGGGGAATGTTTGGGTGAATTGTGGTATATGAATGTTATGGAATATTGTTGTTCTGTAAGAAATGACCAGCAGGATGAATACAAAGAGGCTTGGAAAGACTTACACGAACTGATGCTAAGTGAAATGAGCAGAACCAGGAGATCATTATATATGTCAACAACGATACTGTATGAGGATATATTCTGATGGAAGTGGATTTCTTTGACAAAGAGACCTAATTCAGCTTCAATTGATCAATGATGGACAGAAGCAGCTACACCCAAAGAAAAAATACTGGGAAATGAATGTAAACTGTTTGCATTTTTGTTTTTCTTCCCGGGTTATTTTTACCTTCTGAATCCAATTCTCCCTGTGCAACAAGAAAACTGTTTGGATCTGCACACATACATTGTATCTAGGATATAGTACGACATATTCAACATATATAGGTCTGCTTGCCATCTAGGGGAGGGGGTGGAGGGTTGGGAGGGAAAAACCGGAACAGAAGTGAGTGCAAGGGATAATGGTCTAAAAAAATTACCCTGGCATGGGTTCTGTCAATAAAAAGTTATTTAAAAAAAAAAAAAAAAAGATGGACAACTTCCTTTATAAGTCTTATGTCTTTCCAGGTTTTTCTAATTTGACCAGCTCATCATTTACTACAATCATAACATTATTCCAACTTAATCACATCCCATCTGAAAGATTGTCTATAAAAGGTTTCTGTTCCTCCAATTTTTTGCATTCCTTCTATTTTTGATTACATAGGTTTTATTTATCCAGGAAAATTTTATTTTATTTTTTAAATAGCTTTTTATTTACAAGATATATGCATGGGTAATTTTTCAGCATTGACATTTGCAAAAACCTTTTGTTCCAACTTTCCCCCTCTTTCCCCTCACCTCCCCAGATGGTAGGTAGACCAATACATGTTAAATATGTTAAAGTATGTTTTTTCACAAGAAGAAATGAACTTTGAAATAATGTATAATTGACCTGTGAAGGAAATCAAAAATGCAGGTGGACAAAAACAGAGAGATTGGGAATTCTATGTAGTGGTTCACACTCGTTTCCCAGAATTCTTTCACTGGGTGTAGCTGGTTTTATTCGTTACCGTTCTATTGGAACTGATTTGGTTCATCTCAGTGTTGAAGAGAGCCATGTCCATCAGAATTCGTCATCATATAGTATTGTTGTTGAAGTATGTAATGATCTCCTGGTCCTCCTCATTTCACTCAACATCAGTTCGTGTAAGTCTCTCCAGGTCTTTCTGATATCATTCTGCTGGTCATTTCTTACAGAACAATAATACTCCATAACATTCATATACCACAGTTTTTTCAGCCATTCTCCAATTGATGGGCATCCCACTCAGTTTCCAGTTTCTGGTCGCTACAAAGAGGGCTGCTACAAATATTCTTGCACATACAGGTCCCTTTCCCTTCTTTAAGATCTCTTTGGGAAATAAGCCCAGTAATAGCACTGCTGGATCAAAAGGTATGCACAGTTTGATGAACTTTTTGAGCATAGTTCCAAATTGCTCTCTAGAATGGCTGGATATATTCACAGTTCCACCAACAATGTATCAGTGTCCCAGTTTTCCCACATTGCCTCCAAGAATCGTCATTATCTTTCCCTGTCTTTCTAGTCAATCTGACAGATATGTAGTGGTCTCTCAGAGTTGTCTTAATTTGCATTTCTCTAATAATGACTTGGAGCATCTTTTCATATGGTTAGAAATGGTTTCATTTTCTTCATTTGGGAATTATCTGTTCATATTCTTTGACCACTTATCAATTAGAGAATGGCTTGATTTCTTATAGAGTCAATTCTCTATATATTTTATCCAAGAAAAAAAAAATTTTTTTAAGATTTTTTTTTTTTTAAATTTAATAGCCTTTTATTTACAGGTTATATGTATGGGTAACTTTACAACATTAACAATTGCCAAACCTCTTGTTACAATTTTTCACCTCTTACTCCCCACCCCCTCCCCCAGATGGCAGGATGACCAGTAGATGTTAAATATATTAAAATATAAATTAGATACACAATAAGTATACATGACCAAACTGTTATTTTGCTGTACAAAAAGAATCAGACTCTGAAACATTGTACAATTAGCTTGTGAAGGAAATCAAAAATGCAGGTGTGCATAAATATAGGGATTGGGAATTCAATGTAATGGTTTTTAGTCATCTCCCAGTGTTCTTTCGCTGGGCGTAGCTGGTTCAGTTCATTACTGCTCCACTGGAAATGATTTGGTTGATCTTGTTGCTGAGGATGGCCGGGTCCATCAGAACTGGTCATCATATAGTATTGTTGTTGAAGTATATAATGATCTCCTGGTCCTGCTCGTTTCACTCAGCATCAGTTCGTGTAAGTCTACCTCCAGGCCTTTCTGAAATCATCCTGTTGGTCATTTCTTACAGAACAATAATATTCCATAATATTCATATACCACAATTTATTCAGCCATTCTCCAACTGATGGGCATCCACTCAGTTTCCAGTTTCTAGCCACTCATTTTTTAATCTCTCCCTATACAGTTTTATTATTTTAGAATCACTTCATCCTACTCGGTTCAGCCCAAATCTTTTTCTCCAACCACCCAAATAATGACAATTGTAAATACTGCTAATATTTTCGCATATATGAAATAAACAATTTGACTTTGCCCCTTATAATTGGTCTTTCATGTTTACTTTGTATTTCTCTTGGGTGTTATATGTCACATTTTTCCTTAAATTAAGTTTTTGTCACAAAGACTCAAAAGTCTTTGAGTTGATTAAATGTCCATTTTTTTTTTAACCATTCATAACCAGATTATACTTAACTTTGCTGGGTAAGTTACCCTTAGTCATAATCTCAACTCTTGCTCTGTGGAATATAAAACTCTAAACACCTAGAGTTCTTTGACATAGTAGCTGCTAGGTTTTGGGTAATCCTTATTGTAGCCCCATGACATTTAAATTGTTGCTTCTTGTTTCTTCCAATATCTTCTCCTTAACCTGTGAGCTTTGAAATTTCTCTTTTGCTTAAATTTTGTTTGTACCTTGTTGTTTGCATGTTTCCTTCTGTTTTAGAATTTGAGCCTCTTGAAACAGAAACACAGTCTCTTTTTGCTTTTTTCTGAATCTCTCCTCATTGCTTAAAGCATAATGTCTTGTACATGGTAAATGCATAATAAATTTCAGTTCACCTAATTAGATAAATATTTATGGATATCCAAAGTATCCATCATATTTTTTCTTACAGCATAATAATATTCTATTACTGCCATTTATTATAATTTGCTTCCTCCTTAATTGATGGGCACTTTGTTTTCAGTTCTTTGCCAACAGAAAAACTTGCTGTTCTAAATCTTTGTTACCAAATGTTATTTTACTGTATTGTTGCTTTTACTTAGCTTGTTTCCTAGTGTGGGATGTGAAATTCTTAAGTCTGATAAGACTAGTTGATAGTCTTAATAGAATATGAATTATTTCTTCTTTCTTCTCTATGCATGAATTTGTCTGTGAATAAAACTATTTTGTACCAACTGTACTTGTTTCTTTCTTTAAGTTCCCAAGTATATTACCACTGCTTGTGAAATGATCGCGGAAATGGTGGCAGCATTACAGACTGTGTTGGCTTTGGGTCACAAGAGGAATAGTGGAATTCCAGCTTTCCTTACTCCTGTACTGAAAAACATTATCATCAGCCTTGCTAGGCTGCCACTGGTCAATAGCTATACTAGAGTGCCTCCCTTGGTGAGTAAAGTCTGTTTTCTACTTCCATGGGAGTACAATATAATATATTTTGAAGTTTTGTGGCAGTTTCCTCAATTGAATAGTAAGAGCACTGAACCTCCTGGGTTTGTTGTGAGGATTAAATGAGATAATGTCGGTAAAACATTTAGCACAATGCCCAGCAAACCACAGGCCTTTAATCTTAACAAATGCTTGTTTATTTCCCTCATCCCAGGACTCCTTTACTTCATTGGGTTGTTTTGTAGTTAATGTTTTAGAAGCTGCAAATCAAAATGCAAATATAATTTGTTTTTAAAGCCCATTTTAGGTGCCATCTCCTCCCTTATATATTCTGATTTTCCCAGCTGTAGATACATTCTCCATTGAATTAAATTTTTTATATCATTCAGTTTATTTGGAACTCACATATGTACTCGTTACTTGTATTATATTTAATCTTATTCTTATTGGAATGTCATCATCTTTAGGGAAAGGAATGTGTTTCATTTGAATTTTTTTATCCCCTTTGACTAATCCAGGTATATAGTCACATTTTAAGTGACTAATAAACATGTGTTAAAGTTATTTGAATTATTAATGTTGCTAAATTTCATGGTGTAGTGACATAAATGCTTTATAAATTTAGGGCAGGTATGTCAATAGAACTGAACCTAGTAGATTAGATAGTGTTAACCTAGCTTGATATAATTTATTCATCAAGAACCACAAGTAGGTTTTATCAAGACTTGATTATCATTATTGAAATCTCAAACCCTCTGAGTTCTTCTGTTCTCTCTGTGAAAAGCAGCAACAGCTTTATAAGATAATTTTATTTCATGTATTCCAACAGGTATGGAAATTAGGATGGTCACCTAAACCCGGAGGAGATTTTGGCACAACACTTCCTGAAATACCTGTAGAATTTCTTCAAGAAAAGGAGATCTTTAAAGAGTTCATCTATCGTATTAATACCTTAGGTATATATCTTGGTAAAACATTTTGATTAAAATGAGGAGATAATTTTGATTTTCAAGAGTATGAGCAGAAATGAGACACATTGATTAATATTTTGTAACATAATTTTTCTTTTTACAGTTTTCCATAGGTAAGAACTTAATTTAGCAAGTATTTATTGGTCTTCTACTATGAATGGATTATTATATTAAGTGCTCAAAAAGATAATTCCTAGTTTCTTATAATATTCCCTTTTGGATATGAAACCTGAACATTCCTTCACTAAGGGTTAGTTAATTTAGCTTGTATTAAATTCTGCTTTTAACATTTTTAGGTTGGACAAGTCGTACGCAATTTGAAGAAACCTGGGCTACTCTCCTTGGTGTCCTTGTAACTCAGCCTATTGTGATGGATCAGGAAGAAAGTCAACAGGAAGTAAGGCTACCGAGAAGCTGTCTCCATTACATAAATATGATTCTTGACTTGAGTTTGTTTTTAAGTTAAAGTTTGATAGATATTCAAAATTATAAATGTTTTAATAAATATTGGCAGAAAGCATAAAGCTGTGTTTTTGATGATATTACTCAGTTTCTAAAATGAGCAGATAATTTCTCCGTTTTTATTCTAAATATGCAGATTGGGGGAATATGGCCAATCCCATTCATTCTTCATGTAATACCACTGAAATTAAAGATTTTTAAATGTTAAAGAAATCATAGAGATGTTAATATTGTTCTGCAAGTTCACATCTCTCTGAGTTTTGCATATTGTTCAAAATGAAAATTGTATAGAAGTTATTATGATAATGAAGATCAGTTAGAAAAAGGTTATGAAAATACTTCTGTGGTTTACTTTTCACAAGTAATTTTTGAGGTTATTAAACACAATTCATTAAACTTTCTAACTGGATCTATGATATTTAACATGTTTAAGCATCTGTTATGTGCAATGCATTGTATTTTATGTTTTTAGAAGACATAATAGATGTTCATGTTAACTGGTCTCTACCTTCATGGAGCCTATAGTCTAGTATGGGGATGTAACATATATACAGAGAATCTTAAATGTACTACTAGTAAGAATGCATGAAGTGTATAAGAAATGTACAAATGGTACTTTTAGAGTTTGAGGAAGGAAAGATCGACTTTTGATTGGGGGATAAGGAAATGATCCATATAGAAAATGGTCTTTGAGAGAGATCTTTACTGATAGATTTGAATGATTAGAGAGGATTTTAGTTAAGTTATAGTTAGGGGATATGGAGGCATGCAGAGCAGCTTTAACAAAGGCCAACAAGTAGTAAATATCAGAAAGTCAGTGCATTGAAGTATTGATTATGTAGAAGAAAATAGTATGAAAAAGTCAGAAAAGGATGGATGTTACCCTATTGTGAAGGGCCCTAAATGTCAAGCTAAGGAGTCATGATTATTTGATAGGCAGTTAGGAATTAATGAAAGGTTTTGAGCAGAGGAATAATGTTACCAGAAATTATAGTACACTGACTTACTTTCTAACACTGTAGTCAGGCAAAGCAAAAAGGTATTAAAATGGGGAAACTTAAGTATGATTAAAGATGAAAAAATAAAGTATTGCAGAGAATAGACATATCCAAGCCTATTCTGGCATCTCTGATTTTAGCTATGTAGATTAATAATTAAACATAGAGAAATCCATTAAAAGCATGTTTAGTAATGAGGGAATAGTACCTGTAAAGGTACTATTTTACATTTTGTCATACTTGAGCAATCCTTGCTCTGAAAAATAGAGATAGTTATTAAATGGGGTTGTATATAAGTGGAAGCTTAATTGTGATACCCTGGTCTTACTTGGACAAAATAAAAATAAATCGTATGCTTTCACAGTGAGATTATACTTTTCTTCTAAGTAGAGTTCAAAGACCACTAGGGGACTCTGAGACTCTTTTAAAGAGCTTTATAAAGTAAGAATTCTTCATAATAATCCTAAGACATTTTAATTTCTAATAGGATAAGTATCAATAGGTATCACCCACACAAAATAAGCTCTTTGAAAAGCCCCCAGACATGTGAAGGAGTCCTGGACAACCAGTGTTCTGAGTCACATCATTGTAGTCAGATCCCAGAATCGCTTGATGTTCTTGTTTTCAGAGCAAGCATGTCTTAGTCTCTCCTTTGTCTTCATTTATAACACAGACTCCTTCTTTTACAGGAAGATACTGAGAGGACCCAGATCAATGTTCTTGCAGTTCAAGCTATCACATCCTTGGTGCTGAGTGCAATGACCCTTCCTGTCGCAGGCAATCCAGCTGTGAGCTGCTTGGAGCAACAGCCCCGGAACAAAGCCCTTAAAGCCCTGGATACAAGGTACTTGAGAGTCCCTGGAACAGGGGAGAGGTGAGGCCACGCAGACTAGTAGAAATATTGCTGTGCTTAGCAGGTCCTAGGACTGGGAACTGGAATACAGGAGGAATTAGAAGGATCACCTGGGCCAGCCTTCTCATCTACCTGCAGGGTCTTCTAAAGGGTTTACCTGAGGTGACACAGGTGATAGAGAACAGAGCTGGAATTTGCATGCTGGCCCTCCTCATTGTTCTTTTATCTCACAGCCTCCTGTATTTATGGTCCTATGATTAAGGGCAGATCTGAACCTCAGCTTCCTTATCTTTAATTCAAATGATATGCACTTTACAGGGTTACTGTGGGAAAGGTATTTCTAAACCTTAAAAAAAAAACATAGAGATGGGAATTTTTACAGTTTATATTTAAAGTCTGGGTGGGGGTTTTTTTTAATTTTTTAAAAAATTGTAAACTTAATAATTGTCCACAAAAACAAGTAATTGGCAATGCATGGGGGCAAAACCTTCCCCCAACTTTCAACATATACTTTGTATCTCCAGTACCAAACATGGTAAAAAGAATGAAAAATAACATTATCCCCATCATAAGGAAACATATTCATAAGTGAGAGAAGACATATAGTGGTTTTCTTTTTTAGTTCTCCCACCATTTGTTGGTTTTCCTTCTTTCTCTTTTTTTCTTCTCTTATTAAAAATAGTTGTCAGTATTATACAATTCTGCTGCATGCATACTGATTTTGATGATTTCTCTTTGTATTATCTAATATAAGTTTCCTTATTTTCTTTACTTATACTGACCATGATATTCTATTACACTTATTTGCCATAATATTTCAGCCTTTTTTACCATAATTATTCAGCATTTCTACAGTTGTTGGAGAATAAAGTTTTTCCCCAGGATATTTGCTCTAATGAATAATGTATCTATAAATATTTTCATATGGCTAGCTCCATGTTTCCTTTTTATGATTTTTTGCTTTTAAATTCCAGGATTCATTTATTTGTTTGTTTGTTTTTATCACATTAACATGAAATTTCAAGGAAATAGATTACTTTTGGCTCTGAGGGTGAGGGATAAAGTTGGTAGGGATAGGTGAAAGTTCAAAGAAACTTTGCATATTTAATGTTTTCATTTGTATTCAGGGGAAGTAAAATAATGGCTAATCTTTATGCTAAAAAATTATTTTAGGTTTGGGAGGAAACTGAGTGTTATTAGGGGAATTGTTGAACAAGAAATTCAAGCAATGGTTTCAAAGAGAGACAACATTCCCACACATCACTTGTACCAGGCTTGGGATCCTGTCCCATCTCTATCTCCAGCTATGTCAGGTATGTGTATAATAAATTTATTTCTGTGTGTGACCACTGTAATGTCTTACTAGCTATATTTATTAAGGTTTTGCAAGTGTTAAACCTAAAGCATTTTCCTCTGTGACTGAAAAACATTAGCTTCAAGACTCTTCTGCATAGAAATTCTAAGAGTGGCCCATCAGAAATAATAAATAACTTCACTACCATTAATTCAGAAATATTGTTTAATCACACATAAGCCAAGATTTCCTTTATGCTTGAAATCTGGCTCTGCAAAGATTATTTTGTAAATAGTGAATATACATACACTCCTACCCCCCTACTCTACCCTTGCCTCCATGGTGTTCCAAAAACCTCAGTATCATACTTAAAACTTTGGGATACCATATGTGCATATTTATATACAGACACATATGCATATGTATGCATATATATACATATGTGTAGAGAGAGAGAGATCTATATACACACACACTTCGATACACACAGACACACACAAATACAGAATATATATACTTTGGGTATATATATATGCACATATCTACACATACACATGTATTCCTAATACACACACATGCATGTACACTTTTTATGATTGTAATGGGACAAATCCCAGAGACGTGCTATCCCTATTCACAGCATCTCATGATCAAAAACTTACTAATTACTGAATAATATCTTCACTTTGCCTATCATGTGACTAAGATTAAGTAGTTCCCTGACCATTTACCTTTGAATATAGAATGTGTGTTTAAAATTTGTAAATTTAGAATAACTCAAATTTGTAAATTTGGAATAACTCAAAATAATAATAAAGGAATAAATACGTTTTTATAATGTTTCAAGGTTTATAAAGTGCTATGTTTATAGCATTCCTGTAACAGATGTTATCAACTATGATTGCTCAAATTTTACAATTGCAGAAGGAAATAAATCAAGGTGGGTAGTAGACAGGGGATAACCTTAGGTTGATATAGGCTGACTCAATGTTGCAAGAAGAAATCAGAACCTAAAGGACTGATGATAGAGCAACCAAACTGCTTTTAAACCAGTTAGAGTCAGACATAGATGAGAGAAAAGGGAAAGGCTAAATTATATTGACCAAAATAAATGAGAATGATTTTCTATTCTTCTTGTCAGCTTTGGGAAGCAGTGCCCTTTGTACATCTAAGAAATGAGTAGGCAATAAATCGTTATTGCTTTTCTTCATTCTTCTCTATGCTCTGATTCTATTTCTCTTGTAACCTGATGGTTATCAAAGATTTCAAAGGAATCTGATTCATCATATATATTACATACTCTCCCAGAGAAGAGAGGAACTGTATAATCACATAATATATATATTCAGTGTTTTAAGTGTCTATAATTGATACATATGGATGATTATATTGAAATGTTATTTCAGATTGAATTTGTTCTGTTATGCAGAAAAGCTAGAAGGAGATAATGAATTTTTTTTTTAGGTACCCTTATCAGCCATGAAAAACTTCTGCTGCAGATCAACACTGAACGAGAAATGGGGAACATGAGTTATAATCTAGGACAGGTTAGTTGACATCTATACCATAAATTCAATATTTTTTTTTCTCTTTTGTCTCTCCTTTGTCTTTCTCTTTTTCTCTTTTCTCTCTCCAACTAATAATGACAATAAAAGCAACAATATTAATAGGTTACATTATAAAATCACTTTAAGTTTGTAAAATTCTATATTATATAATTTCATTTGCTCCTTACAATAACCCTTAGAGGTAGGTACTGTTATATTTATCCTCATTTTGCAGTTGAGAAAACTGCCCAGGATCACACAGCTGCTGGGTCTGGGATTTAAACTTAGGTCTTCCAGACTTCACCTTCAGCATGCTATGTACTGTCTACCTCATTGTCTATGACTTTGTTGTCTGTAATCAAACTTTAATTTCATTAACAGTAACATTAAATTATTAACATTAACATGAAAAATGAATCAGATAAGCATATCTTTTAATATGGAAGATACATTTCTTTACCACCTAGAAGTTATGCCAGATTTATTAGGTTAAACACAAGTGTTTATTTCCTTTCTTAAAAAACTGAATTTTCACTCAGAAAAATTTGTCTATGAGTAAACCTGTTCTGTTTTTTCAAGTATTTTTCATAAAACACCAGAATTGCAAGGGGCTTCATTTAGCCTGCACCTCTGTCTAATATAGGAATTCCCTCCATAGTGCCCCTGAAGAGCATTATCTCACCACTGTGTGAACAGAATCCATTCTATTTTTAGACAACTTAAATTTTTACAGAGTTCTTCTTTACATTGTGCTAAAAGTTCCTTCCTATAAATTATACTTTGTGGTCCTAGTTCTTTGTTTAGGCCTGTACAGACTGCCTAATGCCCCAAGAGAGCTGTCAGTATTCCCTCTCCCTCCTAAACTCCACCGGCGACTTCTACTTTGGAATGAATGCTTACTCTCTGTCCTTCCTTTGTTGATTGTTGTTAAATAATTACAACCTGCCTTCTGGGGTCCACCCCACCCCTCCCTACCATTCTCCTGATGACAGATGAGTTCAGTGTGTTCTCCACTACCTTTGTAAATGGGGCCACGTAGAAGTGTCCACAGTGATTCTGATTAGCATTTTTGGCTGCCATGTCACAGCTTCAAGTCCTACTGGGAAAAAGAAAATAATATAATGGTGGTTAGGAGGAGAATGAGATGAGGAAGAAGAAGGTCTGAGGACAGCAACAAGTATGGGATGGGAATGGAATCTGCTATGTCCTGTGTACATCAGAGGCCTTAGTAAATATTGGAATTTTAAAAATTAATGATTTTTGAATCAGTTGCACTTTTGTGTTTATTAATTTTCTAAGCAGGTAACTTTTAGCAGTTAAAAATGTGTTTGCCTTTTCAAATAGCAATAAAAAACAGTACATACATTTATTTCATGTGTGTATTTACATGCATATTAATGAGCAAAATTGGATTGCAAACAATTATACAAATATAACAAGCATCATCAAATAACATAACTGGCGCTAGTGTCATAAACATATTGATGGAACTGGTAAGGACAAATCATAGAATAGGACTGCAGCCCATAGTACTTTTCTTTTTAGCCAAATCAAAACTCATAATGGCACCATAGATAAGTAGATCGTGTCTTGAGGTATTCGAGAATGGAAGAGCCTGGTATGCTTTGCTGCAAGGGCTCATAAAGAGTTGGATATGACAATGACTAAACAACAAAAATAAAACAAAAAGTTGCTATTTGTAAATATATAAAAAAAGAAAATTGACTCAAAAGAATTCTATAAACTTTTGCTGCTATTGTTATCCTGAATGGAACTTTCTTTTTTTCCCCCCCCTAGAATTTGTTATTGCTGTAGAAGTGCTATTTGTTTTTTTTGATTTATTTTGTATACTACTACTTTATTGAAGTTATCTTTGTTGTCTCAATTTCTTTCTTTGTGGATTCACTAAGATTTCCTAAGTAAACTTTTGGGCTGTCAAAAAAATACTTAAAATAACATAGAAGATAGAACATTTTTACTTTTTTTTTTTTTTTTTTTTTTTTTTAGAACCACTTGCTTTGAATTTAAGTGAATTAGGCAGGAAAGTTAACAGTGCATTCATTTTGACCAGTGTCAACTTTTTTGTAAACAAAAGTTAAAGAAAATAAAGCTGGCTATAATGGGAAGTTGCCTTTTCTACCTTTGCTAACACTGTACTGTGCCTTGATTCATTGGGCATGTGTTTGACAAACTGCTGTTACAAACAAATTGTCCCCTAAAGCTTGAATGAGCCTGGTGTTTTTCATCATCCTTCAGCAATAAGAATTACGTGTTTCCCTATCTATCCCAGTCATTTTGAGCTCTGTAATTTTTCTTTAGAATCCAAGGTGGCCAAAGAGGATGTTTTGGAAAACAACACAATAACATCATCAAATAACAGGCACTTTTAAAACCCTTTATATTCTAGAGGCACCAAGAGTCAGCACATTCTTCCCCTTAATGAAAGAAGTCAATATTTCGTTAAAATGACTATAAACCAGTGCTAGTCCCCTTGTGCCCTCTAACATGCTCTGTGATTTTAGGCAAGTCATCTCTCCTGACTGGAGTTCCGCTTCCTCACCTGTAAAGTGAGGCCCGTTCCCCTCTGAAGGGTGTGGGGGTCTACAGACCCCGAACATTGCACATACTGGTAGAGGAAGTGGTTTTGTCCATTAGTTTTGTTTTATCTGCTTTTTTTCTTTGTTAAAACAAAGGATAGGTTCTACTGGATATAGTAGTGGGATGAGCTGATTGTGTTGTAAAATACAGAAGATGTAGTCAATACAACTTTTAAAAATGTTAAAACAAGGAGTTGGTTAATTAATTTTTAAATCCCTTCAAGTTCCAAATTTAAACTCAAATATTTTCCTCATAACCAGTGAAGAAATCTTTGCATTTGGAACCAGAATGCTCATTTTATATATGGGTTGTATTTTGGGGTGAGAGTCTACTTGAAATAAAATTATCAGAGCTTACTATGTAATTCCTCTTACTAGAGATTTTTGGTATGGTTATTGATGGATCATTGGTTTAAGAAATAATAGAATCTTAGAATTAAAAGCTGGAAGGGGCTTTAGACATCATGTTATTTTCTGAATAAGGGTACATTAACAAGTGGTGTCATCTTGAAAATTAAATTGTTACGGTTGTGTATTTTTTACTTTTTTTTTTTTTTTTAATTTAATAGCCTTTTATTTACAGGATATATGCATGGGTAACTTTACAGCATTAACAATTGCCAAACCTCTTGTTCCATTTTTTCACCTCTTACCCCCCACCCCTTCCCCCAGATGGCAGGATGACCAGTAGATGTTAAGTACATTAAAATATAAATTAGATACACAATAAGTATACATGACCAAACCGTTATTTTGCTGTACAAAAAGAATCAGACTCTGAAATATTGTACAATTAGCTTGTGAAGGAAATCAAAAATGCATGTGGGCATAAATAGAGGGATTGGGAATTCAATGTAATGGTTCTTATTCATCTCCCAGAGTTCTTTTGCTGGGCATAACTGGTTCAGTTCATTACTGCTCCATTGGAAATGATTTGGTTGATCTCGTTGCTGAGGATGGCCAGGTCCATCAGAACTGGTCATCATATAGTACTGTTGTTGAAGTATATAGTGATCTCCTGGTCCTGCTCATTTCACTCAGCATCAGTTTGTGTAAGTCCCTCCAGGCCTTTCTGAAATCATCCTGTTGGTCATTTCTTAGAACAGTAATATTCCATAATATTCATATACCACAATTTATTCAGCCATTCTCCAACTGATGGACATCCATTCAGTTTCCAGTTTTTAGCCACTACAAAAAGGGCTGCCACAAACATTCGTGCACATATAGGTCCCTTTCCCTTCTTTATAATCTCTTTGGGAAATAAGCCCAGTAGTAGGTTGTGTATTTTTTAAATTTAGAACTATTTCCTTTCCAGTTGAAGGCCCAAGAAAAAATTTTTGTTCAAATAGACTACATTATAGGAATTAGACCTGTGATCTATTAGTCTATAGACCTTCCAAGAGAAAAGTTTTTTCTGCAACTCATAGAATTAGTGGGTTGCTGAGGGTACCCAAGTTAAGTAGCTGTCCTAGGGTCATCTGGCTATTATGTGAGGAGTTGGGGAATACGTAAACTGGGATCTTCCTGTCCTCAAGGTATGTTCTCAATTATACCTTTTGTACTTAGCATAGAACCAGACAGTTAATAGATTATTGGAACCAGGAGAACATAAAGACCTCTGGACTTAAGTATTTTTTTTCAACTTAGTTTTACGAAGTCATAGTGTCCTCCATGCCTGGAAATCTCCCTCTTCATCTCTGCCTCTTGACTTCAAGTCTAGCTAAAATCTCACCCACCTCAGGAAATGCTTTCTGATCCCTCTTAAAGCTAATGTCTTCCTGCTGTCAGTTATTTCCTATTTATCCTATATACAACTTTGTTAGCACATATCTGTTTGCATGTTGTCTCCCCCATTGGATTGTGAGTTTCTCAAGGACAGAAACTGTTTTTTGCCTTTCTTTCTATTTTCAGCACTTTAGCATACTGCCTGGCAATATATGTGCTTGATAAATGTTTATTGACTGACTGACTGACTCACCCATTAGCACAGTCATACTTTGTATCCATCTGATCAACTAAATGTGTGCTACCTCTAAAATTATGAACTCTGTAATTCACTTCTATCTACTTTCTCTCTTATTCCTTCTGAACTTTTGAATTTTCACTGATTTCTAGTACTTAACCTATTTCTACTTTCCCAGGTCTTTATTCTCTATTCATTTTGGACCTAGTGGCTTACTATTTCAATCATGCCTTTTTATTAGAATCCCTTTGCCTCTTGATTTCCATTTATGTTGCCAATTGCTAACTCAGGATCAGCTAGCTGGTACAGTGGATAGAATAATGAACTTGAAATCAGAAACACTCATTTTCATGAATTCACATGTGGTCTCAGATACTTACTTAGCTGTGTGACCCTGAGAAAGTGAATTCACCCTGTTCACCTCTGTTTCCTGTCTATAAAATGAATAAGAAGGAAATGATCAACCACTCCAGTATCTTTGCCAAGAAAACCCCAAAGGGAGTCACAAAGAGTCAGACTGAAATGACTCCACAAAAACAGTAACAGCAACAACTCAGGATTAACCTCCTCTCAGCCTTTTTTTCCTCAGGTAATCTAGCATTATCATAGAAAGTCATTCATTTTTATTGACTTTTCAGTCAATATATATTATACAGGACTTTAAGTCCTGTATAAATCCATGCTCAGTAACTATGTACTAGGGAAGGCGGAGAGAGGAAATATACATTTTTTTATTTTAATTTTTTATTCATTTTGAGCTTAAATACTAAAGGACAAAAAAAAAAAAGAACATTTCTATGTACACAGAACAACATAAAAAGATGATTTGTTATAAAACTGTGAATTTCTGTTTCACAGTTTCCATTTTTTTGAAAATTACATAATAAAGTACTACATATAATTTTCTTTTTTTTTATTTTATTTTATTTAATAGCCTTTTATTTACAGGTTATATGCATGGGTAACTTTACAGCATTAATAATTGCCAAACCTCTTGTTCCAATTTTTCACCTCATCACCCCCAAGATGGCAGGATGACCAGTAGATGTTAAGTACATTAAAATATAAATTAGATACACAATAAGTATACATATTAAAAGCGTTATTTTGCTGTACAAAAGAATCAGACTCTGAAATATTGTACAATTAGTTTGTGAAGGAAATCAAAAATGCAGGTGGGCATAAATATAGGGATTGGGAATTCAATGTAATGGTTTTTAGTCATCACCCAGAGTTCTTTCTCTGGGCGTAGCTGGTTCAGTTCATTACTGCTCCATTGGATATGATTTGGTTGATCTCGTTGCTGAGGATGGCCTGGTCCATCAGAATTGGTCATCATATAGTATTGTTGTTGAAGTATATAATGATCTCCTGGTCCTGCTCATTTCACTTAGCATCAGTTCGTGTAGGTCTCTCCAGGCCTTTCTGAAATCATCCTGCTGGTCATTTCTTACAGAACAATAATATTCATATACCACAATTTATTCAGCCATTCTCCAACTGATGGGCATCCATTCAGTTTCCAGTTTCTAGCCACTACACACAGGGGTGCCACAAACATTCGTGCACATATAGGTCCCTTTCCCTTCTTTATAATCTCTTTGGGATATAAGCCCAGTAGTAACACTGCTGGATCAAAGGGTATGCACAGTTTGATAACTTTTTGGGCATAATTCCAGAATGCTCTCCAAAATGGTTGGATTCGTTCACAACTCCACCAACAATGCATCAATGTCCCAGTTTTCCCACATCCCCTCCAACAATCATCATTATTTTTTCATGTCATCTTAGCCAATCTGACAGGTGTACTACATATAATTTTCAAAGCTGCTTTGCTTTTCTGTGCTTCCTTCTTACTTTTCTCTCTCCCTCCCTCTCCTGTTCTAGAAAAGGCTACCATTACAAAAGTGTGTGTGTGTGTGTGTGTGTGTGTAGTAAATGAATTGTCCCAAGTTTTTTCATATCACCTCCAACATTTGTCACTTTTTTCCTTTCTGTCATTTTAGCCAATCTGATAGGTGTAAAATGATATCTCAAAGTTGTTTTAATTTGCGGTTTTATAATCAATAGTGATTTAAAACGTTTTTATAACTATAAAGTTTTGATTTCTTTTTAAAAAAAACTGTTCATATCCTTTGAACATTTATCATTTGGGAAATGACATATAAATTTGACAAAGTTAATATATTTTAATATATTATTAATATATTTTAAGATCTGAACTTTTATCTGAAAAACTATGTTTAAAAATTTTCTCTCAGTTTTAAAGTTTTTATACCCTTATGTATGGTCAGTTTTTATAAAGGTACTATGGACCACTGAGAAAAAAGATGTATTTACTTCTATTCCTGCTCAATTCTCTTCACATATATATTATATCTAGATTCTGTTCACCTCCTTAGCTTCTTTCTTATTTTTTGTTGTTCTTGTTGTATTTATCTAATTCTGAGAGGAGAAGGTTAAGGTCCCCCACTGTTGTAACTTTCTGTTTTCTTTCTATTTCTATTACTTTCTATTTTCTCTTATAATTTATTTAATTTCACCTTTAAAAATTTAGATGCTACAGCGTTTAATGCATATAAGTTTAGTTCTGTTACTTCATTTTCCATGGTAACTTTATCATTGTGTAGTTTCCCTATTCATCACTTTTAATTAAATTTATTCAAGCTATGATTGCTACCTCTGCTTTTTTTTTTTTTTTTAAGCTTCAGCTGAAGTGTAACAAATAAGTTAATTCTGTGTATATTTCTCATTTTTAATGTGTTTCATGTAAACGACATGTTGTTTCCTGGTTTTTAATCCATTCTATTATTCATTTCCATTTTATAGGTGAGTTAATCCCATTTACATTATTACTAATTGTATTTCATTACCTCCCTAATCTGCACCTTTAAGATTCCCTTCCTTATCATCTCTCCTTATTCTTCTATTTCTTAATCTAACCCCCCTTTAAAAATCCTTCCCTTTTTCTCTCCTTCCATTCTCCAACTTTTTGATTTATAACTCCTTCTAAAAGTCCTTCATGTATCCTTTCTTCTTACCCCCTTATTTCATTGTAAACATTGAAGTCTTTTCAATTCTTCCCTCTTTAACTTAGTTCTGATGAGAATAAGGTTCCAACACTAGCAGCTCTCCATCCGTCTGCTCATATTGTAACAGTTCTTCGATCCATGCATCCTTTGTGTGAGATAAACCTCTCCTTACTCAGTTTTATTTTTTAGAATCATCACATCGTACTTAACCTCATACATGTATGCTGTTTTAAACTGCCCAAGTAATAATATTCTTAATAGTACAGACATAATTTTCCCATATAAAAAGTAAACAGTTTGACCTTATTGAGTCCCTTATAATTATCTTTAATATTTGCCTTGTATTTCTTCTAGATCTTATATGTCAAAATTTCCATTGAGTTTTGGTCTTTTTGCCACACATATTTGAAAGTCTTTCAATTCATTAATATCTCTTTTTTTTCCACTCAGCTTTGCTAGGTAAGTTATTCTTAGAGACTCAGCTGTTTTGCTCTTCAAAATATAATGCTCCAAATGCTTTGGTCTTTCAACATAGAACTTGCTAAATCTTGTGTTATGTGCATTGTAGCTCCACAATATTCATATAAGTGTTTTTTTCCTCATTGTTTGTAGTATTTTCTTTTAACCTTGGAATTTTGAAACTTGGCTGTGATGTTCCTATGAGTTTTCAATTTTTTTTTCTGTTTTATTTTCTCATTCTAGAGCTTCAAGTCAATTTTCCTTAATGATTTTTACAATGCTGCTTCTAAACTTTTTTTTTAAATCATAGTTTTCAGGTAGGCCAACAATTCTTAAATCATCTCTATCTATACTATTGTTCAGTTGTTTTGCTAAAAAAAGATGTTTCACATTCTCTTCTTATTATTTTGTTTTATTATTCCTTGGTGTCTTTTAATGTCATTAGCTTCTCCTTGCCCAGTTCTAATTTTTAAAAAGTTAGTGCCTCCTCTAAGCTTTTGGAATCTCTCTTTTTTTTTTTTCATAAATTTCTTGATTTTCTTCAGCCTCTCTTAATTTGATTTTTAAAGTTCTTCCAAAAACTCTGTTTAGGCTTATGACCATCTGACATTTTTCTTGAAAGTTAGAATAGCTTTTAACATCACTGTCCTTTTTTGAGTATTAACCCAGATCTTCTGTTTCCATACTGGCCGGGTTCTTTCTCCTTTTCTTACGTATTATTATAATCATCATTTATTGTTATTATTTTAGCAACTTATTATTATAATCAGGGACTTGTCCCAAGGTATGAGGGATCATGCCTTAGACTTTTAAACATTATATAATCTTAAGCACTGTCTAGGGGCCAATCTTGGGTACTCTTCTTGCCCCTGTGCCACAGCTGGAGCCCTCAGCAACACTGTCCTGCAAAGGCAAATGCTCTTGCTCTCTGCCATCCCTCCTGAGGCTGCAAACTTCAGCTCTCTTCTCTGATCTGGAATTGAAACCAAGGACTCAGCTCTCCTGGCCCCTCTGCTGCTCCCTGTGACCTGGGACCATATCTGGTTAGCACAGCTGAGCTTCAGTCTTCCCCTGCTCAGCTGTCAAACCCTCATTTTGTCTGGGGTTCCTGAGATCTGACCCAGCACTCTCAGAAAAAGAAGTTTATTATTAACATTGGAAGTCAGCCTATGCTATGCATGAATAGAAAGACTGAATTCCTTAGTGGCAAGGTTCCAGCAGAGAAGTAAAGTTTCTAGTAGAGAAATCCTGACAGAGAGGTATAAAGTTTTGTTAAGGAAATAGGTGAGGGAGATAAAGAGAGGGTAACAGTGAAAGAGAATATCATTTCAAAAATTGCTGCTATGCCAGGGATTGCATATTAGGTCCTCTGCAAGGACTGAGTTTAAAATTGGCTTTTTTTATAAGAGAAATCTTTATACGAAGATAAGCTGGGATTTTTGCTCTTGATGGGGGCTGGGTTTCAGCGTGAGCTGGAATTTGAATAAAATTGAATGAATGCCTTCAATTCAATGGAAAGCTTATGGAAAACAGAATGAAGCTTTTAGGATGTTTCCCTGGTGCCAGGGGTCCCCAACTGAGTCAGGATTCAAGGAAACTTTCTTCTTGAAGGAGTTTTCAGAGAGTGTCGAGTCCTCTCGTCAAAACTATTAATTAAAAAGTAAGAAGTAACTTTCCTCCTACCCTCCAACATAACAACTCTACATACTGTAATATAATCTTCCATACTCAAATCCACTTCCACACAAAGGAGGGAAAGTATATTTTCTCAGCTCTTCTCTAAGACCAAACTTTTTGGTCATTACAATTAAATGACATTCTTTTTTTGGTTTGTTTGCTTTGTTTCTTTGATTTTGGGTGGGGGGAGGGAGCTTTATTTCTATAATTTTCATTGTGGGTTTTTTTCTGGTTCTTTTATTTTACCTTTCTTTAGTTGATGTAAGTTTTCCCATGAGTCCCTGATTTTTTTTTTTTATTCATTATGTTATGGTACAGTAATATTCTGTGATTATTGTATAAAACAATGAATTTAACTATTCTCAGATCATAAACATCTACTTTGTTTTCAACTGTTTACTAACATAAAAAATGCTATTGTGAATATTTTGGAATACATCAGGTATTTCTCTCTATCTTTGAGCTTTCTCATGTATACATCTTGCACTGAAAACCCATCTCTTCAGCATGATTCCGAATCACTTTTCAGTGTAATTGGAGTTTTGAATTGTGGGATAGGTTTTAAAATATGTAGGATTCTACTATTTTAAATGCTTTTCCCCACAAGATTTTGCAGGGGTGAATGTTGAAAACCATCTCTGCATGTATTTTGAAAAATAAAAAGCTGTTATTATTTTAAGAAATGTTTTTCCTGAATTTGTGGGGAAATTTCTTTTATTGAAGGTTGTGTGTTCTTATCATTTTTTATTTGTTAAAAAAAACCAAACAAACAAACAAAAAACCAAACCAGCAAAATTTTTTAGTCTTGTATTTATATGTTGTTTTAGTTTTCAAAATAAATAAAAAATAAAAACACCTATGAATATGCCTGTCTTCCCACAACCTTTTAAATATCAGCCATTTCGATGTTTTGTCATCTTCCCCAATGTACCAAATGTAAAGACACTTTAGAGTTGTTTTGATTTACATTTCATTATTAGTGACTTGGAGCAGTGTTTCACATGATGTTGATGGACCTTATCAGAATTCCTTTGAGCATTTACTCTTTGAGGAATGGCTCTTGATCTTGTATATCTGCGTTAATTCCCTCAGTGTCTCAAACCTCAGACTCTTCTTAGATATTTGATGCAAAGTTCTCCTCCTACAACAATTTCTTTTATTTTTAATTTTTAATAATAGTTTTTATTTTCAAAATATATGCAAAGATAATTTTCAACATTCACCCTTGCAAAACCTTGTGTTCCACGTTTTTCTCTCTCCTTTTCCCCTTCCCTCTTTTCTAGACCCTAAGTAATCCAATATATAGTTAAATATTCCTGCAACAATCTTATCCCAACCTCACCGATTTTATTTATGCAAAAGCAATATTCTTATCTTGAAATTACCTGTTAACTTCCTTTGCTTAAAAACTTTTTTTTAATCAACTGCTTTCTAATTTTCCTACTAAATTAACATGATTTTTTAAAAATTCAAGTTTATTTTTCTTTAGCGTTCTAATTCTGTCCTCCCTTTTATCTCTTCTCCACCCATTGAGATTGCAAGAATTATAATATCCATTATACATAATTTTTATTTTATAGAGAAATTTCTCTAATATTAAAGTTAGCTTTTCTGAAAATTTTGCCTTGTGAAAATAGTACCTTTTTCATGGGAAATATATACTTTTCATTTTATTTATTTATTTATTTAATAGCCTTTTATTTACAGGATATATGCATGGGTAAATTTACAGCATTAACAATTGCCAAACCTCTTGTTCCAATTTTTCACTTCTTACCCCCCACCCTCTCCCCCAGATGGCAGGATGACCAGTAGATGTTAAGTACATTAAAATATAAATTAGATGCACAATAAGTATACATGACCAAAACGTTATTTTGCTGTACAAAAAGAATCAGACTCTGAAATATTGTACAATTAGCTTGTGAAGGAAATCAAAAATGCATGTGGGCATAAATATAGGGATTGGGAATTCAATGTAATGGTTTTTAGTCATCTCCCAGAGTTCTTTTTCTGGGCATAGCTAGTTCAGTTCATTACTGCTCCATTAGAAATGATTTGGTTGATCTCGTTGCTGAGGATGGCCTGATCCATCAGAACTGGTCATCATCTAGTATTGTTGTTGAAGTATATAATGATCTCCTGGTCCTGCTCATTTCACTCAGCATCAGTTCGTGTAAGTCTCTCCAGGCCTTTCTGAAATCATCCTGTTGGTCATTTCTTACAGAACAGTAATATTCCATAATATTCATATACCACAATTTATTCAGCCTTTTTCCAACTGATGGACATCCATTCAGTTTCCAGTTTCTAGCCACTACAAAAAGGGCTGCCACAAACATTCGTGCACATACAGGTCCCTTTCCCTTCGTTATAATCTCTTTGGGATATAATCCCAGTAGTAACACTGCTGGATCAAAGGGTATGCACAGTTTGATAACTTTTTGAGCATAGTTCCAAACTACTCTCCAGAATGGTTGGATTCGTTCACAACTCCACCAACAATGCATCAATGTCCCAGTTTTCCCGCATCCCCTCCAACAATCATCATTTTTTCCTGTCATCTTAGCCAATCTGGCAAGTGTGTAGTGGTATCTTAGAGTTGTCTTAATTTGCAGGAAATATGTACTTTTTAAAAATTCACATCCTTAATGAAGGTTCATTGTTTGTACATCACACTTCAGGTACAGAATATTTTAGTTAAAATGTAGCTTTCAAAGTATACTTTCGTTAATCTGGGATCTCACTGATGTGACTGTATCATATAGCTCAATTTAAAACATATTGTATATCAAGCCATAATGCAACCCATGTTTTTATAGTAGTTTGCTATTTTAAAAACAAATTCATGTTTCTCACATTCAATCTTTACCCCAGACCTTTTAGGTGGAAACTATTTCCATCTATTCAACTTCCATTCTGGCCTGGGTTGGATTCCTTACTTTGCCACTTTGTCTGATCACTTTATCTTTCAAGGACTTAACATTTGCAGTAACAGAATTAGTGTGGAGTTGGAGTCTGGAAAACTGTTTAAATCTCTACTCTAGGAATTTACCAGGTGTGTGGTCATGGCCTAGTCACTTCCCCCAAACCTAAATTTTCTCACCAGTAAACAGGAAATAATAATATCTGGGTTTGAACTAAGGTCTTCCTGACTTCAGATCAGTGCTCTATGTACCTTGTGAGCTAGCTGCCTTGAGAAATCATCCAGTGCCTAGTGAATCTTGATAGATCCACTTCCTAACATTTTATTGCTTCTGAAATTATTTTGAATGAAACTCTTCTTATTCTTTCTTCTGGGCTCTGGGTATTATACAGGAATGCTTATAATTTATATGGATGTATTTGATATCCTGTAACTTTGTTAGAATTATTGTTTCTAACTGTATACCAGAATTCTAAATCTATACCAACATATCTACCAGAAGTGATCATTTTATTTCTTCTTTACTCATTCTTATTTCTAAATTGTCCTATTTTTTAGTAAAAAGAATACATATTAATTTTTTTCAAGTGCTTAATATTTTCTTTTTAACATTATTTTGAGAATCAATCAAACAACCTTCAAATTGTCTTACCTCTGATATTTAATCTATTTATATATTTATAACCTAGTCCAGATGTTCTTCCTATCTTTGGGTTATTGTGTATGTGTGTGTATGTGCCTTTTCTGCTTTTTTGCAGCATTACATTAAGAAATAGAAGCTTTACTTTTATTATTGAAGAGAACAGTTGATTATAGTATATATAGTGTATAGTTGCTGAAGTGTTTAGTAATGAGATCCTTTACTATTAGGTGGCACTGGGGATAAAGGAAAGAACTGATGTGAAAGATGCCCCAGAGGTCTTTTTAAAGAACAGCTGTCTGCTGTGGATGAGTTTGTCTTGAGGCTCAAATTATATTCTAGGGATGCTAAAAGTATAGATTTGGTTGCAGATCTAGTATTAGTAATTTTTGAGTATCATAAAGAGAACAGTAGATGTGCCAGAAAATCAATAAATACTTTAGTTGTTTTTTTAAAAATGAACAAAGACATAAGCATACACCATAAGATTCTAGAAATTCCAGATTTGCAAGCTTGAATGTTGCCCTCTGGCAAAACTATTATTAGATTATTAGACAAATATAAGAATTTGGCAAGGAAATCAGTGAAGTCTAACTAACTTTAACTTTATTCCTTTGCTTTTAGTATCTCAGGCAGGATTTGCCCTGTGTTGTCAGGGGTGATTGCACGCTTTCATCTTCTCCTTGTAGCAGTCAAGTAAAATCTTCCCTCACACTTAACTATTAATATTATGTGCAAGGAAGATCTAATATGATTTATTTGTTCTAGAATTTGTTTATTTCTGTCTAGAAGATAAAACAAAGAGATTTTAGCTTAAGAAAAGGCTTAATTTTCTAAAATTTAATGTTTTATTACATCATAATTAATTAATGAGGCCTTTTTACCTGATAATTTTCATCCACAAGATGGATGACTCTAGCTTTGCTTGCATTGGGATAGGATGCAAGCAACTTGAATTTTTTTTTCCTTTTAAGAATTTGAGGTTATGTTTTGTAATTTATTTTTTCCCTTGGCATCTGCATTCACACAGATATTAGAGTGCCGGTAATCTTAAAGAATGGATGCTATATATATAGCTTTGGAGGTGCAGGTCTATCTCTTTGGAAGATACAGAGTGTATTTGTACCTCTTCACTTGTATATACCTAAAAGCTTGGCAATTTGAACTAGGATCTTGAAGATTCCTTAGCCTCTTATTTGTTTTCTGGTTAGCTGGCTTCTCCCTAGAAATCACTATTTAGATGGAGAATGGGGCAGAATTCATGAGAATCTTGGCATAACCACAAATGGTGATCTTGGGGCATAAAAACCGTGTGTCTTCTCTTTCTTTATTTTCCTGTTGGTAGGTTTTTATAGCTGAGGAAAAATAGAAATGAGTCTAGAATTTTTTAAAAGGCATTATTTTACAGAATGCCCATTCAGAGACCTGCCAGGTGGTCATCTTGGCCTATATTTTCCATCCTTGATTCCCACTTGAGCAGTTCTGAAAACTAGGGTCTAGAATTTTGCAGAAAACAGGTATCATATATCATCTTTCAAGAAATTTATCTTGGCTAAGATGACAGCAAAAGATAATGACGAATGTTGGAGGGGATGCAGAAAAACTGGGACATTAATACATTGTTGGTGGAATTGTGAATACACCCAGCCATTCTGGAGAGCAGTTTAGAACTATGCCCCAAAAGTTATCAAACTGTGCATACCCTTTGATACAACAGTGTTTCTACTGGACTTATATCCCAAAGAGATTTTAAAGGAGGGAAAGGGACTCACATGTGCAAAAATGTTTGTGCAGCCCTCTTTGTAGTGGCAAGAAACTGGAAACTGAGTATTAATTGGAGAATGGCTGAATAAATTATGGTATATGAATGTTATGGAATATTATTGTTCTGTAAGAAACAACCAGCAGAATGAATATAGAAAGGCCTGGAGAGACTTACATGAACTGATGCTGAGTGAAATGAGCAGAACCAGGAGATCATTATATACTTCAACAACAATACTGTATGAGGATCAGTTCTGATGGACGTGGCTATCTTCAACAATGAGAGGATCCAAACCAGTTCCAATTGATCTGTGATGAACAGAACCAGCTACACCCAGTGAAAGAACACTGGGAAATGAGTGTGGGCTGCTTATATTTTTGCTTTTCTTCCCAGCTTATTTTTACCTTTCTAAATCTGATTTTTTTTGTACAACAAGAGAATTATATAAATATGTATACATATATTGTATTTGAGATATACTTTAACGTGTTTAACATATATGAGACTGCCTGCCATTTAGAGAAGGGGGTGTAGGGAAGGAAAGGAAAAGAAAGTTGGAACAGAAATGTTTGCAAGGGTCAATGTTGAAAAATTACCCATACATATATTGTCAGTAAAAAGCTATAATAAAAAAAAAAATTATCAAGGAAAATATTCCTAGTATTCTAGAACCAGAAGATAAAGTAGAAATTTAAAGAATCCACTAATTATCTCCAGAAAGAGATCTCAAAATGAAAACTCCCAGGAATGTTATAGCAAATTCCGGAACTCCCGTGTCAAGGAAAAAATATTGCAAGCATCCAGCAAGAAGTATAGTGGAGCCACAGTCAGAATAACTCAAGATTTAGCGGCTTCTACTTTAAAGGATTGGAAAGCTTGGAATATGATATTCTGAAGAGCAGTGGAAGTAGGATTACAACCAAGAATCTTATACCCAGCAAAACTGAGTATAATCTTTCTGGAGAAAAGGTGAAAATTTACTGAAATAGTATTTTCAAACATTTGTGATTAAAAAGTCCAGAACTAGTTGGAGAATTTGATTTTCTAATACAGGTCTCATGATAAGCATAAAGAGGTAATCAGGAAAGTGATATAAGGGACTTAATATAAGATTTCTTTATTTATATTCCTACATTAAAATATGATGCTTGTAACTCATTAGAATTTTCTCATTATTGTGTCTGTTTGAAGAAGTATATGTAGGCAGAGGGCATAGGTATGAGTTGAATATGAAGATAAACAATGAGAGGAATGTACTGGGGAAAAGGGAGAGAAGTGGAACAGTGTAAATTATCTGCCATCAAAAAGAGGCAAGAAAAAGCTTTTACAGTGGAGGGAGAGGAGAGGATGAATGAGTGAACCTTATTTTTATCTTAATTGGCTCAAAGAGGAAATAACATTCACACTCAGTATGGGTACATAGAAATCTATCTTACCCTGCAGGAAAATAGGAAGGGAATGGGATATAGGAAGAGTGGAGGGTGACAAAAGAGAAGGCATATTAGGGTCACTTGAAGATGGACAGGCTGAAAGAAGAGAGAGAATAGAAAGAATACAGTTAACAGTAGTAATTATATTAAGAATTTTGAAGCAAGTAAGACCTCATTTCTCAAATTTGGAGGGAACTGAATCAAATTTATAAAAATAAGAGCCATACTCCAATTGATAAATGATCAAAAGATATTATCTTTGCCAAAGAGCATATGCTTTGACCTAATACCATGACTAGTCATGACTACCAAAAGAGATTTTTTAAAAAAAAAAGAAAAGAAGAAGAGCCTATATATACAAAAATATTTATTTTTGGATTTTGGTTTTTATTTATTTAATATTTTTCTTCAGATACATTTAAAATTTTAAAAAAAGTTTACATTTGTTTCTAAAATTTTTGAGTTCTAGTTCTCTCCCTCATCCCCACTCACAATTAAGAAACTTCTTGTGAATTTATGCAAAACATTTCCATAAAAGTCAAGTTGTTGGGGCAAAAAAACCAGCTCTTCTACCCAATGAAAATAAAAACCCTCAAGAAAAATTAAGTTAAAGAAGAGAGAGAAAATGTTTCAGTCTGTATTTAGTCATAATCAGTTCCTTCTCTGGATATAGATAGGATTTTTCATTATAACTCCTTCAGAGTAGTTATGGATGATTTATATGAAAATATTTGTAGTAGCTCTCTTCTCAAGGTAAAAAAATTGGAAATTGGGGGGATATCCATTTATTGGGGATGACTGAATAAAATGTGGTATGTGATTGTCATGGAATATTCTTGTTCTTTGGGAAATGATGAGCAGAACGCTCTTAGAAAACAACTGGAAAGTCTGCTGTGAACTGAAGCAAAGTGAAATGTAGTGTATGCAAAATAATAACAATGTTGAGATGATCAGCTGTAAATGACTTTATTATTCTCATATAGATCCAGGACTATTCTAAAGGACATATGATGAAAAGTTCTATCCATACCCAAAGAAGAAACTGTGACTGAATACAGATTGAAACACACACACACACACACACACACACACACACACACACTTTATTTTTCTTAAGGATTTTTTTTAATTAGAGTGGGAGATCTAGGTTTTCTTTTACAACATTACTTTTATGGAAATGTTTTTCATAATTTCACATATGGTTTCTTTGTGGGAGTTGGGAGTGGGTATAAAGGAGAGAATCTGGAACTCAAACGTTTTAAAAACAGATGTTTAAAAATTGTTTTAAAGTAATAGGGGCAAATATTAAATAAATAAATTTAAAAGATGTAATAAAAAAGATAAGAAAGAAAACAGGTATTATTTTGAGCAAAATATCAATCTCTGTCTTTCATCCTGGGCTGTGAGCTATATATAGTTTAGTTAATCTGGTCCTTGTGTATCAGTTAGAAAGCAGATTCTTGAGGTTCATTATCTTTTAGAATATACACTGCTTTTAATTTTAAAAATCATTTTCTATTTTTAGAATATTGTTTCCCTTTTTGCCCATAGATATTCTCCATCTTTTAAAGCCTAACCTAAATATGACTTCCTCCATGAAGCCCTTCTTTTTCCTGCCCCCCAACCTCACTTGATTTAGTAATTCTCTGCTGTGTCTGTCACATAATATCATGCATTTTAATTAGCTATTTAAGTGCAATTTCCCTTTACTAGATTTTAGGGCCTTCAGTGACCTACATGTTTAGAGACCATGTCTTTTCCAAATTTTGTATCTGCCACAGAGCTGAGCACATTAAATGTAGTAATGCTCTGTTTAAATGCTTTTTATATTTTTCTGTTCAGGGAAAAAAAACATTTTTCACTGTTACTTTATGTATTTTTAGGTCTCTATACACTCTGTGTGGCTGGGAAATAATATCACCCCATTGAGAGAAGAAGAATGGGATGAAGATGAAGAAGATGAGAGTGATCTTCCTGCCCCTTCTTCACCCCCAACATCTCCAATAAACTCCAGGTTTTCAACACAATTTTATTTTGTTTGAATATCAGTTTCTTTAAACTGTCAGGGCATCCATTTGTGTGTTATTTGGCTGGGGGAGAAAGGGGAAGAGAAACAAACTCCCAAAATAAGATTTGGTAACATCTTTTAGAATTTGAGAGAATACTTAGAGTCTTGCTTTTTGCAGGAAACACCGGGCTGGAGTTGATATACATTCATGTTCGCAGTTTTTGCTTGAATTATACAGTCAGTGGATACTCCCATCAAGTTCAGCCAAAAGAACCCCAGTCATTTTGATCAGTGAAGTAGTGAGATCTGTAAGTTTTTTTTCCTGAACATTTTTCCTAAATGTGACTCTCTAATTCCTGTCCTGGAACAGCAACAAAAAGTAAACCTAAAAGAACAGTCAACCCGATCTTTTAATGTGGTGGGAAGAGCTCCGGATCAGGAGTAAGAAGGCTGCTTTGATTTCCATTTCTGTTTTTGAGAGCTTATCTTTGTGACTCTGGGCAAGCCACATGCTGACCTTTCATATTTTCAAGGGTAAAATGCTGGCCAAACCTCTCTCATCAGGACAACCATGTGCATCTAATGAAATCCAGCATAGGAAAATATTTTCTAAATTTTAAAGCATTTATTTGATTGCTATAGTTATTGCTATTAATATTGCTAACTCCTTGATTTTAGGATTCTTGAGCTGTAGGTTCAAATATTTGCTACCTTTTCCCTATTCTAATGGTCTTTCCCATTAGTGGGGTAATTCTTTAATTATACTCAGCTTCTTATGAAATACCATTGCTAAAATTGATGTATTACGCACCATTGTGCTAAATTGGTATATTAAACATTATTAGTACAAATGAGACTTTCTCCTTGGTGTAGTCAGAAGGATTGGAAAAAAAAAAATCATTGGAAAAGAGCTTTGCAATGATTTTGAGCAGTTATCTAGTAGAAGGTTTCTGTAGGTCCTCTTTCTACACGAGGAAGATTTCCTGCTCCTGATGAAGCTCACTTTCTTCTTGCAGTGTTTCCATGGCCAGAATATAGATTTTTCTAACCTTTCAATCAATAGCTAAGGAAATATGAATTTAAAGATATTTTGAGAGATGATAGTAATAAGAATTCATAGTTTCATGACACAATATAGTTCACAAAGTACTTGAAAAAAACTGCCTACATTCTCATTGTTCAGAGAATAGTATTTAGAGCTGAAAGGACATTTTAAAAATCACTTTATCCAGTCACTTCATTTTACAGATGAGAAACTGAAGCTTGGAGAGGAAGTAACATGTTAAATATCACATTGAATGCCAAAGGCAGGGTTCAAGACTTCTGACTACAATCCAGCCTTCTTCCTTCTGTTTCTTGCTGGTCCTAACTACACCAAAAACTTCACAGTAGTTTGGTCTGGAAGATTTGTTTCATTTCTAAATTCTGAAAGCCCCCTTAGGCTTTGTTGTTCCCTCTGTATTATCACTTGCAGATGAACATTTGTTCTCATTGGCAGTGTTTGTAGCTCTTGTTTTATATTCCTGATAACCCAGTTCTCCCTCTGTGGGCATGGTATCTGTTTGTGTCCAGCTTCTGGCAGTCTCAGACTTGTTTACGGAGAGGAATCAATTTGAAATGATGTACCTGACATTGACGGAGCTTCGAAGGGTGCATCCTTCTGAAGATGAAATCCTCCTTCAGTATTTAGTACCAGCTACTTGTAAAGCAGCTGCTGTTCTGGGCATGGTAAGATATGGATACTTCTGGGTCCAGCCCTTTTTAAAAAATTTTAAAATATGTAACAACTTTCATGTATTTAATAATACTTTGGTGACTTTCTTAACTTGATCATGGCAGAAGAATGCTAAGTCAATTGCCAGTTCCTGGATCAGGAGTTAAATCAGAGTCGGTGACATAAGAAGCGTACTTTATTCTGCAGGTTCTGGGGAGCTGCAAGGCTTTTGAGTAGGGGAATGACAAGGTCAGAGCTGGGAATTGGGAAGATTACTCAGGCAGCATGTGAAGGGTATATTGGATAAGAGATATTCTAGAGGCAGGAAGACCAATTAGGAGACTGTTGTGATCCAAACAAGAGGTAATGAGGTAGGTACCTGCACTGGTGATGGGAGTAAAAGTGAGAAAACGCATGTGTATGAAAGCTGCGGGGAGATGGAGGAAACCAGCGAGCCCAGTCTCTAAAGCTGTGGAACCCTCAGGAGAATTGGGAAAGTGGAGGAGGAGTGCATGGCAAAGGGGGTAGATGAATTGAGTTAGATATAGGATCCTCTCATTCAGGACTTCAGTGATAGAGTGAGTAGTGTTACTCTCAGGAAGTCTGATCTGACTGAACAAATGCTCCTTATAAGGGCAGTTGATTTTATTGCCTCTCCAACCTTCATAGAATTATTGGCTTTTTGAACAGAAAGGGCTTGCAGAAGTCACTTAGCCTGTCATCTCACCCAGTGCCAGAATCCTCTCTTTATGGGGAAAAAAAGTCCAGGATTTCTCCATCACTGGAGCACTTCTAATTCAGTTTTTTTATTTTCCACCCATTGAGATGCTTTGAAGGACTATTCGTAGAGCTGCAGAATCCTGGAGTTCAAAGTAACCTTGGGTCCCATCTAGGCCTCCTCATACTTCATCTAATTTAAAGCCTTTAGAAGTGTTGAGTCAACCTTGGGAGGCCAGAATAGCCTATACTCTTCTCCCTACATTGTGACTGTCTACACGTCATTATTCTCCTAACTGGCAGTCCATGATGACTTTTTTTCCTTCGTCTTCTGTCCTAAAGATTCAAAAGACTCACTGAACCCCCCCCCCCCATTTCTTTCCCTGATGTGATCCAGATCCCCTTTTGTTTCTCACTGCCCCCCTGATAGCAGTTCTCCTTCCTTGGAAGATCCACATCATAGTCTCTGGCTGTGTCAGCTCCGTTTTCCTGCTTTCCAAGTCCAGAAGCTACAGTGTCTCTTTGTCATAAGATTCAGGCTGTTCCTCCTTTGAAGCTTTTCCCAATTCTGCTTCTTGTTTAACTCGGGCTCTAATTTTGTCCATTTTTTTGCCTATATTTCTCCTCATGGAAATTATTAAATGAACACACAAAAAATGTACAATGTGGTGCCCTAGTTTTTTTTTTTTTTTTGAAAGAAGATGAAGTAAACCCAGTCCTTGCCATCAGCATAGAGATTCAGCTGTTTTCAAACCCTTGTAGTTGGTGCCCTTCTTAATTTTAATTCATTAGCCATATATTAAATGCCTCATTCATATAAAACCCTATTCAAAGCCCTGGGAATGATAAAAAAAAATTAAGAAGATGTGGTGTCTGCCCACGTGAAATTAACAGTCTGATTGAGAATCCAGTATCTAGGCAGGTTCCATAAGCATACAATAAAGAGTACTGTGTTGCATATGATAAAAGTGCTGTTCAAGGTCTGAGAAATGAGTTATTTCTAGCTAGACAAATCTGGGAAAGCTTCATGGAAATGATATTGGACCTAGGCTTTGAAGCAGATGAGTAGAATAAAAAGAGCTAGTGGTAGCAAAAAGAGAAGGGAGTGGGGAGTTATCCCATGATAATAGAACAGTTTGAAGTTCCAGGGGCAGGGAAGGGCTGTTGATAGAGCAGCCCATTTTGTTTGGCATGTGTCCTGTGCTGGGTAGAGTTGCGTGAGAGAAGGATGAAAAGTTGGTTTGGGGCTATCCTGTGGCGTTCCTTCCACAAACTTGTATTAATTGCCTACTCCATGCACTGCAATATGTTAAGCACTGGGATTGATTTTTAAGACATGAACTTTGTATTACTGGAATATAGTTTGGTAAGGACAGGAAGAAATACTGTCACTTATTTATTTTTTTTAATAGCTTTTTATTTACAGGTTATATGCATGGGTAACTTTACAGCATTAACAATTGCCAAACCTCTTGTTCCAATTTTTCCCCTCCTTACCCCCACCCCCTCCCCCAGATGGCAGGGTGACCATTAGATGTTAAATATATTAAAATATAAATTAGATACACAATAAGTATACATGACCAAACCTCTATTTTGCTGTACAAAAAGAATCGGACTCTGAACTATTGTACAATTAGCCTGTGAAGGAAATCAGAAATGCAGGTGGGCATAAATATAGGGATTGGGAATTCAATGTAATGGTTTTCAGTCATCTCCCAGAATTCTTTCTCTGGGCGTAGTTGGTTCAGTTCATTACTGCTCCATTGGAAATGATTTGGTTCATCTCATTGCTGAGGATGATCAGGTCCATCAGAATTGATCATCATATAGTATTGTTGTTGAAGTATATAATGATCTCCTGGCCCTGCTCGTTTCACTCAGCATCAGTTTGTGTCACTTATTTTTTCAACTTGAACTAGGTATGGGGGTTAATAAAATAAAAAGTTCCAACTTCTCCCCTTCTACCTAGCATTCACAGGTTCTACAGTGACACCTTTCCAGGTGTACTTTACATTACTCTTTTCCATAAACTATCTTGCATCCCAACATTAACAGCATTTTGTCCCCTGAATAGACGTTGTGCTCTGATGCCACTGTGTTTTTGCTTGGGTTGCTCCTGGTACTTGGAGCACTTCCTACCTCTGTTTGTGTGTGGTGGGTGCTTCTAATCCTTTAAAATCCATCTCAGATACACCCTTTTCTTCCAGAAAGCCCTCCCTGGTTTTTCCTTGATTAGTGATAAACTTTCCCCTCAGACTTTTGTTGTAATGACTTATAGAATATTGCATGTGGTAATTACCTTTTCATGTGTCCTCCCCCTCCTAGTTCTCCTTGGGGTTTTAGACTATGGCGCAACTAAACTTGGACAAGGAATTACATTTTTTTTGCACAGGGTAGATCCTTAACTGATATTTTTTGCTTTATAGATAAATATAATTCCTGCTTTAATAGAGTTTATCATCTATTTCTCTATTATTCTATATCTAGTATCAATATAAAGGTACTATATATTATCTATAAGTCTATATGTTCATCTATTTATTTCTATTCATTCATCCATTCTTTCATTCAACAAACGCTTTTCTTATATTTTCAAAACCCTGATCTTATTTTTGCAAGAGATAGGAATTTTAAATAAGGTCAAGTTCCAATGCTGTTGTTTAGTAATGACTCATATGTCTCCTAGATTCCACTTGTTTTATGACAGCCCCAGAAATTACTAGTGATTTTTGGATTGTGAATGTTGAAAACCTTTTTGTTTGTATTTTCCTCCTTTTCTTTCCAGATGGGGATGTATTCTATTAGATATTTCAAATATAAAATCAATTTTGTGTCAAGTACACATATGTCTTCATTTTCCTATGAAATATATATATATATATAAATATATGAACTGCAAAATTAGTGTCCTTACATCTATATCAAGAATTTTGAGCAGAAGGTTTTTTAAAATTATTTCATTTATCTTCTGGTTGGGATAGCTTGTAGTTTCATAGCCACACTAATGTTTTTAGAAATTAAATGGAGAATAGACAGATAAATATAATAGCTTTTCTTTTGTAACCACAATTGCTCGAAGTTGCTACCCTCGGGGTCTTGTATGAACCATGTAAAAAGCAACTAAGATTTGTAAGGGGACCCTTTTTCTTTGCAGAGACTTTCAACTGTTAAGATTAAATTTAATTGTAATTTCTTTTTTGTGCCCAGGCCTAAATATCCCTCAAGCAAATGCAGCATTGTCAATAAAGGGGAAAAGCCATACAGACAAAAATGATCTTAAAGCAAGATGATTTATTATCGCTTGACCACCCAATTTTGTGTACATATGGATATACACATTATTCCTTAGTGATGAACATTTGTAGAGATTTTTGGCACCCTGCATTTGTACAGCATTAAGTTTTACTAATTTATGAATAAGCATACCACAATTGAGGAGTGCATCTTAAGATCATAGATTTAGAGCTGAATAGGACTATAGAATGGGATACCTATTGTTCCAAATGGGGTCAGTTCTTCAAAGACTGAAACTGTCATAGAAGCCAGGGGGATGGAGTGCAAGGACAGTAGAAAAGAGGGGAAGAAATACTCTCTTTATCCTTGAAATTAATAAAGCAAAAGATTCAGTATATTCATGCATTTTGGCACTGTGGCCTTATTGATGAGTATTTTTCATTAAGCAAAAAGAAAATTGTTACATCCAGGGATTCTTTATTTGTAGGCTTTCCAGAATAGTCAGAAAGGTTGCTGATTTTTTTTTTTATTCTCTGGAATCTGTATTTTGTATTTTCTGTGCACATCTGGGTTCCTAATCTTTTTTGTGTCATGGACCCTCTTGACTATCTGGTGATGGCTATGGTCCCTTCTGATAATACTGTCTTTAAATGAATAAAATAAAAATATGTAAGAGTTATTAAAATATTTTTAAGACCCAAATTCATAGATCTCAGGTTAACTACTTCTTATGTAGAAGGAATTTCTTGAAGGTGGGAAAGAAAGCCCTTATTAAAGAAACATTTTACTAATTTATGTCTGCCTCTCTACTTGAAGTATTTTGGGGTACCTTGTGAATTGATATGTATATTTAGTTCTGATTCTAATAGAAAGTTAACTGACAGTTCCTCCTTCTAAATTCTAGATTAAATAGATAGAACATGTCTTCTATATAATGCAGTGTTCATCTCCTCTGCAAATGATAAGAGGCTTTAGATGGTAACTCAGTCTGGTGTGACATTCTCTTTTGTTGCTATTTTTTGTGCCTCAGGATAAAGCTGTGGCGGAGCCAGTGAGCAGACTGTTGGAGACCACACTCCGAAGCACCCATTTGCCAAGCAAGATTGGAGCACTGCATGGCATTCTCTATGTGCTCGAATGTGACTTACTTGATGAAACGGCTAAGCAGCTCATTCCAATTATCAGTGATTACCTCCTTTCTAATCTGAGAGGAATTGCTCAGTAAGTTATCAGAGGGAATCCATTCAAGTGCTTTCTCGTTATGGGAGACATGTCGTTCTAATGACAAGCTAGCTTATGGTTACTTTGTTTTTCAAATGGAGGGTTGATATGACTTTTTTAAATTAAAGCTTTTTTATTTTCAAAATATATGCATGGAAAAGGGTTGATATTGTATTGGTATAATATTTAAAGCAGTTTTCCTATAACTCTTAAGAGAAGTACAGGAATCAAAGGCTCAAAGGAAGACTAGACAAAACTATGATTCAACTCTTCCCACTCTGCTACACTTTCTCTCCCAATGAATTAGGTAGAATAAACTGGAGCATTTCAAAATAGTGAAGTTGACATTCTTATGCTTGCATAAATGGATTGCTTCAGGTGGAATATCCAGACCAAAATGAAGGAAGAAAAATTTCTTTTAGCAAGCCTCTCTCAGCATCAGTTTCACACTAATAAAATTGGGGTCATGATGTTCACACTCCCCATCATAGAAAATTATCAGGAACTTTTGGGCGTGTGAAGTTCAATTAAAATGTGATCTATTATTTTCAGTATGAAATTTTGGGCCATTACTGGCGTTTGCTTTTTCAGCCTAAGTAAGGAAGGGTTTTCAAGCCAGTCACACACATGAAATTGTGCTCTAATGGGGTCTTATGTCTATTGGTTTATCCCTTCCTGATTACTGATTACACCTGTCCATCCTTTGGTAATCATCACATTGGGGTCAGAGCACTTAAGATCTTTGTCTAGCTAATCATAGCTTTGCCAAATGTAATGCTTCTCTAGTAAAAAATGAACTTTATTCTCTCTCATTGTTTAATTGCTTTGTCTCCTTAGAGAAGGGAAAGTTTATCTATTTTGCCCTTGTCCTCAGCTAAAAAAGTAGATTTTGCCTTATAAAAAGGGCTCCAATTGACTCAGTTGTACTTGAGTAAGTTAATCTCTGTGAAGGGTCATGGAGGCATGTGGCAATAAACTTCAACAAGGAATACCACTCTGAAAATAAGCGAAATCATTAAAAGTTTCAAAAGTCTTGAGAGACATGGCCACCAGTTTTGCTTACCCAAGTCAGGAAAACAGCACCTGTGCTTATCTCATCTTCTGGAAGTATGACTTTTGTCACTGTGGTTGTTTAGTTGTAATTTGGGGGTTGGGGTGGAAGAGAGGAGACCTAGCATGTGTTTAGGGAAAACTAGTAACTGGCACAAGAGTCAAGCCCTTTTCAGAGCTGCTTTCCTCCTTGGTATCCCCCTGATGTACCTAACTCTTCCTTATGACTCCAAGAAGCTGTAGCAGGTACAGTGGCCATGGCCTAATCCAGGCTGAGAGTAACCAAGTGGTCTCAAACCCTTTGGTGAGTTAGGGGGATGTCCTCTCAAGTGTGTGAAACAGTTCCCTTATGGAAGAGGTAGGTGGAAGAGAACAGTTTGTTCCAGTGCCTAGAAGGCAGCAAAAGCAAGTACTGTGGAGTGCTTAGAGCTTGGTTAAACATCGAAGCCGCCAGGGTCAGCTAGTGTGTCCTAAGCCGTCACCTGTCACCTTGACTTCATCTTGTCACTAGACATTTTTGGCTGTGGGAGAGAGAGTGAGGCTGATGGATCTGAGCAACTTTGTGCAAATAAAGATACAACTCATAGCTTTTCTTGTTTTTACCTGTCTCAAAGACCTTGCTACAGGCAAGTGATAAAGTAACAGAGATAGACACCCTGGGAGCTGAGTCACAAGCTGCACTCAGGGTGACCCAGGCCACAGGTTCGTCTTCTCCCTGGAAGCAGTAAGGGATTTGGTAGCCCCCTGGGAGTCTCAGCAACCTTTTAAGGACCACAGGGCTCACCTCCTGCTGTGAGGAAGGGCACTAGAAAAGGTGCCCTAAAGTTGTCTGCATTACTCAACCCTGGCCTGCTTACCATGACAGACAGGGACTCCACTGAGCGGGTGAAACACACAAAAAAGGCACAGAGGCTTCTACCAAAATGATCCCAGTCACCATTGGTACACGCAGTAGGGGCACACTTATGGACAACATGGATCCAGAAGACCTGGAAGACAAAGTAGTTCTTGTTACAGCAGTTTTGGGTGAAGCAGGCCTGGCAAATGAAGACCAGCTGACTGGAGAGTGGCACGAAGCTGAAGCAGTCACAGTTAATTTAGTTAACAAGCTTGTTTCCGTACCAAAAGGAGTGAGCAACGGGCTTGTGACAATGTGGCGGCCACTTTGAGGAAAGTGCCCTGCCACTGTTTTCAGATTTTATGAGTAGCCACAGAGTGCTGCACTGACCATAGACTTATCCACCCCAGCTAACTACTTTTGTTCAACACAAGTGGCCCCAAAGCAGACTACTGCCAGAAGACCCGAGGTTCAGTGTGCTGCTCTGCACTTGCTCTTCTGGGTCAGAACATTCACAAGCATCAAGAAGATTGGTGTGATGAAAATGCTGAGGAAACCCAAAAGCTGTCGATGAAAAACAGAACTCCACAGGATTTACCAGCAGGGTAGTCCGTCTATCTCTAAGACAGGAGTGTTTCACTCCAAAAGGAAAGTGCTCAGAGAGATACAGGATTCTTGGCTCTGTGAGGAGACTGATGAGCTTCCCTTTGATGCTGATAGTAACAATCCAAATTTCTTTTATGATGCCCTGAAGGCAGGATCAGAGACAGAAAAAGACAAGATTGGGGTGGGGGAAAGACTTTTTTCTGCCAAGGGCTACTTGGAAATTTGAGGCCACCCAAAATTATCCACTTAAGTACTCAAACCTATCCATCAGCTGCTCCTGGCCTGCAGGTGCCAGAGGCCTTACATGGCCTGTGGGGGTGGGGGGCATTTTCTACCCCTGTTCCAGGGCTTGAGCCTCAGAATAGGGAGGGTGAGGCCAGCAGGACCAGAGGCTATGGGCTGATGGCTGTGGGGGGAGGGAAGGGCAGCCAGAAAGATCTCCACAACATCAGTTGATTGACAATACCAGGCTGAGGCATTATGGGCCCATGTGGGAGAAGAGAGTTCCTGGGTGTTCTTGAGAGTCAAGGGATAAACTATCAGGATATACACAAGTGGGTCTGTGAGTGTAAAATCCTTTGACCCACTTTTGTTATTACTACCGCTCAGAATCGCTGCTCACCATGTTCTCATTCTGTCAGAATGGCCATTATTTCACAACTAAAGTGGCACTTTTAGAATTGTAGAGATGCTTAGAAATTTATTATCCTAAGTATAGTCATCACAGAGAGAAACCCGGTCTCAGCCCTTATGTAAGTAACAGTTGCCTGTTTGGTTGGTATTCGCAGTTGTGTGAATCTGCATAGCCAGCAGCATGTCCTGGTGACCTGTGCTGCTGCCTTCTACCTTATGGAGAATTATCCCCTGGATGTAGGCCCAGAGTTTTCTGCTGCAGTGATACAGGTGAGCTGAGACTGTGGAGCCAAAGGCTGAAGAGAATCCTTTTTTTAGGAAACTTCAGTATACAAAATAGCCCCTTTGTTTTTTTCTTTCCCATAAACTTTTTGTTAGTTGTATCATGTATGAGTTTTTATTTGTCTTCTGTCAAATTGGGAGAGAAGAGTTGACAAGAATTCAAATTGAGAGTGTGTGGACTGTTTCCTCAACACCTTTCTTCCTGTTGTTTCAGATGTGTGGGGTAATGCTCTCTGCCAGTGAAGAATCCACTCCAGCCATTATTTATCACTGTGTCCTGAGAGGTTTGGAACGACTTCTTCTTTCAGAGCAGCTCTCCAGGCTGGATGGAGAATCCTTAGTTAAACTCAGCGTTGACCGAGTGAATGTGCACAGTCCTCACCGAGCTATGGCAGCCCTGGGCTTGATGTTAACTTGCATGTACACAGGTGTGGAGTTAATGATGAGCTTGCATGATTAACGTCTATCAAAGTAAGAGAGAGAGAGAGAGAGACCCTGAGGGAAGCCTGAGTCTGGCTGAACTTTGTTGCTTCTTGGAGCTGATCTGCACAAAGTTCAGGCTCAGAGCTCTGGGGCTTTCCTTTTTTACTTTTTTCTAAATTTCATTGATTTTTTTTTTTTTTTTTTAAACTCCAGCCTGACTACTTAACTTCTGGTTTTTTGGTCCCCAGTTCTTTTTGTATTCCTGGGAACATACAAGTTTTCATATGTGATCCCTGATTACCATGAAGATCTAGATATTGGGTTTGTTTATGAAGAAAAAGAGAAATAGTTAAATATAAAAAAATAAAGATTTCAGGATCTGAACATAAAAGAAAAGAAAACTATATGGCCCACATAGGCAGGGTGATACTTGTCCTTCCAAGCTTCCTTTAGTTAATATTTCCTGAGGCCTGCCTGAGCCACTGTTTTCCTGGAACCAGACATACTATGCTATGGGATGCCTGATGCCCTTCTTATCTTGGACAGGATAACGTCTTTTAGCTCAGAATACTCATCCTTCCCCAACTGCTATTGGCTTACCCAGGACCTCTAGATCAGGGGTCCTCAAACTTTTTAAATAGGGAGCCAGTTTACTGTCCCTCAGACAGTTGGAGGGCCAGACTATAGGAAAAACAAAAACTTTGTTTTCTGGGCCTTTAAATAAAGAAACTTCATAGCCCTGGGTGAGGGGGATAAACGTTCTCAGCTGCCGAATCTGGCCTGCGGGCCGTAGTTTGAGGACACCTGCTGTAGTGTATGCTAGATCATAGTAGCTCATTTGTTTTTTAGTCTATCTCGGCCAACCAGAAATTTTTGTGATTGCTGTCAGGCTGTTAATGTGACCCTTCCTGCTCAATCATTGATGAATTAAGTATTTCTCTTTTTTTCAATGCAATGAAGAGAAAGGAAAAATAAATCTTGAAACATAATAATTTTGTGCTCATTGACCCAAAATGAAGAAAAATTCATTGCCACTTCATTCCTCATGTTCTTTGTTGTGGTTCTATATTGATTAGAAAAAAAGAATGCTGAGCTTGGAGTCAGAGAATTTGAAAAGCAAAAATTCTTGGCTTCTGTGACCTCAGTTTAACTTTTAGCATTGATACTTTCTAGCTTAGTTCTTCAGGCTCTAGTTCCTTCATTTGTGAAAAAGGGAAAATCCTGCTTCCTGTACCTATCCCACTGTTGTGAGGAGCAAATAAAAGAATGCACGTAAAAAAATGCACGTAAACATTAGCTGCCCTCCATGTATTGGTATAAATGTGAAATTTTTCACATTCTCAACCACTTTATCTGAGTTCATTTATTTTTTTTTTCTAAAATTATCAGCAAGCATTTTATTTATTTATTTATTTATTTATTGTAGTATCTTTTTATTGACAGAATCCATGCCAGGATAAATTTTTTTTTACATTATCCCTTGCACTCACTTCTGTTCTGATTTTTCCCTCCCACCCTCCACCCCCTCCCCTAGATGGCAAGCAGTCCTATACATGTTGAATATGTCCTAGTATATCCTAGATACAATGTATGTGTGCAGATCCAAACAGTTTTCTTGTTGCACAGGGAGAATTGGAATCAGAAGGTAAAAATAATCCCGGAAGAAAAACAAAAATGCAAACAATTTACATTCATTTCCCAGTGTTTTTTCTTTGGGTGTAGCTGCTTCTGTCCATCATTGATCAGTTGAAATTGAATTGGGTCTCTTTGTCAAAGAAATCCACTTCCATCAGATTACATCTTCATACAGTATCGTTGTTGACGTATATAATGATCTCTTGGTTCTGCTCATTTCACTTAGCATCAGTTCATGTAATTCTCTCCAAGCCTTTCTGTATTCATCCTGCTGGTCATTTCTTGCAGAACAATAATATTCCATAACATTCATATACCACAATTTACCCAACCATTCTCCAATTGATGGGCATCCACTCTGAGTTCATTTAATAGATTTTGACTTGAGTACTTACTATGAACAAGATCCTATAGGCAGGTCTACTTAGTTTTTTCTTATTAATTAAGCTTATTCTGGAATAATTTTATTCTAGGGAAGGAGAAAATAAGCCCTGGCAGAACCTCAGATCCCAACGCCACTGCCCCAGACAGTGAGTCGGTTATTGTTGCAATGGAGCGGGTATCTGTTCTCTTTGATAGGTAAGCCATTCTAGTGTGAAGTTTGCCTTTTAATATATCTTTTACTCTTAAAGTCCCTATCAGTTTAGTTAAGGAACAATGGCATTTGAATGTATTTATTCTTCTTGTTAACACTTGGCTTGTAATAATGCTAATTCCCACTTGCATGCTGATTAGTCACTACCGTTCTCATGACCACCCACAGTATGCTTCCTCTGTCATAGAACTGTTAGTTGACAGGCCAGCTCTAGGGGCAGTTCACAGGAAATCCCAAGGTTTCACCAAAACAAGCTTTATGATTAGTGTCTTAAATTGGTCGTAGTGTAATGCCGAGTGCTCATTGCGTCACTCATAGTATGAGAGTTTGTACCCCATAATTGGGTGCCATCCTAGAGTGACACCATGCAGCAACTCACTCGACCTCATTCCAGTAATAAAAATATTGGTTAAATAATTCTGTATTTCCTGAGAGGGAAAACCATTGCATCTACAGCCTAGGATCCACCCCATGTTTTTTTCCTATTGCTGGACTTCTTCTAAAACCAAGGAGGAAATGCAGTGGAGCTTTTGAGAATAAGAAGGCAGCATTAATTATGTGAAGGAATGTGTGCTAGGGGAGACTTCATTCACGTCCCACCTCTGGTGCCGATTGACTGTTTGACCTTGGACAAAGTACTTTGCAGGCGTTTTCTAACTCAGTTCCCTCATCTGCCTGATGAGTATAGTCACGCTTGTATTAGACGCTTCCAGAGACTCTTGTAAAGAAAGCCCTTTGTAAACTCTGAAGTTCTCTGAGAGTTCAAGCTGTTTGGAAAGATTTTCTTTAGATGAAGGTAAAAGGCACAGTCCTGTCTGCACTTGAGCGTTGTTCTTGGTTTTAAAGAGTTTATTCTAAAAGACCTTGGGTGCCGGTGCTGAGACATCCATCAGCTCTCTCAGGTCACTGATGTCCTCCGTGGAGCACGGTCCCATATTATGCTATTTAGAGATGGAACGGAGCCTTCGATGTCATCTGGCGTACCCTCCTTTGTACGGAGGAGGGAAATGGGTTTGGTCACACAGCTAGGGACCCTCCACTGCCACTTGCTTTGCTGTTCTTTCCACTGCCTTGGGAGAACTAATCAGCCCTAGTGGCTGCCTTATTGAAGATGGATTTTGTAAAGTTGAAAGAAGCCTGAAGTTCTTCAAGGTACTGTAGAGTTGTCATACCGTCTGGGTGTGCTCTGGTTATATTGGAGCCAAATCACAGTGTTATCTAGGTAAGTAGCCAGATCTGTACAGAGGATGTCTACTGACAATGTTAAACAAGTAACTTTTAAGTTTACTGGGGAAATTGAACCTCCTAGGGAGACTTCATTCTGGTGGAAGTATCCATATCTTCTTTGGACTGCTGCTTTCACTCATTCCTTAGTCTTACTTAAGTGGCCCTGCCCTAGGTTGTAGAGCCCTGAAAGAGAAAGCTTTGTAAGCATTTATTAAAGTCTGGGATGAGAGGGACAGCCAGGACATGCACCAGAACAGGTTAGGGCCTAATCCCAAATCTAGAAGGATGAAAGTGGTAGCTGGGACAAGAGGATGATGGATAAACCCCCTTTCTGTATCTATTGCTTTGTTTTCCTTGGGACAAGATACATTATTCATCAGTGAAAACTGTTACCTCCTTGATGCTTAAGAATTCCTGTGTTCTTTGCTGATGACAAATCCCCAGCGCTGGCTGTTGCCAATATTTTTAGTGTCCGTAAACAGAAAGTGATGGAATGAACATCTGGGAGTTAGGAAACATATACTAGTCCAGGTTATGTTCCAACAAATTTTCTGTGTGATTTTGGGGTCCTTCATCTCTTAGGTTCATCATCATGGACATAAAGGGTTTAATATTCTTTCTAGTTCCTGAGCTCTGTGATTTTATGTTAACTTTAAAGAGTTCATTTACCAGGTTTCTCTCATGGTCATTGCTTGATATTTAACTCTTTTCAGCTCAGTATTTGGCCAGACAGAAAAATAAATAATTACATTGTTGACGTTCCCAAAGGCATAGAAGAAAATGAATGTACTGAAAGTAGTTGCCATTTTTTTTCCAGTGTATTCATCCTACTACACTTTCAGAGTATGAAATACACTGAGGGAGCTTATATTTGCTCTCCAGACCTTTTTGAGTATGAATATTCCCAACAAAGATAGAAGTTAGACTTTTGGAGTAAAATTGGACCTAATCAGACCTATTTTCTTGGAAGAAAGTTGTTGCATGTACTGTTGATTTATAAGTAATTTTATAATATTTTAAAGAGAAAAAGATTGTCTTCTACCAGCCTTTTTTCATGTAACTCTTAGACACTCACATGAAACATCAGAATTCCATAGAGTATAATTTGAGAAATGCATTAGCAGATGGCTGTGTGTGTGTGTGTGTGTGTGTGTGTGTCTGTGTATTTCATCCCTAAATTATCCATATGTGGAAATATATCCTGTAACCCTAGTTTTATGATGGACATGGTTTTCAGTCTTGTAGGTATCACACTTTATATTAAATTACTTGTGCACAAGCCATGCCTCTCACTGCTAGACTGTGATGAGTTCAAATAAATCTATCGTAGCTCATGAAAACACATTTGGTAGTTCCTCATCATATAGGTCCCCTGAAGGACAGGGGCTCTTTCAACTTTGTGCTTACAGATCGGGGTAAAATCCTGCCAGATGAGCTAGGATTATGAGCTGAAATTGTGCCATATTCCAAAAATCGATCTTCTAATTAGAATTTCATTTCCTCTTCACAACCCTGAAATCTCTTCTCTTCCTTCCCTTAGGATCAGGAAAGGATTTCCTTGTGAAGCCAGAGTGGTGGCACGGATCCTGCCTCAGTTTCTAGATGATTTTTTCCCTCCCCAGGATGTAATGAATAAAGTTATTGGAGAATTTCTGTCAAACCAGCAGCCATACCCACAATTCATGGCAACTGTTGTATATAAGGTACTGTATTCTTAGTTGTTTTCACAAGGCCAAAATTTAAATTTTTTTTGAAAAATAGTTTTAAGAAATGAGTACCTTATATTATCCTGGTAAATGTACTAGAAAGGAAAAAACTGTTTTCCATTCATGTGGAATAAATCTTGATATCTCTCTCCAGTGCATCACGATGTGGGGGTCTTGAGTTCTTAGAAGCTGTCACGGGCACAAATTCTGGCAGTCCTCCTACCAAGCCAGAGGAGCTTTAAAAACAGGCTTCACAATATGCTTGTCTTAGGTCAACCTAGCTAAATGGAACGAGGGTCATCATCAGAGAGTTGGCTGCCAACAAATGAATTCTTTGGCTCTAGAAATGTTTTAAGAGGGAAAGAACTGCGGTCTGGATCAGTGGAGGAGGAACATCTCCCCTCCCCCACCCCACAATTAATGAAACCAAGTGTTCTGGAAAAGCTGAAAGGATATTAAATCAGTCTGACCCATTAGACTTAGCAATGTGCAAGATTCCATTTGAACAGATCTTTTTCTTTTTTTTAAATTGGTTTTATTTCATGTCACTTATTTTATGTCTAAATCATTTGAGCTTATTTTGACATATGGTGATAAATGTTGGTCTATGCCTACTTTCTACCAGACTGCTTTCCAGTTTTCCCAAGTTTTTGTCAAATAGTGACTTCTTGCCGCAATAGCTAGAATCCTAGTTTGTCAGACACTGTGCTGTGCTCGTTTTTTCTGCCTATTATATACCCAGCCCTAACAGGGTTTTTTCAGCAGTTGTCTTTTAAGTATTCTCTCTTCTTTGGTTGGTCAGTTTCCCATTGAACTGTGTCGGATGCATTGTTTTTCAGGTGTTTCAGACGTTGCATACCACAGGACAATCATCTATGGTCCGAGACTGGGTGATGCTCTCCCTCTCAAACTTCACTCAGAGGACCCCAGTGGCAATGGCTATGTGGAGTCTCTCCTGCTTTTTCGTCAGTGCTTCCACTAGTCAGTGGGTCTCAGCAATGTATCCTCTGCGCAGTTTCTACATTTGTGTCGTCAGCTTCCACACTGGTTTGCCCTCTTTCTGGTCCTCTCTTAGTATTCAGGGACCTGAAACACACATGGTTTCAGTATTCGAAGGGCTGGATCATTAGTATTTAATCTCTCTTCTCCCTGGCTCCCTCCTCTCCTCTCTCAGCCAAAGGAAAACCTGCACTCATTTTGAAGATGTTTGTTTTTTGTTAAGAAGATAAATGCTCTAAATGTCAGAAAAGAGGAAAGAGCACTTAGGATAGTTATATTAAAAGGAGTACCAATTTTGGAGCAGGTTTTAAAGCTCTAGTCTCCAAAGACAATTTTCAGTGCTTAGGATAGTGGGTTTGTTTTTTTTTTAACTGATGCTGCTTTTCATTATTTTTTTTGTCAGTGTGCCCCATTCTGCTTTCTTGGCCAAGATGCCAAGAAAAGAGTATTTGCTGGAATTCCCACCCTAAAAGCCAGAGTCGTCCTCCTGGCACCCTTCCCCTTCAGACAAACCACAATAGTCTTAAAGTAGTTGAGCTGCTCTAGCGATGACAGGGTGACATCACCCAGAGCAGTTGGAGTAGCCAACGGACTGAGGCCATGGCACTGCCCAGCACACATCCCACACGGAAAAAGTCAGAGCACCGAGAGGAAGCTCTGCTGAGGGAAGACGGGCCCTGGTAAGTCATCTCTCGGGGGGGCTTGTCCCAGCGCAGCTCGGGCTCTCTCAGAGCCTGCCTCCTGATGCCTTCCTGGCCTCTGACCTGGGAGCCTACAGCAGGGCTCCTAGGGAGCAGAAAGTTTCCTTTGTGATGGGAGAGATGTAGATTTTTCAGCTTGGCTTTGGTTGAACTTTGGTTGTCTCTAAAGACATTTCTTCACTGAATATATTTTCCTTCTCATTGATTAGCAGACATTTCCCTGCAGAATCTGTTGCCCGAGGGAATCCACTATTAGCTCTCATGGTTGAAAAACAATCCCAGTGGGTCAAGAATGCTAGACTTATGAATGCTAGACAAGAATGCTAGACCTTAGCATTGGTTTCCTTTTTTTCCCAGTAATTTGCCCTTAACTCCTTTCCCAGCCTTCCGCACATCATCAGCAGGATGGGGAAGTCGGAACAAGTGGACATTAATCTTTTCTGTCTGGTGGCCATAGACTTTTACAGACATCAAATAGATGAGGAGCTGGATCGCAGGGCCTTTCAGTCTGTGTTTGAGGTGGTAGCATCTCCAGGAAATCCCTACCATCGACTGCTGACTTGTTTGCAAAATGTCCACAAGATTGCAACATGTTGAAAGTTCGATGGCGTTGGACATTGCGGGGATTGGCAGCTTGGGCTGGAGTCCAGTGTGGACACAAGGCAAAATGGGAGGACCCTGATTTCACTCTGGATGGGAGTTGGGGAGAGGTCAAGTAAAAAAAAGTGGATCTGTGGGTTTCATGATTCTCCCATGCCAGTGTTTGCGTCTCTTTCACACTATAACAGAAGTGCTTAGTTGCAATGGGGTGGCCATGGTAAAGGGACCTCATTCACACATCTTGGGTAATATTTGGGATTGAGACCGAGTTTTTACAAAAACAAAAAGCAAAGCCACAAAGCTGTTTTTGTTAATTTGTATGATATGGGCTAGTACTCCATGCAAAGTAACCAGGTGTCTCTATATTTTTCTAAGTGTTCAACCTGTTCAGTGTCAGTGGTTTGCAACTGATCCTGAATCTTTGACAGAAGTACTTCCTTCATACAGGTTACTGACACTGGACACTTTCACATTTTTATGTAGCTATTATCTGGTATAATCAAGCTTTAGAAAGTGTTTCCTAATGTCTCTCTCAAGCAGAAAGGAAAAGGAAATCCCATTTCCATGATTAATACTCCCAGCATGTAATCCCCATCTCTTGGACTTTGGTAGACTGTGGTGTGGGGGGGATAAAGGAGGGGGATCTGACCCACACACACAGCCATGATATTCTTTTTCCTTTTTTCTTCTCAGGATTTAAAATTTGAGTATATCAGTAAAGAGATTAATTTTAACTTAAATATTTCTATATCCATGTAAAAAGTATGTACAATTGTAAAATCTGTACTGCATGATGGGCTGATTAGAAGCCACTTGCCTGAATGTTGTTACTGCTCCTGTATTGTCCTTGCTTTCTCCCTGGGTGCGTCATCTCCCCCTTCATTTTTCAGCCATCCTAACGTACGAGTCACATTTTGTTTCAGCTAGACACAAGTGGAACCTCAAGAGTTTTTGTTTGGAGGACTGCATTCAGATCATCCAAAATCGTTTTCCTCACAGCTCATGAAAACCTGCCCTCATTCACAGAGCTTAGTGGAGAGAAGTCCCAGAGCTTAGTGGAACTTTTTGTTCATAGCAGCTGCTCTTGATGGTTTTCTTTGACCCAGTTTTCTTTAGGCAAAGATGCCTCCATCCCTCTCCTCCTGGTCCCCCGGGCCCCTGGCCTTCCAGTGACTGACAAATTCTGTTCCTCTTTAAGAGTAGTGGCAAAGTTCCATTTGTATAGAAGCAGCCAAGAAACAATCTCCTTGGTCTGTTGAGTTAACAGTTCAAGCCCACTCAGGATTAGGGCTTTGCCTTCTTAGCTTTGATTACTTAATTAATGATCTGTTTTCCATCTCAGGGTGTGGGGTACCCACAAAGGCTCCACCAGTATCTAGGCTATCTCATTTCTTTAGTATAAGTCTGTCTTGTCTCCTGGTGTCTTTGCTATATTTAACTCTTTATTACGCTTTTTCTGAGCACCTTTAGGGAAGGAGCAAACTTTGTTTTTTTCTACTTCCTGTCATCAACATCTGTACACATTTTGGATCTGGTCCAAATGTAACCACAGTCATATTCTCATTTTATTTTGTATGGTTTAAAGAATAAAGTAGGGGTTTGGACTTTATTAAAAGCAGCACCAAAGTCATGAGCCAAAGAGGTTATCCACAAAGACTGGACACAGTAATTGTTCATAAATGTTTTGAGATTTTGGGGATGGGGGGAATGTTAATCTGTCTGGCTGTTTATTAGGATAATTCCATTTCATCTTACTTGGATCAGATTTCTCTTTGTGGCCATAATAGCCATTTTGTTTTATTAAAGTGCATCTAGGAAGGATTTACTGACTTGGCATAGAGTTGCAGGTTTAGAATTGTGGTGTTATTTGCTTTTTTATTGTTATTTTTATTTGTAAGAATCAGTGGTGTACTTGATTGAATGACTGAGGAATATATTGATTTTTCCTCCCATTTGAGGCAAAGAATTCCTCATGTCTGTTCCTACTCATTCCTACTATGGTAGTGAGTTGTCCTGAACTCCAGACCTCAGTTAGTTCTTTCACATTTATGACAATTTAAGTGGAACTAGTAGTATCATAATCTCTTCCAAAGTTTTGAGGAAAGAACTTAGAGCACCTTGCTTTTAGTTAACCTTATAATAATATACCCTGAAATAACACTTAATAGGTTTCTTTTCTTTTTTTCTTTCTTTCTTTTTAATTGACTTACCCAGGGTCACACATCCAGGAAATGTTAACTGTACTCCATGCAAAATAACCGGGAAGTAACCTGAAGTCATGCTCTATCCACTGCACCACCTAGCTGCCCTACTTAATAGGTTTTTAGGCCATATGAAGGGCTCTACTTCAAGCTGATTTTAGAAGCTGAGAGACCTTCAGACTGAAACTATCTCAAAAACGTACAAAACTGACTCCTGCCCTGGGATGTCAGGCCCTGAGTGATGACCCTAAGACCCACCTCATCCTCCCTTCAATCACTTTCCTACTAAAAGAGCCTCCTTCTATTTGGTATACCAGTGGTACCAGCTGTCTCTTGCTCTGTTCTAACATTTAAAGGAGGAAAGTCTCTTCTAAGAGTCTAAAAAGAAAAACACTCAAGCTTTTTGAGTAGTTCATATCAGGCCTTTTTCCCTCCCAGTGAAACATCTTTATCAAATCAAGACTCAATGATGTTTTCCTGTGTGTGGTAACTGGAGAATGATGGTGGTGCATACTATTAAGTATTGTGTGGGGTTTTTTTTTCCCCTTTTAATTTTAACAGCAGCCCTTAAGGCAGGGGAATAACTTCTCCCCTGTTAGTTTTGGTCTCCCACTTGGCAGACATGCTTTCCTCATAAAAAAAACAACATTAAGTAATTGTGAAAAGTCATAATAATTATGAATATTGGCAAAGTTCTAGGAAAGAAGGCTTATGAATCTTTGGGGCCCTTCGTGTTTGGTCCCTGCTTTCTCATTTAAAAAGTATAGAACTCAACATTTATACAGACTTAAATATTTAAATTCTCCCATAATAATATTGGTGATTTTTGAAGTAATGCAATTTAGAAATTTTCCCCTAACTGGAATTAAAATTATATGTGCCCATTCTGGATAGTAATTGACTTTGTCCTTTTATTTTCTCCTGACAGAATTAAGAATAAGACCATTCACGTTGGTTCTTGAACCACAGTTTTTACCAGTAGCACTAAAAACACCAGCAAAAAGACCCGTAAGTACCATGGCTGAAGTCCATGGGAAGAAATTTACTTTTTGAATATCCCTAAACACATACAGAAAGATGAGTCCAACTAGCACACACACTGTTGTTTATCTTAGAGCTATGAAGCAACATCTCTTTTTATCTGCTGTGTCAAACTTGGTTATATATAATTGAGCAGCTGTTAGAAAAGTGGGACTTAATTTCATATTAAAAACCTACTTGGGGGAAAACAGCCTGACAAATCAAATTTCTGGAAGGCAAAATACACCTGGACTTATTAAGTTCCAGATATTTAAAGCAGATATTCAATCAAAATTGAGTTTTAATAAAAATCATTTACCTCATCATATCCTCACTTTTTTTTCCTATGGAAAATAATGAGAAATAGAGTATATTGAGAATTAGGTAGAATGGTGCAGAAGTAAATTAAATATACTTGTTTGCAAAGGACATTCCTTCCTTTCCAATGTGACCTGGCTAATTTCTGAGGTTTCTTACTACCAGAACTGAACAACTTTCTCCTACTAATTGCAAATACATTCTCCCTTCCACCACCTCCCTCATCCTCACTCATTTCTCCTTTATGCTGGCAAATCCATTCTTGATAGAGAACAGAATTAACATGAAAAGCTTCCTGTCGTTGTCAACAGGAATACAGAGCAGAGCAAAGCACCATGACTAAACTCAGAATCTACCTAACAAGAAGTCATTTAATTAGTCATCTCATAGCCTTCAAAATCTTTTGTATTGAGTAAGCTCTTTCTGCCAGGGCATCAAAGTGATCTTTACTTCATGCCAGATTACAAGACACAATAGCCCTGGTAAAAATCATTTCACGTGCCATGTGTTTGCCGAACTGAGAAATGTGCTCAGGTGTGATGAATTATAAATATAGCAATATCTTTTCACTCACAATCCTCTACAAATTTCAGATCTTTTCTGTTTTGACAGACACCTTCTCTCTCTTCTTCCCCCCCCCCCCCCCCCCCCCCCCCCCCCCCCCCACTATGAGTAAAATGCCCTTAGGTTTGAAAGTCCGTACTGTGCAACACGGCTGGGAAAAAAAATCACCCTGACTGAGTGAGCTGAATGTGACTTTGAGAGGCACTAATTTTTGTATAATAGGAAAATGCTGGAGGGAATGGGCAGACTGGGATGAGGCCATTTTGTTGGCTGCCATTTTGAATTTTGGGATGTCGAATAGAGTTAAGGTGGGAAAGGAAAATGTTGGCAATTCCCAGCTGGTGGACTCAGCGGTCTGATGAGGCAGGAGTTCCACCAGATCCCTGCAATTGACTTGAAGAGGGTAGATCCTACAAAGACCTCTTTGTAAACTCCTCTTCAGGCAGGCTTTGTTGCTTACCAGCTATTCTTACCCTGGAAAGAAACTTTGCCATGTGGATTATTGGGTGAGTTTCAGCTGGAGATAGAATGAGCTGGGATGCCTCCCCTCACCCTTTCTCCCCCCCACCCCCACCCCCACACTCCTTGAGAATGGAGTCAGCCAGTATCTGTCATGTGGGAAGGCAGTTTCTTTGAGGTATTTTACCCCCTCCTCTGCTGCTTGTATGGATGGGCTTCTCTGTATTTCCATCCGCTCTTGCTCACACATTGCCACACAGAACAAGCCACCTGATGGGCAGGAGCTCAGTCGGCTGATCATCAATGTCCTGCGTCATCCCCACCCTTAGAACCGAGAGGGCTGTGATGGGTGAGACCTGGAGCCCCTACATGTATAGCTGTGCCCACCGAATAGAGAAAATATTTAATTTAGACATGTTCACATTTTGGAAACTGCTGAAAATATTGCACATTCAAGTGAAAGAGAATAAAATTTAAATTGTTGCTGTAAGAGGCTCGCTCCAGTCATTTCAAATCAATGCAGACCCTAGCTTCCCAGCAGTATTTTTTCTGAAATGGTGTTTTTGTAGAAGTGAATTTGGGCAATAAATTTTATTAGGAACTTTTAGGAAATCATTTTTATTGGAATGATTTGGCACCAAAATAGAACCTGAACAATTTCTATTTCAACAACATAAAGTATATGTTTGCAGGTAAAGACAGCCTGATTTTTACAGTAAGGGAGTTTTAAGATTGTTCCAAGGTTAATTTGCCAGCTGTTATGCTTTTCATTAGGTTAATTGAAAATTAAACTCTGGGTGGTCTTACTGCCCAACAGACACAAGTTGCAAAAGCTCTTATGGTTAAGTGACATCTTAATTTAATTATATGGAGAGCCCAAGTCTTTTTGGTACTTTTTTTTTTTCGTTGCCATATTTGGTCCATGTTGTGCATATGGGAGGAAGGCTGAGGGGGTCTGAAAGGGCTGGGCAGCTTGTACTAGCATCCGCACAGGAACGCAGGCTAGAGCCACCCTTGCGTTCCAGGGTGAGATGGGTGCTATCAGGAAAGGACTACTTCATAAAGCAGGATGGAAAGCCTGGGGAAATGGGAGCATGGGACTAGTGTGCATAATTACTTATGTGGACTCTGTTTAGTTCAGGCGGGAGACCATCTTGAGGAGATGAGTTTGATGTCATTTCCCCTCTCTGGTCCCGTTGCTTCTTCAGGCAAATGAGGGGTTTGAACAAGACAATCTCTTAGGATCCATCCACCTCCAAATTCTTTGGCCAGGTGAGAATCACCAAGTGACAGGTGAAATAATCATGGGCCCCCGCAGGTCCCAATTCTGGCTCTACCTCCAAATTGCAGGTGTATTTTCAAGTGTTAAGGGGTTTGATTTTGCTTGAGGAAACAAAATTCTGATGTGGTTCAGGGAGGTCAGAAAGACTTTTTAAGGAAACAGTGTATGAGAATAGATATTCTGTCTCAGTTTCACCTTATTTTGTGCTGGAGTAACTTCAACACTCTCTAATGGCAGCTTCTGCCAAAAAAGGGTATCTTGTCCAGAAGTTACAACCAGTGAACCTTAATGTCACATTTTTCTATGGTATCTTCCTGCTTTGGCCTTCTATTTCCACCCAGAATTGGGAAATGGTTCCCAGCAGGTCACCTGAATGATTGACAGGAATATTCCAATAATAATAACAAAGTACATACTTCCTACAACAGAAGATGCTCATGGTCTGTAGGATATGCCTTTTTAAGTATTTTTCTAGCAGTGATCTTGAGTTCTATTTAGTTGTTGGCTTTGGAACTGACATTTTTCTCTCTTCAGAGCCTTTCTGAGTTAAACCTATGGCCCTGGTTTATTCAGGTGCCCTCCTCTAAGCAAGAATAAAGGGTTTTCCACTGCAGTAAAATGTGGGCAACTAGACCTTGAATGTCCATCACAACACGCTGTGTCACTATTTAGTTGGTTCTGCTTTACTGATCTGGGGTAGTGACCATAGGTAAGTCACTTAACCACTCAAGCCTTCATATTATCTAACAATGAGGCTAATTAGATAATTCCTAAAGTTTCTTCCTGTTCTGAAAGTAGGATTTTATGCAGCCAAAAGTGTTTATTCAGTTCAGCAAACACTTACTGAGCACTTGTTCTGTAAAAGGCCCTGGGCAAAGGTTTCAGAGGCCAGAAAGAAACAGACCCAGCGTCAAGAAGCTTGCAGTTTGTGGTGGCGATAGATATAAAAAGTGCACAAATACATACAATGTGATTTCAAGCAAAAGAGAAATCTAATACTGGGACCTCAGGGAAGGCCTCTTGGAGGAGGTGGTATCTACAACAAGCCTTGGCAGTTGAATGGATGTGGAGAAGAAAGTGAAACAACAGTAAGAAATGATTGTGAACCTCCTTGATTCTAGGGATGGTGGCGACATCCACAGAAATGGGCAAAGTTAGAGGAACTTTGGATGGATTTGGGGAAAACAGTTCTATTTTGGACATGTTGAGTTTAAGATACTGGTGGGATATTCAGGTAGAGATATCCAGCATGCAGGGCTGGAATTCTAGCTACAGGATATGTAGAATTAGGAGTCATCTGTGTGGAGGTAATTGAACCCATGAGAGAGGATGAAATTACCTGGAGAAGGAGAAGGGAAGCAGCCCAGCACAGAGACTTGGAAGATATCACGCTTAAGAGGCAAGAGGTCAGTGATAATAGGAGACTTTCTTCATGTAGTCTAAGATTGCATTAACTTCAAGAACCATATTATCAGTTCAAATGTCTTGAACTTGTAGTCCATTAACAGTTGCAGATCTTGTTTAAATGGCAACTTAGCTGAGTCTTCTCCATAACATTCTTGTAAAGTTGATTTTTTTTAGACTAAAGGTTAAGATTTTATGTTCATTACATTTTTTTAGTTTTGATCCAGTATTCTGTCTCAGAGCTTTTTAAAACTTTTCCCACTAATGATCTCTTTTCATCCAAGAAATTTTTACATGAACCCAGGTATGTAAAACAGGTTAATAAATCAAATATTTATTGATAATAAATCATACTTTCATGACCCCCTCCCACATTGTTATTAGACCCCATATGGGGTCATGAACCACAGTTTAAGAAATTTTCTGAATCTTTCTGAACTCTTATCCAGTGTGATCAAATGACATATATGTAAAGTGATTTGTAAAGTTCAAAAGAACTATATAAATTTGAACTTTTATTATTTACCAAACCTAATTTCTATCAGCTTCAAATCCGGTAAAGCCTTCTATCTGAAAAGTTAAAGGACAGATCCCTGGAACTCTATTGCACATTGCCTTCCAAGTTGACTCTGAACCAGTAATATCCACTCTTTGAACTTGGTCATTCGTGTCTTCTAAATCCACTTTATTGTACTATTCCCATATCTTCAATTTCTTTTCACATGAAAATAGCTTGAGACTTTGTTAAAAGCCTCATCAAAGTTTAGATAAGTTCTAACTACAACATTTTCCTGATCTCATAGTCTGACATGAGAACCTGCAGTTTCTTAAGCAATACTGACAGCAGCCCATCTATTATGATTTAGTAACGAGTCTTAGGTGGGTATCTTGTGTCACATTTAAGAGAATTACTCTACCCTACTAGTCCTACTGGCTCATGAGAATCGGATGAAATGTGCTAAAGTGCTTTTTTTTAACTACAAGTGCTTCATAAGCGGCAACTGTTAATGTGTGTAAAGTGCTTTGTAATTACTACATAAATAGAAGCTATTAATGTGCATCAAGTGCTTTGTAACTACATAAACAGCAGCTGGATAACTATTCAATCTATGTTTCAAAGCTATAGTTTTGGATTCCCCCCCCCCCCTTATCCATTGGGACCCTCAAATTTGTCAGAGAAAATTCATAAGTATTATAGTGACCCTGAAGTCCTGCAGGGGTTCAGTACCACAAGTTTACACCCTGGTCACTAGATAGGACTCATTAAGGATTCTCAGAAATTTAAAATGTTAGTCCCAGTTCACAAAAACATTCAGTTAGCCTTCTTAGTGAAAAGGGGTTTTATCATGCTGTCTCGTTAGCACATTGGGCGTGGAGCAGAAGAAATGGATCAAAATTTCATCTGGGACCCTAGCTGTATGATGGGGCAAATCCCTTAACCTCCCAGAGATTATGTCCTGCACTAACTAAGGCACCTTACGGCAGTTAGGAGATCGGTCTGGCTAAAAGCGCCATATAACCGAATGACCAGCTTAACATTTATGAAGCGTTTATTTGCATCTAATTGCAAAGCATTGTGTTTTTTAACGGGGAAAAGAACGAGTTGGGATAAACACCAGCAGGACGCTTGTAGTGTAGACGGAGTCCACAAACAAAACTGGACGGCTGTGTCCCACGCTAAATGCCTGTAACTACAAAAGTAATTGGGGAAGGCCTCCTGGAGGAGGTGACCTTTGAAGGAGGCTGTTAAAGACTGGGCAGAATGCCAATGTAAAGAACCCCAGAGAGGAAAGGGTGGCTGGGCCTCCCCGGCCTGTGAGAAACGTGAAGAAGGGCCCCCTCCGGGCGCCTATGAGGTTTGTCTTGTGCTTGGAGAACACCAAGAGGAGTGATGTGAATGAAGAGCGACACGCCGGGGGCTACGTCGGCCCGCCAGAGGCCGGCATCGGCCACCGAGGAAGGGAGGTAGCGTTTGTGCCCGGGCCAGACCGGGGCGGCGGAGACACAGCGGGTGGCGCTCTCCCTGTTTCCCGGATGGGAAGACTGAGGCTCACAGAGGCGCCGTCCCTTCCTGCGGCGGTGCCAGGAGGGGCGTCTCTGCGGGGTGATTGCCTGTGCTTCTCCCAACCAGGTCCCGCCCGAGGCGCGAGCCCGGACACCTCCGCCTTCCAGTGCGTTAGCGGTGGCCGAGCCTCGGCCATGCAGCTGTGCCAAGGTAAGGGGGCCCTCCCTGTGCATGCGGCTGGGAGGGGCGCTCACCGCCGGGCGCTGCCGCGAGGGCGGGAGCAGGGGGCCACGGAAGGCCTCCCCGGGTCCGGCCGAGTCCTCCACGCCGAGTCCTCCACCGCCGAGTCCTCCACCCCCGAGTCCTCCACCCCCGAGTCCTCCACGCCGAGTCCTCCACCCCCGAGTCCTCCACCCCCGAGTCCTCCACCGCCGAGTCCTCCACGCCGAGTCCTCCACCCCCGAGTCCTCCACCCCGAGTCCTCCACGCCGAGTCCTCCACCTCGAGTCCTCCACGCCGAGTCCTCCACCTCGAGTCCTCCACCCCGAGTCCTCCACGCCGAGTCCTCCACCCCCGAGTCCTCCACGCCGAGTCCTCCACGCCGAGTCCTCCACGCCGAGTCCTCCACCCCCGAGTCCCACGGCCGTGGCCCGTTGGACGTTGTGGCCCGTCCGGCCCCTTGCGGCCTGTAGAGACCCGCGCGCCCCAGCTCCGCGCGGGCTTCCTTGGCGAGGCTGTCGGGGTGCCCGGCCGTTTCCTTCCCCCGCAGCCTGAGGCAGGCGGAGGTCCCAAAGTGCCCGGCCAGGGCCAGCCGCAGTGTCTGGGGCCAGATGTGGCCGTGACCCTGCTCTGGGTCCGGGCTCTTCCCCCGGAGCGGCCCCTCCCGCGTCCCAAGCGGTTTGGCTTCCCGGTAGCGGCGGGGGCGAACCGAAGCGTGGGAACTGGCCGCCTCCGCCCGCCGGGCCCAGTCCGCCGGGCCCAGTCCGCCGGGCCCAGTCCGCCGGGCCCAGTCCGCCGGGCCCAGTCCGCCGGGCCCAGTCCGCCGGGCCCAGTCCGCCGGGCCCGGGCCCCCTTCCCGCCTGCGGGCTCGGCAGCGCGCCTGCCGGGGAGACGGGGCAGTCTCAGTGAGGGGGCGGCGGCCCGAGGCTGGCGGCCCAGGGCCTGACTTAGTGGGACCGCCTGGGGACACAAGGAAAGGCGCGAGCGCGGTGTGCTCCCCAGCAGCCCTGCCTGCGGTATCTCGCACAAGGCTTCCCCGGGCTGCCGCGGCGGAGGGGCCCAGGGCCGGGGGGGTGGAAGCGAGGAGAACCCGTAGGAGGTGGGTTTGAGCCCAGACATGGTGTTTCTCGTCTTCTTGCCGTGGCCCAGGGGTCCCGCAGGCCCAGGGTGCCCTGCCCCGTCTCTTCTCCGTTCGGTGCACGCAGCATCGCCCTTTTACAGGGACCTTTCCCGACGCCCCCTCCCGCCCAATAGGACTGCTAACAACACCCCGCTTAGTTTTTTATTCCAAGCGCTTTTCATGTATGCTTTTTGTTTTATGTGGTGTTACAAACGCAGTGAACTATAAACCAGAACAAAAACGAATAAAAGATGCAGTGAACCTTAGAGACCATCTAGTCACATTCTTTGTTTTTATAGATCTTTTATGGAGTTCTAGAAGCAAGGATGATGGGCCAAGTTCACGCAGGTAATAATAAGCAAGATGGTGAGGATTTGAACCCAGGCCTGCTAATTCCAAGCCCATCATTCTTCAGATTCTCAGAGATGGAAGGGGGTTGGACCCTCTTATACCAGAGCCCTCTGCAGCATCCTTGACAAGGGAGGCCCCATCCCCCAAGCCAAGCCTTTCAATTCCATTAAGTCCAAATCTGTGTCCCCGCTTTGTTCCAAGTTCTGTACACGAGAGAGAGCAAATCCAAGTCCCCTCCTGCATCTCCGCCCTTCAAAGCCTCTTGAAGATGGGGAGGATGTCTCTGCCTTCTTGGCCCCTCTCTCCAGTCTTGGTGTCAACTATACCTCGTTCTTTCAACACCATCCTCATGAATAGAACTTGAGCCCCTTCACCCTTCTCTGAACACTGAACATACTATGTCCTTCATCAGCTGTGGCGCCCAGAACCGAACCTGATATTCCCAGTGAGAACAGACCAGAACCAGGATGATCATCTCTTGAAATATAGCCTGAAATCACAGTTTCCTCTTTACTTGTCTCATCACGCCCAAATTTGAGGCCTGCTAAAATTCTAAGATTTTTCAAAGAAATGATCCAATTATATCTTCCCCAAGTTATGCTAGCTAAGTGATTGGGTTTTTTTGTTTTTTTTTAATTTAATAGCCTTTTATTTACAGGTTATATGCATGGGTAACTTTACAGCATTGACAATTGCCAAACCTCTTGTTCCAATTTTTCACCTCTTACCCCCCCACCCCCTCCCCTAGATGGCAGGATGACCAGTAGATGTTAAGTACATTAAAATATAAATTAGATACACAATAAGTATACCTGACCAAAATGATATTTTGCTGTATAAAAAGAATCAGACCCTGAAATATTGTACAATTAGCTTGTGAAGGAAATCAAAAATGCATGTGGGCATAAATATAGGGATTGGGAATTCAATGTAATGGTTTTTAGTCATCTCCCAGAGTTCTTTCTCTGGATGTAGCTGGTTCAGTTCATTACTGCTCCATTGGAAATGATTTGGTTCATCTCATTGCTGAGGATGGCCAGGTCCATCAGAAGTGGTCATCATATAGTATTGTTGTTGAAGTATATAATGATCTCCTGGTCCTGCACGTTTCACTCAGCATCAGTTCGTGTAAGTCTCTCCAGGCCTTTCTGAAATCATCCTGTTGGTCATTTCTTACAGAACAGTAATATTCCATAATTTTCATATACCACAATTTATTCAGCCATTCTCCAACTGATGGACATCCATTCAGTTTCCAGCTTCTAGCCACTACAAGGAGGGCTGCCGCAAACATTCATGAACATACAGGTCCCTTTCCCTTCTTTATAATCTCTTTGGGATATAATCCCAGTAGTAACATTGCTGGATCAAAGGGTATGCACAGTTTGATAACTTTTTGAGAATAGTTCCAAACTACTCTCCAAAATGGTTGGATTCGTTCACAACTCCACCAACAATGCATCAATGTCCCAGTTTTCCCACATCCCCTCCAACAATCACCATTATTTTTTCCTGTCATCTTAGCCAATCTGACAGGTGTGTAGTGGTATCTTAGAGTTGTCTTAATTTGCATTTCTCTGATTAATAATGACTTGGAGCATCTTTTCATATGACTAGAAATAGTTTCAATTTTTTCATCTGAGAATTGTCTGTTCATATCCTTTGAACATTTTTCAATTGGAGAATGGCTTGATTTTTTATAAATTAGAGTTAATTCTCTCTCTATATTTTGGAAATGAGGCCTTTATCAGAACCTTTGACTGTAAAAATATTTTCAATTGGGATTTTTTTTTAAACCAAGTATTCAACCTTAAATAACCCTATTAATTTTCTTTTTATTAGCCCTGGCTCACTGCTGAGATCATTTTGCACCCTTACTCTGTGATCCCAACACATTAGCTCTCCTTCCTGGGGTTTTATGCCTTCCACAAATTTGATAAACATGCTATGCTTTTATGCAGATGAAAATGTTAGGTAGCACAGGACCACGGAGATATCCCTGGGGCACTGCCCTAGAGCTGACTTTTCAAGTAAATCTCAAATCTTTAATGAATGATCCCACTCTGGGTTTGGCCCTTCAGCTAGCAGCACATCCATGTAATGATACTTATCATATAGCCCTCGCTGCTCCCTCTTGTCCAAAAGGGTATGATGAAAGACTGCATGAAATGCTTTGGGGAAAAAACTATTAAGCCTTTTCTACAGCGTGCCAGTTGAGTAGCCCTGACCAAAGAACGTAGGTAGGTATTCATTTAAAATAGAGCTAAATTCCAATTCTGACAAAAATGAAACGGTGCCTACTTTCAAGGAGCCAATGTTCTATCAAGAGTATATGATATGTGAAATACAAGTAAATACAAATGACAGTGTTTTCTACATTTTTTTTTATATTCAGAGTTCAGAATTTTATAGCTTTTTCCTGACATCCTGATAAATGAATATCTTTTCCAATTAGTCACTTTCCTTTCTGTTAATTGCCATTTCCTTCCTGTTTTCAGGAAGGACTAGAAAATCCTAGGGTGATTTATTGTTTTCACAATAAATGTGGAAGGAAGCATCACAAGGCCTCATCGTTTCCTTCTATCCAGGGAAAGGTTCAAACCACCTTGTTTCCAGTGGATCCAGTTCCTCCAGAATCAGCTCCCTGCACTGGGACTTCAGTTTCTAATGTTGAGTGTAGTTAATTCAAGAACATCAAACACTCGTCTCCCACTCAGTGTAAAAACATCCAGGGAAGCCCTTGGGAAATGTTTGTAAATGATCCCTATCCTGCATCCCTTCCATTAAGGTACCGACAGCTCAGGTGTTGGTGATCTGGGACTTGTGTGATCACTGCTGCCTCAGTGTGATTCACAGTTCTGGGCTCTTTGGTATCATTCGGATTGTGTGTTCAGCGGGTCATTGACTCAGAACCACAAGAAATCATAGAGCTCCTGGAGTCCCAGTTTACAGATAAGGAAACTGAGACCCAGGCTCACCTTGTAAGTGTCCGAGTGGGGATCTAAATCCAGTCCTCCTTGACCTGATGCCCAGTTTCCTATTCATTCTATCCCTTTGTCTCTTGCTTGCCCAGGATGATGCTTGTCTCCTCGGGGAGGTCCTCCCTGTGCTCCCTCCACCCCCTGTGCGGCTGGCTGGCTCAGGATCAGGCTTCCCCCAAGGGCTCGGCACTCCCTGCCTTACCAGCCACAGCCCCACTGCTACAAGCAGTGACAAAATTCAGTCGAGGCTGGGTGCAGAGCTCTACCCAAGGTGTCCCAGACACTAAACGGCTCCTGGCATTTGGGCATGAGCGAGCAACCCTCCGGCCCCAGGTCCCAGGGAAAGGAGCCCCCCACGTCCATAAGTTACCTCACTTGGCCAATACTTACAGAGGATCTCCTCTTCACTCTGCACGGCAGAACAGAGGTGGAAAGTGGTTCCTGCCATTGGGACTCTGCTGAGTTAGTCGCTCCCTCCTCCATTCTTGGCTGCCTTCAGAAGCTAGGCAAGATCCTGATCCCCTCAGGCGGCCTGACCCCCCCCCCCCCCCCCCCCCCCCCCCCCCCCCCCCCCCCCCCGCCCTCCCCTCGGTGCTAGATGGACATTCCTGGAGCCCCCTCTGGCCACTGCCCTGCTCCCGATGCTGCGGGCACCTCGACTACGCAAGGGGTCCATTCTGACTTCCTCTGCTGGCAAGGTAGACCCACTGTAATAAAGCTACATTATGTGTATGATAGGGAGTGTGTGTGTGTGTGTGTGTATAAGAGAGACAGAAACAGGGACAGAGAGATAGTGACAGAGAGATAGATACAGAGAAAGAGAGACAGAGAGGCAGACAGAGAGAGAGAGAGATAGAGGAAGAGAGGCAGACACAATGGGGTGGGGGGAGACAGAAAGAAGCACAGGGAGGGAGGCAGGTAGAAAATGTATCATCCCCAATTTATAAATGAGGAGCCTGAGTTTCAGAGTGAATTGCTCTGGTTGGTGCAGCTGGCGAATATTCAGAACCAAGGCTCGGCTGGGTCCTTCTCCTCGCAGTGGCTTTCAGCAGTGGGCTTCCCATGACCCTGAAGGCTGAGCCTTTGTGTGCCACTCGGGAGCCTTGGCGTTTGCCCTCGTTAGGGCCTGACTGGGTCAGTTACCGTGCCCTGCGCAGACAGTTCCTGAGGGAGCAGCATTCGTTTTCTCCTGTGCCCCCGCAGGGAGCACATCGATAATTGGAATATGACCAAGACCTCATTCTTCCGCGCGCTGCCTGCCCGTGGTCCCTCTCCTCCAGTGGCCCTGGCTTTCTCTCCATTACCTAACTGCTCCGGTGTTCCAGCATCCTCACCTTGTGTGGTTCATAGCCACCTCCCTGGCATCCCCCCACCTCCCCACCCCACTGGTCGTCTGGTACTAGTACCTCGTGCTTTTCTCTCTCTTCCCTTCCTGCCATAGCCCCTCATAGACTCACCTTTTCTCAAGAATTGACTTACAATGACTTTGTCTGTTACCCCTGGTCACTATGTTAGCATCTTAATTTTATAAAGTAAGTCTCCAAGAGAGTAAAATAAGCTGGAGAAGGAAGTGGCAAACCATCCAGTGTCTTTGCCCAGAAAACCCCAAATGGGGTCATAGTCGGGTCCGGAGCTGCAGATCGGTGGGCTGTGTGGGTGTGAGGGAGTCCCCGATGGTCCTTCCTGCCTTCCCTCCCACCACATAGGGAGCAGAATGTGTCCATTGCACAAAAACAAACCATCCAGAAGGGGCCGCAGGCAGCTCGAGAGACTGACAATCCTCTGGTCATCTTGGGAGAGACTGAGAAAGCACAGATCTCTTTAGCACCTTTGCTAATGTGATGGCTCTCCCAATCAGTCACTGCGTCTTCATTGGAAGAAAAAGGAACATGCATTGAAAAGACTATCCCCACAAAACGGATTCAGATTCATAGGCTAGGAGAGTGGGAGGAGTCCTTGGAAGTCACGTCCAGCTTCCCATTTTACAGATGAGGTAACTGAGACCCAGAGGGTGATGTGACGCACGAGCAGCCTATGCCAGGGAAGTGAACCCAAGCTGGCTGCTTCCCATCCCCCCATGCCGTCATTCAGAATCATGGCCAGCCAGATTTCTCAGAGTCCAGATGGGGCCCTGATGGGCCAGGGTTCTGTTTGTTCCAGGTCCGCTTCACTTTAAAAGTGGAGCTGTCCCAGGATCGCAGGGTCGGGGATGAGACGCTGGGAGACCGCTCCGTTCGTTTTACAGACAGGAAGCGGAGGCCCAATGGACTGGAGCAGCCGGTCCCAGGTCCCAGGATTCGGGGGCAGAGACGAGATCCAGGCTCAGCTCCTCCAACTCCAACTCTGTCCGGGACAGACACAGTCTCTCCAGCTTTCTTCTGTGACTCAAAGGGCACTGAGGAAAACTCCTTTGTCTCCAAACAGGGTTCTGCACAGAGTAGATGCTTATAAATATGGAATTTAATTAAAATATCCTCTCACAGTATCTGAAATTCCATTATTAGAGTCATTCCTTTGGAAAAAGGCTTTGCCACTTGGTGGAAAAACTCCAGGATCACAAGCCAATAAAGTGGTAATCAGTCAGTCAGCGAGCATTTATGAAGGGCCTACTATGTGCCAGACACTGTGTGTTAAGTGCTGCTGTTATCATTAATTCTGGCTGACATAGATTGTCTGTGGGAATCTGGGTACATTGCCTTGGTTTGAAAGTTACCCCATGGCACTCAGACATTGAGGTGAGGGAGTTTCTTCCCTTCCTCTCCTAGAGTTTCCTTTACCAGCGAAATCCCAGATCCAGACAGAAAAGGACATAAAACCCCCAAATTTATATGCTATTTGTGTTTCTTTTAAAGAAATCTTTCTTTAGAGATACAGCCTATTTTCAGAATGTATGTCTGAGTGTGTGTATGTGTGTGTGTATGTGTGTGTACACACACACTCACAGACAAAACCAGTTTGATACCTTAATGTGAATTAGTTTTTTCAGATGAACCCTAGCTTAGCAAAACTTGGAGGGGATGAGGCACATGATGGGGAGCTTTGCTGGGGGTGGTCCCCCGATCCTTGGGGAAGAAGGAACAGCCAACTTCTTCAATGTCATTTCAGTTCACTCCACAGACTCAGAGTTTTCTGAGTTTCTTGTGTGTCCTTGCCACGGGGGTCAGCCCTATGTGAGAAAAGGGTGATGGAGCTGGGGGGGTTGGGGTTGGAATGGGGAAAGCATTTTTTCATCAGTGAAAGAGCTGCTCTATAGGAAACAGTATGGGGTAGAACCACAGCCCTTAGGAAATCCTGAATCCTTTGCTCAGGACAAACAGCTCTGGCGCTGTGGTAAGGATAAGAATTCTCAATTCATCCATTATTCCCTCCCCTACCCTAAAATCTCCAGTGGCTCTTGTGACTCATATGATAGTCAAAGAAAGTCAGAGCTGGAAGAAATCTTAGCCAAGTTTTACCCCATGAGCCAAATATCCCCTCTACCCCAATTTTTTATGTACATCCTATAAGCTAAGAATGATGTTTACATTTTTAAATCAAGTTCCAGATTTGGCCCTTAGGCTGCAGTTTGCCAATCCCAGTCTTGCATTATAGGATACAGAAAGTCTGGACGGGTTCTCAAAGATTCAGTCTGGCCCCGTTACTTTCCAGGATGACTTTCAGGGCCAGTGGCTGCCCATCTTGTATTGTGGGCCGGTGGTCTAGGAGGTGGGACAGAAGCACTGTTCCCCAGCTCTTGTTCTTCCCATCCACGAGAGCCATTTACCACTTAGTGTTGGTGGTGGCGGAATGGTGTGCTCTCTACAAGGGTTTCTCCCTTTAATGAAGGCTATAAGGGACTAGAGCCAGTGATCTGGGGGATACTGCAGTCCCTGGGGCTCTCTCCAGGGTCCAAGAAGAACTGCTGGTAGAGGGGTCTGATTCATGAGGACCTGGGGGAAGTTAGTCTGGGAAAAGGCGGCTTGTGAGATGCTGGGAAGGCATTTGAAGGGCTCCTGTGGTGAGGCAGGAGGACGGCTTTGGCTTAGTCCCTGAAAGCGGAACCAGGAACCAATGGGTTTTAGTTGCTAAGAGGCACACTTAAGCCTGGCATCTAAAACATTTCTTAGCCACAGGAGTTGTTCCCAAGTCAAACGGGACACCTTGCAAAGTGATGGGTTTCCCTTCAGCTTTAGTTGAGTTGTTTCAGTAATGTGACTATGATCCCATTTACCCATTTCTGGGGAAAGACATTTCCTTCTCTAGCTCGTTTCACAGATGAAGAAACTGAGGCAAACAGGATTAAGTGACCTGACTGGGGCATACAGCTTAGTAAAGTTAGATTTTGAATTCAAGTCTTCCTGACTCTGGCTGCCATTTATTAGAGGTCCTTAAATAAAATCTAGATTATCCCTTATTTTCTGAGAACTCTCTCAGATTACTCTTGGTTTGTCCTTTCCTCTTAATTGATGTATTTATTTCCCCTGGAGAAATCATGCGCCATCCTTCTTACCCAGAAGCAACTGTGATGAAGTCCAGAGGAGGGAAATAATGAGATGGCTGCCTCGGGAGCCTTTCTAAATGCAGGATTTGGGAGGAACGGTTTGGAGGACCATTCTTCACCCCTCCAGTAAGAGGAAGAGGGAGACTCCAGGAACTGGGGTCCAGAGGAGGTGTGAAGGCAATTAGAAGGCAACTGGGGAAATGTCTGTCACCAGGGAAAGACTGAAGATTAGTGAGTTGGGATAATAGAGGGGGCAATCTGTTGGAGAAGATGGATGGAATGGGATCACTGGTATGTACAAAGTGTTTTACCTTGGCTGGGAAAAGAATCATCTCTTCAGATGAAGGAGATAATAGCAGAAGGCGTTTGAGTGATACAAAATGAAGAGGAGGGGATAAAAGGAAACTCTTAGTAATTGTCCTCAACTTTTTCAATGAAATATGAAGAGTTGAGACAATGGAGTAAGGGAGTCTTAGGGAATTTGAAGAGGGATGAAAAAGTTTGTAAGAGCTGCTTTGGATAGTGAATTGATTAGGGAGTAAAGGATTGATTAGCCATATTAAAAGCCTAATGGAGATAATGTAATAAAATGTAGTCAACATAATTTAGTGATATTCTTTAACTTAGTATATGACTGGAATCAAAGACCATCAATGTGGGAGTCAATCAAGGCTGATGTTTGGAGGATAAAGAGGGAAAAGATTCAAGAAGAGGACAACATGGGGTTGCACTGGTCAGCAAGGGGTCAAGATGGGGAAGGGAACCGAATAGTCAGTTCAGGAGTGATTGCTAAGAGAACCGAGGGAGGAGAGACTGGAGGTTGTAATGATGATGAGCAGAAATTGGAGTTGCAGGCAGAAGGAGCAGAATTAGCCAGATTAGGATCAGATAGAGAATTTCAGAATTAATGAATGTGAATGTGGAGTAGTATGGGTGATGGCAAGATCAAGGATGGTCAAGGTTTCCATGTTTGGTGAGTTACAGGAAGAAACCATGGGAAATGAGTAAGTTGAGGAATTGATAAGTTGTGGTACTTGAGGAGTATCATTGTGTAGGGTGTAACCTCCTGGTCTGAGGACAGGAGTCAAGGAGGAAAAACAGACTGTGAACCAGGCATTGAACTCAGCAAGGAAAATACAGTGTCCTGGGGATTAGGGGACAGCAGCCACCTGAATCTCACGTGGGTAATAAACAGGAATTGGATAAACCTTTGCAGAGGAGAGGTTCCTGAGGGATGATGGTAGAGCCTGGAAGTGGTAATAAGGGCAAAACATTGGCCAGGGAGTCTGTGGGTATGAGTGAAGCTAGTGTAGCTAGGGAAGGTATATCCTCAGGAAGGAACCAGTTCTCAGTAAATACAAGAAGATGAAGGGAGCAAGAAGGGAAAAACCTTAAGATGAAGTCTCATTTATTACCTGTGGAACCAGCAGAGCACAGTGGACAGGCTGAGGGAGCCAGGTGTCTCTGCCACGACAGCAGCCTGGTATCTCCTGCCCTCTCCTCTCCCCTGTACCTGCCTTTTGTACGAAGGTACTCACCTTGAGTCGGCAAACATAGACCCAGCTTGAAAATGTATATCTTTTCTTTGGTACTTAATTGTTGCATCTCCATGAGCCAGCAGTCCCTCTGGATGTTTTCCCTCTGAAAGGCCAAATCTGACCGGCCTGTCATAATACAGTTATGTCATTTATGTGTTTCTTAGCCACAGCAAAATGTTTTGCATTAAAAATGACTCCTTGTTTTACAAAAAGATTTATCATGAGATTTCTTTACAAATTCCGTTTTTATGCTAGGTGCTTAGCTCTGCGTAGGATAAATATGACATACCCATAAATAAGCATTGTAAAAACCAGCACATAACTTTAATGGAAAGGTACCACAGGGTGAAGAGATTCAAGGGAGGCCGTGCGATATGGTGGAACGGGGACTTGGGATCCAAGGTCCTACCTGAGCTTGCCTTGCCATTCAGTGGAAAAGCTCCTTAATTTCTTGGGCCTTTGGGTGTTCCTCTCTAACAAAGTTTCTTAAATTGTGGGTCACCACCTCTAGGGGGTCATGTAACCGAACGTGGGAGTTACCAAAAAATTTGGCAGCAATGCAAGGTTCCTACATGCAACGACCAGAAATGAATTTAAAATCAAACACGTCATGAATCCGAGCTGTTTCTGGCAGAGCTGGCCTGGGTCTATTTGCAGACTTCACTACAGCCTCGGCTCTGAACACGCAAAAGCGCACTCTGTCCTGGGCTGCCGGAAGGCTGCCCGAACCGCCTCAGCTCCGATTCAAGCCAGGGTCGCCCAAAGGTTTCTTAGGTAAATGGAGGTCTTTAACGCTGGGTATTATACCACATGCCCTCTTAGTTCCTCCCAGCTGGAGCCTCTGGCCTTGAGATCACTGTCAGCCGGTGGGTCAGAGGAGGTACCTGCGTGAACCTCAAGAGAAGCATTTCCCAACCCCCAAAGTTGGATTCTTTGATTTTGTGTCTGGGTTTAGGGATGACCTCTGGGCTGCAGTACCAAATTCCCCCAGCGAGTGTCACCCACCCCCGGCTTTGTAAGAGCCCGGATTTCCCAAGTGGGGCTGATTGTGTGGGACCACGGACAGCTCACCCAGGGAGTCTCACCTTCCCGGCCCGAGGCGCTCAGAGGGTCTCAGAGACCTTGGGAGGGATAGCCGTCCCCGGGGAGCATCCCTGGCAGGCTGCCTTCAGTGGCGGGGAGCTCCCCACCGGGCACCCACAGCAAGCTGAGAGCCACCTCCATCCCAGTGTTCCTGGGCCCAGCTGCCTCTGCCCCCCACATCTCCCTCCGTAAACCACCTTCTTGGGTTTAGGTCTTCAGCCTGTAAGGCTCCTGGTGCTGTCATAGCTTTATGTCATCTACAAGTTTGATAAGTGTTGTCTGTCTCCATCAATCACTGATACAAATACTGGAGGGATGGAGGAGGGCTCTCAAAAAGCCTCTGGGCTGACATCATCTTTTACCTATCTCAGCCCTCGTGCACGCGGCCATTGGCCTGGACAAGACCTTTCCCCACCCCTTACAGGGGCATTCTAGTTGATCTCCCTGCCCCATTGCAATCCACCCTACACTCAGCCATCCAAGTGATTTTCCTAAAGTGAACTTTGATGATGTCCTGTCTGTGCTGGTAAACCTCAGTGGCTTCCTCCTGTCGATCCCCTGGCATCTGAAGTCCTTCACAGCCTCACACTTTCCTAGCTTTCCTCATCCCAGCTCTGTGCATTTGCTGGCCCTCCATCCCTTCTAGTGCCTTCCCTCTGAGAGGACTTTCCAGCCATTATGTGCTGCTTCACCATATGCTTGTGCACATTTACATCTAACCTGGCTCCCACTCCAGCAGGCCTAGGAGTGATGGCTGGGCTGCTGCATCTAGAGCAAAGGGGATTCCTCTTTGGAAAGAGAGCATTCTCACTGAGAATGCTCAGTACTGTGGGACTGCCCAAGAGACTTAGATCAATTCTATAAACTTGCGGACAGCCATGGCTCCAGGGATGGAGAAGAGTGGCTTTGGAAAGGAAGCTCTGGCTTCCTCCTCGCCGCCTTGGAGGCTTGGAGAGAGGGCTCCTCTTGGCACAAAATTGGGAGTTAAAATTTTATCTCGCTTCAAACTGAAGAGCTCATTTACTTGTGTGAATCATTTGATTTATGCATTCTGCAGAGTTCCTCTAATTTCTGTTTTTGCCTCTCATTGCATCTCTGGTGCTTAGGACAGTAAACACACAGGATAACCAACAAACACTATAAATTCTTGTTGATTGGTTAAACCTGTCCAGATCCTTGTTCCTGCCACTTTATTCTCCCTTTTTCCTCAGGAGTTTGGTAGCTGACTTGTAGTTTTTCTTTCCTCCTTTTTCACTTAGAAACTTCAATATATATTGAGACCCTCATGCAATTTGTCAGTCTCAGCTGCCATGATCCATGTGTCTACTCCATAGACATGATCATACCTTAGATATTTCCCATGACATATAGCTAGGTATACCGGCTCCATGATCTGAAGCTCTGAATTTCCCTTTTCTTTCTTGACTCAGTATCTATTCTATTCTTGTGCTACAGGGAATGGGGGAAGGGAAAGATGCAGTTCAGGGCACTGGGAAGATAAGATGGGAGAGAGTTTCTATAGGAGTTTGAAAAGGAGGAAAATAATGACTGAGAGAATAAGGAGCAGATGAGATACAGGAGCCATGCTTCTTTCTTTCTTTGGGAGAACTGTGGGTATTGGAGACTAAGGAATAAAAAGGAGACTGTTAGATCTTTTAGGTCCCTTTCAGATCTAGATTCTATGATTTATGATCATGGAAGTAAGTGGGGTAGTGGGTGAAGGGTGGAATAAGGGAAGGGTTAGATTGGTAGAAGACTATTCCCGTAACATTTTCCTATCTAAATCCCATCATCACTAGTTATAATCTTACATGTCTTTTAAGACCCAGATCAAATGTTATGTTCACTTATGAGTAAGTGAGTAAGCTCCTTTATCTAGCCCAGATATATACACTCAAAGCTTCAAGTGTTAAAAGAAACATGTTTCATCAGGAAAATCTTCAAGAACTCACTTAAAAGGCCATTTGATGTCCACAATGCCTGAACTAGGGAAAGCCTCAGGGATAAGGAAACCTATAATAACTAGCACCTTACCACTTAAGGCCCTAGGGGTGACAAAAGCCCATGGCAACACCTAGACCAAGGATAGAAGCTAAAGGTAGCAAAGAGACCAACAACAGCCAGTTCAAACTCTGGACTAAGGACACTGATGATTGCCAGCATTATGAGTGCAGATATATTGGGGAGGGTGGAAACAAATATCAGGGTCCTAAAAAATCAAGATTTGTCCAAAATAATGCCTGCCCACCCCATTCAAAAATGTAGGCGTGGATGGAAGCTAGTTAGTACTAGTAAAGAAATCCACAGTAGGACCTGATGTTGAAGATAAAAGTAAACAGAAGATACCAAACGCCATAAAGAAATATTATTGGCCAAGAGAAACCTGAGATAAAAACCCAGAAGAAGAGAATATACAAACGCTACAAGTAAAGCTTTGGAAGAAAAAGATGACTTGGCCACAAACAAAATGAAACAAGTGAAATTTAAAAGTGAAATAAGAGCACTGGAGGAAAGAATTGGAAGAATAACTAATTTTAACATGGAGGTGGGCAAACTATGGCTCAGGGACCACATTTGTCTCTCTCTTTGTTTTTATATAGGCTATAAGCTAAGAATCACAAAATGTAAATCTTTTTATTTCACAGACTATACAAAAACAGGTAATTACTCAGATTTCTCTTTCAGCCTGTAATTTGTTGACTGTTAGCTTTGAACATAAGGTAGAAAATATTACCCAAATAATAGACTCACTGAAAAATAGGAAAAAAATATAAACTGTCTATTATCAAAAATATCTGACCTAGAAAGTAGCTCAAGGAAAGATAATTTAAGAATTATGGGACCACCTGGAAATTATGATGAAAAATAAAAAAGCTTGGGTGCTCTAATTCAAGAAAACATAAATAATAACTTCACAAATTTACCAAGAACCAGAGAGTAAAATTAAAATAGAAAAAAAATCCACTATTTCTTAGAGAAATTTTAAAATGAAAACTTCCAGAAATATTGTGACCAAAATCCAGAGCTTCCAAATCCAGGTCAAAATACTGCAAACAACTAGAATGAAAGACTTCAATTATTAAGGAACCACAGTCAGCATCAGAAAGAATGAATAACTTATAATCCTATAGGGGAGAAAAAGGAATTTTAATGGGATAAAGGACTAGAGACAGTTACCAATTATATTCTAATAAGAGAAGAGAAATGTACCTTCAAAATCTCAATGTCTTTAAGAGTCATAGGAGTTAAATAAGATAAACAAGGACTGGACTGCTTTTATCATTTTTTAAAATGCTCTTGAAAGGAAATGAAAGAAAAGGAAAAGAGGATATCAGGGAAGAGTGGTGAAATATGCAGTATTTCATTAAATTATGAAGAGGATACAAGGTTAGAGGAAAGGGTGAGAAGAATAGGAACCATATGAACTTCACAAATCAGAAAAAAAGGGAGGGTTGAGTACATAGACATACACAGAGTTTGATGAAGAAATACATTATACTCACAGAGAAATAGACAGGAAAAGAGGAAGGGGAGAGGATATTTACAGAAAAGTGTAGAATTGAGCAAGGAATAGTCACAATCAAAACATCAAGTAAATGAGAAAATTAAAAGGAAAAAAAAAGTATAAAACCCAATGACCAAGATTTGAATGAAGGAGAAAAGAGAAAGGCCAATGGAATAGAAGCAGATCATTTCAAATTATTGATTATAATGTTGCTCATATTTCTTCCCATTTACATACCTCCTTTTAAAAAAATGTAAGAGCAATGGCCAGAGGAAAAAATATGTAAGAATATATTGGAGGGAAATACAGGGGGCAGCTAGTTGGTATAGTGGATAGAGCACCAGCCCTGAAGTCAGGAAGGACCTGAGTTCAAATTTGGTCTCAGTCACTTAACACTTCCTGGCTGTGTGACCCTGGGCAAGTCACTTTACCCCAATTACCTTTGGGGGGGAAAAAAAGGAAATACAAAATTAATAATCATAGTCATGAATCTGAATGGGATAAACTCATCCATAAAATAGTCATGAATCTGAATGGGATAAACTCACCCATAAAATAGAAGATAGTAGAATGAATTAGAAAGCAAACTCCAACATATTTATTGGAAACACATATGAAAAACAAAGATTCATGCAGTTAATATGAGAGGCTAGAAGAATATGAAAATATGTTTAAAAGAATTGCATTAACCTATAGTGGATTGCTTGCTATCTGGGGGAAAGGGAGAGGAGGAAAAGGAGAAAAATTTGGAACACAAGGTTTTGTAAAAGTGAATGTTAAAAACTGTTGTTGCATGTATTTGGAAAAATAAAAAGCTATTGTGAAAAAAAAAAAAAAAGAGGGACTAAAGCAGGTAAACTGAAAAAAGCAGGAGTAGCAGCCATAGTCTCAGACAAAGAAATAGTAAAAAATGAATATGTAGTTAAAAGGCAAATACAGAAACTAATATTATGTTTAAAGACATAGACAATACTAAGATATTAATAGTCAATCTAAATAATGGTATAATGTGAATACTTGGATAAAAGTTGATGAAATTAGAAGGAGAAATGAATAGCAGAACTGTAATAGGGAATGTAATCTCTCAAATCTGGACAAAAAGATAAAAAGAAAACTTTAGAAAAATCCAATATGACAGATATTTATGATTATTGAACAAAATTAGGAAGGAATACACTTATTTCTATATGATACCTTTTTAAAAATTGACCATGTATTATGGCATAAAAACCTCAAAACAAATCAGATGTATTAAACACATTTATTGACTCCAATGCAATACAAATTATAAAGTAATTTATTTTCTTTGGAGAGAGGGAGGCAGTTGTTACAATTAAATTACTTACCTACGATCTCACAGTCTGATGCTGAATTTGAACTCAGGTCCCCCTGAATTCAGAGCCAGCATCCTATCCATGCACCATCTAACTGCTTTATAAATTATAACCAAAGGGCCTTTGAAGAAAGTCTTCATTCTTAGATGGAGACAAACTTAATTTTAAAGAATCAGTAGGTCAAAAAATAAATCATAGAAACAATGCATAATTTCATCAAAGAAAATATCAACAATGAGACAACATACCAAAACTTTAGAGAAACAGAGCAGGTCTTAGGGGAAATTGTAAATGGTTATAACACTTTCATAAAGAAAAGAGAAAGAATAAATTAATACATTGGGATATAAAAGAAAAAGACTATAAAAGCAACAAATCCCCAGCCCAAGTCAAAAATAGAAATCTTGAAAATCAAATCAGAGAATTAAATAATTGAAAACAAAATCTATGAAAATGACAAAAATAAGTTTATTTCTTGAAAAATCTAATGAAATACAGAAACTATTTGCAAATCAAATTTCTATAAAAAGAGAAAAAGCAAATTATTAATATAAAAAAATGAAAAGAATTTGTAACAAATGAAAATAAAATAGATTCTTAGAAACTATATTATTCAATTACATGGAAACAAAATTGACAGATGAACTAGATTTACAAAAATAGAAATTGTCCAAATCAATAGAACAAGAAATGTAAAACATATTTGTTGGAAGAACACCAAACAAATGAGTAAGTCATAAATAAGCTTCATTTAGAAGAAAATATCTCAGGACTAGATGGATTTACAAGTGAATAACTAAAGAACAATTCATTCTTATATACATTAACTGTTGGCAGAAATAGAAAAAAGAAGGAATACTATCAGATTCCTGATAATACAAATTTGGCCTTCATTCTCAAATCAGGGAGGGACAAAGCAGAAAAAGAAAACTACAGACCAATATTTCTCATGAATCTTGATCCAATAGAATTGAATAAAATATTAAGAGGCTACAGAAACACATTTAAAAGATAATGCACAATGACCAGGTTGGATTTATGGTAGGAATGCAGAGATGGTTCAATTGTATGAAAACTATAAACATAATAGACCATATTAATTTTTTTTAAATCATGACAATATCATTAGATGCAGAAAAACTTTTGACTAAATGCAATATCCATTTCTGTTAACACTAAAAAGCATTAGAACAAATGAGTTTGCATATTATGCTAAATAACATATATTTAAAACAAGACTTAGAATTATTTGTAAAAGAGAAACACTAGATAGAGGTGTCTCTAGTATGATCAGAGAAAAAACAAGGATTTCTGCATAGTTCTCTAAAGTTCTTCAACTACATAAAATCAAAAGAAGTTCAATATGACCGATATCTGGGGATTATTGAACACATTTAGGAAGGAATATACTTATTTCTATATGATACCTTTACAAAAATTGACCATATATTAGGGCATTTCAAAACCTCAAAACAGAAGTACAGGAGCACCATATCATAGTAGTCATTAAACCTAAAGATTTCACATACTTGTGTAACAGACTCACTGTTTTACAAAAATTTCTGAGAAAACTGGAAAAAATATATATTATGTGATATATGTATAAGCTCCATATATATGGAGTTTATGTAATAAGCTCCAAAGGAATGCATGAGCTACATAGATATTGAAGGTCACATAAACAAATTAGGAATGATAAAAGAGATACCTTTCATATGTATATGAGAAAAGTTCATAACTAAATGGGATAGAGAAGAAAACAGATAAAAAGGAACACTTGACCATATCACTTTTGCTCAAACAAAATCATTGAAGCTAAAATTAAGGCAAATAGTTAACAGAGGTATGAACAATAGAACTGAGATATAAATAATAGTTCTCAAAAGAAAAGCAAGATATCAACAACCCCATATCAACAAATACCCATCCTAAGAGGAGCCTAACACATTTTGAGTCAAAAAATTCTCCAAGTCACTAATATTTAGAGAAATGTGAATCCAACCCTGAGCTTTTTTACCCAATTTTAAACAGATTTCCAGTAGCCAAAGATTTCAAAGATTTAGAATGTGAAAAGGTGTTAGAGGTCATCTGGTCAAACTTTTTTTTTTTTTTTTTTAGTACAGATAGTAAACGTGAGACTTAGAAAAGTGAGGTGGTTTACCCAAGATCACATAGTAAGTGTTTTTTCTCTCTTCCACTTAAAAAGTGGATTTTTTTTTTTAATAAGAAAAATGTGTTATTCTGAATGACAGCTGTCAGTAAAAACATTTCCATATATAGGGAACAGGAAACAATTGTACATGGAATTATGAATCTCTTTGTGTGTTATTTGTTTTTTTTAAGAGTATTTATTCAATTCAACCTATTCATTCCAAAGTTGCTTCCTTATCTGTATTGCCCTCTGAACCTCCTGATCTTTTCTGGACTTTTTGTTCTTTCTTCTTTCTTTTGCTTCCTCTTCTTCATCTCTTCTTTTTTTCTTCCTCTTGTTCCTTTTCTTCTTCTTCTTTTTTTCTTCTTCTTCCTTTTCTTCTTTTTCTTCTCACGTTTATTATCTGTACTAAAGAAAATGACCAGATGACTTCTAATGCCTTTTCATGTTCTAAGTCCTTGAATTTTTTGGCTACTGGAAATCTGTTTAAAATTGGAGGAAAAAAATCTACTGAGTCTAATCTTTTTAATTCTTTATACATATCTCTGAACCTGGATGGTGAGTTTGTGTTGAAAACCATGATCATAATGCCCTGTGAGAGTCCACTAAGTAAAAAAAGATTAAATTGCAGGCCCTACTAACAAAGTAAGAGAGGGGCCCCAGACATTTAAGAAAAACTGCCAACATGTTAGAACATGAAGAATTTTCTGGTTTATTCCTAATTAACCAGAAAGTTCAAAGAAGTTTTTGCTTCATCCCTAATTAACCAGCAAGTTTATTTTTCCTGGCACTCTGTGCACAATACTTAATTGTGATATGATTGCACATTCCAGACTTAATTCAACTCTCTCAGCAGGGTGGGATTTTTGGGCTTGATGCCCTTCGTTCATCTGTTTGGCAGTCTTCTAGAATCATGGTTCTTGAATTGAAAAGATGGCAGAAATCATCTAATCTAACTTCTGCTTCATCCTAGACTTCTTTTTATAGTATTTCTGATCAGAAGTCATTGATTTCCTCCAGTCCTTGAGTTCAGAGCTGAAAAAGGCCTTAGGAACCACAAAGTTCAGCCTCTTGATGTAATGCCAAAAGAAACTGAGCAAGACAGAGATTAAGAGACCAATTCAATTATTTATTAAATGGAGAGAAATACTGGGACCAATGGATCCCAGGGCTAGACGAGACTATCATCTCAAAGAGTCTATCCCAGAGTATCGGGACAGCAAGCCTTTTATGGAATAACAAGAACAATGACATAATGCAGAGACCTAGGTGGGGATAACCTCATAGATGGAGGTTACTGATATTCTAATGACATTAAGGAATGTCTATAACACCTTTATCTCAACCATTAAGAGGGGACGGTCATAACCTTAAGGCCGAATAAGAAATAGGACAAATGGAGGAACTGGTCACCCCGTTAAAAGTGACCTTTGGCATTACATTGATTATATAGATGAGGAAATGGAGGTTCAGGAAGGGCAAGGACTGCTTGCCATTGTATTTGGAATCTGCAGCAGAACCAGGATTTAACCTAAACTGGACTTTAACATCATTCTACTCCCTTGATGTCAACTGAGGCTGAGGGTTTTTAGGACCTTTTAGGCCAAGTGCCTGAATTGTAAAGAGTGCTATAGTCTAAGCGGCAAGCCTGGACATGGGCTGCTAAGCTAATGGAGCCAGAGGTAGAAAGAAATGTCTGCAGAGGAAGCAGGATCAGAACAGAGTCCAAGAAGGCTAGATGAAATGGGTCTAGTTACTGAGTCCAGATCGGTCTACAGACTTTAATACAGAGATATTCATTTCAATAAAAGACTTATTAAGTACTTTAAAAAAACAATCATCATTTAAAAAAAAAAGAAATTATAAGTGAGAAATGATGGAGTAATGAATCTCTAAATGATCACTTTTGGTGATAGGAAGCTCACAATCTTTTCAAGACAACCCATTCTATTGTTGGACAATTCCAACTTTTAAAAATACTTATATTAAGCTGAAATCTGCTGCCTTATACTGTATATTCGTGGATCCTAGTTCTGTCCTCAGAAACCTTACAGGCTGTCTTTTCCCTGTGTATATCATCCATTAGAATTATCTTGAGCAAAAGATGCACAGAAGATTGATTCATTTTATATAATGCTCTAATCAGAGATATTGGTCATAAAAAGTCAAGTGTCAGCAGAGTCAACACAAAGGAAATGGGGTCTTATTCCTTGCCTGTTCCAATGAATCTGGGTGGGCTTTCCCTTTTCTTTGCAAAAAACCCAAATGAAGAAAAAAGAATGAAATACCAAATAACATGGTACTTACCTTCAGGAAGCTATCCTAGTAGTCCATCAATTTCTCAAGACTCCTTCCACCTTTGCTCCACTGGATGCAGACAACAGCATGAAATCAGACTACTTGTTAAGGTGAACTTTGAAACTTTACAACATAATAGCAACTCATCTTTCTGTTGTACTATAAGTCACTATAGACACATTTTCCTTCTGAGGTACATGAAATAAGTATTATCCTCATGTTACAGAAGAGAAAACAGAAATTCAGAGAGAGAAGTAATTTGGCCATGGTCACATTGCCAGTAAGTGACAGAGCAGGAATTGAGACTCAGGGCTAGCTCTACCCCAGTACTCTGATGGACATTCCTGCCAGCCACAAAATCCCAAGGTCTCTCTATGCATGTAAAACAAAGATTAAATCTTGAAAATTCAGGAATGGCCCCAGTCCCTTCCCTGGTAGATGAGCCTGATACATCATGGTTCTTCAAGTCTTATTCCTCTAACTTGAGTTGACTCTGTTAGTTGGGATACCCAGAAACCTGGCTGCTGCCATTTTGGAGGTTTTAGGGAGTAACATTATGAGTAACTATCCTTATAACATAATCCTCTGGTTTGTTTCCCCCAAAGAATCAGCCAGTAGACTTAGTTCTTTAGTAAGTAGCGTAACAATAATAGTAGTTACTAAGCATTTCCTCAGTCCCAGGAACATGGTCTTCCATAAATCGATGCAGACTGTAGGGAGAGAAAGAATGGGCACAAACAATAGGATGATAGGTTCACATGGAGGGAACATATGTAGCCAACATGGCTCTAGACCTGCAGAAACTCCATGTCTTTTCTCTCTACCAAAAGTCCTTCTCAGCCCGTGCAGAATATAACGTGGAGGAGGGATGAGTTCCTTTGCTGTTCACCAAGGTTGGCTTTTCTTGAGGCACTGATATCTCCGCAGGAATGAGAGCTCAGCCAGACCTTTTCCTCCCAGGGCTTTGGTTCCCTACTGGGTTGGCTGCTGGCCTGGGTCACTTGGTAGCGTTTGTCTCCCAGCCAGGCATGGCTGCTACTGAACTGGATGGGGAGGCCACACCGCTCCTGGTCAAGGCCAAGGAGGCCATGGTGGCTCTGGGCAGCTGCTGCTCGGCCCCGTCACCACTAGCCAATGGCTCTCTGTCATCTAAAGAGGAATTCTCTTGTGGCTTGCTTGAGTTTTTAGATTCCTTTGATGGGTTTGGTCAGTTGTCTGACTCTTTGAGATCCTATTTTGGGGGTGGGTTTCTGATGACTACCCAGACCCAATTATATTTTCCTCAGGAGTGTCATTTGCTTGGCTATTTGCTACTTTGTTATGTCAGTCTCTCTAATTAAAGGCAGCTAGGTGATTCTGGGCTTGGAGTCAGGGAGACAGGTTCAAATTCAGCTTCAGATAATTCTGTGTTATTCCTGGCAAATTTAATCCCCTTCTGCTTCAGTATCCTTAATTGTAAAATGGGGACAATAATAGTGTCTGTCTCTCAGAGTTATTGTGGGAATCAAATGAGATCTTTGTAAAGTGCTTAACAGGGTCCTTGGCTCATGTTTGTTCCCTTCCCTCACACCTTCTACAATACCACTACAATTTCAATGTTGTGAAACCTCCAGGACATTTGCAGGTCTTTCCTGTCCGATACTATACATGCTACACATCCCTGGTGGGCAGCGTCCAGCTTGCCATTGGTTAAAATCTAGTGGGTTATTATTATCATCATATTCATGTTCTTGAACTTCTCAGGAGCAGTCTGCTTCAAAGCCAAGAAGTTTAGATTGTGTAGATAAGGAGGAAACAATTGTTTTTTGGTGACCATTACTCTCTTGATAGTGTTAAGGAATTCTACAACCCAGAATCCCTAAGATTCTCCTGGGTCCTGAACGAGATGAGGTGAGATCTTTCAAGACAGTGGTGAAAATCGAGTAAGGCTTCATCTATTTCAGAGTTTAAGTAGGCCTGAAGGACTTAAAGCATTAAGTCAAGGGCATCCTTAAGTCCCCTTCTTGTTATCCTCCTGTGACATCAGTGTCTCCCTGTTTCGGTCAAATATAGGCAACTATGTATTTATTGGTCAAGTTCAATTTCTTGGGTAGTTCCCGCGTTTAGAATGTAAGATCCTCAGCCAAAAAGGATGAGGGTCAGTGTTGGGAGGGAGTATTTGCGTTTAGGGATTAGGGAAGCCCCTCCATGGGTCTTCCTCCCTTCGACTGTGTCGTCCTTCTCAGGAGAATGTATAATAAACTTTGCTTTGCTTCTAGAGATCTCTCCAGCTTTTTTATTAAATGGTGACCCCTCATCATTTCTGAACCACACAGTCCCTTTCATTGGTGGTCAGTAAAAAAAAAACAAAAACAAAAAAACCAAATAAAAACAAAAACAGGGCTAGAAAATTTTAAAAACTTAATTAGCATCAATTGATGGACGGTGGTTGGCAGGTAGCAAACAACACCCTTAATTAGCATCAGCTGATGGGCAGTTGGCAGGTGGCTAGCAACAGTAGGAACAAAAGGAAAGGCAGATACCCACAATATAGGGTTTTGCCCAGCCTTGGGGGGCCATTACTAATAGGGAAGACTACTCAGTCACTTGATTTGGAGGTTGAGTCATTATGGGTTTTCTCATGATTTGAAAAAGAATTGCTCCTCTTAGGGGCTACCGATTGTTCTATCTATGGTGCCTCGGAAGGAGCCAAAAAATACTGTTAATATTTCACACCACAAATTTTACATGGCTTGGGAGGGAGGAGTATTACATCTCTAATATATAGTTTTTTTCCTCCGTCTTTTATGTTGGTCAAATTTCACCACTTTGCTAACTTGAGTTTAAAAAAAAAAAAAAAAAAAAAAAAAAAAAAACCATTCGGAGTAAAACTGTGGCCTTTATATTGTTTACTCGTCCGAGAAAAGAGACAGAAAACCCTAAATGGACTTGGTGCCGCAAAAGCCCTGGCCCGAGGAAGCCACTCCACTTTGCCTTGTGGTGATTAATTTCAATTCAGTGAGCTCCACCTCCCATGATCCTTTGAGAATCGTATGTTGATGAGTAGCGTGGGACAAAGCCGCCTGTGCCCCAGAGGCCAGTTCATTGTCTCATTGGCCCCTTCATCTGCAATGGAGCTATTCAAGCCCTTCTAGAGTGTGGAATATCTGCTTTGCATCTGAAGGCTTTCCTTTTTACATTTCAATGTCTCCCTCTCTTCGCCCCCGCAGGCCTTCGGCCTTTGCTGAAATCTCCCTGGGTCACCCCTTCTTACCCTAGAAATATTCTCTCTGGAGGCTGGGCTGGAAAATGAGTCTGAAAGGCCTTGAGTCTGAAAGGAAAATGAGACCTGAACGGGTTAGGACTGGAGAGGTGCCCTGGCCATCAGCTGAGCGAGAACCCCTGATTTTTCAGGAGACTGAGCAAGCCGTGGAGGGAAACCTCCTTGTCCCAGAACCTCCGAGCGGCTGCCCTAGCCTGGTTCCCAGTTCCTTTCCACTCCAAGTTGCGGCGAGACGCCTCTTTTCCCTCCTTCAGGGATGGGGAGGGCTTTTCTGGTCTATGTGGAAGGGCATGTGCGTGGCTCTGGGATGTGTGCCTGTTCCCGGGCTCATCCTTTGCCTCCTGGAGAGTCTGTCAAGAAACAACTTAAAAGGCCAGGCAGGAGCTCCTGACCCCCTAGGAGGAGACCATGAGCCTGAAAGGGAAGAGGAGTGAAAAAAGAAGTCGACACTTAAAAGTAGCTTCTCCAAAGACTACACGGATCTTTTTTTGGTTAAACCTTTTTAAAGTGTTTAAAAGCTTTAATATTGATGGCCCGTCAACTCTGTCCTGATTCTTTGGCTTTCAGTTAAAAGGTTTTTGTTGTTGTAGCTTATGCAGTTGCTCTGTTGCTATGGAAACGTGACATCAAAATGACGTTTCCCTGTTTAAAAGCTTTTAACTAAATTCCTGCCTGTCAGATGTAGGCCCCATTTTGTGCACTCAAGCTTCAAGCTGTTGCAAAAAGGTTTCACATGGGCTGTTGTCATTCAAATGCTTTGCCCACTTGGCTACGTCGTGCACGACCCAAACCTGGGCTAAAAATCCTGCCTCTATTAAGTGTGCTCTTTTAAAAACCCTTTTAGGTCAATCAGCCATGGCCGCAGCAGAAATCCCTAGTTATGTTGTTTCTCCTCAGACTGAGAAACACAGGAGGGCCAGAAACTGGACGGACGCAGAGATGAGAGGCTTAATGCTGGTCTGGGAAGAATTTTTTGATGAATTGAAACAAACTAAGCGGAATGCCAAAGTTTATGAGAAAATGGCTAATAAACTCTTTGAGATGACTGGGGAGCACCGTCACGGAGAAGAGATTAAGATCAAAATCACCAACATGACATTCCAGTACAGGTAAGCCGCAGCCCTTTGTTCTGCCTTTGGGACGCCTCCCTGGCCCGAGCAGGGGACCAGGGGCTGGCCCAGGGGAGGGCCGGATCCCCAGCCCGCCGGCCACATGCACAGAGCCCACGGGCAGGTGTGCTCCTCTCCCTCGGCCTCATCACCTCGGGAAGCAACTCCAGAACAAGTTGTGGGGCTCTGAGTTCGAGGCTTCTCTCCCTGCCTGTGGGACTGGAAGCCTTGGTCTGCCAGATCTTCTGAGTTTTTTTAAAAAAAGGGCCTGGTTTTCCTGGGGTAAGGATGAGAGGGCTGGGGGTGGGGGGAGGAGGGGGAGGCGGAGATGAGGAAAACTTCCAGTTCTCCATCCCAGCCCTTGATTGGATCTGGGCCGGCTGAGGGGCTCTGATTTGCAGGGCTGGGGAAAATTGGATGCCTCCTTCCTGAGTGACAGGCTGGATCCTGATTAAAAGCAGCCCTGGCCAAAGGACTGGGCTCTCTGCAGAGGTAGGGGACAGAGAAAGAATCACGGCATTGTGCATTGTGGCTGCTGCTCCCAAAAGAATGGGGGAAGGGTGGAAACCTTTGGGGAAGGGAGGCTGGACAAGGGAGCTGATGCTGCTTCCACCAGAAAGGAAAGTTGATTTGAGAGGATTTCAGGGATGCAAAGTCTAGAGATGAAATGTTTGCAACTTAGGAGGAAACCTACAATTTGTGCATTAAAATCCTCCCCTGCTCCTGGCTATTTTATTCTCTGAGAGGGAAGAACTGTTCAGGGATTTATTAATTTATTAATAGTGACAGTAATAAAAACCATTATCATCGAGAAATACTGATGGTTAGCTTTCTATTTTCAGCCTGTCGGCTCCCACTCCTGACTAAGGGGAAAGGAAAGAGAGAAGGGAAGAGGAAAACAGGATTTTTAGTTCCCGCTGTTTCTTTTCCCCCACTCTAGTGTGTCACCACTTATTACAGGTTTCTCTCCCTCTGACCCAGGGAGGGGAAGGCTCATCAGACTGGGAGGGAGCTTTGGACTCTCTCACTTAACTCTCTTACTTTGCAGAGGAGTAAAGTGAAGATCAGAAGGATGTCCGTATCACAAGGGTGTGAAGTAGCAGAGCCCTCACGGGAACCAAATTGAGTGGCTGGAACACTTTGGAGGGCAGTCCTAGAGGCAGAAGAGGAATGATCTGGGATTGTCCCCTTCTTGTGCTGGAAATAGGATGGGGACAAAGCATGAGTCAAGGGTGATGATCCCCGGATCTCACTTTCCCACCCCATGGCCAGGACTCACCCCCAAGACTAGGACCACAACTCTGGCTTCCCTTCAGTAAGATCTACTCAGTGAATGCTAAAGGTTTTATGAATTGAATTAAAAATATAATCTTGGGGCTAATCAGAATTTTTTTTCATGTCACGGCATTTGTAGAACCTTGGAAAGGGCCCTGAATTAGGCAAGAGATGGAAGGTCTGGCCTGGCTCCTCTACTTGTTAGCTATGTGAGCCATGGCTGGTGGGCCTTGGAAGCTATCACCATCATATTCAGTACGAGCAGGAGCATCCTTTTGCTCTCTCTGGTCTGTTTAGCCTCAGGAAGGGAATCATGAGAGGTCAAGAAATGGATGTAACATGATAGATGCTTTTAAGGATCTGAAGGAGCAGATGTGGGGAGAAGGCTTACATTGTCTTACTCCTCCTCAGAGGGAAAAGGGGAGTAATGGGCAAAACCCCAGAATTAAGGTGGGTTTAAGTAAATACTTCACCAGTTACCCAGAAATAGAACAGGTCACCCCTGGAGGGGGTCTTCACTAGAGATCTTCAAACCAATAGATCAGCTATGTTCATCTCCAAGGTCATTTACAACTCTGTTTAAGTCATTTTTGTGCATTTTGATTTTCACATTTGAAAGTTGTTTCTCTCTTCCTCCCCTTATTCTCACATTTAAAACAATCATTTTAGAAAAGAGAACTTAATTTGATGTTTTTTCCAAGCACGCTAAGTTAGGAGAACCTTCTCTCCCTCTCCTCCAGCCTCCCCCAAACCATCTTTGTCCAGTTCAGCTCAATCCAATTGAGGAGAAACTTAAGAACTTTCTAAGATCCCTTCATCTCTACAATTCCATGGTTCTGCTTCTTGGCCAGCTAGGGATAAAAGAAGGGAAGATACTTCTTGCCCTCAAGAAGCTTCTCCTTTCATAGGGTCGCTCTATCAGGTTGACTAAATAAAGGTTCATAGCTTCCTCATGGGATTTAGATCTGAATGGGGCAGTGGGGGGACAGCTGGAAAGAGGAAGATCCGACTCCCACCGCAAACACCCGCTATGTGAGTGAACTTTAATTTTGCTGAGTCTCAGTTTTCTCCGAGGAAAATAAGGAGGTTGAATGCAGTGACCATTCCACCTCTAAATCTGTCGTTTATTATGATCTTAGAGATGGAATAGTCCACTCAATTTCCACACAAGAACACTGAAATCAGAGATTGGGTGACTTGTTCAGAGACTCTTGGCAGGGAAATGCCCTTACTGTCTTTTTAAAGCCAAATAAATAGCACAGACCGTGATTGCTGAGGGAGGCACTCCCCCGGGGTGGAGACAGATGCCTTGGACCTTGGCAGATGGACAAGTAGTTGAGCAGAAGAAGAAGGGAGAAGGAATAAGAAGGGGGCTGCTCTCGAGAGGCAGCTTCCCCAATGCAGACTGAGATGCTTAAATTAAACGTTCTCAGCCAGAAATGCTTCAGTGCCCTGCCCTGCTGACTTGTGTGGGTCCTGGCTTTGCCCGCCATGGCGATGCCGAGGAAGGGCCTGTGCCCATTAGCTCGCCTGCATCTCAAGACTGCTACAGGACTGGAAGTCTTCGTGTTGTATAGGCCAACAAATAGCTTTTGAGATGGGACCCAGCCTTTCTTTGTCATGAAAAGTAATGATGATGATGACTCACATTTTTGTACCAATTTAAGGTCTCCCAAGTGCTTCCATTATTAACCTGTGAGATAGACAATCCAGCTATTATCTTTCCTTTTACAGATGAGGAAACTGAGATCAGAGCAGTTAAGTGAGTGGCTCCTGGGTGACGGAGCTGGTTTCCTGACCTCAGAATGTGCAATATTTGTCAGTTCCCAAACAAGCAGAAGCATTATAGAGTGTCAGAACTAGCCAGGACTTTGGAGGGCATCTGATATAATAAGTGCTCTATGTTACAGGGGAAAAAAATCAAAGTCCTGTATTGTTGCTGTTGGATTTTGGTCTAGCCTTGGACTTTATACCATTCCTGTTTTGGTCATTGTGATGTGTCCTTGATGCTGAAAAAGAGTCATCATCCTAAAAAAAGGAGGAGAGGAAGGAATGAGAATCATAGAATTATAGAATATCAGGTTTAATAGAGATCTCAGCTAGCATCCTTTGTGGTTTGCCTCTTGTGAGGGGGAACTTGTCATACCATGAGTCTCCTCTTTGATAACTCTTACTGTTAAGAAGTTTATCTTTCCATAGACCTCAAATCTGCTGCATTGTTACTTCTGTTGGTTAGAATTTTTTGCTTTGGACCCCTTTGGCAGTCTTCTTCTCAGAATAATGCTTTTAAGTGGATAAAATAAAATAGAAAAATTACAAAGCAATCACTTATTCTGAAATTAGGGTATACAAATCTTTTTTTAAAATTTCACAAATCCCAAGTTAAGAACCTGGGTCTGGAGCAGCAAGATTGTAGTGGAGAGAGTACCAGCCCTGGAGATAGGAGGACCTGAGTTCAAATGTGACCTTACACACTTACCAGCTGTGTGACTCTGGGTGAGTCGCAACCCCAATTGCCTCAAAAACAAAAACCAAACAATAGTAACAGCAAACCCCCAAACCTGTATCCTATCCCTTACTCTTTACCTTCCGGCCAAGTAGAACATGATTCTTCAGATATTTGAAGGCAGCTCTAAATATCCCCTCTATTTACCAAGTCTTTTCTTCTCCTGGTGGAATAGCCTCTGTTCCCTCAAGTGATCCTTATTAAGCTTGATTTTCCAGATTTTTCATTAGTTAATCATTATCCTTTTCTAATCATTTCCTATTAATCATTATAATTATCATTCCTAATATGTAGCTCTTAGGACTGAACAGAATATTCCAGATAGGATTAGCCCAGAGTAGTGGTCAGATTGTTTTGACCACTCTTACAGAGGGACTTTTAATAAGTCAGTCCTCAATATTCTACTTCTCTTAACAAAGCCTGATATTGTTAATTTTTTTGACTGCCTGCCATATTATAGTGTTGATTCATACGTCCCACTAATACACTAAAATCATTTTTGGAGAAACTGCAGTCTAGTCACTTCTTCCCCATCTTGTATATGTGAATTCAATTTTTCAACCCATATGTAAGACTTAACATTTATTTCCACTTTTTCTTATTCGATTCAACTCAGTGATGTATTCCTTAAGTTTTTTTAACTAATGACTAATGTGCTACTAATCTAATGGGTTAGGTGCAACTTAGTTTTTTGACTTCTGCAAATTTGATAAGCAGTCTATCTTTGTTTTTATTAAAGTCACTAATAAAAATGGCACAAAACAAGGACAGATCATTGGAACACTCCATTATATAGACCTTTGGAGTTGATATCTAATCATTAACAACTACTGGGTCTGGCCATTCAACCAGTTTCACATCCTTTTAATTATAAGTGTTTTCTATCTCATTCCATCTGGTTAACAAGAGTAGCAAGAAAGATTCTGTCAAATAATTTAATAAAATCTAGGTGAATTGGTTAGTCCACTCAACTTTGAGACTCCACTCTGGGGCTAGCTGCCCTGATTGATGAGGGATCAAGTGAAAATTCATCTCAACTCACTATTTCTAGCCAGCCTCAGATTATGCTTCAGGCTCTCCTCAGCTGCCCAGCGAGACACCAGAGGCTACCAAGTATGGGCATCTTGCCATCTGCCTTGCCATTGTGACCATGGTCTGACCTGCTCAGAGTGCAGATCACCTCCCTTGATCTAGACATTAGACTTTTGCTAATGCAGAAATTACAGATCCCTCCCTGATTCCTGAGAAATACATAGAGTAAGTAGGGGATCCCCTATTATCAAATGTGTGGAGCTGACCCTCTAGCTAACTATAAAAAAGGGAGGTCAGTGGTTGGATTTAGGAGTAAGGATAGATGCTGTTCCCTTTAACTGATGAGCTTTCTCAGAGATAGAAGCAACATAACCAAGAAATACAAGGCTTAAGATCTGAAATTATTATTTATTTTGATTAATAATTTTTATTTATTATTAATTATTGTTGATACTATTAATGACACAAGTCTCCTGCTTCATGAAAAGAACACTGATTCTGAAACCAAGGAATGAAGATCTGAGTTCAGATTTTCCCTCTGATTCCCCCCCCCCCCCCCCCCCCCCCCCCCCCCCCCCCCCCCCCCCCCGTGACCTTGGGACTCGATTTCTTCATCTGTAAAATGAGGGTTTTGGACTAGTCATATGAGAAGTAGAAACATGATTTGAACTAGATTTTATTATTCTAAATTTAGTTCTCTTTTTACTATGCTGGTCTCTTTTATCTTTCTGACCTTATGGACTTTATCTGCATACCTACGGTGTTTAACTCAGACAACTGAGTGGCTATAGTTCATTTACACAGAAAAATTATAGGTCACCTTTCAAATCTGACTGTCACGCATGTGCCGGAGGATCTAACTTTCCTGGGCCATCAGATCCAGATAATAATACCCCATGTCATCTTAAAATGCTAGGAGAATTACCAGGCTTACTGAGGAGCCAGTTTTCAAACTTAAATAGCTCAGTGATTTTATTTTATCTTTTTTAGAACATCAAAAGGAATCCGTCAAATAACCATGGGCTCTAGGGGAATATGCAAATTTTTCTCTCCCTTCCCCCAACAGAACCAGAAAAAGGTCCCTCAAACAGGATGCAGCTGTTCCATTTTTGAAGGAATTAAAGTCAATTAATGTTAATGAATGTTAAATCTGAACCACCATCTCATGATTTGAGTGGAAAAAAGGCTAAAGTCTGACTTATTTTTTCAGCTGTTCATGGCTGCATACAATTGCAATTAAGCCCTGATGCCTGGTGCCACTTTTCACCAAATTTTTATGAAATTAAAGCAACTGCAATCTTTGACCTTCACTTTTTCAAGGAATAGTGGCTAAGTGCAAAAGACAGCTGCTGAAAGCGAAATTTGAATATTTTACCAGCTTTCCCTTTCAGATTCAATAATTCATTGGAGACATACAACTTAAGTACTGTCCTTGCTTTCTCCCTCTCTCTTTCTCTAGCCTGTGATTGGTGTCTGAGTGAGGTTATTCATTATTTATTCTGAAAGCTTTTTTCAAAATCCTCAAGGGAGAAATTCTGTTTCCATTCCTGAAGGAAAGTGGAAATATCAAACAAATATGGCACTAACTAAACATGGGGAATATCAGAAGAGGAGAATCAGACATTGTTAGACTGGTGGGCTCCACGCTGACAATTGTGGTTGTTTTGTTTTGTTTTGTTTTCAAAGGGAATGCACGTTTCTAAAGAATACATAACATTTAAGGTTACTTAGGCAATTGTGAATGGGGACAGAACATACTCCCTGCTAGAATTACAAAGATGCTGTATCAACAAGACGTTGTCCCTCTGAGCCACAGGCCTCGTGTTCATCATGTGTCCTGACTAAAGAAATCATAGTTTAATAATAATAATAGTACTTATGCATTTTAAGGTTTGTGAAGCATTTTGCAAATGGTATCTCACTGGGGATTTTACAATCCTGGGTTACAAATCTGGAGTTACCTGGATCCAAATTCAGCCTCAATTACTCACTAAATGTGTGATCTTGGCCAAGCCATTTAACCTCTGTCTGCCTCAGTTTCCCCATTTATTTAATGTAATTAAATTGAGTCTCTTCGTCTATTTAATAAAATAATAGCACTTGTTTCATTGAGTTGTGAGGATTAAATTGGGTAGTATCTTTTAAAGTAAGTACAATATCTAGCACATATTAGGCATTCCTTCCCCTTCTTCCCTTCCCTTCCTTCTTCCCTTCCTTCCTTCTATTGTGCCAAAGTTTCCTTTTTAATGTCATGATCCAGTTTCTCCAATTATCCTATTTAGTTATTCTGCCTCAGGTTATAACCTTTCCCTCTTAATGTTTGATGAGATAAAGGTTTTATATCTTTAGGTTATAGACGTTCCTTCTTAATGTTTGACAAGATAAAGGTTTATCCATTTTAGATGTCATTAGAATATCAGTAACCTCCCTCCATTAGGTTATCCCCACCTAGGTACCTCCATTATGTCATTGTTCTTGTTATCCTATAAAAAAGCTTGCTGTCCCGATACTCAGGGCTAGATTCTTTGAGATGATAGTCTTGTCTAGCCCTGGGATCAAACATGGATCCATTGGTCCCAGTATTTCTCTCCATTTAATAACTATTGAATTGGTCTCTAAACTCTGTCTTGCTCAGTTTCTCTGGCATTACACTTCTTCTGTCCCTTTCTTCCCTTCTTTTCCTTCCTTCCCTTTTTTCTCTTCCCTTCCTTCCCTTCCTTCCTTTTCTTCCTTCCCTTCCTTCCTTCCCTTCCTCTTTCCTTTCTTCCCTTCCTCCCTTCCTTCCTTCCCCTAGCTGCCATCCATGTAGAATTGTTTAGGACTTTGGGTAGCATCTAGTTCAACTTTCTCTTGTTCAGATGGAAAAACCAAAGCCCAGAGAGGAAGTGACATCCAAAATATAAAGCCAGTAAGACTCAGAGTTATGACACTGAGCTAGTTGCTCTCACTGTAAATCTGCTGTTTTTTTCTGCAAGGATCATAGGAATTAGAGCTTGTGCCCTGGTTGGCATCTGTTCCAAATTCTTACCTCACAGATGAGTAAAGTAAGGCTCAGAAAGGTGAAACCAGTGCCTGTGGTCATTTGTGAAAGCCCAGGGATTGAGCCTGGGGCCTGGCAGCCAAATCCTGTTCTTCTCCCAGGATAACTCACTGAATTCATCCCTTCAGTCATGCGGGAGACATTTTCTGAGCCTTGGCTGTGCCCGGCAGCGGGGCAGGGCTAGGGGGGAAGAACTGTACCTACATTAATAGGAGATGGATGGATCCAACAGTCGTCAATTTGAACTGATAAAAGCTGTTGGAAATAGAAAGATCACCAGAGGTATAAATAAATTCATAAATTATAATCCACGAAATTGTTAAGAATGTTATTTGAGAGCATCTTCAACCTATGAAAATAACCTTAACAGAGTTTCCCACAAACCTATCCTTTGGTGTCCTCATCAGAGTCAGGATACTGAAGGTTTCTCAAGTTCTTGACTTATTGTTCTGTTTTAAAAATGGTTTGCTTTTAATTATATTCTTCCTTTCTTTAAATAATGTGGACATTGTTTTTGTTTTTGTTTTTAACTCAAAGAAGTATGCTGAATTAACTCACTGAACTCTTGAAGTAGGCAGAGAAGAGCAAGGATTTTTATTTAGCGGTCAGGAAGCAGAGTTGGAGTGGTTTGTGGCACCTTGAGTTGATCGTAGAACTGGGCACACAAGCTGCAAACCCCAACCTCCAGTGCTATCTTCTGTACAAAGCTGTTCCCTTTTAGTGTTTAATTAAATAATTGTCTTCCCTCTGACTTTCGCAGAACTTAGTTTCCCAAAGTTAACTAAGAGTTATATTTTTAACTGATGCTACTATCTAATCATCAAATCAAGATAATTGGACTAACATTCTTTTCTTACAAGCACTCTTCAGTTCTGTTCCCCTTGGTGTGATAAAACAATCTTTTGCTCTATTATAGACTTGATCCTAAGAGTGTGATAGCAGGATGGTTTTCCTGGACACTAGTTCACAGATAGACAGTAATTACATTGGTGTCAATTTATTGCTGCTCTAATTTGTTTTTGTTTGATGTGTTTGATGTTTTTGGAACCATGTGTAATTTCATTATTATAGAGAACTTTTGGTATGAAAACTCCCTCGAACACTGCAGGTTGACACCTACTGTGAAATTTATAATTTGGACAGTCTACATCTGAGGTGGATCTTGGAACACATCTTCAATCCATAGTCAGCTTTCTGTCTCTGCTGGGATGCCTTTCAATTTCTTATTAGACTTTGTTATTACTCATTGTTGATTCATTTAACAGATATTAAGTGCCTACGGCATGCATTGCATTGTGGCAAGCAACTAGGTAATAATACTTCAGATTTATACAGTGCTTAATAGCTTACAGGGCGTTTTTGTGTCCATTATTGCATTAATTTTGTTCTTACAACAATCTTCTGAGGGAGGCAGGGAAAGGATTGCTATCCCCATTTTAAACATGAGAACACTGAGGCTGAGATAGATTAATTTGCCCAAGATTACACAGATTTTAAGTGGTAGAACTAAGTTCTTTAGACTCTTAAGTCACACTCCCAAATTAATTATTTCATAAACTAGTATTACAGGCACTATTAGCTAATTTTATTTATAGGGCTCAGTTTCAGCACAAAAGTCTCTAGGTTACATTGTTTTTCTAACTCAGGGCTGGTATTATCATATAAAGTAATGTGTTATCATCCCAAACTTGGTTAGTTGATAGTCTGAAGCAACTCAATATATACTCTCTGCTAATGAGTATGAAGAGTGCTCACATCAGTGAAAACCTAGTTCTTTTGAAGTCAGGATGCATTCACATTGATGAATACTAAGAGTGGATTGCATTGGGTGATCTCCAAGGTCCTGACTCACAGAGAACTGTATGATTGGAGGCAAGAGTGATGTAAACTAGCGTCCTTGAAACCTCCCAAATACTTTCCTGAGAAGGAAGGAATTCAGCCCCTCCAATAACAGATTTGCCTCCTGGAGAGTTTCCCTTTGGGAAGAGGCATTAAAAAGCCCTTTTCTTTGTTATCACTACTTTCAAAGACATTGGAAAGAGTGGGATCTGGTTACAAGAAGATTGAGACAACATTTAAAAATTTAAGAGATCTAAGCTGTATTCTCAATTCCTAGGGTCCTCGTGCAAGACCCAGGACTACTCTTGGCAAAAATTGTCCCTTACCTAGAAAACGAGTTTGTAGGAATCCTATGAGGTAGGATCGAATCCTGAGTCCCATCGGCTGGGAGCTGTATCACAACATTGATGTGTGAGAATCAGCACTTAAGATGGAATCCCCCATTAGTCTACTTAGTTGAGATACCATTTATATTTCTCTCTCTCTCCTTATTCTATTCATTATCTTTGAGATAGCTTTCCCATTCTGTCCCCACTTCTTGAAATCTTTCTTTCTTTTTCTTTAATCTTTATCAACAGTCTCTGACTTTCAACAAAGGAAGAGATAACTGAATATTTCCCATATGCATTATACTCACAAGAGCCCTTTTCACTAAGTAAAATTCTCGGATGTCTTTTATGGCTTTTGTTCCCCCAAATGATTTCCCATGCTCACTACATTCATAGGGTTTTGTTCCCTGATATCAGTGAACTGATGCTCAACAAGGCATAATTAGTAATAGATGGTTTTCTTACATTGTTTACATTCACAAGGCTTCTTTCTATTATGATAAGAATTATGGATAATAAGGGATGAATTTCTACTAAAGCTTCTTCCATAGTTATTACATATATAGCATAATATGTACTTATATAATTACATATCCAGTGTGATGTAACATAAGATATGATCCCTTTAGGATTAATTATCTAGTGGTAAATAATGCAAGAACTCTGATGCAAACCTTTTATCATTCATGACTTTTATGGGGCTTCTAGAAAAAACTCTGTTAAGCTGTTTTCTCTGTATGTTCTGTATTCTCTGTAGTATTATTTCTCTAATTTGCATAAAGGATGAGCTGTCACTGTAGGCTTTCCCACTTTACTGAATTCATAGAATTTTTCTCCTTCAAGGTCCAGCTTAAGTCCCAAGTCTGATAAGACTCTTTCCTGAGTCCCACAAGCTCCAAATCCATCCTTTCTCCTGATTCCTAAAGCATCTGTACTTAGCACACTTATCTTGTCAGTCACCTTTTCCATCATATATGTTTTGTCTCTCCAATGAGAGAAGTTCTTTAAGGTTCTTCCTCCCATCTCTGGCACCTTACCATTGGCACATTCCCACCTGCCTGGGATGCCCTCCTAACTCTCCTTTGAATATATTGTTTCTTTCAAGACTCAGTTTAAACCTTATCTAATATAGGATGTCTTTCCTGATCCATAAATGCTAGTGTATCATGGTTACCATGTTTTTATTTTGTGCGCTTCCCCAAATAGAATGAAAGCTCCATGAGGACAAGAACTATTTCATTTTGGTTTTTGTACCCCATTGCCTAACATAGTAAGGAATTACTTCCTTAGCAGAAGGCTTTGCACATAGTAGGCACCGAGAAAGTATTGGTTAAAGGAAAGCTTTAAACAGCTGTTTGTGGACAAATTCCAAAGAACAGTATCGAGGCTGATTCATGGCCAGTGGTAGCAATGGAGCCCTCTATCATGCTGGGATCAGTTAGATGGATTGATTCCAGATCATCATAAAACTACAGAAAATCTGAGCTTCAAAAGAGCTCAGAGATCACTTCATCCCACTCATACTTGAGAAGTAATCCCTTTTACACCTGCCCTGATCAGTGATTAGCCCAGTGGTTCTCAAAGTCTGGTCCAGAGCATTCTGAGAATCTCTGAAATCCTTTCAGAGAGTCTACAAATTCATAATTAGTTTTTATTTTTAATGTGATCAATATCTATAACTATAAACCACATAAACAAAAACTCTTTGGACAGATCCTCAATCATTTTTAGTAGGATAAAGATATTGAGAACAAAAGTTTGAGGACCACCAGTAGCCTGTCTTCCCTTGAAGAGAGAGCTGAGAGCTTTGTTGTTGTTCAGTTATTTGTTTTTTCTTCAATAATATCCAACTTTTCATGGCCTTATTTGGGACTTTCATAGCAGAAATATTGCAGTGTTTTGCACATCGCTGCAGTGATTTCATCACATAATCAGTAAGCATCTTAGACTAGATTTGAACTCAGATTTTTTCACGTCTTGTTTGAGCCTCGACAAGTCACTTAACCTTGTTTGCCTCAGTTCCTCATCTGTAAAATGAAGAAAATGGCCAACCACTCTAGTATTTTTCTTCTACTTTTGGCCTCTTTTTCCCTTTATCTCATATTTTTTCACTATTCTTTCTCCTCTTCATTTCTTCGAGATTTCTTTGATTTGTCCCAGCTTTTCAGCTCCTTTTGTGTTGTCTTTGCCCATTAAATTGTAAGCCCCTTGAGGGCAGGAACTCTTTCTTTTGTTCATATTTATATCCCCAGTTCTTGTCACATTGTAGGCACTTAATAAATATTCATTTATTGACTGGTGTTATCATTTTGATCCTTTTGTGATGTTTTGTCCTGTTTTAGGTTTTTTTTTCTCCCGACGTTGTGTCTTATTCTAAGTATTTCCATTCTGCATGTGTGTGTCTGTCCATCCCCCAGTAGCATAGCATGTCAGCTTGTGCCTATCATTTTATAGAAGAGGAAGCAAAGGCACCAAGAAGGGAAGTGGCTTGGCCGTGGTCTCGGTGTGTGGGCATCGGGCCTGGAACGTGCTTGGGACTTTTCTTATTTCCCTAGTTTATTCTCCACAGAACTCTGAATTGTTTTGGATGAGTTTGAGTCATTAGGCACAGAGTACTAAAAGAACTGGCAGGTGGAAAAACAACAGAGGACAGGAGTAAAGTTGAAGGCCTAGAAATGGGCACAGAACTCTGTTTTTATAAAAGGGAAGGTGTTTTTTTTTTGTTTTGTTTTGTTTTGTTTTTTAACACTATCCAAGAGCTTGACTGTGATTCCTGCAATGTTCTAATACTCATTATTGAAGCAATTGTTTATGATGGGTTAGAAAAACTAGTGATTATTATCACCAATCAACAGGAGCTCATTAAGAACAACTCATGTCATGCTAACCTGATTTTCTCTTCTGGAAGATTAGGAGTAGCCGTATATGGATTTCAGCGGGGCATTTGACAAAAGTCCCTCATGCATCCTTATGGGTACAGTGGGTAGCCATGGCCAATGTGATGGTAGTACAATTTGTAGATTCACAAATGACCTAAAGAGCAGTGCTTGCCAATCATTATTTTCACATGAAGAAGTTGCAAAAGAGTTCTATCTGGTCTATTAGGGCTTTAAGTGAAGGCATATTTAGTGTGTATATCAAATTTTGGAAACTTAAGATTTACATCTAGAAAGGGCATTGGAGCTGATCTAGTTCCACCCCCTCATTTGGCAGATAAGGAAACTGAGGTCCATAGACTTTATACAGCAGAGCCAAGATTCAAACCTAGATCCCCTGTGGCCAGTGACTTGGACATGAGAATACTTTATGTGAATTGAATTGGACATCTAATTAATATAGATTGATGCATGAATGCTTGATAATGGTTTATTGTTTAGTTAATCCTTCCTTCCACCATCCAGAAATTTGCATTTAAGCTTGGGACACAATCAAGAGGGATGACCAATAACTGAATTTTAGCAAATTGGTGAGGAAGATGTTTGGAGGCAGAAAAATTGAAGTGTCTCTCAAATCATACATACTATGTAGCTCTCATAGGATAGTATGCTAAACCCAGAAAGGATATTACGGATCAGATACTCCAGTTCTTTGATTATAGAGTGGAAGAAACTAAATCCCAGAAAGGGAAAGTAATTTGTCCAAGGTTGTCTAACTAGTCAGTTTGTGAAATGAGACATCCCAGGATGTCAACCTGGGAAGCTTTTCAGAATGTAAACCAGCATTGCCATTGAATTCAAAGATATTTCTTGGTCATAGAGATTAGGAGCAGAGTTTTCATGATCTCTTCTCTCATCCTTCATCATCCTAGGACTATCTCATAAAACATCAGAGGTGAAAAGGATTTGAGGAGTCAGCTAGTCCAAAGTCCTCATTTTACAGATGGAAACCAAATCCCAAAGGGGGGAAATAATTGATCTCAGGTTTCCTGCATGCCAATCTTTCTTCTAAACTTTGGTAGGCATGAAAAAAGGAATAATTGATAGCTGGATAAATCTGGAGTCAGCTCAGATAATACCACACTGGGAAATTTTACAGATTGCTCACCAAGTTCAAAGACTTCTTTTGACCACATTGCTTTTAAGTAACTCAAAAAATTGTCACAAATGCTCCTTTTATTCTTCAGAACCTTAAGAACCTGGGAGAGCTAGACCAGCCCTCTCAGACTCTAGAATCTAACAATATGTCTTCATGCTTTCAACCTCTCCACTCTGGGTCCTTTCCCCAGACCCCTCCACCTGACTGTTTTCATATCCCTCAATCACATAGAGCAGCTTGGGATATTATCTCCATTTTTTCATTATTTTAATAGGTATTAGAAGCTGTTAACTAAAGAAAAAGAACCCTAATTTTAGCATTTCAGACATCTATCAAGAAAGAGACTTTAGGAGGCAGAGGATAATTCTGAGACTCTGAAATTTCTCATTTAAGTGGCAACTTATCCTCCCAATATTTTAAGATGATGCTCTGGAGAACTGAGGCAAGACCTCTTCCTGGAAGCCTGGTGGTGCTTAGGAAGTGACCCTGAAGTCTCCAAGGACAATAGCAGCCCAGCACCGGCCCTCGGGCTAAAATATCGGACAATAGGTCCGGGACTCTTCGCCAGATTGGCTGCATTTTTCAGCCATGGCACCTCCTGTAGACTGTTTACCAGATAGATGTCTGGGGCTTTTGTTTGTCGGTGAAGAGAGAGCCCCAACCCACACAGCCACGGCTCCTTGAAATAATGACCAAAACGCTGTGTTCCGATGCCTAGGATTCTTTGTTTGTTTGGGTTATTTTTAAGATCTAACTTAATTCAGAACCCGGAGTCCGATGTCCTCCTAAGTCCAACCTACTTCAGGACCGGAGCCCACTTTTTTCAAAGCCCCATCTCCTTTAGCTCCCACGAGCCTGACTTCGTTTAAGGTTTGCCCCTAATTTCTTCCAGACGGGCGCCTGCCGCGGGCTTTCCTGACCCGGCATCAGCTACCTGGCTGGTTTTTTGGTTTCCTTTTTCAATGGAAGACACGGGGACCGGGCCGTTCCCCAGCAGAGAGGTGTGAAAAGCTAGCCTGAGATATTTGTGTGTGTCCCGTGCATATGTTATCACGCTTCACTGTTGTGTGTCTTTCGTTGCAGGAAATTAAAATGCATGACTGATAGCGAGTCTGTTCCACCCGACTGGCCTTATTATATAACCATTGATAGAATACTGTCCAAAGTCACTGAATACAATGACGTGAAACTGCAGGAGAGCCAGCAGCCGGGGCCTTCCACGTCCCAGACCGAGGCGTCCCTCTCGCCGTCCGCTAAGTCCACCCCTCTGTACTTACCGTATAACCAGTATTCATATGAAGGAAGGGAGGAGTGCTACGAGGAAGACCACTCCGAGAGCTCCTCCAGCTTACTCTCTTTTAAGTTAAGGTAGTGTTTGCATTTGTTCCTTTTCCAACCCTCCCCTCCGAGCAGGACGGTCAGGCGGAAGGGAAGCATGGGGGTCGGGGGGCCGGGGTGGGGGCCTCCCACGGTGCTCTTCCCCGGCAGCGGGCGCTTGGGGAGGGTAGGACCAACACCGCGTGTGGGTCAGAAAACCCCAGATCGGATCTTGGCTCCGCGGTGTACGGTGACCCTAAATTTGCGAGCCTCAGTTTCCCCATTTATAAAATGAAGGAGTCGAACTAGATCTCGAAGGGGTCTTCCTGCCTAATTGTGCTGGGAATCCTGTCCCTTCCCCGGCGGAAAAGTGCCAGCCCCGCCACCGGGAACAGCTGCCACCTTCAGCGTTTCAGACAAGTCATTCCTTAGGAGCCCGTTTCTGTAAAAGGGGGCCGCTGTTCTGTGCCCCTGGCAGTTGTGTCGTGAGGATGGAATGAGGTCACGCCTGTGCTTTGTCAGCTATGTTAAGTGGATTTTCTGTGATTACCATCAGTCTGGACTTCCCTGGTAAATTTCTCTCTGTACCATGAAATCACCATCTCCGGTCTGGGCACAAGGCAGGCAAGCGATAGAGCGAAGGCTCAGGGACCCACCATCACCGCTGGCTCTGGCCGCTGAGGGCTGGGGTCCTGCCTCAAGCCAATTGTCTCAGCTTCCCTACAAGGCGCCATGAGTAGCCCGTGAAATCCTAAAAAGGGTAAATAAAGTGGGGGTGATGGCTGGGGCCAGTCTTGAGGAGCTGGACTGAGGTAAAAGCTTGTCCTGCTTCATCCCTTCAGCAGTAACCTAAGGAATTTAGTGCCTTTACATTTTAATTTGTATTTAAAATATATTTTTATATTAAATATATTTAATACATATTTAACTCCTCCAAGAGGTAGCAAAAGTGCTGATATAGAGAAATACAGGCTTCCCAGGTCAGATTTATAAGAAGGAAGAGGACATGGGGAGCCCAGGTGACCTGGGATTGGAAAGACCCTGGTGTCTGACCCCACAAAACCAGTCAGATGGGCTTAACCCCCACGGGGTCTTGGGTTTGTGTGGTAAATGGAGAGAGAGGAGAGAGTCTGGAAAGTATGCTATCATATTCACTAAGAGCTTATTATGGGCAAGGCCCTTGGCACTATGGGTATTACTAAGTACAAAATATAGTTATTCTTCTTCCTCCTCCATGGTCTTACTCTCAGGGAGTTTTCAATCTTGTAGGAAGATAAGACACATTTACATAAATGTACAAGACAGAAAATGGAAGTATAACTTTTAAGTGGAAAGTATGGCATGTTATTAAGAATAGAGAAAGAAGAGATCGATCATTTCTGGTTTGGAGTCAAGAAAATTTTGTGTGGAAAGAAAATCAGCTTGAGCTTTGAAGATAGAAATAGGACAAATAGACGTGGTAGGAAGGGCAATTCAAGTAACAGCAATGCCAAATGAAAGGGAATGGACAAAGTGCAGAACATAATTCGCAAAGGGTAACTCGGCTTGGCTGAGACTTTGGGTACATGAAAGGAAGTAGAAGGAGATAATCCTAGAAAGGAGGGTGGGGCCATATTCTGAAAAGGCTTAAATGCCATGGTATAGACATCCTCTGTATCTGAACCCAAACCCAGAGGTTCAGACATAGGTAGATGAGATCAACTTCTCAATGGTTAATGTGATTTGAAAGAGTCTGACCCTTGTTCCTCCCTGTAAGATTACTGGGCTGTCTCTTGGGATCAATGAATCATAAGATCTAGGATTGAATCTTAACTCTCCCATTTACAACCTGTGAGGCTTGGGAAATCCCTTCTCTCTGGGCCCCAAGTGTCCTCATCTATAAAACTATCAATTAAATGAGCTTTGAATTCTCTTGCAGGTGTAATGATGGATCTGTCTGTTCATTTCTCATCTCTTCTCCCTCCCCTCTCTTCTCTTTTCCCTTTTCTCTCCTTCCTCTCTTCTTTTCTCTCTTCTCTTCTCTTCTCTTCTCTTCTCTTCTCTTCTCTTCTCTTCTCTTCTCTTCTCTTCTCTTCTCTTTCTCTTTCTCTTTCTCTTTCTCTTTCTCTCTCTTTCTGTTTTTTCTTTCTCTCATCTGTCTGTCTCTCTCTTCCTCATTCCGTCCCCTCCCCTCCCCACTCTCTTTTTATCCACCCCAAGAACTGAGTTGTTAAGTATCTACTGAGAATATTCATTGTTTCATATGAGTGTGCTGTGATGGATACAGGAAGAGAAACTCATGATCTGATTGAGGAAAAAAGCCAGTACGATCAGAGAATAATATGAGACAGAACAAAAGCAAGCCATGTGCCCCCAATTCTAATGCTAGGACATTGAATAGGGGAGAGAAGAGAGTTGGTTAAATGATGGTAAAAGGCTTCCCTGGTTGATGAGTCTCCTGGGCTCCCCGCCTCCTGTTGAATGAATGATCAGACCCTTGCCTGTTCCCTGTCCTCTTTCATCTTAGATTAGATATAAGGCCAAAAATGCCATCTTCATTCCTATTAAAACACTGAACTTGACGTTCCAGACGGCACAGATCCATTTGGTTTTGTCCGTTCCCCACTCCTTCTTTCAGCCAACATCATGGAGACTTGCAGACATTCCTCCTTGTCTGATGTCTCTGGGGAGTGGTAGGGAGTTCTCCAGGGCGTGCTCTCCCAGGGGTCTCTCTGCTCCCAAGGGTCTCTCTGTTCCCAAGGGTCTCTCTGTTCCCAGGGGGTCTCTCTGCTCCCAAGGGTCTCTCTGTTCCCAGGAGGTCTCTCTGCTCCCAGGGGTCTCTCTGCTCCCAGGGATCTCTCTGCTCCCAAGGGTCTCTCTGCTCCCAGGGATCTCTCTGCTCCCAAGGGTCTCTCTGTTCCCAGGGGTCTCTCTGCTCCCAAGGGTCTTTCTGCTCCCTCGAGTTTCTCTGTTTCCAGGGGTCTTGCTGCTCCCAGAGGTGTCTCTGCTCCCAGGGGTCTTGCTGCTCCCTGGGGTCTCACTGCTCCCAGGGGTCTCACAGAGAGAATGCCTTGTGTGCTTGTGGCTGTCGCTGAGTGGATGCTTCAGACCATCCTGCCAGGATTTCAGGGCCCGGAGGGCTGTGAGGGACCAGCGGCATATGGATGCCCACATTCTCTCCCACTTCCCAGCTATTGGGTCGGAGCCTTTAGAACTTAAAAGGGTTTGTGAAACAGATTAGTCCAACAATATGCAAGAAGAAACTGCCTCGGAATAATGGAGATAGGGCTGCTGTCCCAACAAGGACTCGGGTGGCTTGTCAAGTATCCAAAGGAAAGCGTCTCCCAGGGGAATGGTTTTGCCATCAGGCTACATGGGATTCAGCTGAAGGAACTGGAGACATTTAGTTTGAAAAAGCAAAGACTTGATAGGAATCAGATAATTGTCCTTGAGGGCTAGAAGATTTGTCCTTCTAGAGTGGAGTTAGTCTCTGTTTGGCCCCAGACGGTCTGAGAGACTGGCAGGTCTGAGCTTGATGTTGGGAAAACCTTCACAGTTAGGGCACTGAAAAGCTGCAGTGGGCTGCCTCGGGAACCTCGGTAGTCAGCCGTCCCGCGTGTGCTGGAGGGGACCCTCATGTGGTAGCTCAGATGCCTCTGAGGTCCCTCCAGCTGGAGGTCGCTGCTGAATAACTAGATTTAAAGAGTGGTGAATAATGAATCAAGGACAACCTAGAGTGAGGGCTTCCATAGAGCATCACTGGGCTTTGTTCCTAGTAGCAGGAAATGTCTTCTCATATCTCCTCTCAGGGGCCAAGCTCATTTTGATAATTTATCAACCAACATCCATTTTCAATTGTCTTGGGGTTGTAGAAATGGTAGAAATAGGATATAAAAAGATCTCAGAAGGCTAGAAGGATAGGTTCAAGCTGTAGAAATTAACAAAAAATTTAAGGATAAAAATTTGAGTCCTACATTTGGTTAATAAAAAAAATCAAACGTACCAGTATAATACATGAGTGGAAAATTGTTTGTGTAAAAAATGAAAACAAAACTAAACAAATCTTGAGAGATTTCCGGGATTGTAAATTTAACATTAGTCAACATATGACTTGGCAGCCAAAAAAGCAATGTGTTCTCGAGGCACATTAATAATGGTATACCAGTATCCAGGATGGGCAGGTAATAGTCGTGCTGTCCTCCAGAAGAGCATGTGAAGATCACTTGGAGGAAATGGAGATGCTTAGGAGGGAGAGAACAGAAGAGTTGTTTTCAAGTGTTTAAAGGACTATCTTATGAAAGAGAAATTCTAATTATTTTACTTGAACCCAGAAGGCAGAAGTAAGAGCAATGAAGGATGGGTTTGGAGAGAGTCTAAGAGCTTTCCAAGAATGAATTAAAGACTGGCTTTGGAGGACAAGTATCTGAATCCAATCTACATTATTCCCAGCCTGGCTTGATAGAGTCCCTTAATCTTTGGGGGCTTTAGTTTCCTCATCGATGAAATGAGTCTAAACTAGATGACTTCTACAATTCCTTCGGTTTTAGATCTAGTGATCAGTGGAGTTTCCCCTCTCTGGAGGTTTTCAGGTGGATATGAGATGATGCACTTGTCAGGGAGGTAACAGAGAGGATTTCTGTTTGGATAGTAGGTGAATTGGATGACCTTGAAGGTCCCAGATCTGGGATTCCATGAGCCTTTTGACTACCTGTATAACTTAGGGATGACTCTCTAGATCTTATCCATAAGGGGATAATACTCCCCAGTACCTTGGAAAGAGAGCTTAGATTTGGTCAGGGTTAAAGGCATTTTGTCTGGTTGGTATTCCCTCTGGATTCTGACCATGAGAATAATTTCTAGCCAAGTAAGGCTTGATGTTATTCCCCAGATGAAAGGCACAGAATTATATAATCTAAAAAAAAAAAGAAAAAATGTTCTCTGCAGCATGCTGCAAATGAACTGCAAACCTTGTTTCCTTGCTGAGAATAATAATGATTTCATAAACTATGCAAACAGAAAAAAATGACGATCCTCTGGGTAAATATTTGCACTTGGAGATAAGGCTTCGGAGAAAAGAGCCAGCTCTGGAAAGGTTCTCTTCTGAACCTGGAGCCAGAATGAGATGAGCAGCTCCCAGCCAGACTCCCAGCAGAAGTGTTAGGTGGGAGTCTATAGATGCGGCTTTCCTTTTCAGCCACTTTAAACACCTGGCTGATGCTGGCTTTTGTGGAAAATGATATTTATTCATCTAGGGCTGGAAGTCAGTACATATCAAAGACTTTTGGGAGTTTCTGGGGGTTTGATTGATGGGGGTAAAGTGGAAATGAAACAGCAGTTAATGTTCTGCTAAATGAGGTGGATGGTGTTTGTCTTTCAGGTTCCCCAACTCCCCTTTCAACTTCATTTTTGGTTTTTCTCAGGTCCCCTCCCTGCCTTGCACCATCAGGTCCATATTGAACCGTGCTCCCAGTTTGTCCCCCTTTTTAGACAAATGGAGGAAAGAATGCTGGACCCTGGAACAATGAGACAGGCTGGGAAAAGGATGAGGAGAAAGAGGGATTTGGCCATTGTGACAAGAGGTAGTGTTAGGAAGGTGACTGGACTGCGGGTCCACTTGGTGATTTTGGGCCATTTTCATCCCTTCTTTAGATCTCAGTTTCCTCTGTAAAGTGATTAAGTTAGACTAAATGATCTCTGAGGGCTCTTTAGCTTACATTTTAAAGTTTTATGACATCACATGTTGCCACTTTAGGGAACTATATGCCAAGTGAATAACTCAACTAGACTGAGGAAATTGCTGTACTGCCCAATCAGAAGAACTTATTCAGGTACAATAATGATAAAACATAAGCACATAATGGGGATTTTCCTTGTAATGTGCATAATCCTTGTACAAATCCTGCCCTGTTGTGCCTTTTGGAATAGTCATGGAGTATTTGATCTGTAAACTGTGCTCATTCATCATCTACCTAATAACATGGAAAGTTTAAAGAGCTGAATATGGCTTTAGTTTCTAGGAATAGGAAATTAGACAGAACATCACCTAGAAAAGATAGAAACTCAAAATTGGAAGGATCCTTAGTCATTGTCATAGTCTAAAGCCATAAGTAGTACAATAACTCTACAACATTCCTAATGGTATCATTCAGCTTCTGCTAAAAAATGCTTTCAGCGATGAGGAACTCACTACCTTACATGGCAACAATCTATTCTTTTTTCTAAATGCTCCCATTATTTGCAAGTTTTTCCTCATGTTGAAGGGAAATCTATCTTTTTAACTTCTACCCTTTTCTCCTAATTTTACAATCTGGTAAAACACAAAATAAATCTAGCCTTTTTTCTCCTTGTAAGACCATGATTCTTTAGATTATACACTTCAAGTTTCTCATATAAAAAGCTTAGGTTAAGGCATTTGAATGACATAGATAGGTTTTAAAATTATTACTTCTATGTCTAATGGTCCAGTATAAATACTGAGTATTCACTATAATGCAGTCAACCTGACCTGTCACAAAATAAATATGTGTATAGCATGGACAATAGAAATTTCTATCGTTTGAAGATGAACATATTTTTAATTTAAAATTTTTTCCCAAATTCCTTATGAAAATAATTTTTATTATTTGTTTTAAAAAAAAGTGAGTTCCCAATTTTCTTTTTCCTTTCTTCCTCTCCCCTGCTACCCACTGAAAAGGCAAGCAATTTAATATAGGTTATACATGTACAGTCATGCAAAACATTTTCATGTTATTTTGTCTAAGAAAACAAACCAATTCTCCCCCCTCCAAAAAAATAAAAAAGTAAAGAAAAAGTATGCTTCAATCTACATTCAGACTCTAATAGTTCTGTCTATGGAGATGGATAGTATTTTTCATCATAAGTCTTTCAGAATTGTGTTGGATCATTGTATTTCTGATAATAACTAAGTCATTCAAAGTTGATCATCGTACAACAGTTCTGTTCTTGTATACAAGATCTCCTGATTTTACTCATTTCACTTTGCATCAGTTCACCTTTTAGGGCGTTCTGAGAGCATCCTGCTCTTCATTTCTTACAGCACAGTAGTTTTCCATCACAACTTGTTCAGCCATTTCTCGATAGACATTCCTCTCAATTTCCCTTTCTTTGCCACCACTAAAAGACCTGCTATAAACATTTATGTACATATAGGTCCTATTCCTTCCCCCCTCCCCCCTTTTTTTTCCCTTGTCTCTTTGGAATACAGGCCTAGTAGGATTATTGTTGGGCTAAAGGGTATGCATGGTTTCTAGTCCTTTGGGCAGAATTCCAAATTGTTCTCCTATGTTTAGTTTCTAAGGACAACCAAAATAAGTACTAAATAATAAAAAACAATTAAAAAAAAGTGGGGGAATCATACCCTCTAACTTATTAAAAAAAACCTATATGAAATCTTGTCCCCTTTGGCCCTATATTTATCTCCTTTTTTCCTTCTAAAAAATAGTTGTAGACAGTGAGTGTACAGTCCTGGTTCTGCTGATTTCCTTGTGAAGGACTTTCTATAGTTTTTCAGAAACTTGAAGATTCCTGTTATGTCTACCATAGATCTCCATCCCAGTGAACCTAGTACCATTTTACTCGCCCTATTATGTATGTTTTTCAGTTTGTCATTGTCCTTTCTAAAATGTGGTCCCCAGAACTGAATATAATACTTCTGAATATATTGTGATTATCACCTCCCTTATTCTGAGCACTGTGGTTAATACAACTTAAGGTTAAGTTTTAGTTTTGGCTGCCATATTCATAAACTTTATAGTCCACTGAGACACCACCCCCCCTTACTTTTTTCTTAAGTACTGTACTCTTGTCACCCTCCTTTATTCTATACACGCATAGATTAATTTTTGAACCCAACTGTAGATCTTTACATTTATCTTTATTAAATTTCATTTTATGTTTGACCCATCACTTTAATCTGTTGCGATCTTTTTTGATCTTGTCTCTGTTGTACATCATGTTATCTATCTATATCAGCTCTATGCTATTCTACAGATTTTATCCTGCTCACAAGCAAAAATATTGGACAGTGCAGGACCTAGGACTAATCCGTGAAACTCTGGAACCCTTAAAGAATTCTATTTGGGTCCATCTTTCAATCAGTTCTGAATATAACTGTCTTATTTAGTCTGCCCCTTCAGCTTGCTCAGCTCTCTCACAGCATATGTGAGGAAAGAGAGACTCAGAATGCAAGTAATTTGTTTAAGTAACACAGCCAGGATTCAACTCAGTTCTTTTGGGCCAAGTCTGGTCTCTTTCCATTATACATTTTTTTACACTATGCCCTTGCTGAATCATCCCAGGCAGAGAGTCACCTAGTCTACTTAGAGTGGATGTTTTTTACAAACTTTTTGTATGTCATGGGTCCCTTTGTCAGGCTGGTAAAGGTTCATCTCAGGAAGGATCGATTACAAAGGAAACCAGTTATACTGAATTTATATGTATTTTTCCCCATCCAAGAACATGGATCCCTTTGAAATCTATCCATGAGCTACTTGCAGATCCTCAGTTAAAAACCCCTGCCATAAAGAGTAAAGTCAACTCCAGTTATACCTAGGATTCTTGGTTGAGTTTTTTAAATGCTGAATCCCTTGAGGGCAGATACTTATTTGCCCTTTTTTCTCCTTTAGGCTACATCTAACAAACTTTATACTATTCTCTTCAATTCACCAGGTGTTTCCCAGGTACTCACTGTGGGAATACAGAGATGAATAAAGCATGGCCCTTACCCTCCACAACCTTATAACCTATTTAAGACATGAGGCAGTTAGATGAATTAATGAAGAGAGCATTGAACTTGAAATCAGGAAGATCTGAATTCAAATCCAACCTTTAGGATCTTATCCGATGTGTGTCACTTAACCTCAGTCAGCCCCAGTCTCAGCATTGGGCACATCAGCAAGGTCTGAAATCCCAGGAGAACTTTCTGTAACTCAGAGCACAAGAATTCCTGACTTTTCAGCAATTATTGAAATATGCCTAGAGACAATCTTTGGATCCTGGACAGTGGGATACATAATTGATTCAACTCCCTATTATTAATACAATAAACAACCCCACACCGAGGAGATTTCCAACAAAGATTTGGAAATTAAAATTCCAATGCTGATGGCAAAAAATATAATTTACAATCCAAATATGTATTCAATTACCGTTACCCAGAGAGAGGGAAGACAAGAGAAAGCCGAGCAAAAAAGTTAGGAGATTTATGACCAATTGTTGCCCACTTAATCTAGCCTAATTACCCACAGTATTATCACCTAATAGGCTGATTGTTTGAAAGCCTCAGATTTCTGGGACCACATTACTACATTTAAATGTGTGTTATTGCTCTGCCCTCCCATTGATACTGTAAATTAAGGTCTCTGCTCTGATATTTGTTCTTCTGCCTGGGAACGAAAGGGACCTCCAAGCCCAATTGGACCAGTTCCTTGTCTCTAGGGCACCTACTTTGTTTTTAAATGGAGAAGACAAATAGTGTGTATTGGAAAGACATTTAGTCTGGAGTCAGAAGACCTCTATTTGAGTCTCAGCTAAATAAGAATAAATAAAGAATAAAATATCACCTTCCTGATGTTCTGATCCTGGTGGAGAATGGAGGACAAAGATTTTATTTAGAGATTCTATATGGCCACCAACAGGAGCTGGACTCTACCAAGACTTGAGTGCAAATCTTGCCTTAGACATTCACTGGCTGTGTGATTCTCAGCAACCCATTTAAATTCTTTGTGCCTCATTTTCCTCAGTAAAGAGAAGGGAGTTGGTTGGTGATTTTTAAAAAATCTATAAGGAAAATTATTTTCCCCTTTCCTAGAAGCAATAATTAACACTCCCCTCTAGTGGGAACCACTTTCCTTTTGGACTCACAAAATCCTCAAGACACAAACCTCCAGGGAAGGTGACTCTTTCTCTCTCTCTGACTTTGGGGGGGAAGGCTAAGCTCTCCCACTCCTAGCCCTTTTGAGTTGGAATCTCCAGCTCTGGCTAAGTAGGAATGGTTCTGGACTCACTCAACTAGTCCTACCCAGATGATAGAATCACTTTATTTTGATTCTCTGGGACAGGTCTCTCAGGGGAGTGCTTAATGGTCCCCCCCAAAGTCAGAGAGAGAGAGTTTTGGGGCTCCCCTTGTCAAAGGCATAGGTCTAGGTTGTTCTGTAGTTCTTTCTCTATGTGCTCTTCCTTCAACATGGAGCCTGTACAAATAGTTAGTGTATATGTTTTTCTTAAGGGATTATTAAAGCTGGAAATTGGTCTTTCTCACCTTTTCCCAAGATTGCCCTGATATGAGCTCTAAGCCAGCTTATTCTTAGGAACTGCTAAAAGGGAGCCCACCCTATTCCTATTATCAGTCATAATCAGGTCAGTTTTTACAGACTATCTTGTTAGCATAGATTGATGTGAAGCTGGAATCCACTGTTAATCTGTTCATCCTGTCTCCCACCTCTGAGACTATCTTGATGAGCCTATCTTTATTTTTTTAATTAAAGCTTTTTATTTTCAAAATATACACAAGGATAATTTTATTTTTTTATTATAGTTTTTTATTTACAAGATATCTGCATGGGTAATTTTTCAGCATTGACAATTGCAAAACCTTTTGTTACATGGATACTTTTCAACATTCACCGTTACAAAACCCTGTGTTCCAATTTTTCTCCTTCCCTCCCTCCCCCAGATGGCAAGTGATCCAATATATCTTAAACATGTGCAATTCTTCTATACGTAGTTCCACAAATATCATGCTGCACAAGAAACATCAGATCAAAAAGGAATAAAATGAGAAAAAAAAAACCCAAATTAGCATATCTTTAGACAACCCAACTCCTTCCTGGTTCTTCCTCTTACTCCCTAAATCCTGCCACCCTGCCTCGGTTTCCCCAAAAAAGCACCTTGCTTAATCACTTTATTCAGTCAGGATTGGTGAAATCCTTGAGCTATTTCATGTAATAAAAGCAAATCTTTGTAACTTGTGACTTGATTTCTTCATGTCAATTGAACTCTTTATTATGCTCTCCCAAATCTGTTTCATAGGGTGCCTATTAGTAAGTTCAGTTGTTTTTCAGTCATGTTTAGCTGTTTGTGATTTATTTGGAGTTTTCTTGGCAAAGATACCGGAGGGGTTTGCCATTTCCTTCTCCGCATCATTTGATAAATGAGGAAACTGAGGCAAAGAAGCTTCAGGATTCTGTAACCTGCCCAGGGTCACACAGCAAGGAAGTGTCGGAGACTGGACTTCAGCTCAGGTCTTCCTGACTCCAGGTCCGGTGCTCTGTCCACTGCCCCACCCACTTCCCTGAAAGTGGGAAACCAGTTAATAGTCATGAAGAAATGTTCCCTTTGGGGGGTGGGGTGGGAATGTTTGCTGTCTAAACAGATGGTGGGAGTGACAACACAGGGTGTTGTATAGGGTACACAGATGCTGAAATCAGTTATTTTGTAAAAGCCCAATTATGTTGTAACTTCCAGATCCACAAAACCTAGAAGCACTTAATGGATTTTTCTTTTTTCATCCTTCACAAAGATATATTTATTGTGTTATAAATAGCATGGGGAAAAAAAGATCTTTGTGAATAGAACTTTCTGCTAAATGCATGCAGGGCAATATGCATGTTGGAATAGGTGGGGCAAAATCATGGTAATTGGGGTAGAGCAGAGGGAGAATTTGTTGTAGGTGGCTAGTTTTTAGTTGAGATCAAGAAGACTGGACCTGTGGCTTTGATGGAATAGGATTCTGTGTCCCTCTGATCTTTGTGGAAAGTGGGCCACCTGGCCTGGCGAAATTCCTAAAAGTGATCCCCATCCACCTGAATCTCCAGGCTGTGGGAAAACTACCAGGTTCCCACGGGAAACTCCCCCTTCCAGTTGTTCTGGGAATCCCTTTGGTCTGGGAAACAATCACCACCCTTATTGATTTGGAAATTAGCCCCTAATCGCTCTCTAGCCCCAAACCATAGAAGGCTAATAAAAAACAAGACTCTGTACCCCAGACTTCACTATTTTCCTGACCAGGAAGCGGGGAATTTCAGGAAATAGTTTGTGACAGAAATAAACCCATTTGTGCCAAAAACCTCACTTGGAGATCAGGACTGCAAAGCTGAGACACCATCCTGGGGACCCCCATTGCTTTTAGGGTATCCTCACCCCTCAACAACTTCATTGGATACTCCCAGGTCAGAATCTTGATCTCTCTAGCTTCTTCTCGACAACTTATAGACCTTAAAGAATCTGTCTCCCTTTCTTTCTCCCTCTAAATGTCACTCAAGAAAGTCATACAGCCCTGCCTGTTTCCACAACACATTTATATTATCTACTATTGATTGAGTCCTAACTACTGCCTAGCACTCTGCTTATTCTTTCCTGATTAACTCTCTTATCTTATTTCCCCTAATGGCTATTTTAAATGATCTCTTCTCCCTCTAAGCCCTCTATATCTTCTCATTCCCACTCAACAAAGGACCCACTTTTCTATTTTGTTTAGAAAATAGAAACCATCCATTATGAATTACTTCTTCTTCCCTATTCTGTAACTTCAGAACCCTTCATCACTTCCCACTTCCTTTTTCTTTGCTACAGTCTCAGAGAATGAAATAGACTTTTCTCCTTGCCAAATTTGACTCTTCTACTTGTGTGCTTGATTATATCTTTATGATTGTCTTCCTCCACATCATCAATCTTTCCTAGTCTGTTGCCAACTAACATAACTTCCCTTCTTCCCCCAAATCCTTACAAAACCTCAACTTGACCCTGCTATCCCCTCAAACTATTTTACTGTCTCTCCTTCCTTTCATAGTCCACATGAATTTCATTTATTTCTCAGTCTCAGGCAATCTGACTTTCTTCTCCCTCTCTTCATTGGAGCAGCATCCTCAATTGTCATCAGAGACCAGGGCTGCTAATACTTTGATCCTTAGCCCCCTTTTATCCTGACTTCTCTGAGGACTTTGACCCTGTTGACCTTCCTCTACTTTCTCTGCTTTTTTGATTCTGTTCAGCTGACTACTACTTCATTCATCTTCTGTCCAACCATAGCTGCCCTCCAGTGTTGTGTTCTGGACCCTCTTATCTCTTCACACGATTTCAACAGTGTCTGGGTTCAGTTTTCATTTTATCTGCATCATCTTTGATTCCTTGTTCTCCCTCATTCTCTCTATTCAAAATATTGGTTTAAGGATGCCTTTCCTCTGGGCTTCCTGGCAGGTGTGGATTTCCCACCTTTTTTGGCTTACTGTATCATCTTCCTTCCTGGATGGAAAACTCAAACTAGTATGAATTTTAGAAAAATATCTCATGACTAAAGTTCTTTAACTTGGTGGAGGGACAAATAGCTGAGGAGGTATAGGGTTGAAAAAGGAGTTTTGCTAACAATTACCATAGATTCATTCCCTAAAGACCTTTTGGTACCATTTATAGCTACTGTATTTTGTCAAACTCTGCTTTGGTTTTTATTCTAGAATGAGTTTGATTATCTTTAATGACCTTTTAATTATTAACTTAAGGAGGAAGGTGAAACATTTTGAGATGGAGGGAAAGAAAGCATAAGAAGTATATTTTTTGAGTCCATATCCTTGACTGACTCTAGGGCTGAACTCAGGGGAAATACAACTTCTAGAGGGCTCTCCCTGAATGTGGCAAGATGGGGCAATCCACAACAATCAGTTCCATTAGCAAGGAGTAAGAACTAATGGATGAATTATCATTAAGTAGCAATCAAGACAGGTAGAGACCACAGAATGGGATTCTAAAAGTCCGTTATCACAAGATAACAAACAAAAAGAAATTGGAAGCCAGAAGCATATCCAAAATCCAGAAGAGCAAGTTGAGTCAAGTGCTAGTTTGCAAAGGACAAAGCAAACAAGGTTAGTCTATAGTCAGGCAGAAATTCAAGAAAGCAGATTTGAGCCAGATGGATTAAATTTCAATTTGATTCATTCAGGGCAGTGATTATTTCTGCATCCATTTGAGCTCTAATATTTATAGTTAATTCTACTGACTTAACCCTATTTGGTTTTATTTTATTTAAAAAAAAATTATTTTTCCATTTATTGTTATAATTAACACTACTTTTTACAAATAAGAGTATTTCAACATACAAAAAAGGTATTATATGTGAAACTATGAATTTCTGTCATGTAGTTTTCCTCCCAACTATAAGCCATTTGTTACCTTTTTTATAATTCATGTTTAATATGGTAGTTCCAAAACTGTACTGCTTGTCTGTGGCGTCTTGAGAAATTCCTTCTGCTCTTTCCCTTGATCTTTTGAACAAGAGATTCAGCTGGAGAGTAGCCTCTGGGAAAATCTGTATTTGTGCACTAGCAGATGCTCATGTTGTGAATTGATACAATAAAGACTGATCCCCTCACCCCTTCAATAGATGTTATTATACATAAAGTAAAATCACATACACATATACTCGTGACCCTAAATTTATAAAACTGATCCCTAACTGGGTACTTTGTTCTGTTGTCATCTCTTGGGATTAGATAATGATCCTTCATTTGAACCTGACCTGATATCATTAAATATGGCAAGCACAGTCCCTCACCCTGCTAGCTCCTCCCCGTTCATATGTCTTATAATCTCCAAAGAGAAATGGCACTTCTCTATTGTGCTGTCCATTGTGTTTGCTTTATTTAACAGATGTCCTGAAAATTCTGTGAAAATGCTTTTTTGCAGAGGGAATCACTTTAAATTCAGTAAGAGCTAAAGTTTTTTTTAGCTCTAAATTCTATTGTTCTCACTAAAGAAACTTTGTCATGAATCCTTTGCAAAGAAAACTCTTTGGAAATATTGATAATTTCCAATTTTCATATTATTTGTGAATCTCAACTTCCTCATATCAAATTTTCTTAAAATGGAGCCAGTCTTTAAAAGTTAAAGCAGTAGTAGAAAGGGCTCAATGGCCAAACCCTTTCTGGGGTTATGGCCTGGTTCCAATGGAGCAATCCTGAATCCATGAAATCATGTACTTTAAATCATCTACTTTAAAATCTCCAGGAGCTGTTGCTTCTTGGACAAAATACAAATTCTTCAATCCGACATTTAACATGTCCAAAATAGAACTCATTCCCAAAGTCACTCTCCAAACTTCTCCATTTCTTTTGAGGAGACAACCATAAGTTTGGAAGCCTCCCTGACACTTCCCTTCCCTTCCCTTATTCCTATCTCCTCAATTGCCAAGTCTTGTCAACCATACCTCCACATCTCTTGATTTCTACTCTCATTTCCACTTATTGTCTCTATTCTGGTTCAGATTTCCATTACCTTTTACCACTGAAATAGCCTTCTAATGAGCCTTCTTTCTTCTCCAAAAATTCTCCATAGTTTCTAAATAGTTCTAACCACATTAATGCCTCCATTTTACTCACTTCCTATTGCTTCTAAGTTAAAATATACAAACTCCTTAACCAAGAAATTAAAGGCTTCCACAATCTGGCTTTCACTTCCCTTTTCCAGACTAATTTTATGTCATTGCCCTTTCTTTCCTATTCCAGTCAAACTGGCCAGGTAGATGTTTCCTACATACAGTATTCAATCTCCTTCCCCTATGGCTTTTCCCAAGTTTCCCCCCAAATCTGGAATGTATTTTGTATTCATCTTTACTTTGTAAGATACCTACCTTTTTTCAAAGCAGAGTTCAATTACCATCTAAAATAAACCTTTCTTGGTTCTTCTAGTTATTGAGCTCATTCTGGGTCTTAAAGCAAATTTGTATTACTCTTTGTATACTTTGCAATTGCTTGTGTACTACTATAGTCCCCTTATATAGTATGTGAACACCTGGAGGGTGAAGACTTTTTCCATTTTTTATCTTGGCAGCTCCCTCATCTGACACTTTGCCTTGTAGATAATAAGTTCTTAATAATTGTTGGATAAATTGAATGCAGTTAAGTAAGTAACCACTGAGCGCTAGTCTACCTTTCCAGGTTTATTTTACATTGTTTTTCTTCTTCCACTCTATATTCCAACCAAATTGTCCTACTAGCTATTTCTCCAAACTCAACATTCCAAATCCCATCTTTGTTTTCAGTTTCTCATGTCTGAGCATGAACATAGATTTACATGATCTATAATATTAAGGCTTATCGGACAGTGAGTCTCAAATCAAGTGTATTGTTTGACCTACACTGGACTCTCCTGAAGTGGAGAGTGAGGATAGGGCACTCCTTTGGACAAAGCCAGAAAGAGAAAGTTTTATTGATTGGTCACTGCCATTTCTTGTAATCCTTAGCTTCCTTCAAGGGACAGTGTAGGTCCCACCTGCTAATGGAAAGACTTCCTCTCTCTTTCCGGTTGTTAGTAATTTTTCCCTTTTCAAATTGCCTGCTTGTAAGTTAGTCTCTCCTAGAATGAGTACTTCTCTTTTTTTTTTCCTGAGACAGTTGGGGTTAGGTGACTTGCCCAGGGTCACACAGCTAGGAAGTGTTAAGTGTAGAACAAGTGCTTCTCAAGGACAAGCACTGGTTTGGGGTTTTGTGTCATCAGCCCTTAACATTGAGCTGCATCACATATAACTAGTGCTTTTAAAATAAAATTGAGTTGAACGGAATTGAATGAGTGAGCAAATCCCAAACTGCTTAATCCCTTAGAAGATAAACCATTTCACTAGTTTTTGTTTTTCCCCTTATTTCAGATCAGAAGAAAGACCAGTCAAAAAAAGGAAAGTACAGAGTTGTCATTTTCAAAAGAAAAAACTCAAATTGATGGAATCTATGTTGGAGGAGCAAAAGAAACTCAGTCGGGCGATGGAAGAAACCTGCCGGGAGGTTCGGCGAATCCTTGATCAACAGAACATCATCCAGGTTCAGAGCCTCCAGCTTCAGGAGCGCATGATGAACCTGCTGGAAAAGATCATCTCCAAGTCCAATGTCTAGTTAGGGTCTCACCAGATTCTGCTATGGCCCCATTCCCACCACAGACGGATCCTCTCCTGCTTTACATTGCCCTCTTCACAGGAGGTGACAGAATATTTCAGAAAAAAAGGGAAAGACAAAGCTGAACCAGCCCAAGAAATACAACTACAATCGGAAGCAGAAAATTATTAATCCCCCCAACCAAGTCCGGCCCCACACTGCGGGCAGAGCAAAGGAGGAGTTGTATAACTCTGTCTCATCGCTGGGTTCACTAGGGATGGTGGATCTTCAGCTATAGCTACTCTTGAAGACTAGATTCTTAAATAAACTGTGGAGGAGATTCACACCATCGAAATCCTAGCACACTGAAGGACTGAAGCATTACATTTCACCTAGGGTTAATTGTCTTAATTATTTTTATATTTTCAAAGTTCAAGAGACTTCTAGCTTGCAGGAATTGAATTCTTATTGTGCTATTTCTGGGTCATTCTGAGAGTGGAGGCTGGGGCAAATTTGTCACGGATCTGACTGAGCTGACGTCGGATCTGCCGGGAGAAGTCACCTTGGAAATGGGGCATAAAGTTTCTTGTTTTGTCCAAAGGAGTGCCCTATCCTGAACCCCCACTTTAGGAGGCCCCAGTGTAGGTCACCCAATATACTTGATTTGAAACTCAGTATCTGATGGGCCTTAATCTTGATGGTGGAAATCCATGTTCATGCCCAAATAAATTAGCATTAAGAAGTACCAACCTCACATATATATGTATATATGTATATATATATATATATATATGTGTGTGTATATATATATATGTATATATATGCGCACATATATACATATGTAGTAATTGTTAATACTTGAAATTGATTTTGATAATAAATGTATAAAATTTTTTTCATTATTAAATGAAATAGTTCACTTTAAAAAAAATAAGCAATGAATGACATTACCAACTAAGCTGTCTTGAATTTTTTTTGCTGAGGCAATTGGGGTCAAGTGACTTGCCCAGGGTCACACAGCCAGGAAGTGTTAAATGTCTGAGGCCAGATTTGAACTCTGGTCCTCCTGACTTCACTGCACCATCTAGCTGCCCTGAAAATTTTTTTAAATGTATATAAGTCAAAGGGGAAAAAAAATCAAATCTAGTCTTCTGAAGAAGAAACATCAGGCATCTCCCCAATTACTGTCTTGTATATTATTAAGAAAATAGCCTTTGATATATATAACTCATAAAGAGAGATGAACTGAACTACCTTTGTGTGTGCTTTTTATCCACCACTATAGGGCCTAGGCATTTCTGTTGCCTAAATAAGCATAATGATAACAATAGTAGCATCCATCATCTCATCTGATTCTCACGCTGTCCTTTGAGGGGGGATTATTTACATATTCCTGATAATGAAAGTAAAGTTCAGAGAGGGGACAAATGTCTTAATCAGGGGGCCTCAGTTAATGACTAACCCACAACTAGAACCCCGTCTCCTCATTCCTAATCCAATTTCTCCATATACCTTGTCTGGGCCCAGAGGATACAGCTCCATTCAAATTCTGTTCTGATATCTCATTGAGAAAAAAAGGGGACCCTGAATTCTCAGAGGCAGTCTGTGGGGAACAATAGCTCCAGTAATTCTACCAACTAGGAAAGCCTTTGTCGTCTGTCTCCCTCTGAAGACCAGTAACAAAGTACGTAGAGAGTCATCTCCAGAGAACCCTGCAGCCAGATATAAATTCTTCCTACAGCAGCTCATAGAGTTTATCTATTAAGATGAGGAGGGAGCCCACTCTGGTAAACCCAAGGGCTTTGTGAAGTCCTGAAGAAGTGAAAAGGATTATCATCCAAAGAAAGCTTCGATTTTAATTAGCAACCTCCCTTCTCCCCCCAACAGCAGCAAAAAGATCTTTGCAAGCAGAATTGTACCAATGCAATTATCTTCAGTGATCTCAAGTTTCTTTCATTAAAGGGCCCCCAAAACAAAATCCTACTAAAAGACTATTCAATAATTGGCATAATGAGAAAATAATAATTGTAGTTGACATAGTTTTTTAAAAGTGCTCTAGCTTTATCTCAATTGATCTGATTATTTGGTTATGGATAGAATAGCAGCTTTAAACATTGCCTTCGCATAAGAGGTATTTTGTACTGTATATTTCCATATACTTAGTTAGCTCACTACATTAGAGCATGATGACTAATCATAGACTTTAAGTTAGAAGAGAGTTCTCTCATTCAATATAAGAATTCCCTCTATACCATCCAACTTCTACTTGCATATTCCATTATAGGTAACTCACTATGTAAAAAAAAAAAATCCACTGTATTTTGAGATAACTCTGGTAGGTTGTGGAATATGATCAATCTTACAAGGCTCTAAAATTTTTTGTCATAATATTTAGGTTCTGTTTTTATCCTTAAGATTGCCTTTGCCACCAGAGCCTTCAGCAAGTTAATATGCACTTTGCTAGCTTGAAGTAAACAACAAAGAGATAACCTAACGATACTGCACTGGAGTGAATAGTCACATGAGTTGTAGATTAGGATAACTGGACTAAATGACTCTTTCTTTTCTCATACTGATTTTAGTGACATAGACACAACAAAATGGCACCTAACTGACCACACAGACCACTGAACACATCTTAAAAAACACTTTTAAAAAAGTACTGATAGGAAAATAGTGATTACAGATGTTGAATTAGTTCATTATCTGGAATTACAGTTTATTTTGGTTTTCTTTTCCTCCCCCAAGGATTTTTCAAGGCCATACTTGATTATGTTTGGTTTCTTTACTATTGATCTTTAGAGGTGACTTAATATATAACTCATAAACAGAGATGAACCAAACTACTTTTGTGTGTGCTTTTTACCATCCATTTTAGGGGCTAGACATTTCTATTGCCCATGATGAGGCCAAAAGTAATAGCATCCATCATCTTATCTAATCCTCACAAGTCCTTTGAAAGGATTATTTACATCTTCCTGATAATGACACTTAATAACAGCCAGAGAGAAAGAACAAAGTATTTTTTTTTTTTACTAATCTTAGGCAATAAACTGAACTCCAGAGAAATGTATGATAAAATATAAAAATAAATTTCATATTCCTACATAATAATAGTTGGTATTATTAGTATCCATCAATTGAGAAAATACTATAGATAAATTTACTACATGTTTATTAACATTTTAAAGCAGATTTGTATTTTATTAATCACAATAATATCAACATATTTTGAAATAGTCCTATATGCTCCTCTCTCCTTTGACCTGCCACCAACCTGAAGTAGGCCATCATCCTCTCATGCTGGACTGCATTACGAAAAACTTAGTTGATCTCTCATCTCCTAAATCCATCTTTCATCACCTGCCAGAGTGATCTCCCTAAAACCCAGACCTGACCATATCACCTCCCTCCAGGGACTCCCCATTGATCTCCAAGATCAGATCTAAAACCTTCTGATTTTTGCCATTGATCGCCAAGATCAAATCTAAAACCCTCTGGTTTTTGAAGCTCTTCACAACCTGGGCCCTTCCCAGCTTTTCGGCCTCCTTCATGCTCTCTGTCCCAAACCAAATGTTTTCACAAATTGTCCACCTTGCCTGGAAGTTTCCCTCCTCTGCCTCCTAGCTTCCCTGACTTGGTTTAAGTCCCAGGTGAAGTCCCACCTTCTATTTTTCATTTTAGTGCCTTCTTTCTGAGAATTCCCCCAATTTATCTTATAAACCTTCTGTTTGTACACCGTTCTTTTACACAATAGTGTCTTCCCTTAGACTGAGAGCTTCTTGAAAGCGGGGACTGTTTTTGGCCTTTCTTTGTATCCCTGATGGGGATGTGTCTGGAATCTAGTGTCTGGCACCCAGTAGTTGTTTCATAAATGATAATTGACTGTAAAACGTTGGGTTTACAGCCATTTAAGGAGATGGCTGGTGCTGTTTTGCTGCTCGTGGATTAAAGCTCCTTTTCAATAACTGCAGCCCCATTCACAGGTTATGAACGAGTGCTCTAGATCCCTTCATTACACATGAGGTATGTGTGTGCTAGTAAATTTCTGAGCACTTTATATTTCTCAATGTCCTCTAACAATAAATATTTTTCCCCAAAAAGCTTTTAATCAAAGCAATAGAAATCATCTGTTTTTCAAATGTTGCTTTGAATTCCCGAGGGTAACTATTCTAAACTCTTCACAATTGCTAAATTCCATTCCATCCCTAGTCATTTTGTTGCTGATTTTTAAAATTTTTTGCCAATCCTCTCTCTCGCTCTCTTCCCCTTTCACTCCTTGGAGCCGGAATTATTGCTTCTTGTCTAGGTGAATCTCTCAACCTGTGTCTCCCCTGGGTCACATCCTCTTCTGGCTTCTTCTAGAACTTAGCTGGCAGATGAATATCTGTCATTCTTTTTCTCTTCCCCCATCTCTGAGCTCTCCATCTCCTCTGGCTCCTGCTTTTCCTTTCAACAAGTTCAGGTCTTCTCTTTGACCCTCCCTCCCTGCCTGAGCTGCACTCTTTCCCTCTCCATGTAGTTTCTGTAGTCTTTCATAGAACAGGGCCCTAATAAAGTAGGAACTCTATAATAAATGCTTTTCAATAATTGTGTAAATAAAACCTTCTTTCTACGGTAATCTGGTTAAAACCAATTAATATCAATCAAGAAGTGTTCATTGATGATTTATGATCTGGTTCTGCTACCACTAAGTCACAATCACCTAGGTCACTTTCCCCTCTCTGAACCACAGCTTTTTCATTTGTAACATGAAGATAATAATAGTTGCACTAACTATTCATAAGTTATTTCAAAGAAAGAATTTGCAAACTTTGAAGTATTCTGTAATGTGTCATTAAGACAGTTCTGTTAGATGCAAGGAAAGAGAAGGAATACATACATAAGGCACGGTCCATATCCTTAAGGAATTAAAGAGATGAATAACACAGATTCAATCACTACGCAAAAATTATTTTTATTTTAAAATGTAAAAATTGTGGTCTATGAAAACATGAAATATATGATTACTTAAAGAATATTTTAATATTCCATTTGTAGCAGGATTTCAACTCTAAAGTCACTTACAACTCTAAAATTCTGTTTAATTTAATTTAATTTTATTCCAAGTTTTAAATACTATTTTGTGACCTAGTGTTTGTGTGCTATAGTTGTTGAGAATCAATTTATCACAGGGGGTTGAGATAATCGAGAGATACCTAACAGAAAAAAACTAGACCTCAGTTTGGATGGCCTGACATCGGGTCTTTGACTCTTCTTCCATCCTTTCTTCACCTCTTTCTCCCTCTCTGTCTGTAGCATCAAGTAATCCAATCCTCAGACCCATCCAGGCATTCTCTGGGGAAAGATCTGAAACTCCTTCATGGAAGGGAGCATGACTGTAAGCTTAATAAGCTAGGAAGAGGAAGGAAAAATATGATTATGAAGGAAGAGCTCGATGAAAAGAACAGAAAATAAAAATGGACTTTTTTTCTTGAAACATAGCAATGAAAAAAAAGTTGAATTTGTTGGATTCCTCCCTAAATGTTAGAATTGTATTCCCTGAGCACTAATGATATCTATTTTAAATAGAACATGACACCTCTTTTCAATATATGAAGGGCTGTCATGTGGAAGAAAGAATAGATTTGTTCTGTTGGGACAAACTAATACAACGATTGACAGCTGCAGGGAGACAGATTTAGGATGATTTAAGAAAAACACTTCCTAGAAATTGAGCTATCCAAATGGAGAATGGATTGCCTTAGGAAGTAGTAGTTTCGCCATGACTGGAAGTTTTTAAGCCAAAGTTGAATAACCCCTGTCAGGGATTTTGTAGGGTGATTCTTATTTAAGTTCAGGTGGGCTAAATGACTTCCAATCCTTTTGGCAACTAAAGACTTTTCTTCATTGCTTTGTCTATTTTCTCCATCAATACAGAGTAAAATTCATCTATTCTCATCCTGCAAGATTCTTGGGGATAATCCTGACTTGTGTATAAGTCTCTGGTGGTCTCTGTTGAATATATATTCAGAACAGCTCACTTAAAGTCTCCTGCCTGTATCTGGGTTCAGCCCCACTGCTACAAGGAAAAAGTGATGTCATAGGGAATTAGAGGTCTTAGGGGAGCCATGTAGTCTCTATGAACAAGGTAGGACAAGGAAGGCCTGGGTCTCCCCATCTTTTAAGCAGATGTCCACCAATACAGTAGTATTAGAAATCCTGCTCCCCTGGAGATATTTGCCCTCTTAGCCTGTTGAAGTACCTGAAATGCAGTTAACAAAAGCTTTGTTGCTTTTGTTTAAGATTCTGCAATCATTAAATTTTTACCATTTCAAGTAGAACACAGCTGATCAGCAGCAAAGCTGGGCTTCCAACTCCGATCTTCTGATTCCTAAACCTGGTATTTTCGAGTTGAGCCCATGGAGGTCTTTTTGCTTATTAAATGCCACGTCCCTGGGAGGTAAAGTTTATTAAGCTTACAGTCATGCTCCCTTCCATGAACGTTTTCAGATCTTTTCCCAGAGAATGCTTGGATGAGTCTGAGGGTTGGATTATTTGATGCTCCAGACAGGGAGGAAGAAAGAGCTGAAGAAAGGATGGAAGAGGAGCAAAAGACCCAATGTCAGCCACGTTACTATTTATTGTGGGGCCAGCAGCCAAATCCAAAGGAATAAATTCTCCCCTTTCATAAATTCAACACAGCTAGACCTATTACCAGGGCCCATATATTCATTCAGCCCAAAAGAATTAGTCTTGAGTTCCACATGATAGTGACTTAGAAAGGAACCATCTGCAAGTAATGAAAGAAACCAGACTCCAAATAAAAACCAGAATTTGTTCCTGAGTGAGTCCCTTGGGGAATAATGGAGTAATGGGATGAAAGTGAGCAAAGGAAATTTGGGTCTCCAGGGGACAATTTCCCCAAGGAGTTTTATTAACCTATAGTGAAGTCTCACAAACCCAACTCACTATTACTTGCTACATTCACAATTACATGGGGGAAAACACTAGAAAATACCATTCAGCCAGCCCTCAACTCTTCATGATAATGGAAGGTGAAGAGCCAGTGGGAGGCAGGTTTTTATAAGAAGAAGGACCTTTTATGCCCCTCAAATCACATTCCTATGCACCTCTGATCTTCTGATTCCTAAACCTGGTATTTTCAAGTTGAGCCCATGGAGGTCTTTTTGCTTATTAAATGCCACGTCCCTGGGAGGTAAAGCTTATTTATTAATTATTATATATATATAATATATATGATTATATATATATATAATATATATAAATATAAATAATTAATATAAATAATAAAGCCTTTTTGCAGTTGTAATCCCAGATTTGAAATATGCAGAGGAATGAAGCATTCAGTGGTATTTCTGAATAGCACTAAGAATGCTGGATTTCTAAGTTCAGAAAAGTTTCTGATGGAGGTTTCATCCCCCCAAAAGCAGCCCAACTTTGTTAAATTATTTATATTTATACTATATATATATATATATATATATATACACATATTTATATATATATCTATTTATACACATATATTTATATTTATACAATACAATTTTATTTATATTCCCTCTAAGTGCTCTTACATGTGGCATTGAGGACAATACTGCACACAAAGGTGCTTGATAGTTGTTCTAGGTGGGGAAACTGAGGCTCAGAGATGTTAACTAGCCCAGGGACCTCACACACCAGCCAGTCACAGCCCCTGCCTTTGGTCTCTCAGTCAGATGGAAGTTTATAGCTTTGCCCTATGGCTGTCTTAGAGGGAAACTTAGTGAATGCTGACTTCAGCTTGCCAAGGTCAGCTTGCTCTCGCTGATGCTGTTAAGTACATTCAAACTAAGTGTTTCATGAGATTGCTCACAGGAAAACGTTGAAACACGCCGAGTTACCACGCTAGCTTAATTAGTTAAAATGACTCCTCTGGAGATCATTATATACTTCAACAACAATACTATATGATGACCAGTTCTGATGGACCAGGCCACCCTCAGCAACGAGATCAACCAAATCATTTCCAATGGAGCAGCAATGAACTGAACCAGCTACGCCCAGAGAAAGAACTCTGGGAGATGACTAAAAACCATTACATTGAATTCCCAATCCCTATATTTATGCCCACCTGCATTTTTGATTTCCTTCACAAGCTAATTGTACAATATTTCAGAGTCTGATTCTTTTTGTACAGCAAAATAACGTTTTGGTCATGTATACTTATTGTGTATCTAATTTATATTTTAATATATTTAACATCTACTGGTCATCCTGCCATCTAGGGGAGGGGGTTGGGGGGTAAGAGGTGAAAAATTGGAACAAGAGGTTTGGCGATTGTTAATGCTGTAAAGTTACCCATGTATATATCCTGTAAATAAAAGCTATTAAATAAAAAAAAAAAAAAAAAGGAAAGGAGAGAATTGATCATAATTAAATATTCATTCTACATCAAAAAATAAAAAATAAAAAAAAATAAAATGACTCCTCTGGGAGAACAACAGGATCTCCTAAAAATGTTAGAGTTTCCTATGGCAATTGTCAACAATACACATGAGGAGGGAGAATCTTTCTTCAAGATGACAAATGGCCTACCTACCCTTAAGGCTCACAGAGAATCCCCACCTGCACATAATGATGGAGGTCTACTCTAAGATCTCTTGTCACATGAGGTCTTGAAGATGGCTGGAAATTCTCTCAAAAGCCTCTTTTTGTGTCTAATGATCCCTCGTGGTAAGGAAGTTATTCAAAAGAAAGGCTCCCTAAAGTTTTCCTACTAAACCCACAGAAATCCTTTCTAAGGAAACAAACTATAATAGATCACAATTTATTTTTATTTAAATTATATTTTGTTTCCATCAGCAAAAAAATTTAACTTCTCATCCTTCTATTCTGTCCTTTCCTGATTGAAAACAAAAGAACAACAAACCCCAACACAAGCATGTGGAGTCAAAGTAGATTTTCATATTTTGTTGTTCAATCATTTCAATCATATCAAATTCTTCATGACCTCATTTGGGTTTTTTTTGGCAAAAATACTGGAGGGGTTTGCTATTTCCTTCTCCAGCTCATTTTATAGATGAGAAAACTGGGCAAACAAGATTAAGTGACTTGCCCAGGGTCACATATCTAGTGAGTGTCTGAGGCCAAATTTGAACCCAGGAAAATGAGGTTCTTTGTGCCATTTAGCTGTCCCATTTCCATATTGATTATGTCCAAAACATTTTGTCTCATTCTGTACTCTGAGTGCTTCATCTCTGGAGACCATGGTTCATCATAAGTTCTTTGGAATCAAGATTTATTATTACATTGATAAGAACTCATAATTTTGTATATCTATCAAATTCTTATCAATATATAAATTATTCTTCAGGTTCTTTTCACACTGTATCAATTTATAAAAATCTTTCCTGGTTTGTCCCTCATCAATTCTTTGAGCACATTTATATTCTCTAACTTGTTCATCCATTCTCTAATTTATGGACATTCCCTCAGAATCCCATTCTTTGATACTTCTAAAAGAATAACAGATATTTTTGTACATTCTAAGAGTTTGCTTTAGGACTAAACCCTCCCTTAATGTGTTCTTCCTCTAATTTCCTTTCATCTTTCTCTATTTTCCTTTTGAGTAAAATGTATCCTCTCTCTCGGTGTCTTTGTATGTGTGTATTTTTCTCTCTCTTGGTAAAATTTTCCTTGCTTTGACCAGTTTTAATGAATAAGGTTGAAGTTTTAGTTGCTCCCCTCACTGTCTTCCCATTTGTATAGATGTCTTACTTGTCCATCCAAATTATATGAGATAACTTTCCCCTAACCTTCACCAGCTTTCTACTGTTGGTCAAACCAAAACCCCGGTCAGAAACTTCAAAAGTTCAGATCAGGAGGCATAAATCAAATTTTGCCATGGATCAGACCACTTTAAAAGTTCAACTTTCCTGCTAATTACTGTTCTATTCTTGTGTCAAGGACGTCAGGGAGTCTGGTCAGCTATCTCTACAACACTGGTTGTCTTTCGAGAAAATCTGGTCTTTACCTCTGTGATACTAACTGGCCACACAGTGGACACTACCTGAACCTTGCATAGCAACAAGGTAGAAGGAGGGATCGTTGCCAGCCCTACATTCCAAATTTCCAGCTAATTATAGTGTTCTAAATTTATAATGCTTTTGATTTTGTAACCAGAGTCCAAAGGCGGGAAGTTGACTAGAAGAATAAACAAAAAAAAGGATCCCACCATAAAGAGCTTTTATGGTAGTACAGGAAAGCCGGTAGCATAGGGTAGCAGGGAAGCTCAGGATATCAATTCAGAAAAAGAAAATGACATCAAGCTTAGGCACAAATTCAACTAGAATTTTTGGAAGAGATGAAGGTTACTTTCCAGTGACCCTGAGTAACTTACTTATCAATAAGCCACCTAGTCCATTAAGCAACTATTAGGTGCAAGAGAATACAAAGATGGAAGTAGAAAATCACTGCCCTCCAGGAGCTTACATCTTATAGGGGAGGCAACATGTATGTATATGGGTATATACAAAACCTATTCAGTACATTTGGCTTTTAGGGGGAAGGCACCCTCATCTAGGAGAGGAAAGTTGAGAAAAACCTTGTGGAGAAGGAGCTACTTGAGCTGATTCTTGAAAGAAATCATGGGTTCTAAGAAGTAAAGTGAGGAAGGAAAATATTTTAGACACATTCTAGGACAGTCAGTGCAAAGGTGTAGAAATGGGATATGATGTGTGATGTGTGAAGAACTAGTAGGCCATGTGATTGGACCACTGAGTATATTTAATTAATGTATAAGAAAGCTGGAAAGGTAGGAGAGGGCCAGGTTGTGGGATTAGAATTTAGGAGAGGATGTAAGTCCCTTATACCCCCCTCCTCTGTCAAACTCTCATAGAAACTAGGAAGGTTACCAAGAAAGAAAACATTATATATCAAATATTATATTATTATGTAATAGAAAATACCATATACCATAGAAAAGTGTGTGTGCAAAATGTTTTCTCTCTTGGTGATCTCACCAATTTCCAGAAAGTCATCAAGAGAGAAAAATGGAGAGAGAGAGAAAAAAGAAAGAACTAGACAGCTTTGGTGGGAAGGAATACTCCAATTAGTGAGTATGACAGGGATAGTGATCTGACAGCAAAAAAAAATTGATTGGGAAGAGAAAGAAGCAAGAGAGGGTATAATGAAAAACCAGAGAGGAGAGAATATCTATAAAGAGATGATAAAACAGTATCAAATGCCTTAGAGGAGTGAAGAAGGAAGAGGACTGAGAGGGGAGGGGGGGACCTAAATTTGGTAATTAATTTGTGAGGGTGAGAATCAATTGACTCAATCAACTAATCACCCATTCACTCCATCCCACTTAAAATAACAGAAATATGCAATACTTTGATACTTTAACCAAGCAAGAATGCCTACTGATTCAATGAATCAAAGACTTTAGAAGAGGTACCAAAAATTCTTTGTTCAAATGACAAGTCTTTGAAGGCCATTGGATGAAATAAGTGATATCCCACAGGAAATATATTTGGATTAACTGAGGCAGTCATGGCCTGTAGGGCTTTATAAAGCCATCCAGCTGGCTTGGAATTGGGCATTAGAGAGATTGGCAATTTAGTGGAAGGAATCACTTGGGAAGAGCACTTCTATCCCACCTTGACTGGGGGAGAACCTTATGAACTTTGGAAGAATGGAGAATTGGGATTTCTGATGAGAAATTATCCCAGGATAACAATGGCTTGTGGTAGAGTCTGCATGAGAAGCCCAGGTCAAACTAGACATAATGAGGAAAGGCAGATTCAAGACTCCACAAGGAGTCCCACAGAAAAGTTGCATTGTGTTTAAGGAGAACTTCAAGAAAAGGACTTCCAGAAATCAGAAAGTGGGAATTACCCATTTCCCACCTGTGCTCCCTAAATTTGTTCATTATAGGAAGAATGAATCAAGAATTTTCAAATTAGGGGAATGTTTGGTACAATCCTTGCTCCCATTCCACTTAAGATGCTCCTTTCTAAAAGGTAACTTTGGCTAGCTATTTAATTTCTTTAAGGCTACTAGAATGAGGGAGTTTTTAGCAGCTGCTTTCTGAGGACTCAACTAGTTACAGGGAGTTGTGATAATAACCTCAAAGCTTTTGTGTCTTAATGAAGTCATTGGTATTTGAAATAGCAATTTTGATGGAGTCAAAAGTCAGAAATCAGATTGCATGAGATTTAGAAGAGAGTTTGAGGAGAGAAAGTGAAGGCAAAAAGCCTAGAAAGTTTTTCAAAGACTGACTGTGAAATGGAGGAGGAATATAGGATGAGAATGGGAGGAATTAATAAAGCTTTTTTTTTTTTTTTTAAAGGATTTAGGAGACCTGAATAATATCTCAATATAAGGAGAGACTGAAGTGTAAAAAGAGAGGAAGGATAATAGCAGGGCAGTCTATAGAGATAAAAGAAGTAGAGAAGCTAGCCTTGATGATAGGTCACCTCTTCCTCAGAGACTGGAATAAAAGAAATACAGTAGGAGGTGATGTCAAGGGGAGATGGAGAGATAGTAAATAGCCTTGATTTTTCTCTGTAAAGTAGGAAGTAAAACTCATAATTATGAGTAGAGGGAAAGGGTGCTGTAGTAGAACTGTGAAAAGAATATGAGGGTGCTGTAATGAGTGAGATAGAAAATCAGTTAGGATTGCCTTGTTTCAATGAGGGCTCAGTTGAGATTAATTTGCACAAATTTGTGGTGTATCTAGTATGACTTCTAGTTCTGTTCAGCAGTACCTGAGTAAAAGAGGAGAAGGTGGCTTTAATTAATTAAGGATTAGTCCAGAAATTGAGTGGACGCCCATCAGTTGGGGAATGTCTGAATAAGTTATGGTATATGAATGTAATGAAATATTATTGTTCTGTAAGAAATGATTATAAGAAATAAGGCTGATTTCAGAAAAGCCTGAAAAGACTTACTTGAACTGATACTGAGTGAAGGAGGAAGAACTAGAACACTGTACCCAGTAATAGCAAGATTATGTGCTATCAATTATAATAGACAACTCTTAGGAGGTGGTTAGTAGATTCTTTCAATGACTATTTTACCCTCTGGTTCTAGGTTATTAGAGCAGTTTTTCTTGATAATTTCATGAAAAATGTCCAGGCTCATTTTTTTTTCCAATTGTGGCTTTTGGGTAGTCTAATAGTTCTTAGATTGGATCTATTTTCCAGGTCAGTTGTTTTTTTAATGTGATATTTTTACATTTTCTATTTTTAAAAATTTTGTTTGACTGAATCTTGATGTCTCATTGAGTCATTTACTTGCATGTATCTAATTCTAATTTTTAGTGAATTATTTTCTTCAATTAGTTTTTTTTTCCTGTGCAGTATTCATCTTTATTTTATTTTTATTTAATAGCCTTTTATTTACATGATATATACATGGGTAACTTTACAGCATTAACAACTGCCAAACCTCTTGTTCCAATTTTTCACCTCTTACCCCCCCCCCTCCCCTAGATGGCAGGATGACCAGTAGATGTTAAATATATTAAAATATAAATTAGATACGCAATAAGTATACATGACCAAAACGTTATTTTGCTGTAGAAAAAGAATCAGACTCTGAAATATTGTACAATTAGCTTGTGAAGGAAATCAAAAATGCAGGTGTGCATAAATATAGGGATTGGGAATTCAATGTAATGGTTTTTAGTCATCTCCCAGAGTTCTTTTTCTGGGCATAGCTATTTCAGTTCATTACTGCTCCATTAGAAATGATTTGGTTGATCTCGTTGCTGAGGATGGCCTGATCCATCAGAACTGGTCATCATATAGTATTGTTGTTGAAGTATATAATGATCTCCTGGTCCTGCTCATTTCACTCAGCATCAGTTCATGTAAGTCTCTCCAGGCCTTTCTGAAATTATCCTGTTGGTTTAACCTCCTTTTGCATTTGGTCAAATGTACTTTTTAAGGAGTTGTTTAGGTCAGTGAATTTTTTTTCCCATTTTGCCAGATCTATTTTTTAAGGAATTGGTTTCTTTTTCCATTTCACCAAATTTATTTTTTTAAGTTCTTTTCTTCAGTATATAATTTTTCCCATTTCACCAAATTTGTTTTTTAAGGAATTATTCCTGTCAGTCACATTTTGGCTTTTTCCTTCAAACTATCATAACTCTCCTGCACAACTCTCATTTTTCCTATTTTTCTTTTCTCTCTTAAGATCCTTTTTGAACTCTTTCCAGAGAAGCCTTTTGAGCTGGAGCCCAATTCATGTTCATCTTAGAAGTTTCACCTGAAGGCATTTTGCCTTTAGTATCCTCAAGGTTTGTATTCTGAGCTTTCCTATCTCCATAGTAGCTCTCTATGGGTGAGAGCTCTTTATACTTGTTTGTTCATTTTTAAAGGTTGAAGTCTGCTCCTAAGGTACACGGGAGATTGTCCCAAGCTTCCTCTGTAGAGCGATGGGTTTGTCTGTGATGGGGCTAGTGGTGCTGCAGGCTTCTTGACTGTGCTGGGTGAGTCTGACCAAGTCCCATCTGATATGCAAGGGTTTGGGGGCTCTACAGTTTGCCTTCTGTAGTTACATTGGTGGTCTCACAGCTGGTCTACTGATGCATTGGTCTTTGGAACCTGGACAGAGTTAATTCCCTTTTGGTCTGATTTTTCTTTCACAACATGACAAAGAGGGAAATATGTTTAAAATGATTGTACATATATAACCTATATTAGATTGCTTACTGTCTTGGGGAGAGGGAGGGAGGAAAAATTTGAAGCTCAAAATCTTACAAAAATGAATGTTGAAAACTATCTTTACATGCATTTAGAAAAATATAATACTACTAAGAAAGAATTAATCTAGGGTGAGGGGTTGACAAAGTGGGAGCATAAGGGAAAAAGGGATTTGATATTAGAGAATAGTTCATTTTTCTCATCTACATAAGGAGAGAATTCAATTAGATAGCCTCTGATATCCCTTAGAACTCTAGAGGGATGAGCCTATGATCTTTCATTTTTAAAATAAGGATAATAATGCCTGGTGTACCTATGTCATAAGGTAGTTGTAAGACTTGCATGTGATGTTATATATACAAATTTCCTAACTGTAAAATATTATGAAATATGAGTTAATAAGAACAAGATTGGAATTCTAGAGAATTAGTTACAGTTACATATTAAAATGAAAAATACCATGTAGTTTATTTTCCAACCCATCTGTCATGAAGAATTTCTTGACAGACTAGATAAGTCAGAATCAAACTCAATCACCCAATGTTTAATAAAGCTAAATTATATTTAATAAACATAAATTATTTGAAAAAGAATTCCCTGTTTTACATGAACTTCTGGGAAAACTAGAGAGAAATTTGGCAGAAATTAGGTTTCAATCAGCATTCACGCTCAATACTGTCAGCTCCAAATGGATAAGCAATCTGCATATAAAAGGTCATGAAAATAAAATAAAAAAAACTAATCATGAAAATTTTTTAAAATGAAGTTATCTTATCCTTAAGGATATGGCTAGTGGGAGAGTTCTCAACCAAAAAAAAAAAAAAAAAAAGATTTAAGGAAATTTAAAAAAGAGAAAATAATTTTGATTATATAAGCAAACACAAACAAAATCAGTGCAGCTAGAATAAGAAGTGAAGTCATTGGGGAAAATATTTGTATTAAATCTCTCACAAGAGTCTGATTTCACAGATAAAAAATTAATGCAAATCTATATGACCAAAATAATTCTTCAATATTTCAATTCAATATTCAATCATTCAATAATTCACCAAAATAAGTGCTCAAAGGATTTGAACAATTTTCAAAAGGATCATATTACCAACCATATGAAAAATTGCTCCAAATTATTAATAATAATGGAAGCACACATTAGAATAATTCTGTGGTTTTACCTTACACATTGATAAATATTACAATTGATGGAAATAGTTATTGTAGAAAGAGCAAAGGAAATAAAGGCAAACTAACATACTGACAATCCAACTGAATTGGTTCAACCATTTTGTAAAGCAATTTGGAATTATGCTTTTTTAAAAAGTGATTAAAATATCCATACTTTTTCATCCAGACAATCTACTGCTAAGCATATACCTCCAAAGGTCAAAGACATAGAGAAATGTACCATTTATATAAAAATATTCATAGAAACACTTTTTATGCAAGTAAAGAAATATACAGAAAAGTTGCTCATTAATTGGGGTTGTTTATACAACCTGAGGTAAATTAATGTTATAGAATGTTACCCTTGCATATGTTTTGTAAATAAAATACTTTAATTTAAAAAAAAAAAACGTTTATAAGGTAGTATTGAAAGGATTTAGCACTGGATTGGATATGAAGGTGAGAGAGTCAAGGATTATACCTAAATTGTGAGCTCGGATGATTGGGAAGATGAGGGTGTTCTTATATAGCAGGGAAGTTAGGAAAAAAGGAGGGTTTGGCTGAAATGATCACATTCAGAAATTAAAGTGATGGAAACAGGTAACAATGAAAAAAACATGAATAGCATATGAATTGGTTTTCTATTGAACTATTTTTAAAAGAAGTATTTATTAAAACTTTAATATATGGTGAGATAAAAATATCATGTGTCACAAGACTAGATGATACTGCTTCTGCTTTCAACTATAACATAGTTAGGGAGATAAAACTAATACATATGAAATAAATTAATGATAAAACAAGGAAACCATGGAAGGCACAAGACAAGTAAAATCCAGCTTCATTTTACAAATATTTATTGTATTTATTATGAATAAGGTCCTATAATTACCAAGAAGACAGACAAAAAAGTTCCTTCTCAAAGAGAATTTGCAAGGGAGGGATGACAGGGATACACAGAGCATATTTAAGTGAGAAGAGCTGAGTTTTGGGTGCTCCCAAAGTCCTCCTTGGGCGCTCCCAAAGTCCTCCTTGGGCTATGGAAGGGGTCCCGAGTTACTGGAGTCTGTGCCAGGGAGCACAAACTCTGGCAGGCTCTCCTGTGCTAAAAGGGATTAGGGTCTGGCAGCACAAGCTGGTGCCTGTTTTCTGAGGACCAGCCTAGCTAAACACAGACTCAGTGGCGGGCTGTTTGATGAATTCTTTGGCCATGGCAACCGATGAAACAAAGAAAACAATAAAACAGCCACTGTTTTGGTACAGCCTATTTTTGCTTCTGTGATAAAATGGAACAAAAGGGAACAGATGAGACTTAGAATCTCATCATTTTTAGATCATTTATAAACATTGTGCTATAATAAGGAACAATGGACATATCAGAAATATTGAATCATATTCATTTTGATGATTAATTTCAGATTATAAATGAAACACCAAAGTTGTAGCCGAAAAAAAAAATTTGTGATTCTGTTAGAATTTATGATTTTGAGACTTGTTAGGTACCTCAGTGGCCAACTCCCATGAAAGGAATCTTCATTATAACGTAGCTATTAAGTGGTCGGTCACCTTGTCTGCTTGGAGACCTCTAAGGAGAATGGATTAACACCTCTCCTGGCAGCCCATTCTACTTTTAAACAGATCTAAACATTGGGAAATTGTGATTATTGTTGTTATTTTACTGTCATGAAGCCCAAACTTACCTCTCATTGCTTCTGATTCTTTCTTCTGGGGCCAGATAGAGTCTAATCCCTTTTCTCTTTGAGAGTCACTATGCTGTCTCTCCTAAGTATTTTCTTCTCCAAGTTAAATGTCTTTTTCCTTCAAGACTCAAGACAATGAGACTTGTTTTGTCAAGACAAGACAAGACAAAAAAAAAAAAAAGACTTGTTTTGTAAGCAAAAAGTACAATTTTAGTTGTACTCCCCGAGACACGCTCCAGTTTATCAATATTCTTCTAATAGAAAGGTACCCAAACAATATTCTAGATGAGATCTGGAGAGCAGCTTTAAGGTCCACAACTATCTTACACAGCAATGAAAGGAAGGAAAGAAAAGAATTGAATAAGACTTTTCAAATGCAAACTTTGATGTTCACTGTCTTCAGCACAAAGGCGGTTCAGCAAAAACAGCAGAAAATACATCAGAATATATGATTCAGTAGTAAGAAATGAGAGAACCCAAAGACTTATGGATTACACAGTAGTTTTACGTATATATCATGAATCTTTTAGTAGAGAAAAGTACCAGAAGACATTAAATATGGCAAAGATCAAATAATATCACAAAAATGAAATCAGTTCTATTTTAACAGCTAGGAAATGACTTATTACTAAGGCGGGAATCAATTGTGAATCATCTATCTGTATAGTCATGGCACCAACTTGTCAGAGCAAAGACTGAAATGATTATAAAACTAGTAGAGTAAAAATGAAAAAAAGTTATGGTGTACAATCAAAACTTCAACTTGGGCTTTTTAAATTAGTATGGCTGCTTAAAAAAGAAATAGATCAAAGAATGTAATCTACCCTAATTACAATAATTTTATGTAAAAGTTTAACTGATGTAAATCAATTGTCATAAAGAAGAGACCAAAGAGCCTAAAACCACCTATATCAGGAAACAAGGGCTCTCCTTGACCAAGTAGATTTCAGCACTGAGTTAGAATAAATTCATTTGTACAGTCTTCCAAAAATGATGGAAGATTATGACAATTACCAATTCATAGTGAAAAGCAGTGAAAGGAAAAAACAAGTACAAAGAAAGTTGAGTAAAATAACTCACTAAACCAAGACATTCCACAGACATTTGAGGATAATTAAGGTCTATAGGAACAAGACTAAAATGTAAAAGATTTGTATAGGTTTTTCTATTTTTTTATTCTCTCTCACAATTTTATTGCTACCATTTTTTATTATAACTTTTTATTTACAAGTTATATGCATGGCTAATTTTTCAGCATTGACAGTTGCAAAACCTTTTGTTCCAACTTTTCCCCCACCCCTTCCCCCAAATGGCAGGTTGACCAATACATGCTAAATATTTTAGAGTATAAGTTAAGTACAATATATATATATCCATACAGTTATTTTTTCTAACTAATTTTCACTAAGGACAGCAGTCACTATGTTTGGAGTCTAGCATCCACATATGAAAATATACACTAAAAAACAAAAAAGAGGAGAAAGCAGCTAAACTAGACAAAGTATCAAAAAAGGGGATCCATGCTGAAGGAGGGGAATGTTTCCAAAGAGATGATATCCCAAAACAGATCTTATTACTACTCTTTCAGTAACTCCTTCCCCTGTAAGAAACAAAATACCTTACCAAGAACTCCACAGACTTACAGATGAATGCTGGAAAGATTTATTTTACATTCTCACGAGATTCCTAAGTGAATAAACACACTTTTGGGACTCCAAAGGCAGTGTTTTATTTTCTATCTTGAAGCACAAGTCCCTCCCCTGATTTCCCATTAATTGGACGTTACATGACATGAATTTCCATCCCTCATTATATAACCAGTCCCTGCTCCCGAGGAGCTTCCATTCTTTTGGGGAAGATAACTAATATTCACCTTTGATTATTCTTTGATGTCCTTGTGGGTTTCATTTCTCTAATTTAATTTCCTGCAGGAACTGAATAAGCTATTTTCTGCTCTGGCTCAGAGAAACTTCTACTTGAATTATTTTAGGTGAGTGGTTGCTGTCCCACCCAGTTTTTTGGGGGCTTGTCAGGGTCTTGTGCTCTCTCACTGTTGACTCTTGTCACCCCCAAAGGTAGGTGCTTGTTGGGAACTAGTCTTTGGAATTGTTGGGGGAGATCCGGCTGTGGGAAAGTAGGAGCCTGAAGAGGTGGACTGGCTAGAGCAGAAACAAAAGAAGCTGGGAATTAAGAAAGGAAAAGCCTGGGAGGTGAGAGGATCAGTCAGGGAAGGTGTGCAGTTATAGCCACAGGTAAAAGCTGAAAGGGGCCCTTGAGAGGAGCAGCCCCTTATGAGCCCCTCCAGATGGCGAGGAAAGGGGGCCACCTCTCCATAATTGGCAGTTATAAATCAGCGTGAACCTAAGAAACAAATTGAAAATCGGGGTGTATTTTTTTCTAGTAGATTATTTATTTTTAATACGCATTGCTCTATGAATCATGTTGGGAGGGAAGAATCAGAGCAAAAGGGAAAAACCATGAGAGAACAAAAAAGGAAAAAAGTGAACACATCATGTGTTGATTTACATTCATTCTCCATAGGTCTTTCCTTGGATGCAGATGGCATTTTCCATTCAGTCTATTGAGATTGCTTTGGATCACTAAACCAGTGAGAACTAGGTTTTTCATAGTTGATCATCGCACAATCTTGCTATTATTGTGTACAATGTTCTCCTGGTTCTGCTTGTTTCCCTCAGCCTCAGTTCATGTAAATCTTCCCAGGCTTTTCTGAAATCAGCTTATCATCATTTTTTATAGAACAATAATATTCCATTATCTTCATGTACCTCTGCTTATTCAGCCATTCCCCAGCTGATGGGCATCCACTCCTTTTCCAATTCTTTTCCACTACCAAAAGAGCTGACACAAATATTTTTGCACATGTGGGTCCTTTTCCCTTCTTTGAGATTTCCTTGGGAACAGACCCAGAAATGGCACTGCTGGCTCAAAGGGACCTTTAATATAGTTTGATGGCCCTTTGGGCATCTCTCCAGATTGGTGAGTCCCCAAGGTGTAAAAGGAAAAAATAAGACTGTTGCTAGGAGGAGGTAAATGTTAAGGAACCTTTTAATCCAAAAATTTAAAAAAGCTCCTCTGCAGCACTTAAGAAATTTAAAAAACAGTTTGTGTTTGTGGTGAGTGAGAGTCTGCGTCTTGCCCTCTATGTTTTTCTCAGTCAGCTGAACTACGAAGTAAAAGAAATGACCATTTTGGGATTTAAAAGCGCTTGTTTTGGTCTATCTCGATGGCAACAGTAATAAATTTTAGTGGGCTATTAAGCTCTCTCTCTAGAGTGGATTGCCTGGGTGCTGGTGTGGACTTATGTCCAGTCCGGCCTCCAAAGAATAGTGTTCTCCCATTTCAAGCTCTGGGTCAGCCTAGTTCTAGAATGGAGTTTTAGGTGAGTTCCTCCAAAATTCTAATTCAGGCTTGGTTTATGAAAGTGGTATATCTCGTGATTGGGACTTCCACATGATAAATTTAGGGAGGAGGATTTGAGACAATTCATTTGCTCTGGATTGTGTTCTCATCTCAGGTCTAGAAGTTTAACCCATTTGATGATTTGAGTCAGTCTACAGAATGGTTTTAGGGGAAAAATTTCTCAGAAATTACCTAAAGGTTCACTGTGTTTGAAATTCCTAAATGTATATGATGATTACTTTCAATTGATACATTGGAATTAAGAATTTGTAGAAATTATGAGTTATAAATTGTCAGTTTGGATAGATAGTTAATTTGTTTATGAATTTAGTTAAAGGTTATTAAATCAGATTTTGTATTTACAAAGAGGAGTGTTTGTATTCCTAAATAGGATGAAATATGTGTTTTAAATTGTATAAAGTAATTTGAAAATTATGTTAGATATAAATTAGAAACTTTGTTGGAAATATATAAGTATTTATGAAATTTAGTCCAAGTTGTGTGTATTTTAAAAGGTTTAAAATCTAAGACAAAAGATTAATTTAAAAGCAATTTTGTGATAAGCTTGTTTGTACATCCATTAGATAACTCACAGTTAAAATAAGCTAATTTTTTAGTTTGGTTAGTTAAATTGAAATCTTCTTAAATTTATAAGATTTTATGATTTTTGGAAAGTATGTTAGGAGATGAATATGAAAGAGTAAATAGAGTATTAGAGAGTAATTGTTGAAGATTGAAAGCTAAGAAGCATTGAGAGAGATTAGTAAAATGGATGTTGTTGGAAAGAGGAGGAGAGGGAGAGAGAGAGGAAGAAGGAGAGAGGGAAAGAGGGAGAGGGAGAGAGAGAGGAAGAAGGAGAGAGAGAGAGAGAAAAGGGGAGAGGGAAAGAGGAGGAGAGGGAGAGAGAGAGAGGAAGAAGGAGAGAGGGAGAGGAGGAGAGAGAGAGAGAGGAAGAAGGAGAGAGAGAGAGGAAGAAGGAGAGAGAGAGAAAGAAGGGAGAGAGAGGAGAAGAAGGAGAGGAGAGAGAGGAAGAAGGAGAGAGAGAGAGGAAGAAGGAGAGAGGGAAAGAGGAGGAGAGGGAGAGAGAGAGGAAGAAGGAGAGAGGGAAAGAAGAGGAGAGGGAGAGAGAGAGGAAGAGAGAGAGGAAGAAGGAGAGAGAGAGAGAAAAGGAGAGAGAGAAAGAGGAGGAAAGGGAAAGAGAGAGGAAGAAGGAGAGAGAGAAAGAGGAGGAGAGGGAGAGAGAGAGGAAGAAGGAGAAAGGAAAGAGGAGGAGAGGGAGAGAGAGAGAGGAAGAAGGAGAGAGAGAGAGAGAGGAGAGAAGAGAGAGAGAGAGGAGAGAAGAGAGAGAGAAGAGAGAGAGAGAGAGGAGAAAGAGAGAGAGAGAGGAGAGAGGGAGAGAGGAGGAGAGGGAGAGAAGGGAGAAGGGGAGAGAAGAAGAGGGGAAAGAAGGGGGAGAGGGGGAAGAAGGGGAGGAAGGTGGAGAGGGGGAGAAAGGGAGAGGGGCAAAAAAGGGAAAAGGGGAGAGGGGGAAGAGGAGGAGAAAAGGAGAAGGGGGAGGGAAGAGAAAAGGGAGACAAAGGGGAAGAGAGGGGGAACAGAAGGAGAGAGAGAGGGAAAGACGGGGGGGGGGCAGAGAGGGGAAGAGGGGGAGATGGGGAAGGAGGAAGGAGCAGGATGGTTTGCCTGGCACCAGGACCCAAAAAATGGAGGGATAGAATAAACACCAGGAATAGTAAATATGACATAGTGCGGGAGAGCGTAGAAAAGGATTTTAATAATTCAATGATGGAATGGGGAAGCTCCTTCGTGGAACTCGCTATTTGCCAGGAGAAAGGAAACACCCCATGGGGTTGTGCAAGCCCCTAGCTGGCAGGCTGGGTCCTGAGGGGTCTTAGTCCCCTAAAAGAATTAGCTATAAGGAGAAGTGGGGTCAGAAAGTATAGTGGAGTTAGGAGAGACACCACGGGTCCTCGGGGGAAGAGGAAAGGGAAAGGGCAGTGGACTTGGGAAGTGGAGGTTTAGCCCATCCCTCCCCTACTGGGCGTGAGAGAACAACCCACTCCCCAGAGCTCACTCCCCAACTTCTGCCACCCCCTTGCAGGTTAAATGAGATGACTTTAACATTAATCTCTTCTGTTGTTTAAAGGGACAACTCACATTTACGTGGCGTTAATAACTGAATTTTTTTTTCCAAGTTTATGGTGGTTTTAAGGCAAAGTCTTTTATGATACTGTATCAAAGGTTCTACCGTTCAGCAATGCAAGGAACTTGTAAGAGAAGTTTGTTAGATTTCTGGTTAACTGAGAAATCTCTGAAAGTGATCATTTCAAAACCCATTCAGCAAATTACCTAATATTTATTAAAGTTCCTCATGGTCTCTTTGCTTACTGAATATGATCTATAGCTTTCTTGCTCTACAGGCACATGGAATAGATAGTTTAGGATTTAAAACCTGATTAGTGAAACTTGCTATTGAATTGAAATCTCTTGGGATTATAACTGATACTCTTTTAAGTTCTGAATTTGGGAATGATTACCTGATGAATTATTAAGTTAGTAACCCGCCATTTGGGAGCTGAATTGGCTAAAGGGAGATTGTTCCTACAGGATTGGTTGTCAAACTGTGCCCTCAGACTGAGGCCCTGAAGGATCAGTTTTGAGGCTATTATAATCGAGTCCCTGCTTTTTCCTCTTACAGCAAATTTCCATAATCAGACTAAGTGGTCAATAGAAGCCAGCAGCACACATCAAGTATGTAATATTTTGCTGTTTTAGATCTGAAAACATGTAGTCATTATATCTTATAATGCAGTAAATGAGTATTTGGCCTGGTCATCTATCTGTTGCTAGATGTCTGTGTCTGTGTGAAAAAAGGTCCTTTCAGATCCTATTATAAATGTAAAAACAATTGATACAACTCTCTAAGAAAACTGTTATTTTATGGATTATTGAAACTGCAGCTAAAATATCTTCTGTACGGTTTAGAGGTGCTCAAGTAGTTTTCTTGGAGGGAGGTAACTTATGGGATGTTTTGTTACATCAGTGGGAAAATTTATAGAAATCGGAATGGTTTTTATACACCTTCAGGCCAGTTTCTAACCCCAGAGCCAAGCCATGGAATATGCAAGCTTGTATATGTCCCGTGCATAAGTCTGGGTGAATCTCTACCACTATCCTGCTTTTGATAGATAAATGAGACCTGTTAATGAAGGACTTTGTGAATACCTGTTATTCTGATGGAATTCCCCCTTTCTGAAAATTGCTTTTGGGATATAAGGTAGTCTCTAAACAGGAGCTGATAACTATTTATAGAATCCCCAAGGAAAAATATAAGTACACCTCCCAAGAATGAGGGTTCTGCTCTTTGTACACACACACACACACACACTCTCTCTCTCTCTCTCTCTGTGTCTGCTGTCTCCTCTCTCTCTCTCTCTCTCCCTCTCTTCCTTCTTCTTTCTGTCTCTGTCTCTCTTTCTCTCTATCTCTGTCTGTCTCCTCTCTCTGTCTCCCTCCCTCCCTCTTTCTCTCTCTCTTTCCCTTCTCTCTCTCTGTGTCTCTCTGTCTCTCTGTCTCTGTCTCTGACTCTGTCTCTCTCTCTCTGACTCTGTCTCTCTTTCTCTCTGTCCCTCTTTCTCTGTCTCTGTCTCTCACTCTCCTAGGTTTGTTTTCCCCTAGACTTTGAGTAATTCACCTTCAAATGATCAGCACTAGACAAGTGTATTGACCAGCTTCAGGGGTCTGACTTAACCCATTAGATTTTAAATCAGCTCAAGCGCCTACAAATGGACCCTGTGGGATGACCCAGCTCAAGGTAGATTTTGGGCCCCACTGGTGTGGGAATGAACTAGAACTGGCACCAGGACCCAAAAAATGGAGGGATAGAATAAACACCAGGAATAGTAAATATGAAATAGTGCAGGAGAGCGTAGAAAGGATCTCTGAGTGGGTTCCCTGTAAAGAGTCCATCAGTCCTGTGGAGGGGGGGAGGTTAATGCTATCCTCTGCTGTAATAGTGTCTAGAGCTTAATTTGGGAACATTGGGTTAAGATTTGTGATAATATTCCTGGGAAAGGATATTGCATAAACAATTCACTTTGTGCTTGTCAGATTATATAATTGTAGAGGCTTGGCTAGCCTTGACAAGTAGGTACGATTGCGTCCTAATAAAGAACAAAGTTTTTATGGAACTCACTGTCCAATCTGGAATAATGTTTGCTTTGTTACAAGGGCAAGCCATTTGCAAAATGCAAATCAAAGATTAAGTTGGTTGTACATGGAATAGATATAGATCTCTTAGGAAGATTTGGAATCAAGTTAAGGACTTAAGGCAAGTGATAGACATAGACACTAATGCTTGAGTAGAATTGGTAAAGTACCCTGTAAAAGAGCCTGAACAAAAAGCAATTTTGTCTGTCTGTGCTACAGATTGCCCCATGTCCAGATATTACCATTCCCTTTGAATACGGAAAAGCATGAGAGTGAATTCCTCCTGTTCCCCAAAATTGCCATGCTTTATACCAGTCCCTTATCTCTGGAGATCCATCAGCTTGCCTCTCATGGCAGGGTGAAAGATTCCAAAATCTAGGGGCTGTAGCTGCACGTACCCGAGTCTGGAACGTCACTGAGGGGAGCTCTGGCAGGTTCTTGGATGAGCAGACCCCAAGCAAACTTTGAGGGGGGGGGGGGGCAGAGCTCTGAGCGGTCACCTGTGCCCTGACTCAAATGGCTATTCCTTTTACCCCGGCATTTGATGAAGTAAGAAAGACTGAATCAGGAAGAACTAAGTCAAGGATAGTAACTGATGAATTCAAGGCTAGAAATCTAGTTCTGGATTCGGGTCATTCCTACTCTGGTGAGTAAATATTATTGGATAAGTTACCCCAAAGAAGCAGTGAAGGAAATACAGAGTAGTTAGATTCTACCAGCAGAATGACATGGGAAAATAAAATGACTCTAGAAAAGTTAATGGAAGGAAGAGGAGGAACACGTGTAAAGAGACAGGATTATTGTTAGTACCAAACGAGAGATAATGCATATAAATTGTTTTGTAAACCATAAGGTGACATAAATGTCATCTGTTATAAGATCCATATTTCCAATTTCATTTTCATCTAGGAATATTGCCAGGACGTTATGCTTAATATGTTCAATATGGAACTTATCATCTTTACCCCACAACTGGTTATTCTTTCTGACATCACTGGTTATTTTTCTTTAAGGAAGCATGTTTCCAAAGGGAGATTTATAGGTTTCTGGACTTGTATTTTCTTGCATGAAATGTTTAAAACTTCTGATCCTTTAGTAAAACCATTTGTCTTTCTTAATTTTGTTGCTGTGGTGAGTTGTTCTTGATCTAAATGCAGATAAAAAGAGGTCTCTGTGAAAGTAATAATTTTCTATGGGATGTCTGCAGAGATCCCAAAGCAAGGTGGCAATGTGCAGCAATGGGAACAGAACTGAATTCACATCCTGGTTCTGCTGTTTTCTTGGACAAATTATTTTATTCTTCTTGGCCCATTTCCCTGTAGACAAAATGAAAGGGTTAGATGATTCCACATTTATAATCCTTCTCATCTCTAAAGTTATGATATGATCTCTGTCAATGGCTATACCATTTATCAAGTCTCCCATGCTTTCTTACATTTCTTTACCATGCTATTGAAATATATTTCTTTTTCTTCTTATCTAATTTTTTTTTAATTCAACTTTATTTTATTTTTAGGTCCATACTCTCTCCTTCCCACTCCCTTCCAATCCTCTATTGAGAAAGCAAGAAAAGCAAAACATGCTACTATAGTCAAACAAAATATATTCCTGTATTAGTGATGTCTAAAAAATTATTCTTCAGTCTGAAGCTCGAATCCAACATCTATCTAACTGGCAGCGAGTAGTATGCTTCTATTATGAATTCTCTGAAGTGGGGTTGGTCACTGTGTTCATCAGTATTATTAAGTCTCTCAAAGCTGTTTTTCTCTACACATTGATGTTGATGAATTGTTCTCCTGATTCTGCTCATTTTACTTTGCATCAATCCATACAAGTCCTCCCAGGTTTCTCTGAAACTATCCCCTATATCATTTTTCATAGCATAAAAGTATATCAAATTCATATAGCACAATTTGTTCAGCTGTTTTCCAACTGGAGGGCACTCTTTCTATTTTCAATTCTTTGCCACTCCAAAAAGTTATTATAAATATTCTTGTTTCTCTTTCTCCTATCTCTTTGGGGTATAGACCAAGTAACAGTAGTTTGGAGGCAGAGTTTCAAATTGCTTTGGCCCAGCAACAGTGCATGCATTAAAAAACTTGTTTTCTACCAGACCTTCCAGGATTTATCTGTCATTTTCTTCTTTGTCAGAGAAATTTGCTGCAAATATTTCCCCCCATCATTTTCTTGCTTCTTTTTTAACCTTAGCTGGATTGGTTTTGACTTTACAAAATTTTTTTTAGTTCTATGTAACAAAAACTGTCCATTTTAACAACCTGAACTTCTTTGTCTCCTAGTGGACATGATCCACAGATCTGACAGGCAGTTTTTCAAGTTCCTCTAATCTGTTTATGATGTTATTGTTTCTGCCCAAATCACGGACCCATCTGAAGCTTGTATGTGAGATATTTAGTTTTTCCAGCCTACTTCTGAGTTTTTCCGATAGTTTTTGTTACATAATGAGTTTTTGCCTCAGTAGATGGGATCTTTAGGTTTATGAAGCACTAAGCTTTTTCTACATATTTCTATATATTGTATGTTGTACTGATCAACCTATTTCTTACCCAGTGTCAAACTGTTTTGATGATTATGGCTTTTGTAGTATAATTTCAAATAGTCTTCTACCAGATCTTTCTACCTTCATGGTCTTCATCTATATTTTACACAAAGCCAAACATCTTTTTTATACATAAATCTTATCCTATCATTCCTTTATTCAAAATCTTTTAACAATTTTCTATTGCCTAAGGATTCAAGTTTAGTGTGGCATTCAAAGCCCTCCATATTTTGATGAAAATAGGGACCAGGAGTGGTAAACATGAAATAGTTTCAGTAAAGCAATTGATTCTAAAAAGAATATTATATAAAAATAGCATACCAGAAATTTAGTTCATGACATGGAGCACCATAAAAAGATATCTATCACAGATTACAAAGTTTTGCTATTATGTGAATTAATAAGGAGTTAGCAAGGAAAGGGGTTTTAACAATTAACAAGGGGAAAGACAAGTTCCCCTGTGGAATTCATAATTAACCAGAAAAAAGACACCATTGAAAGAAAAATGCTGTGAAGTGGGAGTATACCATTGACTAGCAGGCTAAATCCGTAGAGGAGTTTAGCAACTAGGAGAAGGGGATTACACTATTTAGCAGGGGACTAATCCTAAAAGGAATTTAACACCCTAAAAGAGTTTGCTATGACAAGGAAAAAACATGAAGCAGTGGCAGTGGGGAGTGGGAGAAGAAAGGCACCATGAGACAGAAAACCATAGTTGGCTAACCCTAAAAGGTACTGAGAGAAAATCTACACCATGAGTGGATTTTTTTAATAGGGGAAATATAATCCCGGGTGGGGGGCAAGGAGGGCTTATATCAGAACTTGGCTTTCTGATTGGATACAGTAAAATGGGGTTTCTAATGACCTCCACCTTAAGTGGGACTCTAATGAAATTGCATTTGAACAAAAGACCTACTTAAGAACACACATTCCATGTGTGTCCTTCCTGCTATCCTCAGGGATTTTGGCCCCATAATAGCCTTCAATGCATCATAAAACCCATTTGGATTGTTACAATCAGCATAAAACTGAATTTCCTCTGCCTTCTTACTGAATCAAGAATCTTGCATCTCTCTGTTCCAACTGTACTTTTGATGGAATTGAATGCTACTTTCTTAGGGATGGATGAACTATCCTGATGTGAAGTTCTCATTTTTCATTTAGAACTTCTGAATTTCCTCATCATTTTCATCAAACTTGTTTGCGAGTATTCTGACCCAGATGAGCAAACGCAGTGCTGTATATCAAATCTCTGAAAGTTGCCCACTCTTTTTTGTGCCATTGTTGCCAACTGTGTGTTGGCTCAACTTACCCTCCAAGTTGGCAACAAACTGTTCCCTCTCAGAGAAGCGTTCCAATCTGTTGATATTAATTCTTTGCCTTGGGATTGCTGCATTTGTTGAAGCAAATATTCAGCTTGGAGGGATAAATCTATAATCAGTCAAGCATTCTATACCACACAGGGACTTATGGAAAATTGTGTCAAAATGTGGTTACTCAATATAGTATGTCAATTTCATGATGCCATGCTTGCCTGGGTTCTGGACAATGGAGAACGCTCTTAAGAACTTGAGAATTGATTGTATGATATGGGAAACACTGTCTCAGGACTGCCCCACACAGCGTGCCCTCATCAGAGAAGGTGCTGTGGTCCATGAGCAAAGCTGAATTGAATTATCTCAGAAGAAACAAAGTTAGAGAGCCCACCCCAAATGTTCATAGGGACTATTTGTGTCTGACTGTGGCAGAGCACCAAACTCTATTGGTAAAATTGGAGGAGGGACAACAATGTCCTAAAGGGAGTATTATAATCCTATCATTGCTAAGGCTCCCTTAGCTACAAAGGTCCTCATCATTTCTAACTTTATTTCATATTATACTAACCTTCTCACACTTCATGCTTCAACCAAATTATGGCACTTGCCATCCTCTTTATATATTCTGTACTTTCCTACTTCTTTTGCTTACACAATTCCATATACCTGGGATGATTTCCTAAATACCAGATTCCCTATCTATGGATTACCTTCTTCACAAAGCTTTTCCTAATGCCCAAGTCAATAATTATTTTTTCCCCTCTAACTTCACCTTTTTCCTCTAACTTCTTATAATTATCTCTATGTCTTAATAGTTACCATGTCTCTTAAGTGGAATGTAAGTTCCATGGGGCTCAGATCATGTCTTATCAAAACTACCTCCTTAAGGAAATTAAAATTATTAAATTATCATTTAATAATCGATTCTATTCTCAAATCCACCTTATTCCCTATTTTGTGAAGTGCCATTTCTCAATGACTTAAACTCAAGAATGTAGTTTCTCCTGAGTGTAATAGGGAACTGAAGACCTCTCGCTTGATAATTCCAGACCCAATTTCAAGGGTCTGTTAATCAAAAGACCTGCTCCTCTAATAAAAATATCTGATCTCCTGGACCTTTACTTAACTTCTTAGAAGCTAACTAATTGAAGAACTGGAGACATTCTAAGGGACCTGTAAACTGGGTAATCTATATTTACTGAGGAAGCCTGAGGTAAATCAAGTCTCCTTGGTTATCCTAGTTTAATGGATTACTTGCCTTTAAACAAATCTCTTTATGAGGGGATTATATGGTTTCTTATAACATCATTAACTAAGATTGAATTTATAACTTGGATTCAGTTTACCTGGGGAATTTGGGACATAGGGTGCTCATATTGGATAAAGTAAAACAATTGTAAAACTTATGAAACTGACCATCATAAAATTCAGGTCAAAATTTAACAAGTCCATGTTACCTCCAGGCATTAATCGAGAATCAACTGCATAAGGAGAAGGGCGGTTGTCATGATTTCTTATGGATTGTGACTATAATCTCCCCTGACTTCTGAAGTAGTGACCTCCTTTTTACTGGAGAACCCCAGTAAAAAAGGATGTCCCGTTTTCATGAGATGCCTGAATAAAGCTTCTATTCTTCACTTTGAGAGATCTCTGAGAAGTCATTTTGAGTTAGGATTTGCCATACCACACACTCCTAACCCTCAATGAGCTTAAATGCATGGTTGAAAGGGAATACTATCATACATACAACTAGTCCTGGGGCATCTGCTATTTAACCAGTTTAACTTGGGATCTCTGTTGTCTGTAAACAAAAAAACAGTTTAATTTGTGCTCTCCAAGGTAATCCTTCTGTCCTTGCACAAATTTGGGATGGTTCGATCTCTCCCAAGGGTTCGACTATCCAGGTGGTCCTAATTTAGCTGTTTCTGATTTTCTAATCACAATTACTAGAGGTAGCCGAGTCCCATAAAAAAATGAACATTCCTGAATTGTGAGAGGGGTATGATCATCTATACCTGAAGGCCAACTCAACTTCCCAGGTGTCATTCCCCTTCCACCCAGAACTCCTCCTTTCCTGCCTCTCAATAAAGAGGGTTCTTGGTCATGGTTGTTGACCTGACTGAGGTGGCCAGTCTGAATCACTTTATTTATAGCTATTTATGTCATTACTAATAAACTGTTGTCTTACTCAGAGAAACATGCCCTAGTATACCTGTTATTGCATTTTACTTCCCACATTCTCCAGCACCTGAGCATTTAATAAATGTCAAGTTCTTGAACTAAGTCTTTTTGAGTTTGATGTGAATTGTATATCCTATGAAAACTAACATGTTTTAACTAGGGCATGGCCATATACCCTGAAGAAGTGCTTAAAGCTCAAATAGACCTTTTGAAACTTCTACTATTGATGAAAAGAATTCTTGAATGCTTTTGATGGGTACAATGGGAGGAAATAAACATTGTTCTTCGAAATACATTTTTAAAGGGCTAAATGCTAACTTTAATGTAGTATTTAACAAACCCTTTTACATTTAAGATTTCATTAGCGACATTGAGAACGCATTTCCCCTTTGGGCTTCCATTAGGAAAAGTGCCACATTATTATAACCTGAAGGAAAAGGGAATTCAGAATCAAAGACTGTGAATACTTGGTGCTATTGTGCTAACAAACAAACACCAACCATCTGTTCTCTAAATTTTTCCAGTAAATGCAAGTAAAAAATGTGATATGCATTTTCCTTAGTTTTATGAGCTAATTATTTTTGTGGTATATTAGGTGATGTTAGAACAAAATGATATACTTACTATGTTGTTTTACTTAAAAAAAAATATTTGTCAACTTTACCTCCCAAATTGGATTTGGAGTAATAACATTTTCTTTTTTCCTTAGGTTAAAATAGTTTCATTTTCTCAATAGTTCTCTATGTAAGAATCTAAATACATTATCCAAATAGACAGTCCTAATAAAGTGCACACATAATGAGGATGAATAATTTCAAGTTTGTCATTGGAACAAAAATTATTAAAAAAAAAAAAAAAAAACGCAAAACTTATTCCAGATGGTGAATGTGTATACTCAGTTGGTTGGTTCCAAAATCTGGTCTCTCTTAAAATACTTATGCTCTAAAAGACACTGCCCTATACATATTAAATATATCTTCCCCCCTCCCCCAATTCTTGCTCTTCAATCTATCATTAGAATATAGAAAAAGTAAGAAAATTGGGGAGTTAATTTTATTTCAGCCATAAAATTAAACAGAGTTAGGAGGGTCCTTCACTGTAGTAGTACCATTATAGCAATCAACTTTTTTGAGGTTCCTTTGGGGTGAAAGACTGTTGTGAATCTTCCATAAACTGAACTGTGGGTCAAGGATAAATTACAAAAAAAAGTCAATAGTCAGGTTCTCTTTTATCCTGGGTTTATTGAGTTAGTAACCAAAATAACTGGGATTTTACCCAAAGTAGCCTGCTTTTATAAATTATGTGCATGTGTTTGTGCATTTGTATTTGTCTATATAAGAGGTCTAATGGATAAAAGGGCTGGGCCTTGGAGATGGGAAGACCTGAATTCAAATTTGACTTCTGTATATACTAATTTAACTAGGGGAAAGTCACTTAAGCTCCCAATTCCTTCCTCCCACCAATCCTCTAAGACTTAAATTTATGGATGTGATGCTAATCTTCATCAGTTGAGGAAGTTTCTACACTGAATGTTCACTATATAATAAAATTAAAGACACTTCTCTACCCCAAGTATCGACACAATGCAGTTTTAGAATTAAGACTATAAATTGGGGCAGCTAGGTGGCAGAGTGGATAAAGCCCCAGCCCTGAAATCAGGGTGAGTTTGTTCTCCAATGGGACCCTTCCTAATTCTCTAGTCTCCACCCTTAACTCTTTGCGTCTGATCTTTCAGTGGCCCCATTCTTTCCTAGCTATTAGCTTAATCCTTTTGATCAGCCCTGACCTTTTTAGGACAATAAAGGGTTCCTTGTGGCTATGAAATTGCCTTTTGCGAGTTTTTCACATTCCAAACTGCTCTCCCAGAGCCTAGTGCTTCATGGGTGTGACCCTGGGCAAGTCACTTAACTGTTTGCTTCAGGTTCCTCATATGTAAAAGAAGGTGGAGAAGAAAATGGTAACCTGCTCCAGTATGTGCAAAGAAAATCCCAAATGGAGTCAAAGGGTTGGATATGACCAGAGACAACAGCGATTTCCCTCCAATTTTGGATATGGCCCAACATCCTACTCCTCAGGGTTGCTGTGACACAAGCCTCTATGTGCAGCACAAAACCTCTCCAACTCCGATGTCTTCATATACCCTGAAATCTTTCCTTGCTTCTGGGGGTCAAAATATAGGGTTAATATCTCTTCAAATTCGTAGTTGTAAGACCTCACTCAATGGCTATTTTCTAGATAATGAACAAATGAAATCAGAACAAAATTCAATTTAATATACATTTATCAAATGTCTCATGTGCCAGGCATTGTGCAAAATCCTGGGAATATAAATAAGAAAAAGACAAATCCTACCTATAAGGAGCTTACAACCCAATGGGGGAAGACTGCACAAAAGGAAGCCAAAAAGGGAAAGAATAGGAGAGAATGGGAACACGAGAATTATCTGGCACTTGGGCATCTTCTTTTATGAAGTTAAAAGCAGGAAAAGCAACAGATGCAAAGTCCAGTTAGCTGAAAGTCCCCATTTTGCCCTGTATAAAGGAAAGTTTTTGAAGGAGTTTGGTCCTCCCCCTTTCAGTCTTCCAATCACAGAGGGTGATGAGATTGGGAGTGATGAGCTTCTCCTGGGAGGAGAATCTTGTTTTTGGTGATGCTGAAACTGGAAAGAGCTGCAAATACAAAGTGGAGTAAAACAAAACACATCTAGTTAGCAGAAGAAGGTCAATAAGAAGAAAACCCTCTGCATTACAAAGGAGGTGGGGCCAGGAGACTCCTTCCCTGCTAGTCAGGAGGCTAGGCCGGAGCTCGTTCTCAGCCCCCCTGAGACCCCTCGATGCAGACCTTGCTTTGCTGCTAACCAGGAACCCTGGCCCTCATTTGCTGCTTTCCTGATCTATGAGGCCACTTTTTCCATTGAACTGCTGCCATCTGCTGGAGGGCATCCTCCTGGACTCCTGAGACAGGAGGAAAGGACCTCTTACAGATTTTCCTTTCCTTAGACTCTTTGTGAGACAGACTCCTAGGCAAGCACAGCCAGCACAGAAAAGAGCCTCTCAGGTTAAGATCTATCTTTCCAAAAATATTTTTAATTCTTATCAGAAATTCCACTGGGCTCTCTTCCAGGGGAAAAGTGGCATATATTCTTTACATTACCTAATTCTCATGGTGTCCTTCCCCCAGACAGCTATCTTATATAAAAAGAACCTTTTTGTTAGAGAAAAAGAGGAAAAGGAGAAAAAACAATAATAAAACTGGTCAATACATTAACAAAATTTCAGTGATTGGGGCCTTGTGATATTTAATTTGAAATGAGTCAATGGAATGAGTTCAGTCATTTCAGCTGTGTCCAACTTTTCATGACTCCATTTGGGTTTTTTTTTTGGGGGGGGGCAGAGAGACTGAAATAGTTTGTCATCTCTTCCAACTCATTTTATGGATGAGGAAACTGAGGCAAGAGAATTGAGTGACTTGCCACACAGTAAGTATATGAGGTCAGATCTGAACTCAGAAAGATGGGTCTTGCAGACTCCAGGTCCGAACTTCACTTAGCTGCTTTCTGGAATGAGTAAATGCCTTTTTGTTAGAATCCTAGTGTTAATTCAATGGAATTGATAGAAACAGTGCTCATGTGCTTGGGTTTATACCTTTGGAGTTCACACCTTTGGGAGAATTCACACATTAGAGGTCACACATTTAAGAGAGTTTACACATTGGCTCACACATTGGAGTTCACAAATCAGGAGATATCCAAGTTTACACCTCCCACAATCCCACTCTCTCAGAGGAGAGTCAACCTTTGGGTTCATACCTTTAAGAGATCATATATAAGAAGCTCTCAGTCTCAGTGAGGGTCAGTTGGGAGATTGAGAAGCCAGGAGGCAGAGTTGAACTAGAGGCAGAAGCTGGAAGAGCTCTTGGAACCAAGGAAAGCTTACCGGGCTATTTTGGAAGAGACAATAAAGGATTGGATTTTAACTCCTGGCTGTATTTGAGGTGATTATTACTCTGAACTGAAACTAAGGCTGCCTCCAGACCCCTCCTTCCCCTCCCCCCCCAAGAAACCTGCTCACAGAGAACCATTATATTATAGAAGAAAAAAGAACACTACCTAGGAGTTTACAATCCATGTAGGGTACACAGAGCACAAACACACAAAAATTAACAAAACAAGGCGGGCTGTGCTAAGTGCTAAATGAGTCCTAGAGAAATTCAGAGATGGTGGTGATGAAGGAAACTCTTGAAGGAGGAGAGAAGGGAGATGATATTTCAGGCAAGAAAATAATGTGACTAGAAGCTTGGAAAAGTAAAGAGTTCTGGAAATCCTCTAGTTTCTATCTCCTTTGCTGCATTTTCAGCTGTAACACTCACTAACTGGTGGTGTATCCTAATGCTCTCATCCTTAATTTCTTGGTGAGTTCAACAATGACCTTGGATTTGATTATCATCTCTATGTAGACTAGTTGCATCTACAAATCAAGACCTCATCTATCTACTGAGTTTTAAGCTCACCTCTCCAGGTGGCTGCTGAATATCAAGTAGTTGTCCTAGAGACCTCTTAAACTCATTATGTTCAAAATAAAATCCATCACACTTCTTTAACCATTTCTGTTGAAGGCATTACCATTTTTCCAGTCAGCCAGGTTAAAAATCTAGAAGTTGTCCCAATTCTTCCTATAGAAAGTGAGTTTCCATAGCTGATCATTTGCCAAGTCTTGTTGATTCCACTTCAGCATCTCTGCTATCTCTCCCCTCTCTCTACTCACACCCAAACCACTCTAGTCCAGGCCTTCTACCTCATCACAATTTCTATTCCTTGTTTTCAGCTATTCCAGAGAAAATATACTGGAAAACTAATGAAACAGGTATGAATGAATATTAAGATTTTAACATGCTACTGTTTTAAGGGTATTTATATTTTAAACAGTGTTCTTGATTAATTCTCTGCTGATAGAACTATGAATTGATCCACCATTTATCAGGGAAACAATCTGAAACTATGCAAGAAAAGATACTGAACTGTTTCTACCCTTTGACACCGTCATTCCCAAATACTGAGTTTATAATTCAAAGAGATTAAGGATAGAAGGGGAAAAAAAGACCCATGTGTGCAAATATATTTATGGCAGCACTATATGTAAAATGAAAAAGCTGGACACAAAATTTTAGAAACTTGGAAGACTTGTATGCAATGATATTGGGTGAAGAAAACCAAAAGAACCACACACTGATTATAGTAGGAGAAATAAGACAACAGTGAATGCTAATGAAGCTCAGGTCAAATATAATAGACAATTTAGCTATTAAAGTTATTATCAGAGTTAATGGCCATTAAAACTATTAAAATTAATGGCCATATCCTTCCATTCTTTTAGCAACCAACAAACTACTACAGCAATCTAGATCTTCTCATGAATGGGACCTCAAGAAGCTTCTCCAGACTTAAGGCACTTTGTGGATGTGGGTTAGTATCCACTTGAAAATTCGGTTTATAAACCCTGTCTATGGGTTTAATTTCCTAAGCCAAAGAGAAAGAATACACATTGTTTTTCACAGCTAGAGCATGACCTCTTTGGGGCTAGAAGCATCTTCTTTTTTCCCTTTGTATTTACTCTTGGCACATAGTTAAGTGCTTAATGTGAAAATGAAAAGATTAATGACTGTACTAATCACCTTGGTTTACTGGAGCTCCCCACCATGCAGAGAAATCGGCCCAGCAGGAGGCAAACTGAGCATCCCTCCAGGGAACCTATGGGAGATCCTTTGCAGTGCTTGAGCCCAGGACACCCCTTCCATGAGGGCAGCTGCAGTACCAACCGGACTAGCTTATGTCCATCCCAGGAGGGACTTCCACACCAACCTGTACCCAGAGGGTGTCTGTAATCCCTAAGAACATCCCAGCCCAATGGTCCGTGCTCCTGAGAATCAGCTCAGCCTTGAGGACCAATGGCTGAATTTGGCCATCCTAAGACTTGTGATTTTTTACCTTTATAGCCCCTGATGTCTGAGCCCACCCTGAGCTCCTTCTAACTATATCTCCCATGCACCGGTGATTGCGTAGGAAGAATAAAAGCATACATACAGCCCTGTCTTTCTTAGACTGAACTCTGGAAAAAGGCTCATATTCAGAAATGCTTTCTCATTCATTCAAAGCAAAAGGCATTGACTCAAACTGCATGGTCATGGATGGGATAAGCTGAGTGAAGTTCCTCTCATGAGACTGTGGCTTCAACCTATGTATGCCCTAATTATGACTAGAAACTTGGCAATAACAAGATAAACTAGAGCTAAAAAGCTGCAGGCCTTCGATTGTCTTGAATGAACAGTTCCCTCCTGTTTCCCACCACCTCTTAATTAAGTACTTTTAAAAGCAATTTATTCTTTTGTTTTGGGGATAGATTTAGCTGTTTAGAGCATAAACCTGGACTCCCCTAGACAATGGGACAAAAAGGGGGGCTTCTGTTCTATTTAATCTAGTATTTTGCAGTTTGCACTCCTTTAACTGACATCCTCTCCTTAGGAGATCCTGATAACCCCCTTTTTGCTTTTTCTTGTTGAGAGCCTGATTTTAATTTGGGGTCACTCAAGATATAACCTTTTTACCCTTTTAATTTCCTCTCCTTTAAAATAAGAATAAGCCCTTCCCCTGCCTACTTCACAGGGTGGCCATGAATGGGGGCACAAATATGGGGAACAATAGAGGCCCAGGAATATGCTTGGAGGTCACACCAAAGAGATCTGTCTTTGGGGCACCTACTGCTGAGGTTGGGAAAGGGGGACCCGAAAGTTTGGGGTCCCAGACCGAGAGGTGTCTCAAAAGAATATGCAGGCTTGAACTCCTCTCCAAGTCAAGGGGCAAAGTTGATTGAAAGTAATTGTAAAGCTCTTAGCAAAAATGGGATTGAATTCTAGGGGAATTCTACAGAGAAACAAGCCAGGAGACACATTTATCCAGTTTTTCAGCATGATAAGCTAACTCTGTGGCTCATAGGTAGGAAGGAATTTGGTTCTCATTGGCCAGATTGTTACTAGTGAGTGCCTCAGGAGTTTCCTCCTGGCATTATCCTGAGGTCTGAAGCAATCCAGTCAGCAATGAATTGAGGAGTGGTCTTATTCAAAATCAGACAGATTATTGTTCTTAGATTGGGAGTATGGGAAGTCTTTGAGGCAGATTAAAAAACTAGAAGATTTAGGATTTCCTGATTTATTGTTAGAACAGAAGCCGTCCCTAAAATCAGGGGAGCACAAAACCATACTGCATCACTACCAGGTAGGGTGGTACAGTTACACAGTGGGTGGACCACCAATCCTGGAGTCAGGAAGACCCGAGTTCAAATCCAGGCTCAGACACTTACTGGCTATGTGACTTTGGGCAAATAACTTAATCCTGTTTGCCTGAGTTCCTCATCTGTACCACGAACTAGAAAAGGAAATGGCAAAGCACTCTAGTATATTTGCCAAGGGATCACAGAGTTAGAAACAGCTGAACAAACAAAAACTCTTAACAGTGCTATGGAGTCCCCAGTGTCTCCTGGGGATGTTCTGCTTCTTGCTGTTGCTTTTTGGCATCTCTATTTCCTGCTGGGAGTTGTTTCTCAATTAGCCATCCCAACCAGCTTCTGATGCAGCTCTCTGAAACTATCTGTGGGTTCTCAGGTGCTCCCCTGCTTTAGCCATCTGCTGCTACCTTGTACCATCTGCTGGGATTTAGCAACTAGTCAGTCTCTCCCTTGAAGAACACTAAACGCGTTATTCTGCATAGCCTAAGGCCATGCCTACTATATAAACAGCCAGGCAGCTAGCAAAACCTTCAGGCAGAAATTATGTCTATCTTTTTGGCTAATTCTTTAGTTTTCACTAAAAGTCCCCAGTCCTAGCCAGCTATCTGACTTGAGATTTTTAAATTCTTTTGAACTTTTGGCAAATATCTGATTTTTTTTTTTTTCAGTCTATGCTCTCTCAGACCATCTTAGGGACTCAAATAAAACCCCAAACAAAGGACTCAGAAGCACTAAGACTCTGTTCAGTGGCTTTCTGGCTAGCAAGCAATTAAACTTAGGGGTAAGGGAAAAAAAACTATGCAAAATCTATAAGTCTAACTTTAAAAAGTCTCTCCTCCCCCACAAAAAGATATTTTATTATAATAATAATGTGATTATAACATAATAACAATATAATTATTATATTATTCCCTAAACAAAAACAATGGCCTTTGTTTTTCACTCCTTTTATTTTTCATACTACAAGATATAAAATAATATATGCTTTCCATTGAAATTACATGGTTTGGAAGTTTAACTTGCTATCTTGGAGGGCGGAGTACTTTGTTGAGTTGTTTGAGTATCTTTTTTTGTGTGAAGTATATGTTGTGTCAAAACAAAAAAATCATCATAACTTAGAGAAAAGCAATGCTATAACTTCAATAAATAATATTTATGAGTGATATCATTGGCCAATAGGATCTCTGATAAAAGTGATGACATAAATGTACTAGAAGGAACTAGGGATCAGAAAAATTGAGTTTGAAACATGAATCTGAAGCTAACTCAAGGGTAACCTGGGGAGAAGTCTGTGTGGGACAGTGACACTCAAAGTAAATCAGAGACTCTCAAGGTAAAAAGCAAAAAACGATTTATTATGATCTTGTGAGAAAGAGCAACTCCCAAAAGACAAAGTGTTGTCAGTAGAGGAGTGCAAAGCACAAAGATTATAGAGACCCTATATAAAGTGGAAGCCCAAGCCTCTTTCTTTTTTCTCATTGGCTAGGGGAGTCCAGGCTTATATCCTAAGGCAGAAATATACCCCAGAGACAAAGAATACTAGTCAGAAACTGAGTCAGAAGGATCCCACCTTAAGTGGAGACCAAGGTTATCCTCCCAACTCTTACACAGATATTAACCCCACCTTTGTAACAATTCAGGATCACAATCTTCTGAGTAGCTTGTGGCATATTCCTTTCAGACTGTGGGTTATTGGCTTGATGATCCATCAGACAATCATCCCTGAATTCAAAACTCCAAATAATATCAGCTGCAGTTCCAAGAGATTTTACCCCAATAACAAATCTCATGAATCAAGGTTTCAGGTGAATTTAGCTCTTGAGGATTATGTATCCTAAATAAGTATTGATTATAATCTTACATTGATAATGTTAAGAGATTCATCCTAGAAAGTTCACATCTCATCTTCATATCTGAGTAGTTGGTTGCAAATCATTTTACTTTAAGATGCTCAATAACCCATTTATATCAAAACATATTCAAGTATTATCCATGTTCAAAGGGACAAGACATGAATCACTATTCTCAGAATCTCCCTAAACAATAGGGACAGCTGTAGGATGATTCAATACAACCAATTAAAACTCATAGAATATAGAATATAGAAATGGGTAGATCTGTCCTGATTTCTTATTAAAGAACCCTATCAGAATTAGCATTAATAATTTCTTCATAAAAAATGTTTATCCAGCTTCCAATTGAGGAGTCCCTATAAATAATAGGTGCAACACCAATATTGTTGAAATTCCTCTAAGCACAATTAATCTCCCCTTCCACTAAAATGTTCTTAGTTGTCTTGGCGCAAAGTCAATTTTAGAGGTTATAAATTGTCCTTAGCTGTCCATCCTTGAGGTTCCTCCATAGGTCTTTTAATCCTGGTGTTCTCAGCCTTCTGGCTGAGAGTCATTCTGGAACTGCAAATTCCAAATGTGTTGTCTGCGCCAGCAATCCTTGCTTCCTGAAGTCTGAAAGCAATGAGGACTCTGCCAGCATATAATTCCTTAAAAATGTATCCTTTGTTTCAAAAGAGGACATTTCTCTTTCCCCTTCCAAATAAAGTAAACCAAACAGCATCTCAGATGGGGAAAGTCCCAGATCACTTCTGGGGACAGTTCTAATTTTTAACAAAGCAAAAGGCAAACATTTGTCCAAGGCAATTCAGTCTCTAATATTAATTTAGTAATTGATTTCTTAAGAACCTGATTCATTCTTTCCATTTTCCCTGATGAAAGCAGATGCCCAAGTGTATGGAACTGCCAATCAATTTGCAATCCCTCTCCATTATTTCTTACAAAACCATAAAAGTAAAATATGTTCCATTATTAGAATCAATAGTTTCTACCAATCTGTATTAGGTATAATTTGTTCCAATGTTATTTCTCTAACCTCTCTTAAGGCAGCAGAGCTCAGGGGAAAGTTTCCACCTGTCCTATCAAATGGTTCACTTCACTATTACCAGTAAATATCTCAGTTTTTCCATTGGTGTCATTTCAGTAAAACCTAAATTTGAATATTCTGGAGCCAGGCTCCCTTCCTCTGGAAGGACACCTCCTTAATACCTTCTTATTTATCTTTAGATACATTACATGTACCTTTCAGATACAATTTGTTTTGCAATTACAGAGATCCCTATATGCCAAATTTTCTTTTATTTCTTTGTTAAAGGGAGAAAGCAAGACCAATCTTATGATTCAGAATATAGGTAATATCTAAATAACTTTGGACCAAATTTCCTAAAATTTATACCACATATCTGATAGGGCTGACAAAATGTTAAAGATAGCTTGTACAATTTTTACAAATTGCCCAATCTATAATTTAGAAAGCAATTTGGTCAACTAATTAGGAGCTGCAAAATATGTGACCTCTTTAGATAAGTTACCAGAGAACTTTAATATCCAAATTTCTCTTTTAATTTAAAATCAAATCAGATACAGATTTAAACTTATAGTAGCAATACTTCAATATTAATGCACACATATTTCTAAAATCTTATACCAGAATAAACAAGCTCCTATTTCTGGTGCAAGGGCTGTAAGAGAAATAAGAAATTGCTGAACTTCAGGAACTTGGGGGAAAGAGTCAGAGAATTTGGGACCAGGTGTCTGGTTGGAGGTCTGTGACCCAATGACTAGCCCACTCTCCATGCCAGAAATGCTAAGAAGCTATGTCCAGGATGTTGGGGCACTGGTGTAAACCTGAGAAGAATCAAGCCATCCAGGGATATCATCCTAGCCAGGATAGATTCCACTCTCCAAGGAAGAGAAACATGGAAAATCCCAGAGATGGTAAGGTTTTTTGTTTGTTTTGTTTTTGTTTTTGCAGTTTTTCTGTAAGCTTCAGATTGGCCCCTCACAAGGCTTTTAGTCATGTAAAGTAGGCTTACTTAAAAATACAATAGACTAACTCAAGTTAACTGACAATGCCAAGCAACTTAAAGATTAGTCTCAAAACCTCTGGAATCTGCTAACATGTTTTAGCAGTTGTATAAATTTAATTAGTTCTGCAGATCCAAATTGGTCAGTTCTGGGCCCACAGAAATATGTCAGTTTTTTTCTTTTTGATGTGTCAGTTAAAAACCTTTCCAATCTCAGAACTAGTCCTTCTTCTCTCTAGATAAAAGCTATTTGCATAAAACTAATTATGTACAAAATAAGCTTAGTATTAAAGGCTGCTTTGCATTTACACCCAGCCCTCAGGGGTGGTGGTGGGAGGGATCAACAGATCTTTTGAGCAGCTCCTGCCCAAACAAAACAACAGTATTTAACCATTTTCTTTTTTGTCCTTCCCTATAAATTTTGGTACCCCATCCCAATTCTTCCTAAAGGGCCATTCTTTGGGACACCAGATAGGTTTTTAGAGTCTAGTTTGTTCCTTTCCTTTTGAACCTTAGATTGTTCTTCTCCCATGGTTCACACTATTTTGTTCTCTTTGATAGAGGAATCACCCAATTTTACCAAAAAGGAAATGGGAGCACTCTTGCAGACTCTAAACACTTAAAATTTGCCAACATCAAAGGGAAATGGAAGCCTCTTATGGACTCTAACCACTTAGAGTCTTTCTCCCCCTCACCAGTTTCTTACCTACCTAGGTTGTGCGCACAACTTACTTGACTGATTTCACACTTTTCTCTGCTGGCTTATTTCCTGAACCAAATTAATCCTCTATCTTCTTTACTTTTGTTTTTGCTTTCTCTGTCTCTCTTTGAGAATTTACCCCATCAGAAAGGGACTTCCCAAGCCAAGTCCAAGAACTATTAGAGAACTCTCCAGAAGACACCTGCCTAAGGATTTGGTATGGGAGAAGCCCCTCATAAACAGGAAATACCCTGGAAGTAGTCCCAAAACTGTGGGACAGTAAAACCCATATTAAAATCAGAGACTCAAGGTAAAAAGTAGAAAAGATTTATTACGATCTTGTGAAAAAGGGCAACTCCCAACAGACAAAGTGTTGTCAGTAGAGGAGTGCAAAGCACAAACTGCAGAACCCAAGATTATATAGACCCTGTAATAGTGTGGAAGCCCAACCCCCCTTCTTTTCTCTCATTGGCTAGGTGAGTCTAGGCTTACATCCCAAGGCAAAAATCTATCCCATAAGAATACTAGTAAAAAACACATTCTTTTCCATATTAGGTACTTAAATGCTAATGAAAAGGTGGGAGGGGCAGGAGGGGAATGCAAATTTATCTAAGATAATCAAATACCTGCAGTTTTTACCTATAGCTAAACTTACTACTGCAAAATCTCAAGTCACAATTAGGGCATAGGTCTAGGTCACATTCTTATGAGAGGTCTTCACTCAGTTCATCCCATTCAAATATTTATCCTTTTAATTTCCTTTCCTTTAAAATAAGAATAGCAATTCTTCCCCTTCCTACTTCACAGGATTGTTATGAGGATCAAAAGAAATACTGAATATAAAAGGGCTTTATGTAGTCTTTAGAGGTAAAAATGATCATAATAACTGTAAATTGGCTCCTGTCCTGACTCTGTGGGGAGTTTGAGGTAACAAATTAGAGAGCAAATCAAGGATAGTAGAGGATCTTACATAAGAAGTAATTGAAGGAACATGAAATTTAATCTGAGAAGAGTAACATTAGGGAGAGCAAGGTAAGATGTTTTGAAGACCTGGAAAAGATATTACACAGAAAGAGGATAAAACTTGTTTTGCCTAATCAATGAAGACAGAACCAGGCACAAATATGCACCTAGCTGATATCATGGATAGAGTGCTGGGCCTTGAGTCAGAAGTCTTAAGTTCAAATTTGGCCTTTTCTTACTAGTCAGAATCACAGAATTACTAGACTAGAATAGTTTTCCTTTTCAATTTGTCCATCTATTTTTGGGAAGAATGAAATCATTATCATTAAAGTGAAAATTAATTAATTGTTCTGTTTATGGTAAAGAGAAAGGTCCAACAAATATCTGTGAGGTGGGATAACAATTCCTAGTTCAGAATAAATGTATGACAAATTCACAATGGCCATTCTCTTTGCCAAAAGGTGGATTTATATAAGGGAATAGGTTACAAACAAAATGAAGGGATACAATAAACTCCAGGAATGGTAAATATAAAATAGAGTTTGGAGAGCACATGAAAGACAAGTTCCCCAGGGAATTCACAATTAACCAGGAGAAAGGAAATACTCCATGAGGTAAGCCATTGACTGGCAGGTTGGACCCATAGAGGAGTTTAACAGTTAGCTAGAGTAAGAAGGAAGACACCAGTGGAGGGAAGGCCCTATGAGGAGGGACACACAGAGAGTAACATTATAGTAGGTTTAGTCCTGGAAAGAATTTAGCAAAGATTTTCATCATAAATAGATCATAAATAGAGAAATATAGCCTAGCCAGGGGTCCTCAAACTATGGCCTTCCGGACAGATGTGGCAGCTGAGGACGATTATCCTCTTCCCCCAGAGCTATGAAGTTTCTTTATTTAAAGGCTCACAAAACAAGTTTTTGTTTTTACTATAGTCCGGCCCTCCAACAGTCTGAGGGACAGTGAACTGGCCCCCTATTTAAAAAGTTTGAGGACCCCTGGGCGGTTTCCCAAGCATAAAGACATAAACTCAGAGGAAAGGAGGAGAGAAAGCTCAAAGGTGAGGACTAAGAACCAGATGGATCTAGGACTTGGTCTACCAAGGACATTCCATCTGGTTATAATCAGTATCTCAAAGGTTGTATAAAGATGCACAGAGATGTAAGGATAAAAGAGTTCCATCCTCATAATCACTCTATACAAACAGGATAGTCTGGGGATTTGATTATATCTGATAATACCTGGTTGGGCTTTTTCCTGACAGGGAAAGAAAGTAAGTCCCATCATCTGGATAGCTGAAGTCCTTCAAACAATCAATAAATCAGTATTCATTAGAGCTTACCTTGTTGGTAATGGCAATGAAAATAAAAAGCAAAAACAACCCTGCCCTCAAGAAGCTTGTCTTCTAATTAGGGAAACAGCATGTACATAAAAAAGATACATCCAAGACATTATTTAACACTTTCAAGACAAGTTTATGATGTTTCCCAAACTCTTTTCTATTTCTTCCTTGCCTAAGCCATTCATATAATAACCACCATAGCATATCTGTTTCTCACCTACTCTTCTTTACCCATTTTAAAGGAGATTAAAATAACAAATTGATGATTTTTTCAAGTGTTAAAGAAATCAGGCTTTATCTAATTATAAAAACTTGTGGTATTTTAAAATATGTGATAATTTGAATTGATAATTATAGTTTACAATATAGAAGACATGCATAGGAAGGTTTGAAACTTTTATATGAAGTACTTATTCTTTCTGATTAAGTAAACTATTTTCTAGATCTACATAAAACTAATGGTAGGCAATTTTCAGATCAAATTAAGCATGATTACGAACATAATGAAATCACACAGAATTCAGTAGGGTAGTGACAACTTTGGCAGATTGCTTAGAGAATAACTGTCAGCACTACAGCTGTTGGAGGGTTAAGAAACTTTTTTTTTAAGGGTATGATATAGGAAAGTAAACAGAGAGACATGCTAAGCTATCACTTAGCATGCAAGATCCTGAAACAAATTATATTAGCTGTCACCATTTCTTAACTGATACTGTTACCACCATGTCTCAGGCTACTTCTAGAAACCAGTTTAACTTGCATAAATTTGCAGTGTGTGGTAGGATTTCCAAAATATAACATATAACCTTCTCCAACTTTTTTTTTCCTTTTGGTTAAAATGCATGTGTTTTCTTAAAGTTCTTGAATACACTATTGTCAAGGATAGATACACTGTAAATTTTATTTCATGTATTTATTATTTATAATATTGATTTATTCATGGCTTTGGTTCTTGCTGTTACATGTCTCCCACTAGTTGTATAGTCCCTCTCTGTAGGTATGCTGTTCTGTGTGTTTGTCTTCTATGTTCAACTATAAACCATGGTCCATGGTTTTCAATCTGACATAACAGTATGTAAGTACTTTTTATTTACTAATGATTAATCTTTCTGGAGTGTGAATTCAATAAATATTTATTAAAAGTCTAATATGTATAGGGTATTATGCTAGACACTGGCAAAGCAAAGGAAGAAACAAAGCTTACATTAGGCTGCCATAGCAATCTAAAATGTAGAATTTGGGGGGCAGCAGGAAGGTCCTCTGGCATCTACAAAGGTGTCTTTGATACCTGCAATTATACTAGTTGTAAGTAAAATCTGTGTTCTTTTTCTTATTAAAATAGTTAATTTACGTTTGCTTTACAATTTACAACAAGTTTTCTTAAAAAAATCTGTGAGGTTGGTAGAAAGTACAAATATCATCCCTTAGAAAGAGGAAGGACTTGCTTAAGGTCACAGGATTCATAAATAGCACAACTAGGATTCAAATCCAAGTCTCCTGACTTCAAGTATAATGAATTCTTTTGACTATAACTTGTGGTTTTCAATGTTAGAAAATGCCCACTCCAAGCTCTCCTTTTATAATGCAGAAATCTCTTGATCAGGAACAGGGAAACACATTATTTTTACTGACACCTTCATTATAAAGTGGTTTTCTCAGCTTTATTCCTGAGAAGTAGAGATGCAGAAGAGTACCAAGTACTTACTTAGGGAGAGGGTTCTGAAAGAGACACTTTGGAGGGGAAACATTTATAATTAACTTATAATGTAAGTAATAAAAATTAATAAATAATAATATAAAATATAATATAAAATTTATAATGTTGTCTATGACTGGACCTTGAAGTTCAAAAGAATTTTGTCTATTTTAAAAATATTTTTATTTTCTCCAGTCACATGTTGTTGTGTCACAGTTCCCTTTTATTGTCCTGACTCGGTTTCCCTAAATTGTTCTGCCTCAGTTTCCCTGAATGTTTTGCCTTAGTTCTTAATTGTTTTGCTTAATCCTGCAACATCACCCCTCTTTCCTAATCATGATGATCCAGATAAGGAGAAAGATCTTCTATCTTAGACATCATCAGAATGTTGGGGAATTCTCCCCATCACAATTTATCGGAATGTCTGGTGCCTCTCCCCATTCTGTAATCCCAGTTTATCAGAATGTCTCGTGCCTCCCCCAACCTTGTCAGAACCAGATTGATAGTCCCTTCGGCTCTCACTGCTCTGACTCCACTCCTGCCTCAGTCTACCCCTGTAGCTGAGCCACCTGAATATATATATCATTGAGAACTCACATTGGTGGCTGGATGCTTTGGACATCAGCCCTGGGGACAGCATTGCCCCAGCACAATCTCTCCCTTCCAAATAAAATATTAAACTCTCTAATCTCTATCTTGCCTCAGTTCCAGCATTACACATGTAAAACAATTTTTATCATTTTAAAAAAAATTTTAAGTTCCAGATTCTCTCCCTTCCTCTTATCCCACCCCCTCACTGAGAAGGCACATATAAAATTATGCAAAAGTATTTCCATAAAAGTCATGTTGTGAAAGCAAACATAGACACCCCCTCCCCCCATAAAACAACTCGCAAGAAAAATAAAGTTAAAAAAAATGTATCCTTCAATCTGTATTCAGGCCCCATCAGTTCTTTCTCTGGGTATGTAAAGCATTTTTCATCACAAATCCTTCAGAATAGTCTTGGATCATTGTGTTGCAGAGAATAGTAAAGTCATTTACAGCTGATCATCCCACAACATTGCTATTACTTGGTATACAGTACATTTCACTTGCTCGAGTTTATAGTTTCTCTGTTTTTTAGGAAACCTTCAATGATCTGTTCCTTCAAGATCATCAGCTGAGAATCATCTATTCAGCAAGCTTTGATATATAGATTCTGTTGTTGTTCCATTGTAGCTAACTTTTTTGCCACTCTATTTGGGTTTTTCTCGGCAAAGATACATAAGTATTTGATCATTTCCTTCTTCAGTTCATTTTACAGATGAAGAAACTGAGGCAAACAAGGTGAAGTGACACAATAAGTGTCTGAGGTCAGATTTGAACTCAGGAATATGAGTCTTCCTGACTCCAGGCAAGCACTCTATCTAGCCTAAGCTGCCTCTACAAAAGATTTTTTTACTGAATGGTACAATAAGAGCAGTTGGTAGAAAACCCCTACCCCAGAGTCTATAATACATCCTCCCACAAGGACACACAGAGTACAGAGGAGAACTTGAAGGGTGCACGTGACCAGGGACCACTACTGGTGGTAGAAGCTCTTTTCTACTATTTGTGACGTGCTCAAGAAGTTCCTCTGAAACGTGATGAAATCTCTTTGCTGACTCTTTGGGGAGCCATTAGCCTAGACTGTCCTTGACAGTCTGAGGCAGACACTATTGCAAAAGAGGATCCATTTAGGATGCTGATGGGAGGAAAGGAAGTCCAACTTCCTTCAGACTTTTTTGAAGGTGGAAAGTGATCCTTAGGTCAGGTGATGGCCCAAAACAAGAACTCTACTCCTCCCGACAGTACCTTTTTCCACTCCTAAACCCCAGGTTTATGCTCAGGATTGTACTAGAATAACATTCTCTCCAATGAGTGGAGGGGTATGTGTGGTGGAACAGAATGCATTCTTTCTCAAAATATCAAATAATCTATATGCTGGGATATGGTCAACTTACTGGAGCTTAAGTCTTATGTAGAATCCTTTGCAGTATTATTCTAGCTCAAAGACCCTTTTTTCACTTAGTGCAAGTAGGACACCTGTCCTCATCTAGGTAAGGTATCAGAGCTAAAATAGGTGGAGTGATTCTAACATCACCCTATTACTACTATTCTTTGGGGAAGAAGTATGATTTTTTTCTCTCCTTCCCTCTCTTAATTTAAAATTCTGATCAAATACCAAATAAAATGGGCATTTTTCACACATTAGAACATTTAAAATATTGTACCTAAAAATACAGATCACTATTATGTATTGTTTGCATTTATTTTTGAATCTTTAAGTTCAACCTTTAATTTTCTTCTTTTTTTTCTTCCTGAGACAATTGGGGTTAAGTGACTTGCCCAGGGTCACACAGCTAGGAAGTGTTAAGTATCTGAGGTCACATTTGAACTCAGGTCCTCCTGACTTCAGGGCTGGTGCTCTATCTACTGCACCAACTAACTGCCCCATAATCTTCAATTTTCAAAGCTGTCCTGATTGTGATTCCTTTTGGACTTCCTTCTGTTCTCTATATTTAAAAAAAAAAAAGACATTTTTATGATTCTCTTTTCTTTTTTACTAAACTATTTCTATCTCTCCTTGTCTTCCTTCCCCTATTGAAAAAAGAAAAGCAAAGTCCTTTTTAAAAATATGCATAATCAAGAAAAAAAAAATTCCCACATTGGTTGCATCAAAAAATGCCTTATTCTCCATCTTGAGCCATCACCTCAATGTCAAAAGATAGGTAAGCTTTTTTCATTATCAGTCCTCTGGACTGCTCATTGTCTTTCAAAGTTATTTTCTTTATAATGCTAGTATTGTAAAAATTCTTCTGTCTCTGCATATTTCACTTCTTACATATGTTTCCAGATTTTACTGAAATTTCATTTCATTATGTTTTAAGGTCCCATATTTTTACTACATATAGCATACTATATACTATATATTACATATAGCATAATTTTCATTCATAATGAATTCATAATGTTCATCTATCCCTCAGTAGATGAACAAACCCATCTTCCTCCTTAGTTTCCAGCTTTTGGTTAGTACAAGTTCTCTTCCTCTTCCTTTGTCTAGTGAAATAGTTCTTAATGAACTATTGTTAAATTTCAATTACTGCTGTATCTTGACTATTTTATATATAAGTTTGCTAGTTTTGTTCAGAACACAGTAGCTTTTTTGTTGATTACTTAAGAAATTATTTTGGTACTCAAGATATAAAAATTTGGAATTTAAGTCTACTCCATTTCTTTTCCAAAATATTTTTATTGTGGAGGAACTTTCAAGATGTTTTCAAAATAAAATTTATAAATAATGAGAATCCCTATAATGCCATCTGGCATCTCATGCAATTATTACAAAGAAAACTTTAATTTCACAACTAAAAATATCAAATGAATTTTGGGTTCTCTAGACTAATGTGGAATTTTAATTGACAGCTGTTCAAGTTACAGCAGTAAATGACAAAGTCCTAGCATACTATGGTACTGAGGACAAAGCCAACTTGATTCTCTTCCTTTTGCTCACGATTAAACATATTAAACTTCAGCAACAAATATATAAGTGAATTTTTTTTTTTGGGGGGGAAGCAGATATACAGAGAACTAAAGAATCTGTTTGAAATCTAGTATGCTGTTTTAAATATTTAAATGAAGTAGTTCCCATTAATTTTTTGAAATTCTTTCAGTGCAATCAATTCTCTTTCTGGCTCTAAACGTCTAATACTTTTATATGGGACTGATATATGATTTCTCCTTCTTTAAATATACTGAAGGTTTGTAAGTTTATATAGGAATTTCTTATTAATTCCTTTCTGATAACAACTTGTACCAAAATTCAGAATGTTCAGACTGACATATGAAGTATTGCCCTAACTGGAATCAGGTTTTATAAGAAGACTATTTGACCCTGCTGATAGCTATTTTTATATAAACTAGTTATTTTGTGTGTTGATTCCTCTAACTTCGCCCATCAATTAGATATTTTTCCTATTTTGCTTTCCTTCTTCCTCAAAAGGTCCAATGAATCTCAGTAAGATTCTTAAATGAACATATCAAGAAGTAAGAGAGTGCATCCCAGGATTATGGAAAATGTCATATTTTATAGGCATTGTTTTCTAGTTTGGAAATCTACTTGAATAGTAAAACTTTAAGCACTTTAAAAATTTTAATTTTCTACAACTGGATACTCAATTAGTAAAGATTTTAATAAGGAAGTGTCGTCTCCCTTTGTCCATAAAGAAATTATTTATATTGTATTTATTTAGATCATCAAAATTCCCTATCCTTCATTAGAATGCATAATCTTAGGTCAAAGCCTGAAAAAATGTTATATGCTTAATATTCCTAAAGTATCAACTACTAGTATTTGTAATATCAAAAATCCCGATAATAGTAATTGACCAAATCAATACTTTTTGGTTTCTTGGATCATCATCTGTTAGTTTTATACATTTCAAAGGAACTCTGCAGTATTACAAACACAGAACATGTGAGCAGATATGAGGTCTGCTTTTGGTTTGGATAAAGTTTATGTGGTATAAAAATATTCTTTGTAAGGAAGACATTTTTCCTAACAAGTTAATCTTTAGAACTAGAAAAACCTTTTGAGATCATTTAATCTAACCTCTTTGGTTCACATGTGAAACATTTTAACTGAAATAATTTACTGGACCTCATATAGCTACTTCGGAATCAATTTGTATATAGAAATAAAATCCCCTAGCCATATTCTAATGGTATTCCTATATACATCAAGCTAATTCCTAATTAATTAGGTAAGATAGTTAAAAGGCATGAAAATTGACCAGAAATATATTAATGTGTATATGTGTGAGTATATTTAAATTTATTGATTACTTAGATATAGGAAATGAAGTCATGAATTAGAAAAGTTTCTTCATCTGTAATGTGGGAAGCTAAACTAGAAGACCTCTTGGGATCAGTTATCACTAGTTATTATTAGAACTAATTGTTAATATTTTCCTATTTATAATAGGATCAATATACTTTGATCTTTGTATATAATAACAGATTTGGAGTGGCTACTGACATTCTGGGACTAGTGGCTCTTCAACGAATTTTCTCACTGACTCTTGCCAAGTCTCTAAACCTCTCTGAACCTCAGCTTCCTCATCAATCAAACAAAGGACAAGTCAACATGAGCTGTGAAGGTGAAGTCTAGACTAAAATGTCTATAATTATGTGAAAACTAAGTCAATCTTAACTACAAAATATTCCGATTTCGCTACTTCTATCCAAGTTTATTATCCTCTTTAAGTACCTGAGCACTACCTGTCTCTGCTAGAGAGTAAAAGGGCTGAGAAAACAAAAAAGAGAAAACAAAGAAGAGAACAAAAAGTGACACAAATAGGCAGGACAAGTTTGAAACTAACATGATGAATTTGAAATGCTCTTTAAAAAAGCTAAACTTCTCCTGAGATTTGCGATTTCATATTCAATCCCTCCCTTTTTATTCTTCTTTGTATGTAAAAATGCTTATGTTGGTATTAGTTCTCAGTGCAGAATAACAAAAGATTATTTACACCTCCCAAAATATTTTGTGCTGGTCAGAGGTAAAATAAACTGTCTCAGTAACATTTTAAAAGTTCCAGAGCTATAGATTCTGGGCTAGCATATTATTAATAAAAAAGAGGGTTATTTGGCTCTCTTTCTTGAACCTAAGAGTGACTCATGGCAGTGGCTTCATAGGTTCTATGTCCTTGGAAGAATGGGTGTTCCTGAGGATTGCAATCAACTCTAATAATTATTTAGAAAATGAAAATTATAATGAGAGGTGGGCCTATTCTAATGTGATGGATGAGGGACTTAACTTTGATAAATGTAATTTACTTCCAAATCATCCTTAGTCTTGGACAATTTAGATACAAGATTTCTATTCCCTACCTAATACTGATTAGAACATAACGGACAGGAATTTAGCTTTAAATTTCTTGTAAGAGGGGGGAGAAGAGGGCTTAGCAATGCCTAGTTTTGGGAAAAGGTTAATTCTATCTATGGTCGTCAGTCCTGTTCTTCAAAGGCTGAATCTTGAAATGAGGAGAAAACCCAAATCATTCATTATTAATAATCATTTCTCTCCCTCAGGAGATAGAAAGTTCCTCTTTACTAGGGTTTTCAAAAAAAAAGTCTAGATAACTACTTTTAGCAATGTTGTGGAATTCCTATTCTGGTATAAATTACTATGTTGATCTCTTCTAAATATGGAATTTTGAGAAATTATTTTTTCTTCAATGTTCAATGCAAGGCCACTTCTTCTACAGCACCTTCTCTGATCTCCTCCTTCCCCAAACACATACTCTGTCCAGATTTCTCTTTTGTCTTGTCTTATTCTACTTTATATCAAATTTGTATGTTCTTATTCTCTCATCCTAGACTATGAATATTGGGGACTATGTTTTTTGTATTCCCGATGTCTATCACAGTTCCTTGATATAATAGAAACATAATACATATTTGATGAATTGCCTAAGTATTGGCACAAATGTATAGTTCCTACTTCAATGATCCACAATTCCGTGTCAATTTGTTTCATCTAAACTTCAATGATCCACAATTTCGTGTCAATTTGTTTCATCTAAAAAAGTCCTTGGGATCACAGGTTTGATTGGTAAGAATTACCAAAGAGATTGGACTCTTTCTCAAAGGAAAGGGCTTTATTGTTATAAAAGCAGATACAAAACCAAACAGCATCAAGGAACTAGTTGGCAAGAGGAAATAGCTTGTGATGGTTATTATCTCTTCCTGGGGAAGGTTATTTTTCAACCATTGGTTGTGATATAACAAAGCTTTGAAACTAATAAGGCTCTGCTGGGACCCCAGATTTTGAAACATTTAGTATGACCCAAACTTCCTGTACCTAGGTGGGAAACTATATCCTCTAATCATATCCCATCTTTAAAATGGATCTGAGTACTTGCAAACTGCATTGTTTTCGGCATGGATTTCTTTTGGAAGTACATTGTCACTGCCATATAATAAATTGGTGATTGAATACTGAGGTGATTGGGTGGCTGGGCAACCAATCTTATTTGGTCAACTACCCCCATAGGAACTAACAGAGGCCCTGCTGAAGCTCATCCCATTTTCCTATTTCTTGTATTTGGGAAGTAGAACAGGGGCAAGAGAACAGGACTGTAGGCCCTATCATCTTTGACTGCTTCAAGCTGGCAAGGGATTTAGAGGAGCATGTAGGTGTTCTTAATCACACTGTTCAAGCTGCTCAAAAGATGGCTGCTGCTTCATTGAGGGAAATGGGGTACATAAGGGGTGGGTAGTACTATAACCTGTGAAAGTTGTTTAGCAATAAAGGAAACAAAACAATTAAGGAATGGAGGACCAAAAGAGGGTAAAAAGATGAGTAAATTGAGTAAAAAAGCAAGTGGGATAAAGAGGGAAATCAACCATGTCTTCCATGGGGAAGGAAAGGATCTAGAGTTAAAAAACATAAGAAGAGGAGGAAGAAAAGGGAGAGAAATGGGAGGATAGAAAAAAATAATAGTTCTTGATTTGGGGACGTCAACAATTATGAAATCTCTTAAAAAGAAAGTGTAGGTCCTTCGCTTGTTCACAGGCCTAGGATGGATGACTGGTATCTGGGCCAGGGTCTTCTGAGGAAACAGCGACTGACTTAACTTCGGTCCAGTGTGTCCAAGTGGGCTGCCCTTCTAGTTTGACTGCTGTGGGGATACAAATAACTTTAAAAGAATCTTTCCATTTAGGGAATAAGTGACCATGCCCTTGGTACTTTCCCCAATTTTTTTTTTTATATATGAAATCATTAGGCTGGTAAAGGTGATTATGTGATTTACCACTAAATCTAGATGAGATTGAATTAACATGCTCTTGAGGATAGTTCTTATTTGAGTTGGGCAGCATATGGAGAGATCCAAATACTGCCAGTGTCAAGAAGGATGTCTGGTGTTAGGAAGGATCTCCCATAAAGGAGCTCAAAAGGGCTAAAGTTAACATCTGTTGGGGGGGGGACACTATTCTGGTGTGGAAAAGGAGATGAGCAGGAGTTTGACTCAATCCTATTTAGACTGACTCATTTTGATTAGGGTTTTAGGCTTGGATTGACGACCTCCATTTTTCCTGAGGATTGGAGGTACCAGGCAGAGTAGTAGATATCTAATGCTTTGGAGACACGATTTGGGAGGTAAACGATGGGCCATTATCACCCGGTGGGGATCAAGAAAGATTGGGAAAAATATCTTGGAGGACCTGGACTACTACTTCTCCTCTTTCTGAAAAGCATGAGAAGATCCCAATCCACTTAGTAAAAGTGTCTGCTAGAAGTAGGAGGGATCAGAAACAGCCAACTGGAGGCATCTAGGTGAAATCTAATTGCCAATCCTGGCCAGAAAAAGAACTGCACCTTTAGGTGGGTTGGGGTGGGGTGGGGGAACTGATTTGAGGAATAGCCTTAACATTGGTTGCACAAGACCAGCAAACATGTCTCGAGTTTTTAGAGAAAAGATGGCTGTCAAAGAGGGTTTTGGCAAAATTGGAGAGGGCTTCGTGGCCAGTGAGTGGTGATGTGGAGAGAGCAGAGAAGTTTCCACTGCAGATGCTGGGGAATACTCTCTTGGGGAAAAAATAAGAATCAGGGAAGAAATCCCTCAGTCAAAGCAATATCAAGTTCCTCCCTGTGTACTTGGGGGAAGCAGCTGTCTTTGGGAAGGAAGCGGGACAGGATTTGAAAAGTGGGGAAGATGGAAGAAAGTCTAAAGGCAGTATTCCAGGCAGCCTGGTCCTGCCTGGTTACCATAGGACACTGCAGAGTTGTCAGTCTGGTGTCCCTTCAATGGTCCCGTTAGGGCCTATTTCAATATGACTAACCTAAACCTTGTACCAAGTGTTCTGCAAGTTAATTTTCTTCTGTTCTGTGGTCATAATTTGTGTGTGTGTGAAGAATGATTCTCACATTTCCTCCCCATACTTGCTATTCTGTCCTAATTAAACTTTTTGCTATTAATTTATAGTCTGTGCCTGGTCATGGGGTATTTGCATATGTATAGGATGCAGGCTTGTCATATTTATCCTCAATATCCAACAATGAACCTGGGCTATGAAGGAATTCTAGAATTATTTTCTAGTTTCTACATATTTCTCTTGTCACCATAATTATAAAAAGCTCCCTAAAGATAAGAACTTTTTCCTTGTTTATATTTTTTTGGGTAATATCTCTGTAAATCAAAATAGTACAACAGTGCAGTAGGTTTAATAGATATCTATTAAGAGTTTGTTGAATTTAATTATGGAGAAATAAGCATTCATTGAATTTAAAGGGATCTAAAGATGCTTTGGTTCAAAAATGTCAGAGATGAGGAAACTGGGGCCCAGACAGTGACCGGATCAAAGTGACATAGCTGATGTTAAACCAACACCTACATACTTTCCACTATACAATGCTGATATAATTTGGAATAGTTGATGCCAGTTCTTACTTCTTTGAGACTTTACCACAGAATCTGATGGTGGGACTCATAATTAATCCCTTATCTCCAAAGAACTTCAGGACACATTTCCAATAGGTCCCCTCTTTGATGATCCTCCTTTGTAGAAATCAACAAAAGAATTTTTAACTAATCTTCCAAAGACTAATTTGCTATTTCCTTTTGTAGCTGATTTTTTTTTTTAAAACAATTTAAGAGTCCTGTGGTACTGAGTTCTCACACAGTAACCATGTTATCCATTTGATAGATCTTTGAGCCAGTATTTTCTCTGTACATTAAAATGGTTTTAATGCTTCTTGGGAGGAATAGTTGTAGCGAATGAGAGGAAAGAGATTAACAGAATATGGAGAGGAAGTTCTAAAATTCCTTTAAGCAGTCATAGATGGGAGGGGGCTTATCACAGCTTGAGTCATATCTGTGGGTTTAGTCATACTTAAAAATTTCACATCCTTTCAGCCTCCATGTGTATGGATATGTTTAAATATTTTGTAATGGCCAAGCCTAATATGATGGGGAGGCCCAAATTTTCCTTGAGTATGTTTTATGTGTTTTCATTCAGGTTATACCAACTGTTCTGCTGGGATCCTAAAATTAGAAACTTGTTTGTTTTTCCTTCTCTAAGCATGGCCTGATTTCTGAAAGGACATCTACCTGGGTGGGTATTAATAGGAGTCAAGACCTGGTGAAGAGAATGTAAAATAGTAGTACTTTAATAACCTAACTCCAAGAATCTGATTTAATAAATAATGCCATTCTCAGTAGAGCCTTTCTCTGCCTATTCCATGTTTTCCTTTATTATTGTACTATGTATTTTTGTATTAATGTTCCATATCAATGTTCCTGGAATATAGGTGGTGTATGATGTTGGTTTTAATTGTTGATTTTTCAGACTAGTGATAAAATTAAAAAAAAAAGAATCCCAATTGGTACACACTTAGAAAACCTCATATTAACATAACATTATCTATGCTGTGCTATATATTTTATTTAATATTTTCCAGTTATATTTTAAACTAGTTCAGGCTGCGCTGGGGAACTTTGCTGGCAGTTTATCACCTGCTGAAAATGTTTATACCTCTGCTTCAAACATACATGCTTGTCTGGCTGTTTTTTTCTCTCTTTGATGTAGGAGAGGGAAGAGAAGGAAAAAGGCAGATCTAGAAATCCAGATTAATGTTATTAGGAAAACCATTAATGTTGGAGAAATTGCTATTTCCAGGCAATTAGTACAAAGACATTTTCCAGTAGTTCTCATACTTATCTCTGCAGAATTAAATAGTTCTACAGTCTCTATATGGGGGAAGAAAACTGCATTCTCTTTATTCCTCAAGCTTTGGAAGGAAGCTTGGAATTCTCCTAGATCTTTGGTCCCATTAGTCCCATTGAGAGCCTATTTGCCATTTCCTATTGCCAATACACCACCTATATTCCAGGAACATTGATATGGAACGTTAATACAAAAATACATAGTACAATAATAAAGGAAAACATGGAATAGGCAGAGAAAGGCTCTACTGAGAATGGCATTATTTATTAAATGAGATTCTTGGAGTTAGGTTATTAAAGTACTACTATTTTACATTCTCTTCACCAGGTTTTGACTCCTATTAACACCCACCCAGTAGATGTCCTTTCAGAAATTGGCAATATCTTTAAGAGAAATGTAATGGAAGTAACACACTGAGAAAAGGAAAAGGGAAATGTAATGGAAGTAACACAATGAGAAAAGGAAATGCTAACGGGAATAATATAAGGATTATAAAGAGAAATGATAAGAAGAGAAGAGGATAGGAGATTAAGGACACATATTAATTTTTTTTCCCAGAAACTTTTTAACGGTGTTTTAAAAAAACTTTCTATTTCAATACTCAGTATAGTACCTTGAACATAAGAGTCATTAAAATGGCTCCAAAGTGAATTATGTAAATAAGCTTCTGAAAATAGGAAATGGATAAGAGAACAACTATCAACATAGATCACCACTATTTCTTGTGAGAATTTACCTGATATAAATTATCATTCCAAGTAAGCCACAAGACCTTAGAAACTGCCTTGGCTAGCAAACACTGGTCCTCCTTGCCAAGCAGATACTATGGCAGCCAAGGGAAACATTGATTTAGAATATAAACTCATGTGGAAAAACTTAAGGGCTTCTATTAGCCTTATACACAATTTTGCTTACCAGTGTTCTAAAAATTGACTCCTAGAATTCTGTAAAATATTGAGGATGTGGTCTGAGCAGGGCTGAGTATAATAGGACCATCACCTCATTTCTGAAGGACATATACTTTCACTGAAGTCCCTTTTTTAGTTAGTGACTGAAGTCAAAGCAGCCAATTAAATTTTCAAAGTCCCAAATAAAATCTTATAGATTGTGAAACTTTCCCTATACCATTACAATAAGTTCTAGAATTTTGCCAGGCACTAAAATCAAGCTCATTGGCATACTGTTTACAGACTGTATCTTCTCTTCTTAAAAAAAAACTAAGATAACACTTTCCCTTTTCTAATCCTTTATTGAGCTCTGGGACTGGAGTAAGGAAGACCTGAGTGCAAAAATCCAGCCTCAGCCACTAGGTATATGATCCTGGGCAAGTCACTTAACCCTGTTTCCTCACCTGTAAAATAAGCTGGAGAAGGAAATGGCAACCTGTTCCACTATCTTTGCCAAGAAAATCATATATGGGTCAAGGAGAGTCAGACCTGACTGCATTACTTAATCATTACCTTTCCTGTTCTTCATTGCGATTTGTCCACAATCTGATAGTAGCTCACCAATTACATCAGCCAATTCTTCATGCTAGGAAGTGAAGTTCATCTTGGCCTGATAAACTCAATGACAGCTTTTACAATTCCATTATCAACACCTGGATATAAACTCTCTAATATTCATATTTGTTTGTTCTTTTTAGTACAATGATCATTCTTCTTGGCAAAGATGAAACACAATGAGAATTAAGCAGTTCTGTCTTTTTTCATCAATTATCATTTCCCTATTTCATACTAAGTGGAAGACTTTACATCTATTGCCAGCTGGGCCTCTCAACAACGCTCTAAAATATCAGTGCTCTTTCTATGTCTGCTCTCTACTTCTTTGGTTTAAAATAAGATGCAATTTTCTAAAATTTTTGATCCAATTAAAATGTATCATCTCCCTTCTCCCTAAGATATTCTATAACTAGCTCACCCATACAGGAGTGTATTTAATGATGAAATTACCCTTTCAAAATAGATTTTTCAGACACCTACCCCAAGAACTTTCAGTAGTTTTTATTTTTAAGAAATATTTTAAATTATCCATTATGCTAGAATCCTTTCCTTCCACTTAGCATGTAACAGGCAAAGCTGTAACACAAGAATATTATTAGAACCCTGATATTTTCTCATTTACATAAAAAAGATTGTATTAAGCTAGACACAAATATAGATATAATCTCATGAACTGAAGAGTAAATCAAATAGACAAGTATACCTACTGATAACATTTGAGATTTTCAAAATATATATGCTAAAATTATGTTTTATATTTCTTCCAGAAATCATAACATGAAATAAATTACAATGATCTCACATTTACCAATGATGTTTATATCTAAGAAAAATCTTTTCTAGTATTGAGGATATAAAATGATAGTCAACCTATAAGGTGGCCAGCGTAGCATGCACGTGCTATAAGAAACTGAAGACAATCTCTTAGAGACCCTCTTCTTTAATCTCTCATCTGGCTGTCAATTCTAAAGGTCACTTCCAATTCTAAAATTGTGTCATTTCCTGCACCCTGTCTTATTATTTCAATCATTTCTTAAACTCTTTCCTATCCATTCTTCGACTTAGTCTACACAGGCTCTTGTGACTGTAAAGGTGAAGAGATGGGGAGATGGAGCAACGGGGGGAATGAGCAGCCAGGATGATGTTCCCAGAGCGAAGGGAAGGTAATAAGCTTGGATTTTAAAAATCCAAATTGGTTTAAGTTGGGAAGTGGCGAACACGAGTCTCTCTAGACAACCCTGCCAGAAAGAGAGTGCTTTCTTTCTCCTGAGGAACTTCTCTCTCTCTCTTTATTTTCTCCGCGTTTCCATTCCAGGCGTCGGTTGCAACCTTTCCCTAAATGAAATTCACCTCTGGCCCACGAGGATGGCTCCCCGCGAATTTGTCCTACGGTTATTTTGAACTATGCCAGACCCATCCCAGCGAGTCACAAGGATCAGGGAGATTCAAATCCGGCTGCACGCTGTCCACTCCATACACGAGGCCCTTTCTTCCAAGGCCCTTATTTGACACAGACGGAAACCGGGGCTCGTCCTAGTCGTTTTCAGATTTAAACATCAATTATCGGATTCAAGACCGCCCTGCCTCCTCCCTGACGCTTAGTCCCCATCGACGGAGCGTTTGTTTCGGTCCCAGTAACGTTATCAGGCAAGGCGGCGACACACGAGCGCCGGCCCTCGCGGCGCTTAGAGTCCGCCCGGATCTGGGAGCTCTGGGGGGGGTGGATGGAACTGGATGTCGGGAGTCCTCAGTCTGAGGCCCGAAAGATGCCCGGGCAAACCGAGCCTCCGTTTCCTTATCTGTAAAATGGGGATAACAAGGCCCCTCCCTCCCCGGCTGCTGGGGAGGGAGGGTTATCGGGCCTCGGGGGCGGCGGGCACGCCAGCTCCGGTGATTGTGTACACAGTAACTGTCCCGAGCGCGCGCGGCCCGGGTCGGGACACCGAGGGACGCTGTGGGTGACGCGCGGCCGGGTCGGCCTTCCCGGACCAAAGAAAGAAAGCGAAGCTTGGTCAGGTGCGGACATCACTGTCGGGGCCCGGGCCCGGGGCTCCCACCAGAGCCGGAACCGGAATCCTCACCCGCTCCTTGTTACCTCAGCTTTCCGAGCTGTCCCCGGCGAGCCGGGCCTGGCGCTCGCCCGTGCGCCACAGGAAGTCCCGCCTCCCGCCCGGGAGCCCCAGGCTCCGCGCGCGCGGCCGCGGGCGCGCGCGAGCAGGGAGGCGGGGCGCGAGATGTGAGGACGGTCCACAGCGCGGGCCCCGCCTCTCCCCCCCGGGCGGGAGGGGGAGGTGCTGGGGGCGGGGCGGCGGCGGCGCGCGCGCGGCCGCGGGAACTGAGCGGCCCGGGGAAAGCGGAGCCGGGGGTAGGTGTGGCGGCGGCGGCTGCAGCCGAGCCCGGGCGGGAAGAGTGGCGGGTCCCGGGGGGGCCCTCTGGGGGCGGCGGCGGAGCCGGGGGCCGCCCGGCCCGGCCCGAGCAGGGGGGCGCTCAGGCTTCGGGGGGCCGGGGCCGGCCCTTGTTCTCACTTTCTTTCTCTCCCGTCCGGCACCCTCCGGATCCGCTTGCGCCCCCTCCCCTCCTCGGCGCCGGCCCGCACGGGCGGGGCGCTTACCCTCCCCCAGAGGGCTCTCCCTCTCCCGCGTTATCCCGTCACCCCCTCTTTGGTCCCCGTCGTTCTGCGGACGCCACCTTTCTGGCGCGTCGCCCCCTCCTCACTCCTGCTATCCTCCAGTCACCCTCTCTTCGGTGCCTTTCACTGTTACCCCGAGACTCCCCTTCTTCGGCTTTGTTACTCCTGTTGTCGCTGAGCGGCGGCTCCCTCTTTTTGGTCCTCGAGTCACCTCCTTGCTCCCTTTCACTATTACCTGCGAGTCACCCCCTTCCATCATCATCGCTCCGGTTACCTCCGGTACCCCCTCGGTCCCCCCACTGTTGTTCTTGGTGTCCCCCTCCCCTTTCGGTCCTTTCTTTCTTGGGTCCCTTACCTTTCCTTGGTGCCCCCCTCCCCTTTCGGTCCTTTTCTTTTGCCGGGTCCTTACACTATTACCTTAGTGTCCCCCCTTCGGTCCCTTTCTTTACTTGGGTCCCTTACACTTTACCTTGTCCCCCTTCGGTCCTTTCTTTTCGGGTCCCTTACACTTTCCTTAGGTGTCCCCTCCCCCTTTCGGTCCCTTTCTTTACTTGGGTCCCTTACACTATTACCTTAGTGCCCCCCTTTCGGTCCTTTTCTTTACTTGGGTCCCTTACACTAACCTTGGTGCCCCCCCTCGGTCCCTTTCTTTACTTGGGTCCCTTACACTATTACCTTAGTGTCCCCCCCCTTCGGTCCCTTTCTTTACTTGGGTCCCTTACACTATTACCTTAGTGCCCCCCCCTTTCGGTCCCTTTCTTTACTTGGGTCCCTTACACTGTTCCCTTAGTGTCCCCCCTCCCCCTTTCGGTCCCTTTCTTTACTTGGGTCCCTTACACTATTACCTTAGTGCCCCCCCCTTCGGTCCCTTTCTTTACTTGGGTCCCTTACACTGTTCTTAATTGCCCCCCCGGTCCCTTTCTTTCTTGGGTCCCTTCACTATTACCTTAGTGCCCCCCCTTGGTCCTTTCTTTCTTGGGTCCTTACACTATTACCTTAATGTCCCCCCTCCCCTTCGGTCCCTTTCTTTCCGGGTCCCTTACACGTTCCTTAGTGTCCCCCTCCCCCTTTCGGTCCCTTTCTTTACTTGGGTCCCTTACACTGTTCCCTTAGTGTCCCCCCTCCCCCTTTCGGTCCCTTTCTTTACTTGGGTCCCTTACACTGTTACCTTAGTGTCCCCCCTCCCCCTTTCGGTCCCTTTCTTTACTTGGGTCCCTTACACTATTACCTTAGTGTCCCCCCTCCCCCTTTCGGTCCCTTTCTTTACTTGGGTCCCTTACACTGTTACCTTAGTGTCCCCCCTCCCCCTTTCGGTCCCTTTCTTTACTTGGGTCCCTTACTGTACCTTGGTGCCCCCCTTGGTCCCTTTCTTTACTTGGGTCCTTCACTTTACCTTAGTGCCCCCCCCTTCGGTCCCTTTCTTTACTTGGGTCCCTTACACTATTACCTTAGTGCCCCCCCCCTTCGGTCCCTTTCTTTACTTGGGTCCCTTACACTATTACCTTAGTGTCCCCCCCCTTCGGTCCCTTTCTTTACTTGGGTCCCTTACACTATTACCTTAGTGTCCCCTCCCCTTCGGTCCTTTTCTTCTTGGGTCCCTTACACTATTGTAGTGCCCCCTTCGGTCCCTTTCTTTACTTGGGTCCCTTACACTATTACCTTAGTGCCCCCCCCTTCGGTCCCTTTCTTTACTTGGGTCCTTCACTTACTTAGTGTCCCCCCCTTGGTCCCTTTCTTTACTTGGGTCCCTTACACTGTCCTTGGTGCCCCCCCTTTTCGTTCCTTTCTTTCTTGGGTCCCTTACTTCCTTGTGTCCCCCCTTCAGTCCCTTTCTTTACTTGGGTCCTTACACTGTTCCTTAGTGTCCCCCCCCCCCCTTTCGGTCCTTTTCTTTACTTGGGTCCCTTACACTATTACCTTAGTGCCCCCCCTTTCGGTCCCTTTCTTTACTTGGGTCCCTTACACTATTACCTTAGTGCCCCCCTTCGGTCCCTTTCACTTTTATGACCCTCAATCCGTAACCCTCAGGTTATCCCCGTGGTTCCTATCACTCTTATTGCCCCGAAGGCTCCACCTCCGCGGCCCCCTCGTTGCCCCTTTCCCCCCGCGGTCCCCAAGCCCGCCCCTCTCCCCACATTCTTGCCCGCTGAGCTGCCTGCTCTCCCCCGTGCTTTTCTTCCTTATCCCCTTCTGCTCCCCGCACCCCCAGCTCCTCCCTCCCCGGCCCCTGCACACCCCCGGGGCTTTGCTCAGTGCTCCCCACTGCCCGCTTTCTCCAGCCCGTTAGCGGTCACTTGTGAAGAGAGAATACACTCGATCCCCCCCTGCCCCCTTGAGGCTGCTATGGGGTGGGTGCACAAAACCCTCTTCTCTAATTTCCTTTTCTCATTTCCTGCTGGGGGATTGGGGGGGGCGGGTTACAAAGGGAGAGTCACCGCTCTTCTTTCCCCTCTTCTTTTTCCTATCCTCCTTCTCCCATGGTCTCTTCCCCCCGGGATAAATGAAGGGAGCATCTTATGGCCGTTGGAATTGTCATTTTATTTTTCTTTTGTTCCCAAACCAGGAACCAAATTCCTAGGGCACAATCCAACATCTTGCGCTGTTTTCTTGACAGAGCTCTGCTGCCTTTTGGTGGGGGCTTCTGGAGAGTTGGTCTCCAAGGTGACTGACAGCTGAGAGGGCCGGTTTTGGTTTTATCCCTTGAGTAGGGACTATTCAAGGTAGTAAATAAAGCCTCAAGGATCTAAGACATATGTGTGTATATGTATATAATTTTTTCCCCCCTTGAGTCTCAGGGTGACGAGGAATGAGTGAGGTAGAGTGGCTGGATTGTAGGGGATAATTTAAGTCCAATTTCTAGTCTAACCTCTTTTCCGAGTTATAAAATTTTTGAATTGGATCAAGAAGATTAAGAATTATAAGAAATCTTGGAGATTAAGTAAATAACCCAGCTGAGATTTAGCATAGGTCATCACTGTACCACTAAATTTGTAAGTCAGTTAATTCAAAATCCTTATGCTGTCCAAATCTGAGCAATCGACAGATTCGGAAACCGAAGTTTAGAGATGCTAAATGACTTCCTGGCCAGTTTAGTTAGTGGAAGAACCCTAGAATCCAGCTTCCTTACTCCTCAGCGCTCCATCCATTACACCATATTGCTGCTTCTACATGTTCTACAATTATAAACTTTGGCTGCAATTTTGATATCTGATTTGCAGTACTGAAGTTGGGGAGAGAAATGAGCACGGTGACAAACTAGTGCTGGAGATGGGAGGGGTAGGGAAGGGCAGGAATGGGCCCCTCTGACCTGTATTGGGGAGGGCTATGACAGGCTAGACTCTGGAAGGAGGGCTGACTTAGAAAAAGTAGAAAATCATGGGATCATTGATTTAAAATTGGAAGGAATCTTAAAAGATTATCTAACCAACCAACTCCCTCACTTCACAGATGAGAAAACAACTGAGCAGTTTTTGTTGAGTTGAAAGTCCCTGGACGGGGGCTAATAACCAGGCTGAACTTGGAAGATTTCTTTGAGTGGACTTTGGGGCAGGAATCTGGAGAAAGAAGGAAAGTCCTTGAAGAGGACTCTGAAGTTGAGACAGAGGACTCTAGAAAGATCTGGATTTTGTTAAAGGTGTAACTAGAAAGAAAGGTCTGAGATTGAGAGAGGTGCTCTGTAGCTGGATTTCAGGATGGACCACTTTAGGAATGGATGAACAGAAAGGAAGGAATGTAAAATTTAGCTTTGCATCTTCTGGGTTTTCCTTCACAATTTCAAACACTATCATCAGTTTGTATGAGGATGACTTCAGTGAGTTGTGGTTAATTCCTAGCAGCATCTAGGTGTCTACAGGATGTATAGTGTGGCTGAATTTTAAAACAAGTTTTACAGTCAGACTCCCTGAGTTTTTAGTTTGGAAAATATAGCTAGATATTGCTATAATTAGCAGGCATTTTGTTGGTTTTCAGATTGGAATTTAATAAGTTTGCTTCACTGTTTTCAGGGAAAAGTCAATCCCAGAGGTTAGGGAGTTTAGGTTTCACTAATAGCCTTTTTTCGTAGGTGACATGAAAGGCATTCTCTTTGATGACCCTCGTGGTTATTAGTATACTGGTCATATCATGATTTATTCTTTTTATTTTCCTTTGATGGGCTTTTTTTTTTTTTTTGGCAAGGGGTTGTCAAATTTTCTGATTTCAGGACTCCTTTATATTCCTAAAAACTGTTGAGGAGCATTCCTTCCCCACAAAAGAGAGATTTTTTTTTTTTTATAGAGGTTGTATTCACTAGTATTTATCACATTAGAAACTAAAACATCTTAGTATTATGACTTTTGTGTTAATCAGTATTAATAGATTTGACTTTTCAGATGCTGAAAGGATCTCAGGGACTCGGAAAGGTCCCAGAGCAGACACTTTGAGAATTGCTTATCAGATTGCCTATATATAGCTTGACAAAGATTTTTCCTTAAATATAGAGCCAGTTAAATGTAGTAAAAATTAAAAGGCAGAATGAAGAAAAGAATAGCATATAATTTATGACTTTATTAAATTACTCACATAAATGGCATCTGCTAACTAGAAACATAGCTAAGAAATGTTTAGTTTTTACATTCACATTTGGAATTTGTGAAATTTCTGTCAGCATTCATTTTGCTCTAACACTAAAGTTCTTGACTTTGCTGAAGAAATAATTGGAATAATTCTTCTAGTTTCTGAACAGTGACTCTTCTGCATTAATGAATAGGTGCCTCAACCAGTTTTACCACCATCATTGTGGATTGCATCTGTGGTTCTCAGATTACAACTAAAGGGCTATTGATGTGTCTAAAAGTACACTGCTGTTTGTCAACAACCGTGCCCTTGATTAGAAGCTGAGGTCTGTTCTGGAGAATGTGGTTCATCAAAGAAAATTATTCTGTAGGGCGATGTTGGAAGAAACTATTATCTTAAGATTTTGAGGACTCAGCAAAATTCAAATTGGTTGGAAGAGTGTGGATGCAATCTCCTTTTATAATTTTTTTTTTCATGTTTTAAAGTTTTATCTATGAAGAAAAGAAAAAAATTGTTTTACTGATGGTTAACAGAAAATAGTCCTATACAAAATAGCAGTCAAGAGTGCTCTTTGTCCTAACATCTTGCTATCTTTATGATAATAAAATATTGGATAGTTATTCTAAGCCTCAGATTGAGTATCTGTATGCCTCAAAAAACTTGTTTTTTTTTTTTTTTTAATTGGCCAAATCAGCAAGCAGTATGCCAAAAAAATAACATGTTACTGGGCTGACCCATGATTTGTGATACTACTCAAGTGACCTTGGACAAAGTCTTCTCCTATAAAATGGAGAAGTTAGATGAAATATTTTGTATCATCTCTTGCTGCTCTATGATTGCGATCCTCTGCTTTTCCCACAGTTCTTTATTGTGTTTATATGGTAGAACACTTTAGCTTTCAGTCCAATAACTGCATATTTATAAGGAAGCATCACAGGATACCATATTGATAGAGCACTAGAATCTTTTACAGTAATTATCAGATCAGTTGTAGAAGATGAAATAAAAATAGCAGACATTGAAGTTAGCTCTTTTTTGAAATGAACACATACATTTTTTGAAATAGATATATGTAGGATTATGTGTATTTGTATGAGTGAAAATCTCTATGGACCTCAGTTTCTATAAAATGGATATCATATTGTATTGTCTCCTCTCTAAGGTTCTTGTGATAATGCCTTTTAGGTGGAGTAGTAAAGGCACTGAACTTTTCATCACAGCATTTGAACTTGATTTTTGATTCTTAACTTAATAGATGTATGATATTTGACAAGTTATACTTCTGTGCCTTAGTTTCCTTATTTATAAAATGGGGATAATAGCTATACCACTTCATAGTGCTAATGTGAGACTCAAATGAAATAGCAATTGCAAAACACTTTGTAACCTATGAAATGGTATATTAATAGATATATTATGAAATGCTATATTAATATCAGCTGTTAGTAAAAACTTTAAAACATAGAAACAAGCTGTAATCATGAGGAATAACTAAAGTAATGTGATGGATTCTATAAGCTTCAGGAATTAGTTTCCTTACTTTATAGTCACATCTTGTTCATAAATAATGTCCAGAAATAGAAATTTGTACCAAACAGTTATTTCCTCTTGTTCTGTAACATTTTAAGTTTTCAATACTTTTCTTAACTGTGTGAGATGGATCATATAATTATGATTAATTCCATTTTACAAATGAGAAAAACTTAGATTCATAGGTAAGTGACTAGGGAGTGTCAAACTTGTCTTGTCTTTTGATACCAACTTTAAGATTCTAGTCGTCAGTAGGAAGAAGGAGGAATTGATGTAAGTTTATTTATGTTTCAAAAAATAGGTATTTCTTTATGAAGACCTTAAAAATGGAATAGCACTGTTGTTGGCATTTTAAAAAAAATAAAAAATAAAGTGGACATCAGAGGATCAGAAGATCATAGGATTTAAGGTTGGAGAGCTAATCTAGCCCCCTCATTTTAGAGTTGGATGCATGAAAGATGACAAATATACATATTTCTGCTTATTAGCATCTCTAGATCCTTGAAAGTATGTGGTATCTAATACACTAACTACTGTATATGGGAGAGAATTTGGTTCCTTCTTGAGTTTCTATACTATTTAGGAATACTAAACAAAGTACATCTAAATCCCTGGGTGTCCAGTGGGATATTATAGAGAATTGAATAACAGGGTTGGCTATGTTTGCATCAGTGTTTTGAAGGAATCTTGATTTCATTAATGTGGCTCTTTTTTTGACTACTGTAGTTTTACAGCCTATTCTTCATCCTGCGCCATTCCAGGTGATTCTTATTTGTGTCCTTCCAAATCCTTCATAGAGGCTCTGTCTAATCCCTGGGTACCAGAGGATGATAATAGTAGAACATATGGTCTGTGCATGTATTATTCCTCACTCTACATGACTGGCTTATTTCTTTTTCTGGTCACATGTGGGTCTGGTATCTTTTTTGCCACTTTTTAGGCACAAGTAATCATTGGTAATATGTCCAATGTGCATCGTCTTCTGGAGACAGCTGGGTGCGATGAGTATACCTGTGTGATCTTAGGGTGGCAATAGCGTCTACCTTCTGAAGTTGTTGTGAGACTCATCCAAGATAACATTTGTAAAAGTGCTTTAACACTGTGCCTGGCACATAGTAGGTATTTTTTATAAATGGTTGATCTCTCCTCCTCTCTCCCTGTGGAACATTTGTAATTGTGATTCTAACAACATCATGATGTTACTCATATAACATCACTAGAAGAATATTTGGGTTTAAAAGACTGAATTCGTGACTGTGACAAGCTTGGGATCATTAAGAGTTTTTCGTTTGGGGAGTAATTGCACAAATGTGATCCAGCTACTTTCCATCTTTTAAATTCTGGGTCTACATCATTATCCATATTCAGTGCCTGTTCAAGATATGTAAGTTATTAAAACTGCATATTGTTTGTTTATGCAAACAATGAAAAGATCAGTTATTTTTCATTGTTTAAATATTAGAGCACCTTGTGTTTGAGGCGTAGACAGGGACACAGACCCTTGGTGATGAAACAATAGCCACTGTAGTTATCCCCTTTTTTCTCTTCAGGATTATTCCCTTTCTAGATTCTGTGAGTCTTGTATTTTATTGTATGTACCCTAGGATTTTAGTTGCTTGGGGCTTATACAATTAGAGAGATATTGGACCGTTGATAATAACCTATATAATTGCCATCCTATTCTTGTCCTGTTCTTACCTGATGGCTGCTTCTAAAGAAGCCTGTTGCAGACTGAGAACTGGAATGTTTGCAGCCCTTTGATTTAAGGTTAGATGATGACTTTGTAAGAGGATCACAAAAGATTAGATTTATGAAGATGAGGAGAGATTATTATCTTAGGTTTATGGACTTATTGAAAGCTGGAAGGACTTTAAAAGTCTTCAAGTACAACTCTTCTTTTTTTGCAGATGAAGAAATTAAGACTCAGAGAGGGGAAATCACTTCTCCAAGGTCAGACAGGTGGTAGTAGGAGAGCCAGAATTAGAACTGTCTTCTAAGTCCTTACTGAATCCACATCTAGTGCTCTTGTGGCTGTTATTTCTAGAACCTGTCACACTATCCATTAACTTCTTGTCATTCTCCCTGCCTCTCTTTAGTTCTTCTCAACTTTCTAAAAAGCTACATTCAACTTTCCAGATATATTGATAGCATATTTACAGAAAAATCTCCTAGCTGCCTAAATATATCTCTCATTAATCAGCCAAGTATTTGTGGAATGCCTGCCATGTACTCTAATAGACCCAATGGGAGACACTGGGCCTGTTCTCTAGAAATTTAATACCTAATTGTGGAGATGAGAGTAACATACATGAAACATATCAAAAAGTACAAAACAAGCATGTAAATTAGTGCTAGAGTGTCATCTGGTTTGTAATTTTCATGGGAGTTAAGAGAAAGGGACTTGCAGTGAAGATTGAAAGAGGAGATATTTTATGGAAGAGGAAATAGTTGAAGTGGACTTGGATGGTGTTGTGTGATTGGATGGTAATGGTGGAAGTGGAGGAGGTTTAGCCTGGCCATTCCAGGCTAAAACAGTATAAATAGAGACAGAGATAGGAATGGGTAGTGGAATAAGAGAATTACTGACTTGGCCAGAGGTTGTGTATAGGAGAGTAGAGGAAAAGGGGAAGGACAGGAAGGGGTCGGGCAGTAGGGGCTCCTGAAAGTTACAGAGAAGGGTTGAGCTTTGTTTGGGTAGAAACAGAGCCATTAAGGTTTTAGAGCAGGGTTATAGCATTTAAGGAAGATTATTCCAATAACCATTGTAGGGAGGATAGGGAGAGACTGGAATTAGGAACTCAGACCAGAGATTGTTACAGTGATCTAGAGGGGAGGGACGGTGGTCTAGGGGGAATGGAGGGGAAGGATCATTTGGAAAGAAAAGGAGGAAAGAACACGAGAGATTTTGGGGGGAAAGACAGATGAATCTGAGATGACAAATTTTCAGTCTAGGTTATTGTTACTCTTCATATTAAAATTTTATGTCAGTCAGCTGATGCCTGTATTAATTCACTATTTGCTGAATTCACTTCTTTTACCTATTTTCTTTCATTTAATAAAATGTAATTTTTCATGACTAATTATTCTCCTCATTTTGTGGCTTTCACATACACAAATGCCTATAACTTGTCCTACTTCTCTTTTGCCGGGTTCTTTCCTTCTATTTTTAAAATCCTTTGTAAAACTCCACCAGGGAGTCTTCATACCCACAGTGGATAGTTTAAAGGATGCAGTCTCCTTAATATGTGCGTTGCATACCAAACAGAGATGTTGAAGGAGAAGAAACCATAGAACATAATAACATAAATAAATCAATCATAAGTGACTAATATATTGTGTGGTTTTTGTTATATGCAGTCTACTATCAATACTGTGTGTATGTATATATACATATATGTACATATCATACATGTTTAAGTATATATCATGTGTTATGTATATACATATGTATATATAGTGCAATTTGTGCCCTATCACTTTAGAATGTAAAGTCATAGAAGATGGAGGTCAATTGTTTTGTGCAATGCTTAAGCTATTGTATATATTAAATAAATTTTAAATAACAAGCCATAAACTTTGTCCTTGCCTAATTTTCCAGCTACAGGTCCTTTTGAAAATCAAAGGGACTGTATATCTATATAAATCTTGGACTGTGAATTCTTTTATACAAAAAGAGATTACAATTACTCTAAAGTGTAATGCATTAAAAATTTTTATCAGTAAACCTGATCTGTTTCTTCAAATAAACATACTAGATTTACATATGTCAGATTCAGCACTTCCTTTCCGTAGTTAAAAAAAAAAAAAGCTGCCTCTGAGATCCTACTTGATATGAGTTCTTAATCTTACAAAGATGGGCTGCAGGTGTCAGTCATAAATATTAATGCAGGCATGCAGTTACTTGCTCATTTGAAATACAGAGGCTCTGGGGGTGACAGTGAAGCTTCTTTCTTCCCGACTTAGTGCATTATTAGGCTATCCACGGTGTCTGGTAGAGAGAGACTTCTCATGTCTGTCTGGAACTTCATCCTCTTGGACTTCTGCCTTACATCAGCAATGGAAAGGGGGAGGCAGAGGTAAGCTAAGAGAGTGCTCTCAGAGCGCTTCCAAGTACTTAAGTACTACACTGTAAGGCAAATAAGATTTATGTAGTGTTCTAAGTTCTTTCCCCACAACTACCAATTCATAAGTTTAATAAGTGCTTATTGAACCACTCTGTGAGGTGGGGAATAGGGGGTCTTATTTCCATTTTGTAGTTGAGGAAACAGGCTCAGCCCATTTGCCCCTTGGGGTGACTCAACTAGCTTTTGTGGAAGCCAATATATGACTGTAGGTATCTTGACTCACTCCAGTGCTTTTCTGTGACAGCATACTGAGTGGCCATATATTAAATGCTTAAGATTTAACACTAACAAGGAGTTGTCTCTTTTGTGAGGGACTTTCCCAACTTTTCTCGTGAATACTAGACTAGCAAATAACTATTTCCCCAAGTTTCATGATTTTAGATTACTTGTTTAGATCAACAGATAGAGGTTCTCTACAGGTATGTTCTCCATAATGTGTTCAAACAAATGTCTCTAGAAGTTGTCATGATTTGAGATTTGTCATCTCTGATTTTTCCATTCTGTTCATTCATGTTTTCTTAGTCCACTTTCTAATTTTTTTTTGTTATCCAGTGATCATCTTTACTGCCTTTTTTTTGAGAGAGCATTTTTCTTTTCAACATTTATTTTTTTTAAGATTTTGATTTCTAATTTTTTCTTCCTCTTTTCCTCCCCTCCCTGTTCTTCAAGAAAACAGCAACAGTTTGATATAGGTTGTACATGTACAATTAAGAGAGGGCATTTTTCTAAATAGTTAATCACCATGGCATTGTCAAAACAGTGACTTCTTCCTAATTTAGGCTGGTTATGAAGAGGAATAAAAGTAAAAATGCTTTTGTGGAATAAAATCTAGGCACTTTAATATATGTGAGAATATTGTGGGGCATATTGATTTCGGTAGGTCTGAAATAACATCTCAAGAACTCATTTGTCTTAAATTCATAATGATATAGTTCTAAACTATCAAGTTTTGAGTTTCAGACTGTTCTGTTCATTCTTTTACCAGTTGATAAATAAATGATTAAAGTCCTTGAAGGCCTAAGGCACTTTTGTTTAACAGGGTAAAAGAAGTAGTAGCAGAAGATAACTCAGTAGTGGGTAGCAATTACAGATTTCTAGATAGATGACTTAACATTACAGATGACTTCCTAATTTTCAAAGCTATCCATAAGAGGAATAGATTGCTTCGGACTGTAGTAGTTTGCTCTTCACTGAAAGTTATTAAGTAGAGACTGAGTGATTTTCTTTGAGAATACCATACAAGGGATTCTCACCACAGTCTCAACGTGATCTCTGAGGTAGTTTCCAATTCTGAGATGCTATAACAGCTTTTTACTAGAGGTATGCTCCTGAACTAACCTTCACAAGCCACTTTGTGTTTTTGTTCTCACTTAAATACATAAAAATGTCAGTTTGCTTGTGGAAGTTATCACATTTTTTTTTTGAGAACATGTTTTTAACAAAATTAAACTTTAGACAAACCAGCTACAAAAAGCTATTTCTTAAAAAACTGCTTTTGTTATTGTTGCTTATAATGACTAGTCATATTTGAGTAAACATTCTACTTGATGTGTTACTTTCCCTTCCTATATATTGAGGTTTCTGCTAGAAGGAAATTTATTTCAGCAGTACCAACTAGTAATATTTCTAGAGGGCTTTGGTAGATATGAACTCTTAATTCCCTCTTTCATCTCAGAATATTTCTGATAGTTTACTGACATCCTGTTGTTCTTAATATGAAAAATCCTATTGTTCTTAATATGAAACAATAGCATTTAACATTTTAAAATTTTTGGAGGGTTGGGCATATATGAGAGAGGGAAAGAAGTAGGATGTCTACTGGTTTCTCCTCTCTCTTCTAAGGAATTACTCCATCCTGCCACTTATTTAGCAGCTTAGAAATATTTTCATCAGTGTTGAAATAGATTTTTATTAGTACTTTATAACCGACAAAGATGATAAACAACACAGCAGCTTTATGATTTTTTTCTAACCTAATACTACTTTAAATTTTAATTTTTGTGCTTTTAATTTTGTGCACAAAACTGAACTAGTGCTTAATTCTGTTTCTTAATATCTGTCCATCATAGGACTTCTTGATTTTCTTGAGTACCAAAAATGGATTGAGAGCAGTTATAGCTAATGTACCACTTTTTGGGGGGGTTTGGGGGAGGAAATGATTTGTTATACATCCCTGGAGTTCTAGAGAATTTCAGATTTAGAAGGCTCTTGAGTCCAAACTATGTACTTGCTCAAGAATCTCTTTTGTGATCCTCTTACAAAGTCATCATCTAACCTTAAATCAAAGATTCTGGCAAGACTTCATGACTTCCAAAGATAGCTCATTCAAATTTTGGATATCTCTAATTGTCAGAAAAGTTTCCCCCTTATATCAAGTCCAAACTGCTTCATTATACCTTCTATCCACTACTACTTATTTTGTTCTGTAGGACCAAGCAGAGGAAATCTGATCCCTCTTCTCACTTGATATCTCTTTGCTTTCAAATCCTTGAAGACAAATACAATTCCCTTTACCCCTCAGTTTTCCAGCTTAAATAACCCCAGACTAAATATCCTTCAACATTAGTCTTTAGACTTTTCTGAATGTTCTTTAGCTTGTTTATGCTCTTTTCAAAAAGTCATCCTTGGAACTAGGTCCAGTATTCTAGATGAGATCTGATCAAGGCAAAGAACTTCTGGATTGTAGCCTGTCTTGATCGGTATTTCCTAATATTACAGTGGTTTTTTTTGGTTGCCAACTTGCATTTGACTCATATTGAAGCTTTTATTTTATTAAAATCTCTATGTCTTTTACATATGAACAATTGTCCAGTCATATTTCTTTCCTTCTCTATCCCTTCCCTCATCTCATACTTCTTGGCACCCAAGACTAGGATTTTACTTTTACCTTTATTAAATTTCACCGTATTAAATTCAGCTTTTCATTGTAGCCTATTCAGATCTCTTTGGATCGTGATTAAGTCAGCCAGTATATTAGCTATCTATACTCTCAGCTTGGTGTAATTTGCCTATATGATAAACATGTCATTTATACCTTCATTCAAATAATTGAGAAATGTTAAAGAGGGAACATATCCTTGTTGCAGCTACATGGGACAAAATGTAGAGTGTAAGGCCTGGAGACAGAAAGAATCAGCTTCCTGAGGGACCCTGGACAGTTTATTTAATCTTGTTTGCCTCAGTTTCCTCATCTGTAAAATGAGCTAGAGAAGGAAATGGCAAATCACTCTAGTATCTTTGCCTGGAAAATCCCAAATGGGGTTACAGAATTGGATATGGCTGAAAAAATTGATTGAACAAGGACATATTCTTATTGCATTCCATCAAATATTTCCTTCCAAGTAGATAATGAACTGATACCTCAGACTCTGGGCTCACAGGTTTCTGAGCTTAGGGCCAGACCCACAAAAGGGCTATTTTCTTTTGACTCACTGCCCCAAATCAGAGTTTACTTTAGGAAAATCTCCATACATATACTTATATCTTAAGTTTCCACAAATGTAGGTAATAGGTCTCCAGCTCCTGTGTTAAGCATTAAGAGTAACAAAAGCAGAAGAGGTATAGGACAAACTTTATTTTGCTTTACAAAAAATGTAGATGTGAAGGGCTCATAGGTGCCCATAAATACAGCAAGCACAGATAAATAATCAAAATAGTTCCTCTTGGAAGAGAGTATCACAGGGAAACATAACATTTTGGGAAATCCACCTTTCTCACAGGATCCTTCAGGTCTTTTGAAGATTCATTGCTGTCCTTATGTGAGGCAGACACACTTCAGAACTGCTAGATGGACAGCTTGCTTTCCATCAGATGTGTGATGACCAAGTGACTAATAATAGGGTGGCAATGACACAGTACCATACTTCTGTGGTGTGTTGACATTTGTGATGCTTTCACGTCAGGGACTATGTGGGTGATTATTTTCTACTCTAAAAAGATAAGGTGCCCAGGAACTCTCCTCTCTCTGGAAGCCAAATCCTCAAACTTTGAAACTTAAAATTATGTTTTGCATGACTTAATATGTGGCTTCTAAATTGTGGACAGGGATAAAGAAGAGAATCTAGAACTCAAAAATTATAAAAACAAATGTAAAAAAATTGTTTTGGATCTAATTGGGGAAAATATAAAATTAAATAAAAAAATTAAAAATTAAAAGAAACTTGCGCTTATTCTTAATGAAACCCTCAAGACTGGCATTATCCTCAAGACTGGCATTGCCCACACATCTCCATTCTTTGCTAGATTGATATGTTTTAGGCTCATGCTGCCCAGGAAATTGTTATTTTCTACACAAAAGATTGGGGTTCAGGAACAGGCCTATTAACTTAGGCTTATTGAACATACCTACTTTTACCATATACTTCTACAAATACTATACTGTAGGAACTCTTAGCATGGTCCTTTGCTTAACAATGGGCAAGCATATGTAACTAACCACGACAGCCATTTGTATATGTTTCGGTAGAAAGGAACCTTCATATGTATAGGTTTCACTCTTGGACCCAGGTCTGATTTGATCTGTCTGTCTGCTGAACAGAGAAAAGGGGAGAAGGTAGAAAGTCTGAGTGGATCAGTGCCTCTTTTGGTTGGTCATTCCGCTAAGACTCCTAACCCAACCTTAGTCAAAAACTCCAGTTAGAAGTTGTCTTTATCTTTCTTGTAAGGAGCCCACAGATAAGTTCATATGCTGTAGGTATGTTTGCATGTTCTTAATATAGAAGGACTGAGGGAGAGGTATGATCAAGTTTGTTACTCCTCTTTAGAGAACCATTATTGAGTGCCAGTCAGCCGTTTCTGAGGTTGCCCAAGTGTACTCCTATCTATTCCCCACCTTTCCATCTTGTCTTCAGGATAGTATGAGAGCTTGTTAGTCACATCTCCCTTTCCTAGTAACCTATGGTTATAGTATTTCTTAGAACCCATCAAGGACAGCTAGATTTCAAGTGGCTATTGACAATTTTTGTTGTGACCTTTTCTATCATTCTCTTTGACCTCTGTTATCATTTTGTTCACACAGGTATTGGGCCTATTCCTCCTATGATCTTTTGTTCTACAAAATGGTTTAAAAAAAAAAACAAAAAACTCCTACATTTGTGCTTAATATTCGTCATTAGTATTATTTCTTTTTGAGCTTTAGCACTTCTTGCATAGTTCTATAGGATTGTATCACACATTTATATTTGTTCTCTATTATCAATAGACTTTAGTTTCATGTTTATTATATGCCTTTGAAAAATCTAAATGGAGTTAACTTGCTCATCTCTGTGAATCTTTTTAAATGGCTTCCACTTTTCTTCATTGAATTGTTTCTGTTTATGTCTTCAGAATTTCACACATTTTGAGGTTTCCTATTTTTCTGTGCTGACTCCTTGGAACTTAGGCCAAATCAATAAATATTTATAAAGTGCCTGCTGTTTGGTACTGGGGAAAATACTGGGGATAAAAGACAAAAATGAAATAAAGGATGAGGAAATACTAGGTGAGTGAGACCTCTACTCTTCAGAATCCTGTGATGACAGAGAAATGTTAGACTGTTTTTTTCTTCAAGTACCAAGAAACCAACAGAGCCTTATGTTTGGGTCAGTAAATGCCTGGTGATCAGATCCCAAGAGCATGCTTTCTTGTATTAAGTCCCATTTTCTTATCCCCGTCCCAGAATAGTGGGAGATGAAGCACAACCACTCTACATGTGGAACATATGTTTGGCTCCCAACAGAGTCTGGTGTCAGAATTTGAGTCTTAATGGAAAAAGGTTCCTGATATCTATTGAGGGATATTGGAATTTTTTTCTCTTTTATATGAACAATGAAATAGATAATGCCTGTATGGTAGATTCCAGGATGAAGTAGATCCAAATCCAAATTTAAGTTCTTTTGATGTTGCATATACTGTAGAATTTTAGGATATGCTATCCTGAGTATTTTTACTTTGAACATGTCCACAAGTAAATGCAATATCTATCTATCTATCTATCTATCTATCTATCAGGATGGTGGTGATGTCATCAGAAATGAAAAAATTTGGAGAAAGGATGGGCTTGTTTCTGATGTGTTGAGTTTGAGATGTCTATGTAACATAGCTAGGTAATATAAACAAACCACATGGCTCTCCTGTATGCAAATACACTGTATCAATTGACTGAACTTGGTCCCTCGAGGTATTTTAAAATTCTGGTCTTTCTAGTGTTAAAGGAAGAGAGAGTAGTAGGTCAATGATAGTGGCAAAGGGATAGGCTGCAAGCAGGAGCGAGGATCACAGTAGTGTTCCTCTTCCTCCTAGCCTTGTAAGAAGGAGTACCCAGTATTGGAGAAAGTCGTGGGGATGCATTGTTTTTTGGGGCAGATAAGGTAAAATGAGTGTGGAATAAGAACATGTACATTTTAAAAAGGGTTTGTTAGCATTTGAGCATGGATCCTAGATGCCTTCATGGAATAGAAAGCCAGCAAATAATGTAGACTAGGGGGTGGGGGAACTGAGGTGGGAAGTAATGGGAAGGTGGGGAGTGCTAGGTGGATGCTGGCAGACATAACTGTGCTGAAAAAGGTGTAGGGGAGCAGGAACGGGGGGATGACAATAGAAAATGTGGAGTCATTGCCTGTGACTCTCCAAAGGCCGGAGCTGGCAGGTTTTTAAGTCTTATATGGCTGATAAGGAATAATAAGATGGTGATTAGATCACCCATTCCACACTCAGTAATCTTGGCCCAGGATGTGGGGGATGAAGTGCCCACAGGAGATGCCCTTCCTGTGGCAAAGGCCCCAGAACCTGATCTCTGACTCCCTGGAAGCAAAGACCCTCCTCCCTCCATAGTCTCTGAGGGTCACTGAACAGAGGACTTTGTACTGTCCCTGAGACCTAAAGGCTGAGATCAAACTTGGCTTAGAATTTCCTTTGGAGAAGCATGGATTGTTAAACAGGGGCCATCTGGCAGTCATGTGCTGTAGGAAAAGGACTGGACTGGAAGTCTGGTCACCTTCTTGAGGCTCAGTTTCCTCATCTATAAACAGGAATAATCATACTTGCCCTCCCACCTTCACATAGCCCTGGTAGGGGAAAGCATTTTGTAATTGGGAGTTGTCATTGAGGGCTGCTTATCTGCTTCTCTCCTACTGGATGATGTCAGCCGCTCATTGAGGCCACTCCCAGCACTCATCTTTTTCTGACTCTTGATATTTTTGAGTTTTAATTAAAGTCCTGTTTTTGATGAGCAGGCAGAAGGGCTTGCTTTGAGTCTGACTTTTTCTTCAAAGCCCTCCCTTACACCACAGCAGATGAAGTAGATAGAGCCTCAGTGAATCAGAAAATTGTCCACTCATTAAATAGTACCAGGTGCTTCAGAGGGCTTAGTGGTGCTCTTCTCTAAAGACAGGTCTAAAGGTGGAGAAAGCATCTTTATTAAATGTCAATCTTTGAGCCCATAGTAGAAGGTTTTTTTCCCTGTGTGGTTTTGTGTGTGTGTGTGTGTGTGTGTGTGTGTGTGTGTGTTTTAAATACAACTGTGTTGAGAGTCTGGCTCAATCATTTCTAAGACATCCATGGGAGAACTTTTTTTCTTGGTTAGTCAGATGTCTGCTCCTTATAAACTAAATGTCATCCCAGAATAAATAGATACCATTGTGTTATTTGCCCTGGCACACAATATTTGTATTGTATTTGACATTTCCCTTAAGAGCTGAATCAAAGTAGTTAATTTAAAAAGCAAATATTTGTAACAAGCTTGGAATTTATTTTTAAGTGAAATCTCTAACAATGCATTCTGTTTACCAAATAATGAAACAATGTCTGTGGGATGCAAGATTGACATATAAAGTTGTGTCCTTGTATCAACTCTGTAGATTTAATTTCCCAAAGTTAAATGTTTGAATTTAGTGCTGGATGATTTCAACTGTTAGTTGAAATGACTTCCTGCTTCTCCTCATGTATTTATAAAATGGCCACTAGGAAGACTTATCTTCCTGAGTTCAAATGCGCCCTCAGATTTGAGCTGTTTGACTTTGGGCAAATTAGTTAATCCTGTTTGGCTCAGTTTCTTCATCTGTAAAATGGGCTGGTGAAGGAAATGATAAACTACTCCAGTATCTTTCCAAGAAAATCCCAAATGGGTCATAGTTATATACAGCTGAAAAACTACTGAACAACAAATAACATGTTATGCATTATAAAGAATTGTAATGTTTTTAATGGTGTCTTGTGATTTGTCAACCTCTTTATTTTTTTTTTTTAAGTTCATGTAGAGGTATAAGATTGTTAGAACTGGAAGATCTTAAAAATCATCTAGTATAATCCTATCCTTTTACAAATGTGGAATCTGAGTCATATCAAAGACACAGAGTTGAAAGGGAACTCATTTTGACTAGTTCAGCGCATATTTGAATCCAGATCCCCAAAGGCTTAATGTCCAGGCTAGCTTTCTGGAGGGCCTTGGGACTAGCCTTGGTGTCAGCAGAATAATCACCACAATAGTCAGGCATAAAGTCCTTATTGTCTCCTTCAATCTCTGAACCAGTCTGAACCAGTTTCCCCCATAGTGCATGAGGCAGGAGAAGCCACCGTGAGGATAGTCAAAGATAGAATCTCTATCTTCCAATCTTTGTTAGCCCTTATATATCTTATTGCAATTACATCATTGTAGCATACTGATTATGTATGAACTAGAGAACCATTACATCACCATACCATGTACTAAGTATATATGAACTAAAGAACCATCATCTCATCAATTCCACTGTTAACACCTTGTTTCAAGTATACTTCTCCAAAGTTCCGTCCTCTACACGAAGTGGGCATGTAACTTCACTTTGAAGACTTTAGACAGTGTGGGGATAAGGCTGGTGGGGGTAGTGAGTGAGAGATGAGGGTAGGGAATGAGAAGTCCGGGTTGGAGATAGGAAGGACTACTATTTCTCAAGGCAGTTTATTCTACCTTTGTGTAATAAATTGTTGGGAAGATTTTTCTTGCATAGTACTTAATTCTGTCTTCTTCTAACTTCTTTCTAGACAGAGTGCCAAATAGAACATAAAAACAACAAATATTAAGTGTTTATGGTATGCATTTATGGTAATACAATGCTCTGTGTTAGGCAGTGAGAGAGGGAAAGCATTTGTTTCATGTTTTAGAGGACTTAATAAGGCAGAGACAGATAACTTTAATATGCAAAATTACACTATAAGTGCACAACAGAATCATAAAACAAAATGAGATGATAGATCCAAGAGGAAAGCCCTGTCAACTGAAGAAATTATGGAAGATTTCCTGAATTAGATGGCATTTGTGATTTAAAGAATGGGTAGAAATTCAGTAGGTGGAGAGAGAGGAAAGTCATTCCTTGAATAGGAAACAGCATGTTCAAAGGCATGAAAAAATGCAATTTTTGCTTGAGGGACAGTTTCCTCATGAAAGGCTCTCACACAGGGCAAAACCAGGTTAGGGTAACCTGTGAGCCAAAAACCTGTCTGTAAGTTATCCCAAACATGTGAAGGCTTTTCCAGTTGGAATGGATGGATGAGGACATTTGTTCCAATGGCTGACACAGGTGTTCTGGAGAGCTTAGACTTGGTCAGACATTGAAGACGCCAAGGTCATCTGCTGCTCCCTGGGCCATCACTAATCGTCCTGATTTTTGTTTTGCCACTGGACTTCAGTAGTCCAGGAAGAGAGGATGAGGCTGATAACTTTGTGTAGCTCTGCCTCTTGTAAATCCAATTCACACACCAATATCATTGGTTCTCTTTGAACATGGAAGACAACTACATGTCTATGTTGTGGGTACTAGGTACTATTGTAAGTCTGGGGGTTACAAGTACAAAGGATGAAACAATCCCTCTCCTCAAGGTAATTATTGTAGATGAGTGAACTGTATTTATAATTATAGATTCACCTATTGGTATACCCAAAATCCACTTGGAGACATTTATGTAAGTTATTTTTAGCATGTTTTTCAGGGATTTGGGGCTCTCATTTTATAAGAAGATTTTGGAAAGAAAGGGTCTCAGGTAACGCCCATCAGATAGCATTTATTAAGCACTTATTGTGTTCTAGTACTCTTCTAAGCCCTGGGAAGGCAAAGAAAGGCAAAAGAGAGCTTCCTTGGGAAACTTAACCTAACGGAGAGACAATATACAAACAATTGTACGGATAAGCTATAATACAGGGTAAATTGAAATAATCACCAGAGCAGAAGTGCTAGAATTGAGATTAGGAAGGACTTCTATAGGAGGTAGGATTTTAGTTGAGACTTGAAGGATATCAGGGAAGCCGGGAGGTAGAGATGAAGAGAAAGCATTCCAGACATGTTAGGTAGATACTGACAATGCCGGGACCTCAGAGATGGAGTGTCTTGTTTGAAGATCGGTAAGAAGACCAGTGTTACTGTATAGAAATATACATGAAGGCATCAGTAATGATCCTGATTCCAAAGGATCCTGGGGAGATAGTTCATGAATTGTCTTGTGAATTTGGATTCTTGGGTGAAAAGCAGCACCATATAGTGGTTAAGGTTAGCAAGCTGATGATTGTCTGAGTCCCATCTCTGCCACTTATTGGTCAGGATGGTAGGATGGTATAATGTTACTACTTTCCTATTTTATAGGATTAATGTGAAGCCTAAAAGAATGTGTGTGTGTGTAATGCATATATTTTGTACTTTTTCTTTAGGGCTTCTATGAATTATAGTGTCCTTGTATTTCAGATATTTGTTCAAACTCAAGGGGAGGAAGGCTATTTGCTTCACTCAAATTTTTTCATCCATACTGTAGCCAGGTGTTATATGACTTCTAGCTAGTGATGAGTAAATTGTTGTTTTTTTAAATTAGCTCATTCAGTTTGTTCAGGAACATTAGCAACCTAATTACTGAAATAACTAAATTGTTGTTGAGCTAATATAATAAAGTTGTTTGCCCTTTGCTTCTTCCTTCTCCTTTCCTTAAGCAAGTAAATATGAAACCACCGAGGCTCAAAGTTCATTACATATATTGATTTTTTTTTTCTTAACCAAAGCTTTAAAAGGCTGTGACCTCATAATGAAAAGAGCGTGATGTTGGGTAAATGGATGGCTGTCTAAAACCCTTTAAGTTAATGGAGTGTGTTATTAGATATTATATGCCAAACATTTCATGGTTGTTTTATTTTAGCATTTTGGACATTATATTTTTAGAGGTCTTTTTAGTCTTCTAAATGCTTATGAATCCACAATGCTTTTCACATCCCAACAAGGTAGGTGTGGTTGTTTTTGTTATTTTTTTACAGAAGAGAGATTAAAAAATATGAAAGAATTAAATGAATTGCTTGAGCTCTTATACTTTTATACTTAAGATAAATGTGATCTCATAAATGTGTGCAATTCCTTCAGTGATGCAGATTACCACCCTCTCTATACTCTCATCATCCTATGCTACTCTTATCTGATTCTGGAATATCAAGACAGTTTTCACTGATCATTTCTTTTTTTTGCTTAATCATCATGAGGGAGAAAGTTGATTTGTTTGGTTATTGAAGAAAAATATAAGAATAGTAGGTGGAATTGCAAAGAGATGAATTTTATAAGAAAATTATCTTATATATCCTTCTCTGGAATTGATATAACCTTAGTGTCCTTTTTGAATTATGGTGTGGAGAATGGAATACAATATACCTATTATGGTGTTTGATCATCCCCTTGAACATGATGATTCTTTTAATGCAAAGGCTATAATGCAATAAAACTTCTAATAGTATCTATATCACTGATCATTTCTTGAAAGATGCTGTGTAGACCCTCCTACCCCCCTTTTTATTATGGCTTTAAAGTAGTCCAATAATTTTTTCATTATTTTTTTGTGCTTTCTTTACCAAGCTGTTGATTTTTGTTTTTCATGATTTTCTTACATCATTGTTATTTCTTTTCTCAATTTTTCTTCTACCTCTCTTATTTGATTTTTAAAATCCATTTTGTGCTCTTCTGGGAATTCTTTTTGAGTTAGAGACCAATTCACTCTTTGAGACTTTGGATGTAGTAGCAGTTTTGATTCTGTGGTCTTCTTATGAATTTATTTTTTGATCTTTCCTGTCACTGTAGTAACTTTCTATGGTCTTATTATTATTGTGGTGGTTTGCTCATTTTTAAGCCTATTTACTGATTTTTAACTTTATGTTAAACTTGGGTCTGCTCCTAGCATGGAAGCTGCATTGTCCCAAGGTTGAGGTTTTCTGTACAGCTGTTTTCAGAGTTACTTCTGAAAATCTGTAAGTTTTTAGTTCTTCCAAGATGGTGTGTTTGCTGCTCTTCTGGTGAGTGACCGACCATAAGTACTCCTTTCTGCCGTGGAACTATGACCAGGGTTTCTGCTCCCCTGCAGCTTTAAGCTCTGGTGTATTAGTGCTCCTCCCTGCCCTGTGATTGCAATCCAGGATTTTGACCCGATGTGTGTATGGGCAATACCACCTGTGCCAACAAAGGCACCTCTTTAATCTTTCTGACCAGTTGTCTGACCCATTTACTATCTGTGGGATGAGAACTCTGGAAGCTGCTGCGGGAGTGATTCAGCTGGCTTTCCAGGGGATTGCCTATGCTAGACTATGCTCCATTGTCACCCCAATGCAACAAGACCTTTCTAAGTTGTCTTGGGTTGGAACATTGTTTCACCCCATGCTTTTGTAGTCTCCGCTACTTCAGAATTAATTTTAAGGTAGTATTTAATGTTTGGAGGGGAATTTGGGAGAGCTCAGGTAAGGGCCTGCCTTTTCTTTGTCATTTTGACCCTTCCTTCCACCTTCTTTGAAATTCGTGATATATTAGGTATTTTATATCCACATAGCATCATTGGAAAAAATGCTTTTTTTTTTTTTTTTTAAGGATAAAAGTGACTATGGTCACGCACTTTTTGTGCTGCTGTTCTAACTGAACAGCATAGTGTAGACAGCACCTAGTCTTCATCCTCTTGGTTTTTCCTGAATAGTTAGTTTGAACACTTTGGAGTGGTTTCTAATCTCCTTATGAGATAGCAGTGTTTTGGGTCTTAAAAAAAATATGAGCATGTGGAAATCTCTACCAGCTATAGATAAGCCCTCTTTGGTTTGGCTCTGTGTTGGACATTCTCTAAGACAACAACAAATACATTTGGCTCATTCATTTCTTCCTATATGTTAGGCATGATAATTGCCAGAAGATTGTCGAACAAAATGATGCCTTTTGAAATATCTTTCAAGGAATCTTGTATGATTTTGGCATTTGCGTGGGAGGCACTTTATTAGGATAGCATTCTTAAGGTGGCATTTTGTTTTACCTGCTCAAATGTTTTTTTGTTTTTCTCAAGTATTAAGCCAAACAAATAATCAACAAATAAGCACAGTGGGGTCTTGTATTCTCTTTACTTTTTAGTCATTTGTGTGACTGGAAAATTGTGTTATATTATAAAATATTGTTTATAAAAGCCTACCCTTTTTACCTCTTTAGTTAGAGTGGCTAATATATGTATAGATTAATCCCATAAAACTATTATAAAGATGGGAAAGCTAAAGTTCATTTTATTAATTTTGGCTCATTGTTTTAGCCTGCTGAGAGCTTTTGGAATTTCTGTTCTGTCTTTTATCAAAATCAAGATTCCCCAAAATTCCAACTGCCTTAAAAGACAGAATGATGTAGCCAATGCTCATCATTAAGCATAAGAAAAAAAATTGTGAAAGAATATAGTCACGTCAAATGGTATTGTCAAAGGAAAACTCTTAACTGCATTTTGAGGTTTACTTGTATCTTTATTGTTTTTTTTTGCCTAAATATTTATTCTGTGATGGTCCCTATTATTTGTAATCAAATTTGATTAAGATATTCCTTAAATTTAAGGTAATTAAACAATGAGGCTTTTATTTAAATTGTACTCTGCTGCTTTACTGTGGGATGGAGATGATCTAAGGAATTTATGTCAGTGGACCCCTAGCTTTAGCAGGTATTACAGAGTTGGAGAAGTGTCAAATCAAGTGCCTGACAATTGTCCCTCAGCCCTGTATATGAAGATCATCCTACTTGGTCATCAGCGGGTTGGCACTAAGAACTATTTAGGTTTTTTATTTGTTTGTTTGTTTTGGCTTGGGCTATTTACTCAGTCTATTAAGATGTGCAAGGATTATAATTTGCACTAGTAGGGTACCTTATGTATTAAATTGTGTAACTTTTGAATAACTGAATTATTGGAAAAGGAAAACTTAAGTTATGATGTATTTATTTTATTCCACAGAGCATAATCGTGGGAAAGAATGATTGCATCAAGCATTCTATGAAATATGGATACAAATTAAAATAATTAAGGGATTCTCATTCTCAAAAACACAACAAAATGTATAAACCAGCGGAGACAGTGAAACGTCGACTCAATGTGCATGCACCACCAAGGATCAGAAGTGTGGATGTTGCCAGAGGACGAGCAGGATATGGATTTACCCTTTCTGGACAAGCACCTTGTGTTCTTAGTTGTGTTATGAAAGGGAGCCCTGCAGACTACGTTGGACTAAAAGCTGGAGACCAGATATTTGCTGTCAATGACATCAATGTAAAAAAGGCTTCTCATGAAGATGTAGTCAAGCTCATAGGGAAATGTTCTGGGGTGCTACATATGATAATTTGTGAAGGCATCAGTCATATGGACTCTTGTTCTAGTGATGAAGAAGTTGGATTTTATGAAGGAAAAGGCTGGCTAAAGCCCAAACTTGATTCCAAAGCATTAGGTATCAACAGAGCAGAGAGAGTTGTTGAAGAAATGCAGTCTGGAGGAATTTTTAGCATGATCTTTGAAAATCCTACTCTTTGTGCTGCCAGTTCAGATCACTCAAAACTAAAACAAAGATCTCTTTCAGAGTCGGCTGCTGCCGCCTCTCGGTTTGACATTGCACAGGAAAGTCTAACTAGCCCAAATTATAATCTCCATTCTAAGGATGAAATGTCTAAAGTCATACATGATGATTCAGTTTTCAGTATTGGATTAGAAAATCATGATGACTTTGGATTAGATGCAAGCATTTTGAATGTTGCCATGGTAGTAGGTTATCTAGGTTCAATAGAACTTCCTTCAACTAGCTCCAACCTTGAATATGATAGTCTGCAGGCTATTCGTGGATGTATGAGACGCTTGCGGGCTGAACAGAAAATACATTCATTGGTGATGATGAAGATTATGCATGACTGCATTCAACTCTGCACTGACAAAGCTGGAGTAGTGGCTGAATATCCTGCAGAGAAACTGGCATTTAGTGCAGTATGTCCGGATGACAGAAGGTTCTTTGGACTGGTCACCATGCAGACTAATGATGATGGAAGTTTAGCTCAGGAAGATGAAGGAGTTTTGAGAACTTCTTGTCACGTTTTTATGGTAGATCCAGAACTATTTAGCCATAAAATTCATCAAGGCATTGCAAGACGATTTGGGTTTGACTGTACAGCTGATCCAGACACTAATGGTTGTTTAGAGTTCCCAACATCATCTTTACCTGTTTTGCAATTTATTTCAGTCCTATATAGAGACATGGGAGAACTGATTGAAGGAATGAGAGCACGGGCCTTCCTGGATGGTGATGCTGATGCCCATCAGAATAACAGCACAAGTAGCAATAGTGATAGTGGCATTGGCAACTTCAACCAGGAAGAAAAAAGCAACAGAGTTCTGGTGGTAGATTTGGGGGGCAGTTCAAGCAAGCACATTCCTAGTAATTTATGGGAAAATCCAGGAGGAAGAGCCCCAAACCTACCTGCTGCTCACTGGAATGGTTTCTGTCATGATTCAGAAGGAAGTTCTTTAGAACCAACTCAGAATGATAAATTCTGTGAGTTAAATAAGCATTTAGGACCTTCTTCCCGAATGGAGATTCCTCTTGTTTCTTCACGGAGTTCAGTCCCTCCTTCCAAAAGAAGTGCCACGGGTATGGGTGGGGGTGCCAACCAAAGGTGGCTGCCTGTGCATGTGCTCCAGGAGTGGCAACATGGCCATGCCAGTGATCAGGAGTCATACACGGACTCTACGGATGGATGGTCGAGTGTGAACTGTGGCACACTTCCTCCTCCAATGAATAAGATTCCAGCCGACCGCTACAGGGTTGAGGGCAGCTTTGTTCAGCCTCAGCTAAGTGCTCACAAGAGTGAATGGTCTAAAAAAGCTTTTGGAATGCAGAACTTTTTTGGCCCTCATAGAAATGTTAGAAAGATGAAAGAAGACAAAAAGGTAAGCATTGTTATGAATGGTCTTAGAATAGTCTTAAACAACAGCAGCTTGGATGAGTCAATTATTTTGGTCAATTATTTAAGAAGTCATATAAGTTTGCTTTTTATATATAACTGTCATATGCACAGTACTTTACTTTTCCAAATTCAGTAGAGCCTCATGTTAAGAAAATTGACAAGATAAAAATGTTAATTGATAAAGCAGGTTTCTTTTGCAAAACACAAAAAACTAAGAGCCCTTATTCTTTACTTGATTTGACAAGATTCATTCAGGGTTCAGATTTCTATTAATTATTTGTTATATCAAATATGTTCAAAATTATATTTACACAGCCCCTTTAGGAACATGATTGTTCAAAAATGAAGTAGAAATTGAATCACAGAATCCTAGTTTTGGCAGGGAATATTTAGAAAATGAAGCAGTAATCATAAAGAGCCAGCCATGTCCTCATCAGAATGGATTATACCAAACTAATGTCATTAAAAAAAAAAAGGTTATTAAACTGGTGGATCAAGGAAATGCTACAGATGTAGTTTACCCGGATGTTAACAAAGCATTTGGTAAACCTTTTCATGGCATTTTGGTTGAAAATATAGAGAAATGTGAGCTAGACAACAGTGTTGTTTTAGGCAGATGGAGACTAGATTGGATGGTTGGTCACAAAGAACATTCATTAATGGTGATGTCACCAAGGAAGGTGGTTTCCAATAGAATGTCCCAGGAATTAGTGCTTGACCTTATGCTGTTTAACATTTTCATCAGTGAATTGGCTAAAACACATAAGTGGCATTTTTATCAATTCTTTCAGATGTCATAACTGGGAAGGATCATAAAGGTGTATTTAAAGAAGTATTTTAAAAAGTCTTGATAGGCTGCAATACTGGGCTGAATCAGAAATAGCTTTTAACAGGGATATATGTCTTATACTTTGGGTTAAAAAATCAACTTCATAAGTATAATGGGAAATATAGATAAGTAATGGTTTGTCTGAAAATGAACTGAGTTAATGGAAAGTAAGGTCAATGTAAGTCAAGGATAGCCAAGAAACTCAATAAAGTCGTTCTTCACCCTACATTAAGAAAAACATAGTTTCCAAGAACAATAATGCCTAATCCTATTGTACTTTCTCTTGGTCAAGCCAAATAATTTAGCATTCATTTCTAGGAACTTCACTTTTGGAAGGACTTTGATAAGTTGGGAGAGTATCTGGAAGGATAATAAAATGGTGAGGGTTCTTGAATTCTTGCCATATGAGAATTGGCTGAAGGAATTAAGGAAGAACTTAGATAGGAGAGTAGGATATGATAATTGTCTTCCAAGTATTTAAAAGACTGTCTTATTGAAAAATGGATTAAACTTGCTATTCTTGGCTTCTAGCTGTAGAATTCAGAGAAATGGCTAAAAGTTTTAAAGAGAATTTTGATTTGATATAAGGAAATACTATTAGAAATATACAAAAATGGAATTGGTTTAGATTCTCATTCAAGGTCTTCAAGCAAGGAACACTTTTTTGAAATGTAGAGAGAATTTTATTTTCAGCTGGATTGGATGACTTACTGATCCTAACTCTTAAAATTCCACCATTAGAAAGCACATAATCCAGTTTCCTTGTTTGATAGGTGAAGAAACTTACCTGAAAAGAGCAAACTCATTTTCAGATGAGGAAAAAATTTGCTTCAGGTAATTCAGATAGTAAACATCAGGACCAAAATTATTGTTTAAAATGATACTATGAACTCTAAAGAAATGTTTTGACATCTTTATTTCTCATTTAAAGAAAATGCTTATTATTGTATTGCTTTAAATAAAGATAAACATATTTGTTTCTGAATGAATGTTTTATTTGAGGAAAATGGGTGAGATTAAATGCTCAACCAGGAATGTTACATGCTGATAAAATTTGAGTTAGTTAACAAGGATTATAATGTTCAGGTAATGAAGTTTAGGAGATCTATTGTAGTTAAACTTTATGGCTTTGAGATTCACTAGCTGTACAACTCAGTAATCAGTTAATCTCTCTGATCCTCAGTATCCTTATCTATAAAATAGGAATTCTTAGACTACCTAATGTCATAGACATATTGTGAAGACCATGTTTTATAAACCTGTCATGCTACAGAAATAGGAGAACTTTTATTCTGTTCTGTTGCTTCTCTGTAGGTAAAATAAGTCGCATTTCTGTGACACTTAATGTTTTATGAAGTAATTTATTTAACAACAGTCTTATGTGGATAGGTAGTGCCATTACTATTCTCATTTGGTACCTGAAGAAACCTAGACACAGAAAGATTTAATGACTTGACTAAATGACAGAGTTAGTAAATAGAGCAAGGAAGGGCTTACATCTAGATCTTCTGAGACTGACTGTTGAACTTTTAGCATCAATTGGCTTTTCATTCTTTTTTCTTTCTCAAATTCTGACTAAATATTACTCTAGAAAGTAGCATAAGCCTGTAGATGCCTATAATTCCAGATGTGAATGTAAAATGAAAGCATTGAAATGTTTAAAGATGACTAATTTCCTACCTTTACATCCCATTCCAACTTATTCTCCTTTTCCTTCAGCCTTGCACTTCTAATGAGGGGAAATAGAAAGTGAGCAAGGAAAGAACTTAAAAGTCCTTGAGTTTTGTGACAGGAAAGGGAAAGTGTATGCAAGCTGAACTGATTATCATCTCCATATCACCCTTTGAATCAGATAAAAGGTATGGCCAGAATAGTGGGTACCACAAGAATATACAAATAGAATCCTAGGATTATTTTGTTCAAATGAATTATGACATGATTTGAGGCCATTTTAAGAATAAGACACCATTCAAAGGAGATGAACAGACAATTTTCAGATGAAGAAATTGAAACTATTCATAGTCACATGAAAAGGTGGTGCTCCAAATCACAATTGATCAGAAGAATGAAAATTAAAGACAACTCTGAGATTCCATTACACACCTCTCAGATTGACTAAGATGACAGGAAAAGATAATGATGAATGTTGGAGGGGATGTGGGAAAACTGGAACACTGATACATTGTTGGTGGAACTGTGAACGAATCCAACCATTCTGGAGAGCAATCTGGAATTATGTTCAAAAAGTTATCAAATTGTGCATTCCCTTTGATCCAGCAGTGCTATTACTGGGCTTATTTCCCAAAGAGATACTAAAGAAGGGAAAGGGACCCACACGTGCAAAAATGTTTGTGGCAGCCCTTTTTGTAATGGCAAGAAACTGGAAACTGAGTGGATGTCCATCAATTGGAGATTGGCTGAATAAATTGTGGTATATGAATGTAATAGAATATTGTTGTTCTGTAAGAAATAACCAGCAGGATGATTTCAGAGAGACCTGGAGAGACTTACATGAACTGATGCTAAGTGAAATGAGCAGAACCAGGAGATCATTATATACTTCAACAACAATACTATATGATGATCAATTCTGATGGAAGTGGCTCTCTTCAACAATGAGAGGATCCAAATCAGTTCCAATTGTTCAGTAATGAAGAGAATCAGCTACGCCCAGAGAGAGAACTATGGGAAATGAGTGTGGACCACAACATAGCATTTACACTCTTTCTGTAATTGTTTGCTTGCATTTTTGTTTTCCTTCTCAGATTTTTTTACCTTCTTTCTAGATCCGATTTTTCTTGTGCACAAGATAGCTGTATAAATATGTATACATATATTGTATTTAACATATACTTTAACATATTTAACATCTATTGGACTACCTGCCATCTAGGGGAAGGGAGTGGGGAGAAGGAACGAAAAAGTGGGAACTGAAGGTTTTGCAAGGGTCAGTGTTGAACAATTACCCACGCATATGTTTTGTAAATAAAAAGCTATAATAATAATAATAATGATAGAAAGAATAAGAGACCATTTATTCAAATATTGTATATTTATTTTCACATTAAAATTTTATGATAAAATCTGGCATGTTTCTATTGCTCTTCTTAATCAACTCTTCCTCTTTCTTGTTGTCTCTTGAAATGTGGATGGGTATTCATAGTGATGGTCCTGTAGCCTTGAAAGATCTCATTTTGTTTTCTGAGTCTTCGAAAAGAGATTCACTTATTTAATTGGACAAGCCTGTATTAGGAACATGCTATATGCTAAACACTCTCTTAGGGCTCTTGGGATACAAGGACTTTTTGTTGTCTTCTTTTTTTTAAGTTAATAGTTCTTATCCCAAAAGAGCATATAAACTATATTAAATTAATTTCGAGTCATATCTCTTTTTTAAAAAAAATGAAAGCTTTTTATTTAAAAAGCATATGCATGGATAATTTTTTCCAGCATTGACCCTTGCAAAACCTTATGTTCCAAATTATCCCCTCCTTCCCCCCACTCCCTCCCCTAGCTGTCAGGTAGTCCAATACATATTAAATATGTTGAAATACATGTTAGATCCAACAAATGTATACATATTTATACAGTTATCTTGATGCACAAGAAAAATCAGATCAAGAAGGAAGAAAAAGAAAAACTGAGAAAGAAAACAAAATGCAAATAACAGAAAGAATGAGAATGCTATGTTGTGTTCCCACAGTCATCTCTGGGTGTAGATGGCTCTCTTCATTACTGAACGATTGGACCTGATTTGAATCATCTCATTGTTGAAGAGAGCCACGGCCATCAGAATTGATATTTGTATAGTCTTCTTGTTGCCATGTACAATGATCTCCTGGTTCTGCTCATTTCACTTAGCATCAGTTCATGAAAGTCTCTCCAGGCCTCTCTGAAATTATCCTGTTGGTCATTTCTTACAGAACAATAATATTCCATTACATTCATACACCATAACTTATTCAGCCATTCTCTAATTGATGGGTATCCATTCAATTTTCAGTTTCTTTACACTACAGAAAAGGGCTGCATTTTTGCACATGTGAATCCTTTCCCCCTTTTTTTATGATCTCTTTGTATCCAGTAAACTGATTGTATGATATTACTTATGATAGGGACTTTCAGAATGGGATAGGATATTGTGAAAAATAACAGTTCTGGGAAAACACTTCCCGATTCAGAAAACTTTTAAGAAAAACACTTTTATTCCATTGGTGACAACATACCTTTCCCTCATGTAAATCCAAACCTTCCATGAGATGTCTTCAGGGGTTTTCACTAATAAACAAGATTAATTTCTCACCTAGTAACCAGGTTGAAACTTCAGGGCCAGAAAAAGGACTGCAACCCTTGGGAAACTGAGTTAAGTAAGTATCTCTTAGCTACTTAGTGCAGTGTCATTATCATGATTATTCACAGTAATTCTGGTACAACATCTCTCTTAAGGTTTGCCAACTATTTGTTACAGTAACTGCTTCACTCAGCTAGGAAGTGTGAGGTGTCGTGGCTCAGAATCCGCAAACATTTGTAGTGATTTGAGTCATTCAAAAATATTTGTTGAATTCAAATGTTACTTGTTAAAACCTCTTAAAACTTAGTGCTACTGAAGAGTCCCCAATGCACACAAAATTCGACTTGTTGTTCAACTTTTATTGTAACTGTCCATGATATGAATCCTTGGCATAGGAACAATTAGTCAAGGTGCTTTTTGTAGATCATTTATAGCTCAAGACTAAAAAGAAATTCCATAAAAGTTTGATTTAGGCACTGACAAACTTAATTGATATTGGCAGTAAATATGACAATTTGTAGGGCAGTAAATAGTTTGGGGACATCTATAAATTAGAAAGAAAGCTGAAACTAAAATGGATGTCTGCTGTTTCCTTAGAGTTTTCTGCAGCAAATGGAGAGTATTACTGAACTAGATGTTGTGATTCTTGAAACCAGTGAGTGTCACACTTAGGGAAAATGTACCACTTTACTCATCAGTTGGGTAAACTATAAACCCAAGCCAAACCTATAACATTTAATGGATTCACAAATTAAACAAAGAATGATTTCATGAGCCAGAAACCATGGCAGTCACTAGGGAGTGACTTCTTACCAAGGTTTAAATGAGAGGCTCCCAGAAGATCTAGTTTGTTTTTGTACATATAAGAAAAGATGATTTGGGGAAAACGTACTTAGCTTCCTGACAATGAACAGGATCTGTGCGCTTGTCTTTTCTTGACCATAAGATCTTATTTTGTTTTGTTTTAATTTTCTAATGATGAGAAAATGATGAAGAAAACAAAAATAATGAGGAGAGACATTAGTGACCACAATCCATTTTCTTATGGCATAGCAAATTACAGGTTCATCAAATACCATACCAAGAGAATATTGGATTTCAGTGAAGCAGTTTTCTACGATCAGTCTAGCACAATGAGAGGAAGTGTTATAATAGATTGTGGGAAAGGTCTAGAGAATTCTAAAAGACCATATTTAAGGCAGAACAGATTGTAATTTCTCTGAAAGGGAAGTAAAAAATGTTAGTGAATGGAAACAATGAGCTTCAAAGGGTAAGAAATTATTAATAGAGTTCTACAGTAGAAATTGGAAACTACTTCTGAGATTCTAATCCCTGCTTGAGCTGAAACCTCTATTATTTTTCTAATAGGTGGTCATTTGGCCTTTACTCTGAGACCTCCAGGGATCAGGAATTCACTTCTTCCTAAGGATTCTTATTCTACTTTTGAACTTTTCTGACCTGAGGGAAAACTAATCAGAAAATAGGGCAACTGGCTAAATCATAAAAGGGTTATAGCAAGCTAGATTTAGTTAGAAAGTCAAACAGGTCTATTTAAAAGGAAAAAACATTCCCCCAGAGTTTATGCCTAACTGATAGGTTTCTATAAGAAGTAGGATTATAGTAAAACATGTGTTGAAGATGTGGTGTACTCATGATATGTTTGTGGCACTGAATTATTCTTTGTAGTTGTATTTCTTTAATTTCAAGATATTTGAATTAGGATGTTAGAGGGAATGTCAGATTGCACCAACTTTTTGATTTGGATGTAGGGGAAGGAAGTCAAGAGTAATAGAACAAAATAACTAAAAGAGGACCTTAAAGGTTCTTGTTCAAATTAGGTCACACAGGTCATGAATGGTGATTCAGAGAATAAAAAGAATGTTGGGTTTGGAGTCAGAGGACCTGAGATTGAATCTTGTCTTTACTTCTTACAATTTTTGTTACTTGCAGAGTCCTTTAACTTCTCTAAACTGCAGTGTCTTTATCTTTTAAAAAGAAAATATTGGGCTAGATTGATTCTCTGCCCACTTCAGTGACTAATTCTTAGTTTTTGGAAATTTAAGATGGCTTATTAAAGTGATATTCTTGTTAGGTGGAAGAGGAACGGGAGAGTGGCAAAAGATTTGTCCTATCCCTTCATATGTTTGAAATTGGAGAAATGTAGGGAGCTCATACTGTCATTAATATTATTAATGTTCCCCACTAATGTCTAGTATAATTCTGAAAATATTAGCAATAGCAATAAAACAAGAGAAAAGAATTAAACGCATATAGATAAATAAGGGAGAGAGGAAACTATCCCTGTTTGTGGATGATATGATGGCCTGCTTGGAAAATTCCAGGAAATTAGTAAAGATACTAATTGAAATAGTTAATAACTTCAGTAAAGTTACAAGCTACAAAATAAAATTTCAAGAATCAACAGTATTTCTATATAATAACAAATCTAAGAAGCAATAGTAGAAATGAAAATTCTATTCTAAATAACTACAAAATGCAGAATGCTTCTGTGGATCTACCTCCTAAAGCACACAAAAACTTACATAAATTCAACTGTAATTTCTTGAAATGAAGAATGTCTTAATTAGAGGAATATTCAGATCTCATGACTGGACCATGCTAATTTCAGAAAAATGACTACTACCAAAATTAACATATTTGTTTACCGCTACACCAATCAGTTTATCAAGAGCATATTTTATAGAGTTTAATAAAATAATTACAAAATTCATTTGGAAAACAAAAGAATAGAGAAATAATGAAAAGAAATAAGGACAAAGTATGAATAGCACTTCTAAATCCCCAAACTGTAATGTAAAACATCAGTTATTAAAACCATCTGGCATTAAAGAATAGACAGATCAATGAAAGAAACTAGAGAAGGAAAATTCAGGAATAACGGTATCCAATACACTAGTGTTTCATAAAGTGGAAAACATAAGTTACCTAGAAAAACGTTTGATTAAAAAAAAAAAAACATTACTGGGAAGACTGAAAACCGTCTGTCAAGCAGTTAAGCTTAGATCAGTATCTCATACTTCACAATGCATTCTAAATGGATACATGATCTTGATATAAAAGACCATACTATAAAATAAATTAGATATACCTTTCACAGCCATGGGTAAAAAATATTTAAGTAGTGCAAAAGATAAAATAAATAACTTTGAGTACTTGAAACTGTAAAGTTTCTACATAGATAATCTAAAATAAGAGGGAAGTGGTTGAATGGAAAAAAAGTCTTTGTATCATATTTGTCTGATAAGGGTTTGGCATCTAAGATATATAAACAATAAATAGATATGACTGATAGCCATTCCCTAACAGATAAATGGTCAAAGGATATGAACAAACAATTCTAAAGTAAAGTCTGCAAAACTTTTACAACCACATGAAAAAATGTTCCAAGTCACTAAAAATAAGAAAAATGCAACTCTAAACAACTTTGAGATTTCACCTCCTACTCTGCAAATTGACCAAAAAATGCCCCAAAATGGCAATGCAAAATATTGGAATTATGGAAGATCTACACACTAATACATTGTTGGTGGTGCTGTGAAATAGTACAGCCATTTTGGAAAGTAATTTAGAATTAAGCAAATAAGGTAAATAAAATATCTTTACTCTGAATCAAAGACTCCATTTTACTAGGCTTATGCCCCAAAGAAGCCATTGATAAAAATGAACAAACAAAAAAACTGATCTACTCCCAGATAATTACAGATTACTAGATAAAAACTAAAAACAAAAGAGATTCTTATTAATTGGGAGAATAATTGAACAAATTGTGGCATATAAATTTAATGAAATGTCACAATGCTATAAGAAATGATATTATGTGATGAATATAGAGAAGCAAAATTTATAACTGCTGCAAAATGAAGTAGAACTGATATGTGCAGTAACTATGACAATTTAAATGAAAAGAACATTTTTAAAAATGCACCAAAATTATAAAGATTGAATTGGATGCAGATGAAGAGATATGAGAAAACAATTTAAATTTATTCCTTTGTAGAGGTGGGAGGTTCAAGGTCCATAGGTCACATTGCACGTTTTCAAATTTTCTCATTGTTATCAATTTTCCTCTCTTAAAAAAAATACACTGTTTGTCATATAGGATACTTCTCAGAGAAGGAGTGGGAGAGGGGAGAAGTGGCAAAAGAATGCACATGTAAGAAACAGAAAATATAAATAAAAAAAGTTAAAAATCTATCTCTGGGTAATTTTGGTAGCCCTTATTCTAGACACAACTAGTGACACTTGAAACTGTTACAGAAGAATCATTTGAAGGAAGTGTGATTTTTTACCTTGAAGAAGAGAAAACCCAGAGGGGAATATGATTGACTCTCCAAAGCAAAACCCTGAGGACCCCTCCTATAAATTTGTGACTTCTTGGAAAGCAGAGTGTCTTGCTTTTGTATCTTTATCTCCAATGCTTAGCATAGTGTTTGGCAAGTAGAAAGTGCTTACAAAATAGTTTCATTAATTCATTAGTTTATCCATTCATGAAACCATCAGCTAGCATTTGAAAGGTAGAGGTAGGCATTAAGCTCATTCTCATTAGTTCCTTAAGGCAGAAGTAGATGTAATAGGAGGAAGTTGCAGAAGAATAGATTTTAACTTTACAGAAAAAAATTAAAAAGTTAGAAAATTAAAAAAATTAGAACCACCCAAAAGAGGAATGGGACTTTGTAATTTATGGTTTTATGGCCTTATGCAAGTTACTTAATCCCTGGGCCTTAATTTTATTATCTGTAAAACGAAGGCTGTTGGATTAAATGGTCTAATTGATCCTTGTTCTGGACTTCTGTTGTTATAGGATATTTCTTATATGTTAACTTGATATTTCTTACATGGCTCTTGGCATTTTCTGCTTTGTTTTTTTTTTTTGTGTTTTTTTTTTTTTTTTTGTTTTGAATAAACTTTTGATTTAATTGGGATGGAGAATTTGTTGTCGGGAAATTCCCTCTATCCATACAGACCAGCACTAATTTATATTTTAGCTGTCTGAAATTTAGCTAATTTCATTTAGCTAAATGAAAACATTTAGCTTTCAATGTTTTAGCATTGAAAAGTTAAAGTATTTGCTCAGGATCAAACAGCCAGTATGTATCCAAAGCATTACTTGAACCCAGATGTTTCTTACTACAAGGCCTGCCCATGACATGCGGTCTTTTTCTATTTTGTGTTATATTGTGCTCTTTATGAGAACACCTGCTCGACTCAGCATTTAAAGATTCGTTGATTAGGTACTTGGATTGGGGGAGAGGAGAGGGACCACACAGCTACTCTCCTAGGTTCCAGGGTACTCTGTTCTCCCAAATCTGTAGTTCATAAGTCCTGATGAACGAACTTCCCTTTAACAGTCAGCCAGTAGACACATTTTGCTCAAATGATTTTTAACAGTTTGCCAAAACTGGCATAGTAATACTAGGTTCACATTGGTAGTCACCCCTGGAAGACTACTTCACTGGCTCACAATTATTTTCAGAGTTTGAAGGAGCCTCAGTGGTCTTCTGTCTCAATCTTTTTAATTTTACTCTATCTTATTTTATTTTTGTGATAATTCCCACTGATTGCTCCTAATTTTGCCCTGAGGGCCCAAGAAAAAACAAGTCTAATCGTCCTCCTGATAATCTTTTACCTATTTAGAGAAAGCTATTGCTATCTCCCTTCAGTCTTTTCTTTACCAGACCAACCATCCTTAGATCTCTCAGCCAGTTTTCATATGGCTGTCTTCAAGGCCTTCTTCATGATCCTCTTTGCCCTTTTCCACTGCTCTTCATCATCAGTTAATATCTTTATAAAGAACTGGTGCTTAGAATGGAACACAGGACTGTAATTATGGAAGGACCAGGACAGAATCCAGTGGGACTCTGTCCTTCTTGGGAATTCTCTCAATGCAGTCTGAGATTCCTTTGTTTCTTGGCTGCCATAGCCTCCATTGCCTCGTTGTCTAGCTCCAGACTCTCCTGACTGCCAGTCTTATGTTGCCAGCTGCCTCTTAGACATTTCAAATGGCCTATAACCTCCTCCAAAACAGTTCAGTTTCCTTCCCCACCTGTTTCTCCCTTTTGCAAGCTCAGAATCACCCTCAACTTCTATTTCTTCCTCACCCACTAGATCCCGTTGGCTTCCAAGTTTTGTTGATTGTGTCTTCCACTGCATGTCTCCCTTCCCCTCCTCCTCACACAACCTCCCTACTTCAGACCCTTTTTATCTCTTGTTGACTATTGCAGCAACTTTCTAATTGGTTTTCCTGCTTCAAGTTTCTCCTTTTTCTAATCCATTTACCATATAGTTGCCAAAATGACAACATTAGAGCATAATCATTGTCAATAAGTATTTAGCCAAACACTGGGGATAACAAGTAACATGAAAGTTGCTCATTAGGAATTTACATTCTAATGGTCTGACCTTGCCACTCCTCTGAGAAATTCCCATGGTTCCTATTACCTTTTAGATCAAATATAAGTTGACTTTCTAAGTTGACATTCAAAGCCTGTCAGAAGCCAGCCCAAACAGATCTTTCCATCAATAATTTATATGACTTTTCTTCACATACAATATGGTCCAGTTAAACTGACTTTACTGTGCTTCATGGGACACGGTACCTGATACCTCCTTACCTTGGTAGTGATTATATTCTGTCTCTCAAGCTTCCTTTAAGGCTTAGCTCAAGTGCTGTCTTCCACATAATCTTCCCTCCCTCCCCCAATTAATCTTGTGTCTATTTTATACCTCTGTATGTGTATGTTGTCTCTGCTGGACCGTAAGCTTCTAGACAGCAACTGTCTTGTTTCTGTCTAACATAATGCCTAGCACGTAGTAAATGCTTAGTCCGCACTACAATTTTTCTGTGGAGTTCTGTACTTTTTGGGCAAATAGGAACTATGTTTTAATTATCATTGTATCTGGTGCAGTACCTATGCAACATATATATGTATATATATATGCGTTATTTATATGTAAACAAATATATAAATATACAATTGCCTTTTAAAATAATATCCATAAATCATGCTGATCGTTTCATGAATGTGATTGTATGAAATTTATCTTGTCCTTTTATACGTGTGTGCAAATATATAGGTTTAATATATAATGTCCATCTATAGTAGTATATCCCATATATCTCCTGTGTGTGAAGATATAGTTATGATATATATGTATATGTTGTCCCATATATAATAGTTCATCCTAAATATCTCCCGTATGTGTAATATACATTATATTCCACATATTCCCAAACATCCCATGTGTTTATACATATATATGTATATATGCACACTTATGAATGGATAGAATGAATTCCAGTCATACAGCTTTATAAGCATACTTTATGATGATTGCTTAAAGAGATAGTTTTATCTCTCCAGGAACAAGCACAGAATCTTGCATATAGTTGATGTTTAATATGTTTGTGTTAAAAATTAGTGAATGATATCTTTGTACCAGGGGAACTAACTTGAAGAAGCCTGAATAATATGCCTCCAGGTGGTGCTAGATAGTAAACATTTTATATAAATTATCTTTAAATTTGACTCTTAGTTTCCCTTCAGCCACTAGATGGCAGTTTAATATTAGTTTGTTTCCTAACCTGAGAAAAGGAGGGAAGTTTAATCATTTTATTCCACTATTTCCCTGACTAATTTGACCCGACAATCAGTCATTCAACAAGCATTTATTAAGTGTCTGCCTTGTGCTAGGTTATGGAACAGGTCTGGTTTTGGAAAATTGCTAAATTCCATCATGATGCTCTGAAGTTGTAGACTACCCCTTGATTAAAGAAAGGTTATAGACAATCTAGAATAAAGTGGAGAAAATTAGGACTGTTTTCATACTGAAAAATTGCTGTGCAGAATAACTTTGTCACATATCATGTTTAATATTATAAAAGAATTATTGCTTGTCTTATGGAGTATTAGGAATCTATAGAATAAAGGTTAGGAAATTTTATCATTGATTCTGGCTTTCTCGTTTTGCTGTTACATCTATCCATATTATATTTCATCTTATTATTGATCCATTATTCTAGCCTGACAAGATCTCTTTGGATATCAATGTTATTGTTTGACATTAAGTATCCCTCCCAGTTTTGTACCATCTGCATGGAAAGCATGCTAGTCTTTTCTTCATCCAAGCCATTGATAAGAATGACAAACAACACAGATCCATGAAGTAAGTGCCTGAAGGACTGCACTTAAGACCATTTTCCAAGTTGTCATTAATCTATCAATGATGGTGGTGCTTTGAGTTTGGTCAGCCAATGAGCCTTGAATTCACCCGACTGTACAAAAATGGTGTCGATACCTCTTCATTTTTCCTATAAATACATTGAGAGTTTTATCTTTATCAAGTATAGACTTGAGGTAAGAAAAAAATCAATGATTTCAGGGTGGAAAGTTGAGGCTCAATGATAGTTTATATAGAAAATATATGGGGATTTCAGTGGCCTTGAAACCCACTAGTAAGACGTTAGTCTGCATGAACAGAAACAATGGTGCCATTTCAAGAACTATCATATGGAAGAGAGTTTTATATTTGTTCTTCTGTTTGTCCCCATTTTGAAGATATAGAAACTGAGACCCAGTGAAGTCATTTAGTCAAGTAGTAAGGAACAAGGTTGGAATTTGAACCCTTGTCCTCTAACTCTAAAACTGTTCTTTCTGTAATACTGTGCTGTACATGATCAATTTGTAAAGAACAGAATAACTTTTTGCCTGTTTGTTCTATACTTGTTATAGGATTTTTCTTAAAGAAACAGACACTAGAGCTGCAGAATGTAGGCTCTTAACTCCTTCCTTGCCTTCCCTGGAACAGATTAAGTTACTGGATATCCTCCTTTGATAGTACTTTTGAAAATCTGTCTGACTGCTTAAATGAAACCTTCTCTGTCTGCCTCAGTCAGCCTCCTTTGATCTCACTTGAACGAATACCATTCACTTATTCATTTGGCACTTAATCAATGACAAGTTTTGGTATTATACTGTTATTTGATACTAATACTACTAATAATACTAATACCTTACATTTCTAATAACTTTACAATTTTCAAAGAGCTATCACATATACTATTCATATGATCCTCATAACAACATTTCTGAAGTAGAAAGGGATTATATTATTATGCTCCCCATTTTAAACTAAGAAAATAGGCTCAAAGAGGTAAGGTATTTATGGACCAGAATCAGGACTAGATTCAGTCATTTAACTGCAAGTTGAGTGCTCTTTCCTCCAAACTATGCTACTTCTTGTGTGGTAGTGATAGTGGTTTGCATTTTTATTCATTTTAAATTGGAAATAATTATTAATTTGAATATACAAGACACAAGATGAAAATGGATTTACATTTTATTAGAGAAGGGATTCAACATGTACACGGATAAATATAAAGTACTTTGAATTGACAGAGCGAGTTAACAACTGGAGGTAGAACAGGGATCAGGGGAGGCTTAATAAAGGACCTTTGAGCTGAGCCTTAAAGAAAGAGAAGGATTTTGAGAGATGGAGATGAGAGGAAGTGCACCCTAGTCACAGAAAATGGGCTGATGCAAATTCAGAAGCAGAAGAGGGAATGTCCTTTTTAAGGAACAGCTGTATTATCGGTCATCCTCATATCAGACCTTAGCTCAGGTTTGATTTTAAGAAGAACTAAAACACTTGAAAGTCATTGAACAATTAACCCAATAAAAAGGAGGCCTTACCACCTACAAGATATCCTGGCACTTGGCTCCCACTTTGGTAGTGTCCCTGCCTCCCCCGGCTGCCTCCTGGTGAGCAGGTCCTCAGGACAAAGTCTTAGATGCCTCCAGGGGACTTTGTGTGCTTTTAAAGGAAGCTCCTTTGGGAAGCTAGGTCTGGGACAACTTGGTCTTCTTTTGGGGAGGAGCCTGGGTCTACCTCATGCTGGAATTGGAGGCACAGAAACTTCATCAAGGGAAACTTGTGTCCTGGGTCCAGCTTTGAGTGAAAGCTGGAGGGGAGGAGGATTTGTGGGGCTAATGTAGTAAAAGGACTTCAAGTCAGGACTTGAACCTAGATTTTCTTGACTCTCAGTATTCTGTCCAAAGAACTGCAGGCTCAAAGTTGGGCCTTCTTATATTGAATCCTTACTTTATCCTTATGTCTTGTCTCCCTAGCTAGACTTTGAGTTTGTGAGGGGAGAGATTTATCTTATCTTCTCCCCAAAGGTTTAACACAACAGGTTTGTCTAGAATAGGTGTCAATAAATACTTGTTGAATTGAATTGTGATTACTTGTAGCTTATGATGTCAGTGTCTCCATGAGTTATTTTGCCCTTACCTTGACTACTCTGCTTGCTTTCAAATATAATTAAAGGATTTTACCAAAGTATTTTGGGTCTTTCCTGATTACTTCAGCCCATTTCTGCTCTCAAGAGTTTGAGGGCAGCCAAATAAAATGACAAATTCAGTTTTTAATTAAGAACATCTTAAGAAAACTAATAATAAGGGAATATATACCCTTTGATAGATGGAGGCAAGCTCTTTGAAGCCTGGGGCTATTTCCACCATTCCTATTCTGGGCATTAGCACAATGCCTGGCACACAGTAAGAACTTAATAAATGTTTTTTGAATTGAATTGAATTTTCTTGGCAAAGGTCACAATTTTAGAAAAAGCTTGTCTCCATCAGTCATACATGGTTTTGGGTCATTATACAAAGCCCCTCTTTTAATATATAATTTGATTCTTATTTTTATAATTATACTGAGGTATTTTATATGTTTCTCAAAAGCAGGGATGTGTGTTGATATAGATTATTACCTCCTATATCTGAGACACTTCATATAAATTGGTTTGTATATGCAGGTGCATTTTTATAATGGTACTTAATTCATTTTTACTCTCAGAAGCAGGTGTGTGTTATTGAACAATAGCAACAAAAAGGAGATCATGTTTTAAAAAATGTGTGTGTGTGTGTGTGTGTGTGTGTGTGTGTGTAAGAGAGAGAGAGAGAAAGAGAAAGAAATACAGAGAGAGAGATTTAGAGATAGAAAAAAGAGACAAAGGGATTAGTTATGAAGTTAGGCATAGTACATATTGTAGGAACAAGGTCTAAGATTGAATAAAGAAATTAAGGTTTTTCTGTGGCCTGGATAAGTGAAGTAGAAGAGAAGACAAGAATAGAAGAGGCAGTATGTCCCCAGTGTCTTCCTTTCTCTAAAATGGCCATGAAATAAGTACATTTTACCCAGTGTCTTTATTGGGTCTGAGAATAAGCAGTATTAGGCAAAACTGCATTAACAGCAGGCACTTAGTTCCATATGAATAATATTGTAAATGGGTGATGGGCCTAAAAATGTTATAATGAGTTTGGTAATGTCTTGGTTTGTGGTGTATTACAGTGTTATTATTTTATTATGCCTGCTGTGTGAGAGTTCTCCACCTTAGCAAAGCATAAGACTTTGTATGTATTATGGGGATAATCTGAGGGCCTGACTAGCTAAGTACAGGAAAAGAACCATGTCATTTGACCATAGGGACTCATGAAACAACAACAATAAACTTAAAGAGCCCATAGTTTTGTACACAGCCTTCTGTTCCTACAGTTACAGTACTAAAGGGACAAGAAAATATGCATAGGACCTTAAGAATCACTGGTTTTAGACTGTCTATAAACAATAATTGTAGTTTATATAAATTGAGATCCTTGTCCACTGTCCAATGAGTTACCCTATGACTAAAAGAAACAGAGCATTCTTGATATAAATGAAACCAGAAGACCTAACTAAGAAAGTTTGAGCTAAGTGGATCCTTATGGATCATCCATGGTGAGACAAATAAATGAGTTGGCTTTATTATATGTTCAAAGATAATAAGAAACATCCTTTTATATGATACTTAGTCAACTTGTTGTGAAGCATAAACCAAAAGAGCATTATGAAGGTAATTTCAGTTTGTTGTATGTGTCAGCACCTGTACAGAAGATGAAGAAGTGAAGAAATTATATGAAAAATTTTATCTTCCAGAGTTGTCAACCTGTATTTTAATATTTGATGACTTCGTGCAAAGGTAGAATAGGGAAGGATGGTTAAAAAAAAAGATGGAAAATACAGCTTAGGAATAAAAATGAAAAGAGGCCAGAGGGTTTTAGACTACTCACAAGCCTCTCATTCATATTATAAATATTTTATTTAACTAAAGAATTAGAAAGGTACTAAACTAAACAAAGTTTAGAAAGGTACCACAAAATATCGAAAGAAATGAAACTGATTGTATCTTATAAGTCAGGAAATAACTAGTTACCAATGCAAGAGTCATTTCTGAATTATGTGTCTGCATTGTCAGACCATTAACTTGTTAGAACAAAGGTCAAAATCAACCCAAGATCAGAGACTATGCCCAGAGACTATGCACAATTAAAACATCTTCAGTCTTATTCAGATTATTGAGTTTTTAAAAAATAGAATCTCACATCATTTGGATTTCTTCCCTCATTATTTCCTTCATCCATGTCACAAATGAAGTTGGCCTTTCTCTTTGCTAAAGTTAGCCCCCTCTATATGTCCTCCATTTTGTTTTCTCCAGCATATTGTCCATATTGGCCACTAGACCCAGGTGGCTCTGGAAGGGAAAGTGAGGCAGGTGACTTTGCACAGCTCTCCCTCTACTTAAATCCAATCCGTGACTTGCATGTCACAGCATCCCTTCCCTGATGTCATGGTCCTCTTGGAGGAGGAGGGACAAACAACAGCAACAACCTCCTGAACATGACGGTTATAGGTTCTGTGGGAAAACAGGCACAATGTTGCTTGTTGGTGGGGTTAAGAATTGACGTAGCCATTCTTTGAAACAGTTTGGAACCATATCCCAAGCCTGTAGTCCAAAGAGTTATCAGAGAAGAAGAGGACTCATAACAGGACATGTAAATGGATGAATGAATATGAAATAACTGGAAGAGGGAGAGCCCACCAACAAGTGAACACCATCTAAATTCCTTTCCCTTATAATGAAGGTCTTTCACAATTTGGTGCCAGTATACCTTTTCAACCTTTCTTCCCACACGTCCTCTTTACACACCCTACACTTCTGCCAGCCTAAATTATACTCACTCTGCCCTAAGCATCCTTTCCTCCCCCTCTGCTTAGATTGTTCTTTCCAGCTGCAATTTCTAAGCTCCTGCATTGACTCTTCAATTCCCCTTTTAGGCTTTGTAGTTCCAGGTTAGAAGTCATCTCCATAAAGTCTTCCCTAATTCTCCCCTCCTGTGTTTCAGCCAAAAGTAATTTAATCTGAACTCCTTTTGCTTGTGCTTTGTCACTTCCTGCTTTGTTGAGAACTGGTCTTGTCTTCTCTACTGTTCTCTGATGAGAGCATGAACTCCCTTATTATTTGTATTTAGTATAGAGCTTTGCTCACAGTAAGTGTACAAATACCTAAGTTAATAAGTGAGTGAATGGCCCAAAGTGTTTTTTTAAGGAGAACTTACTCGAAGCTTTGTGATGAATGTTGTACAAAAAGAACATGCAAGTTTTTACCTGGGAGACAGTCTTTAAGCCTGCCTTTCCCTCTGGAGCCATATGCCTTCCTGTTGCAGTCACTTCAGCAGACTCAATCAGGAAGTCAGGAGGAGCAAAGGCATCCTCAGACCTGATTTTTAACGGGAAGCTTTGGAGCATTTTAGTCCCTGTGTATTTCTCTTCATGATCTTATTAGTTTTTAGGCTTATTAAATGATCCTTCCTCTATGCAGATGACTCCTAAAAAGCCATATTCAACCTTTATCTCTCTCCTAAATTGTAATCCCTTATCATTAACTGTCTATTGGATATTCACCTGGATATCTTGTCAGGATCTTAAACCCATCATGTCTCAAACAGAACCTTTTCTCTTTCCTGCTAAACTCACCTCTCTTCTAAATTTCCCTTCTTCTGATGAGTTTATTGCCATATTTCTAATCAAACGGATTCAAAAGCTAGGAGTTGTACATTCATATGTAATCAATTGCCAAGAATTAATGTTCCAACTTATAACACTCAGAACTGTCAGCATAGCTTAGATCTGCAACACATTTCAGCTGAACTATTGCAGTAGTTTCCTAATTGGCCTTCTGGTCTCTAGCCTCTCCCCTCACCAATCCATCTTTTCCACAATGACCAAAATGGATATTCTTTCTTTCTTTTCTTTCTTTCTTTTTTTTTTAAATAGCCTTTTATTTACAGGTTATATGTATGGGTAACTTTACAGCATTGACAATTGCCAAACCTCTTGTTCCAATTTTTCCCCGCCTTCCTCCCACCCCCTCCCCCAGATGGCAGGGTGACCATTAGATGTTAAATATATTAAAATATAAATTAGATACACAATAAGTATACATGACCAAATTGTTATTTTGCTATACAAAAAGAATCGGGCTCTGAAATATTGTACAATTAGCCTGTGAAGGAAATCAAAAATGCAGGTGGGCATAAATATGGGGATTGGGAATTCAATGTAATGGTTTTTAGTCATCTCCCAGAGTTCTTTCTCTGGGCGTAGCTGGTTCAGTTCATTACTGCTCCATTGGAACTGATTTGGTTGATCTCATTGCTGAGGATGGCCAGGTCCATCAGAACTGGTCATCATATAGTATTGTTGTTGAAGTATATAATGATCTTCTGGTCCTGCTCTTTTCACTCAGCATCAGTTCATGTAAGTCTCTCCAGGCCTTTCTGGAATCCTCCTGCTGGTCATTTCTTACAGAACAATAATATTCCATATTATTCATATACCACAACTTATTCAGCTATTCTCCAATTGAAGGGCTTCCACTCAGTTTCCAGTTTCTAGCCACTACAAACAGGGCTGCCACAAACATTCGTGTACATACAGGTCCCTTTCCCTTCTTTAGTATCTCTTTGGGCTATAAGCCCAGGAGTAACACTGCTGGATCAAAGGGTATGCACAGTTTGATAACTTTTTGAGCATAGTTCCAAACTGCTCTCCAGAATGTTTGGATGTGTTCATAATTCCACCAACAATGTATTAATGCCCCTGTTTTCCCACATCCCTTCCAACATTCCGCATTATCTTTCCCTGTCATTCTAGCCAGTCTGACAAAATGGATATTCTTAAAGCATGGCTCTGGCCATTTCTCTCTCCTGTTTTAAGAACTGCTTGCCTGTGAGGTAAAACAAAAATTCTTGACATTCAAACCCTAACCCTTCAAAATCTAGCTTCAAACTACCTTTACTGACTTATTGTGCTTTAATCACTCAAGAAGCATCTATTAAGTGCTTCTTATAGTTCTAGGTAGCGGCAGCAAGGTGACACGATGGTAGAGCTCCAGGCCTGGACTCAGGAAGACTCATTTTCATGAGTTCTCATCCAGCCTTAGACATATACTAGTTGGGTGATTCTAGGAAGGTCATTTAACCCTGTTGACCTCAATTCCTCATGTGCAAAATGAGCTGGAGAAGGAAATGGCAAACCACTTTAGTATCTTTGCCAGGAAAGCCCCAAATGAGTTATAGAGAGTTGGACAGGACCAAAATTAACTGAACATATTCTAGGGACTGTGCTAAGTGCTGGGAATACAAAGACAAAGATGAAACAATCTCTGATTTCAAAACGTTTACAGCTATCAGAAGAGACAACATGGGCATGAATAACATTATAAAAATCTACATATTTTAAGGACAAGATAATTTGGGGACAGTGAAGACATTTGTAACTGGGAGAACATGTCAGCTCTAGCCTATGAGTCTGTGAATAAATTCAGATTTCAGCTGTCAAACATCATGGAAGGTATTCTATAAGTGCATTAGTTATTGGTTAGGTAACTTGAAGAACACATAGTAAGTAATTCCTATCAGAAATGAAGTAGGGGAAAGCAGAGTGATCCAAGTTAAATGAGTCCAGCAACTTGAGCTGGAACATTTGGAAAGAAAGTGATGATTGTTTTTGATAAAGGTAATTAAGCTGCCTTTGAAGACAAGCAGGCATTTGTGTGCCTTGTTTTCCCTTTAGGATGAAAGGAGTTTGGCTTTGGGTTTCCTAAATTCTTCTTTTAAATTTTCAAGATAATGAATTATGGAATTTTACTGAGAAGGCTAAAGAAATGTAGGAACTAGAGGTTACATGTATGTAAGTGAGATGGTTTGAGATTCAAATTTTTGTTCAGTTCTTAAGTTTCTTAACTTTCTGTGACATTTGTAAAGCTCTTGAAAACCAGCCTATGAAGAGAACCATTATGCTTGGGGTGATGTAGCTCCAGCTGGCTACTTGTCATGCCTTCAGGAGTTTGGGTGCTCCCTCCCCTGGTAGGCTTTGCAGACTCTTGATGCCATCTTCAGTAACTCTTGGCAGGGCTTTCCTCTCACTACTTCACAGAAGAATGCTCAGTTTATTTCCTTTTGTTCTTCTTGAGTCATGGGTCTGTGATGAAATTGAAATCCTAAGTCCAAAGAGAAAAACTAAAAAACATTTTTGTCTTTTGCTTTCAGAGTTCAAAGTTTGGAATTGGTTTGCTTCCTACTCCACAGCGTACCTCTACTCGGAGATCATTTGGAAGATCCAAGAGATTTAGTATTACTCGTTCACTTGATGACCTTGAGGTAATTTAATTTTATGTGTGTGTGTGTGTGTGTGTGTGTGTGTCTATATATATGTATACACATACAGTTTCATACATGCATAATTTAATTGAATTTTCATTTTCTTCAGCTAATGAAAATTCACTGTTTTTCTCTTTCCCTTCACAACCCCATTGAAAAAGAAACAAAAACATGTTACAAATATGAATAGTCAGCCATAACAATTTCTTAAATGGTTATATCCAAAAAAATTTCCTGTCTCAGTTGTTACCTGGAGTCCACCACCTTTCTGTCAGGAAAAAGGGATTCATATCTTTAAAATGGTAACATTATAAGAATCATAGAATCACAATCTCATTATCTCAGAATTGGAAGGAACTTGAGATTCTGTCTTGTCTAACTTGTTCCCATTCTAGAATCTTCTCTATGACCTACTTGATAAATGTCTTCAGGACAGAAGAGCCTTCCATTTTGGGGTAGATCACATTGTTAAAAAAAAAAATTTTTTTTGTACCCTAGAGCTGGGCACAAGCTAAAACTTCTTCCACATCATGATGCAGTGTCTTTTATTCTTGCTGTTGCTAAAGACAGATTTGCACTCATTTTTCTTAGCTTTGCTCTCTGGAATGAGGGACGAGTCTTCCATTTGATGGTGCTTCACATACATTAAGACAAATCTCATATTCTCACTGTTTTCCTTTTTCCAGGAAAGACATCTCTATTTCCTTTGATCCTTTGTTGTTCTCTCCTTTGCATACTTTCTAGATTATCAGTGTTGTGTTCCTAGTAGAAGACAGTACTCTGTGTTCTGACCATGACAGAAACACGATGCTTCTCTTAAAAGTTTGAGAGCTTGTGACCATTGCCTCCCAGATCTGCCTTTCTATCAGCTTCCCCTTCCTTTCTCGTATCTTCCTCTTCTCCTATTTCTCCATAGGATAAGACATATTTTCTTTCTCTGTCTCTCTCTCTCTCTCTCTCTCTCTCTCTTTTTGCTGAGGCAATTGGGGTCAAGTGACTTTCCCAGGATCACACAGCCAGGAAGTGGTAAGTGTCTGAGGTCAAATTTGAACTCAGGTCCTCCTGACTTCAGAGCTGGTGCTCTATCCATTGTACCAACTAGCTGACCTGGATAAGACATATTTCTATACCCAACTGAGTATGTATGTTATTACTCCTTTGAGCTAATTCTAATGAGATTAAGGCTCAAGTGTTGTCTCCTCCCTTCAGTGTAAAAGCTCTTTTATGTGAGATAATTTACCCCATTCTTTATCTCCTTTTTCCCCTTCTGCCAGTGTGTTCCTCTTTATCAACTCTTAATTTAATTTTTTTTAGATTTTATTATCCCATCATTCACACCCACCCATTGTCTATGTATACTCTTGCTAGGCTTCCTAATAATGATGTTCTTTGGGTTTACATGTATCATCTTCCCATGTAGGAATAGAAACAATTTAATGTTATTGAATCTCTTATGATTTCTCTTTTCTCTTTTCCTTCTTATACTTCTCTTGAATCTTGTATTTGAAAATCAGATATTTTATTTCAATTCTGGTATTTTAATCAGGAATGCTTGAGAGTCATCTATTTCATTGAATAGCCATTTTTTCCCTTGAAGGATTATGCTCACTTTTGCTAGGTAGGTGATTCTTTGTTGTCATATTACCATCTTTGTCATCTGGAAGGTCATATTCCAAGTCCTTTGATTCTTTAATGTAGAAAGTGCTAATCTTGTGCTGTTCTTTTTTTTTTTTTTTATTATAGCTTTTTATTTACAAGATATAAGCAGGTAATTTTTCAGCATTGATCCTTGCAAAACCTTTTGTTCCAATTTTTCCACTCCTTCCCCCCCACCCCTTCCCCCAGATAGCAGGTAGACCAATACATGTTAAATATGTTAAAGTATATGTTAAATACAATATATGTTCACATATTCATATATTTATTTTGCTGCACAATCTTGTGCTATCCTTACTGTGGCTGGCCACAATACCTGAATGGTTTCTTCCTGGCTGCTTGCAATATTTTCTTCTTGCAATAAGAGCTCTTCTTGGATTTTTTTTAAGAGGGTGGGGGGGCTGACATTAATTCACATTTTTCTTTTGAGTTTGTGTTTATTTTTCCCTGTCCCCATAGCAAGTTTCTATGTTCAGGTTCTTTTTATTGTTGTTTGCTCATTTCTCTACCTATTTCTTGACTTTTTACTTTATTTTAAATTTGGTCTCTGCTCCCGGGATGGAGGGATCATTGTTCCAAACTTCAGGGTTTTCTCTGCTGTTATTTTCAGAGCTAGTTCTGGGGCATCCGTAAGTTTTCAGTTTTTACAACATGAGGTCGGGTCACTGCCTTCCTGGATGATGCTCTGCTCTGTGAGTAACTACAAGCATTCTTTTCTATCTTGGGATTGTGCCTAGGGATCCTGCCATCATTAGTGCTGCTTCTCTCCCTGGGACTGTGATCTGGATTCATTTATGGACAATATAACAGATCCTGATCTCAGTGCCAGCAAAGGCTCTCTCCTTCTGACCAGTTATCTGACTCCCATAACATCTGCAGACTGAGAGCTCAGAAATTGCCACCAATGATTCCATTACCTCCAAGGCCTGTTGCTGACTTGCCAGGATGTCTGCATTGGACTATGCTACATTCTCACCCCAATGACTTCTGGCCTTTTAAGTTGTCTTGGGCTGGGAAATTGTTTGACCCCATTCTTTTGTCAGAGCTACTGTTCCAGAATTTATTTTGAGGTATTATTTAGAGATTGGAGAGAAATTTGAGAAAGATCAGGCAAATTTTGTCTTTATTTTGTCATCTTGGGCCCTCTTGACATTTAGGTTTGGTTCTTCTTTTTTTTTTTTTTTGACTACCTTACCACATTGTGGGTTTATATTATGCTTGTAGTTCATTTAAATCGCTAACTCTTTTAAAATTAATTTCTTTCTATCTGCATGACTTGATTTTATAATCTTGAACTTGATTTTTGAATCCAAGTTTAGAGGATATGTCCAATAAGAATCTGGTAAATATCACCTGAATTTTGTTCCCTTGAATGGATTAGCTCTTTCCTGTGTACACACTGTATTTAAGTCACAGAATTGATATTTATCCTCATTAGATTTTATGTTATTCGATTGGTACAATATTTTAACCTCGAAATTTATTTTTGAATACTGACCCTGTCTTGTTATTATTTGAAAATTTAGTTAACTTGGCCATTGATGTTTTTATTTGATCCACTGAGCCAAATGAAGATCCCTGGGATACTCCACTAAAGATTTCTTTCCAAACTGACATTTAACTATTAATGACTACTCTGTATCTAGGCATTTGATCAGATGCAAATCTACTTAATGGTACTGTATTGTCTAGCCCACATCTTTTCATTTTTCCAATAAGAATAGCATGAATAATTTACTTATGTAATCCAGGTAAACTTTTTATAACATTTTCCATATGTGTGAGTCAGGAACCTCTATCAGGAAAAGAGATGAGATTAATTTGGAATGATCTGTTCTTAATGAACATAAATTGGCTCTTTGTGATCACTATTACCTTTTTCACCAAACATTCTTATAATAATAAATTTTAAAGTTTTCCCAGAAATTTCTAGTTTTCCTTTTCTTTTGCCTTTCTCCAAATCCATAGTGTGTTTCTCATGCTCCATTGTCTTTCCAAGGTCATGGATAGGGAATCTCAATTGTGAGTTTATCTCATCTAGGTGACCTGATCTTAACAAGAACAGCTTGGCACTTTCTTACTCTACCTTTATTATCAATTAGGCATCAAGTCTATGTTAGCCACATTTGTTCTGTCCTTTCCATTCCAAAGATTGTTATCCTTGGCCTAGAAAACAGAAACAATATAAGAATTCAGCAATTCTGTTTTCTAGAACTCTGTTGTTTGGTGTTACAATATCATATCCCCATTTTAAGTGAACTTCTTTTTTCTTTGAACCTTCTCTTTTCACTTAGGATGGCCCCATCTTCAGCCCTTTCTTTTCAATGTAGTAGTCTTAGTTAGTTTTGGCTTCTTTTGAGCATTGACCCTATAGACATTCCTTTTTTTTTTTTAAGCTATTTTTTATTATGAACTTAACAAATATCAGTGAACACATACATTTCAACATACAAAGAACAGAGAAAAAGGATTGTTTGGAACTGTGAACTTCTGTTACAAAGACTTTTTTAAAAGTCTGTATTAAACTAATACAATAGTAACAAAATTGTCCTGCTTGTCAGTGTCTCCTTCTGAATTTCCTTCTGCTATTTTCTATATATTCTAAAACATTTCCATTGGCTCTTTTTTCTTTTCTTATTTTTTCATCATTATCACTACACATTAACTCCAATCTAGAAAAGCCCCAACCCATAGAAGCCCTCTTGCTAACAAATAAATGTAGTTTTGACACTGTTTATAAAAGACATTATTGCACATTTGTATTTATTCTCTGTATCCAGCCTTGCTTCTGTCTTCTGTTTGGCTTTTTAAAAATTTAAGTTTGTGAATCTACAGAGATTTCTTCAGACAATTCAATCTTCTCCTTTTTCCCTGCCTCATCAGAATTATTTTTCTTTGTATCTAGAATTTTACTGTTGATAGCTTTCTCTATCTCGTAGGTTGACTTCCTCTGTAAAATTCTAGTTTATGCTATCTTCTTGTCCTTCTGCACCCTTTCTTCTGCACCCAAAATCTATATATGACATATTTCTGACTATTCTTGATCTTCTGTTTCTTTGTTACAAAGTCAAAGATAGAATGCTTCTCCCAAGGTTTGTACCATTTTCATTCCTGCAATCAATTTCTGTTAGATTTCTTGGAGAGTTACTGATGAAGTTACTGATGACAAAGTGGAGTATTTTTTTTTAAACAACAAATTTAGGTAGTTTGTGTGTGATTCAATGAAATCAAATTTGTGTTCAAATGTAAATCTAGCCTCAGAATCATTGTTGGTTAGTAGCATAGTGCAATAGACAATGATAACTTAGATTTAGAAGACTGAGTTTTAATCCCTGACTCTGCCACTCAATTTCTCTTGATTTCCTCATCTGTAAAATGAGGGTTTTGGCTTAAATTAACTCTAAGTTCCTTTTTAGTTGTAGATCCTAAAATATATGTGCACATACATCTGTGTCTCAGATTTAGGTTTATTTTCTCTCTGTTTACCTTACATTATACATGTTGATTCCTTTCACCAGGAGGCAATCTCTCTTAGGCCTTGACAGGAATAAATGCTTAGTAAATATTTGTTGGGTTGAATGGAATATAATAGAGAATGAAATTGAAACTGATGTACAGAGAGAACTGAGTTGATGAAGATTATAGATTAAGGATCAAATTGGTAACTTGTATTTTAAAGTCTAGTGTGCTATTCAGTGTAGCCATCATGTTTTAATTGGAACATTTAACATACCTTAAAATCTGTGGGTATGTCAAGATTGAAATTTTCTACCTTGCACTTTTTTGTTTCATTTTATTATGAGAATTATGTGATGAAATTGAAATTTAATGATTTTGTGGTGCTTTTATTGTGAATTTTGAACTGTTAGTTTAGTTAGATAAAAGTCCCTGGCTTCAGGGTTACAAATAATTCCAAACAAAAAAGAAATGTGGTTGCTGATAATTGAAAAATCAAAACTAATGAACTTTATATTTACAAAATGATAGTTTATATTCTTTATTAAGTTTGTATATACATTTTCTATTAATTTCAGATTTTTTATTTTTTATTTGTATATAAATGTAATTGGTAGAATATTTAAATGCTAAGCATATGCCTTTTCATTTCACAAAGATGAAATTCTAAAATTTTTTTTTTGTGTGTAGAAGCAGAATGACAAATGAGAAACTAGAAATCTTTTCTATGGTCAAAATATATGGAGAATACTCTTTGGTTTATAGCTTTGCCTTCTTCTTGGAGTAGTGACTCCAGGCTTTTTTTTGTCTTGTAATGTACCCTACCCTGTCTTGCCTATTTAGTTAGAGTAGGAGAAAGGATAAAGATGAAAAGAAAGTACACAGTTACAACTTTACTTTTCATTGAATAGGGGAAAAAATTCCCAAAGTTCTTCTTCCTTTTGGCATGGAAATAGGTAACAGATCTTAAGCCTTGGGAGAGAAAAAAGGGGTATAATTCAGGGGCTAAAAGAGGTTGGTGCCCTATAGCCCAACATTTATTGTCTTTATGATCAAATAGCTATTTGGAATTATGGAGAAGAGCAGAGGCTGGAGAGCAGCTGAATGAATAAGTATTAGTGAGTATAGTGTTTTGCACTCATGCAAGTTGGCTATTGTTTAGAACAAGGAAGGACAGCTTTTTATTTAGGGGCTGTCTCAAGAATGAAATTATAGTATCTCGGATTTAGAAAGGTTGCCAGAGGACATCTGGTTTAACATACACCTGAAAATAAATTCCCTCTGCAACATTTCCAATGATAATATATTTGAATGGCCTTTGGCTATAATATATATTATTTTCAAAATCCTAGAAGTAAAATATACAGCAGATTTTATAAATATATGTATATATTTGATAGTATAACAAGGAAATGATATCATCTTTATTTCTTTATCCCTTCCTTTTCTTCTTTCCTATTTTAACTTTTGTTTTAAAACATAAATTATGATTATTTTTTGTTTTTACATTGACTAAATTGTCCTCTCTATACCTTCCTGAAAGCTATACCATATGTCAGAGAATTTCCTCTTAATTTTAATTTCCTAGAAGTCTAGTTATCTTCCACAAACATAGCCTGCCCTTACCAGGTCTCTGAAGTAAATTGTTTTTACTCATTTCACCATCATTTCTCACACAGACACACTAGAACACATTGAGAAAACTATTCACCGATTTTTGAGAGAGAGAATAATATTGAGTTTAAGAAGGTTCAACTAAATAGGGACTAGATAGTTTATAAAGCAGAGATAGTTGTTAATTAGAAGCAGGGATGAGCTTATAAAATATACTCCTTACTTTGCTTTTTAAAAAACTATTGTATTTCTGATTGTGTTATGATAGTTTTTAGGATGTATGAAATATACTTTTTTGTATTTTTCACTAGAGTATAATGCTTTATCTATGTTATTTTGAAAATTCCTAATGACTTCTGGTCAGGATGTGAAACCAAGCCAAGCCTGTCTGTTCAGGGTAATCTGTTGTTGGATAATCAGCTAGTACATGGTACATAGGTACATAGGAATAAAAGGCTTATGAAGGTGTTAGGAGATAATCTAATCTTATTCTTAACACTTGGGCAAATGCTTTAACTTTTCTTTATCTTTGTTTCTCCATCTGTAACATGAAATATCAATACTTTACACTTCCAATCCCATCATATTTTTAGCATGTTTTACTTCCCAGATTTGATGTGAAACATTTCTTTGTCATCTGCTTTAAACCTGAAATTTTGTGGAGACACAAATAGCTTTTTGTTCTATTTGTTACTAATTTATTTGGCCAGCCTGTCTCTAAGAGAATTTTGTTGAAATTATTGTCTGATTGCACTTCTCTTTGTTATTCTTTGGCAAGCCTCAGATTACAAGGTTATGTTAGGGCTCATTTGATTGGAGACGTGTTGTTTTTGCCAGTGTCTGAGTAGCTCCATTTCACGTACCACTTATTATACTTTCTCAACAATTTTATCCCAAATTGTTTCTTAACTTCAGTTTTCTGACCAAATCTAGATTTGGATTTTTTGGTATTTGAGAAATTCATTTTGTTCTAACTCAGTTTTATTATTATTGTGTTTTGTTGTTAAGAGAAATGGAGCTACAGGGCTCAGTGAAAGGAAAACTTTTTAGCCTACATGACTTTGGGAATGTTTAATCTCTTCTCTTATATCGTAAAAAACAATATAAAATGAAAAAAAACAAGTCAGCCAAGCATGACTATTAGAATTAATGGAAAAATATGTGGAAAACATTTAATAATAATAGTTTGCATTTATATAGCACTTATGATATGCTAGGGACGATGCTTAACTCTTATAACTATTATCGCCTTCTAGCCTCAAACACACTCTATGTGCTATTATTACCCTGTTTCACAGGTGAAAAAACTGGGGCAAGCAGAACTAAGAGACTTGCCTAGAATCACATGCTGGTAAAGTATCTGAGTGGATATGAACTCAGATCTTCTTGACTCCACGCCTAGCTATAACAGGGTCTGAATCTACTGAATCCAGTGTCACAGCATACACTACCTGTTCAGCCAGATAATGCATGCAATATCTGCCCCCTGGGCTACGCATCTCAGTGTGAGCCAGATAAAAAGGACCACTTTAAGTGATTTAATCTACTCCATCTACTGTGACACCCCTAGCGAGGATTTGGTAAAGGAACTTTTTTTAATTGTTTGTAGACTAGAAATGCTAAGAGATCATTATCGCATTTCTACAGCCTACAGACAATTGTACCAAAGTGCTAGATAGAAGAAAATCTATCCTATTTTTCTATACCCTTAGAGAAAACGATTTTGAAACTTATTTTGGTAATTCGTGTTAGTGCCCAAGCAAGTCATAGAAGTGAGAAAGGTATTACTAATAAGCAATAATAATTAGTGACTCATTTGAAATATATTGGGGAAGAAATAATAAAGAATGTGAAAAGAATTTAAAAATGCTATTTTTATTGAAGTGGGAAGAGAAGAATGTGAATATTTCATGTGAAAGCACATACTTTAAGATCAGGAAGCAAGAGCCTGGAGAAAAAAGTAGAAATTTGCATGGCTAACATGTAGAATTAAAGTAAGATTATTAGAGGACATCCATAGTTGAGCATCAGAGAGCTAGGGGGTGCTATGGCAGAGAAAAAGGGGAGGGAGGTTCAACAGTCTGAACATTAAGTAGACTTCACCTACCTGGTATGAGTATGAATAAACAAACAAATCCTTGACTTTCAGCGCATACTAAATAAAAACCCCAAACCTCAACCTGGCAATTTAAAGTCCTCCATTTTGTTATTCCAAACTACTTTCTAGACTTATCTCTGACACTCATGGAGGACTCATATTGAAATTGTAGGAGTACTAAGACAACCAGAACCACAATGTGGAAGCAAAAATAACTTTTATTTAAGATTATTATTATTATTTTAAAAAGTTTTAATAGCTTTTTATGTACAAGTTATATGCATGAGTAATTTTACAGCATTGACAATTGCCAAACCTTTTGTTCCAATTTTTCCCCTCCTTCCCCCCCCCCCCCCCCCCCCCCTAGATAGGCAGGATGACCAATACATGTTAAATATATTAGAATATAAATTAAATACAAAATAAGTTTACATGTCCAAACCATTATTTTGCTGTACAAAAAGAATCGGACTCTGAAATGTACAATTAGCCTGTGAAGGAAGTCAGAAATGCAGGCAGGCAAAAATATAGGGATTGAGAATTCAATGTAATGGTTCTTGGTCATCTCCCAGAGTCTTTTGCTGGGTGTAGCTGGTTCAGTTCATTACTGCTCCACTGGAACTGATTTGGTTCATCTCATTGTTGAAGAGGGCCAGGTCCATCAGAATTGATCATCATATAGTATTGTTGTTGAAGTATATAATGATCTCCTGGTCCTGCTCATTTCACTCAGCATAAAATTATTTTTTAAGAAAAGATTACATAGAGTGGAGAAAAGTGAAGTCTCTCAGGTTTCTAGCAGCAGGAAGAAGGTTTGGAAAAGACTGTAAAGTAGCTTCAGGAAACTTCACTGGCTCAATCAGGAAGGAGATTGGGGTAGCAATACCTAGCTTGAAATAAATATGTGAATAAAAATTGTTGATAAGAACCAAATCCATTACAATGGATCAAGTAGTTGTTGCTGTGTACCATGTTCTCTTGGTTTTGCTTGTTTCACTCAGTATTCATGTAAGTCTCTCCAGGCCTTTCTAAAATAAGCCTGCTCATCATTTTTTATAGAACAATAATAAATTTTTTTTCATTTTATTTTGTTTTTAATTTTAAAATTAATTACATATGCTATAAGTAAAATAGTTTAATCAGCACTTTCATGGAGTGCACTGAGGCATTTAGCATATTGTATAGATCCTTTATGGAGGATTGAGGGGAAAAACATAGACAAGAATTGCACAGTAGAAGACATTTTGTCATTGTAAGCCATCAAGCCCAAAGAGTTCAGGTGGGTCTGTGTTGTGTATCATATTCATTACCACACTTCACAAAACAGTCTCCCCACTGTTTCATTTCTGTAAATTGGTTTCAAATTTCAATTGGTTTTGATGATATGTAATTCTAGGCTTTGAAATGAAATGTTTGACACCATGCAGGCTGTTGCTGCTAAATCTTACATTACTGAAATGCCTTTTGTATTTATTTCGTTTGCTCTTCTGGCTGGTCTTGCTTTTCCCACTATTCTTAAGTCACTAGTTAGTGACACAGCATTCTCTTGGTTCTCCTCCTGCTTCTCGGACCACCATCTCAGACTGCTTTGTTGGACCTTCATCTGGGCATGCTTACTAAGTGTGGGTGCTAAGAGGTCTGTCTGAGGCCCTTTTCTCTCTTTCCTTTATGCTATTTTACTTGGTGATCTCATGGGCTCCATGAATACAGGTATCAGCTCCACGTGGGTGATCATCAGATCTGTTTGTCTAGCCTTAACCTGCTTCCTGACTTCCAGCTTTACATTTGCAACTGGCTCTCGGACATCTTGAAGCGGATGTCCCATAGACCTTTTAAACCTAACATGCCAGAACCTGATTGTCTGTCCTCCAAAACTCCCTTCTTAACTTTATTAAAGTCAAGGGAAGCACTACGTTCTCATTCATCCAGAATTCCGGCCTTGATATTCTTAATTCCTGACTCTTTTTCAATCCACATCTCCATCATTTGTTGAGTCCTGTCCATTTTTATCTTCTTAACCATATCCTGTCTTCTCCATTCTCTCTGATGCTGCTATCCCCTGGGCAGGCCCTTGTGTGACTTCCAGTCTTGTGTGACTTCCAGTCTTGTGTTTCAGCCTTGGTCAATCTCTGCCACAAGTCCCCCTCATTCCAGCCCATCCTCTAGAGTCAGCTGCCAGAATGGTCTTTGTAAAGTACAAGCCTGAGCAGTTTGATAGACTCCTGTGGCCCCGTCATCTTCAGGATCAGTCTTCTGTTTGGCTTCTAAAGCCCTTAATAGCCTGTCCCTTTCTATCGCTTGTGCTTTCTTATGCCTTTTTGCTATCCATGTATATTTTTATTCTGTGACACTGGCCTGCGCAACACATTGCATCCCAACTCTGGGCTTTGTCACTAGCTATCCTCCAGGCCCAGATGTCTAACCCTGGCCCTTTCCCTCTCTCCCTCTAGTTTCTTTGGCTTCCTTCAAGTCTCAACTAAAGTTCCACTTTGTCTAAGAAGCCTTTCCAAATCCTTTATATTAGTTCTTTCCTTCTGCTGTGATTTCCTGTTTGTCCTGCTTTTATTATTTCTGTGCACAGTTGTGTTATCTCTTCTATTAGACTGCAAACTCCTTGAGAACAGACACTGTTTTTGGCTTTTCTTCGCATTTCTTGAGCTTAGCCTAGTACATAGTGCTAGGCATTCTTGAATTGATTTAATTACGACTTGTTTTTTATTAAAGGGTTTTTTTCTGTATTTATTGATATAATCATAGTATTTATCATTTAATAATAGTTTATACAATTCATATAAATTATGTATTATAAATTATATGTACATCATGTAATTTGTATTTGTAATATTGAATAATTTTTGAATCTTTTATATTAATCCAACTTATCAGATGGAATAATATTTTGGTTGTGTTGCTTTAGCATAAAAAATTTGCATCACTATTTATTAGAGACATTCATCTATAGTTCTCATTCTTGGCATTATTTTTTCATGGTTTCAATATCAGCTGTATTTTTCTTATAAAAAGAATGTAATAGCGTTCTTTTCCAATTATTTAGAATCATTTTGGAGCATAAATATTTGATAGTATTTATCTTTAAATCCTTCTAAGTTAGGATTTTTTTTCTGTGGTTATTTATGACTTGTTCAATTTCTCCTTTTGAGATTGGGTCATTTAAGATTTGTATTTTTTCTCATTAATTTGGGTAATTTTATTTTGAAAATAATAATTGATTTTACTTAAGTTCTCCTTTTGACATATTTACATTTATACGGATATGTAAAACTCTTATTATTTTCTAATAATTATTCCTTTTTTCTGATAATTTCTGATAATTATTTTTAAAAATGAAGTCCTTTTGATTATTTTTTATTTTGGCAGTTTGCTTTTCTCTCTTGCTTTCATTAGTGACTATTATTCAGTGGTGTTAATTTGATGATCATTAGTTGAGTGTTTATCAACTTTTAAATTTTTTAAAAAGAAATTTTATAGACCTATGCATTCATATATGTATATATGTGTGTATAGCTATATATAAACATATATAGCTATACACATATATGTATATTTATATCATCTACATTTCTCCCTTACCTCTTCCCTTCCCAGTGAGACATTACTTTATAATTTTAAAGGAGGAAGGAAGGGAGATACAGTAAAATTAACCAACATATTGAAAGTCTGATATTATATTCATAAGAACCATAGAACCCAGCCTCTGCAGAGAAGCAGGGGGAGAGTACTTTAGTCTCTTTTTTGGAACTAAGCTTGATCCAGGTGTAGGTTAATGATTTTGGTGGTATTCTTTCCATTTATATTGTCAACATCATTGTATATATATTGTTTTCTTGGTTCTGTTTAGCTCTAGTAACTTCTCATATTTCTCTGTATTCACCCTATTCATAATTTCTCAAAGAACAATAATATTTTGTTAAATTTTTCTTCCATAGTTTGGTTATCCCCTAATTATTGATTATCTTTATTTGTTATAAAAATTGCTGCTAGAAATATTTTGGTGTATATGACATCTCCCTTTTATTTTTGACATTGACCTCCTTGAATTATATTTTTAGTAGTAGAATTTCTGGGTCAAAAGATAATGGACATTTAATTCTAGATTGTTTCCAAGCATACCTTCACTCACAATGTATCAGTATACTTGTCTTTTCACTTCTCTAACATCAACTATTCCCATCTTTTGTCATACTTTCCAGTTTTCTGTTGTGGAATGAAACCACAAAGCTATTGTGATTCACATTCACTTTATTATTAATGATTTGGAACAGTCTTTCAGATGGATTTTAATAGTTTTAAGATTTTTTTGGAGAGCTATTAATATCTTTTGACTATATTTCTATTGGGGGTGGCTTTTGGACTTATATATTTCTGTTGTTTAAATATCTTGGATATCAGAAATAATTTATGCTGAGGTTTTCTTCCCAATCAACTGCTTCCCCTTTTATATTAGATATAGAATTTTGTTTAAGAAAAAGCTTTTTAATTTCATCTAACTAAAATCATTTATTTTATACTTTTTATAATCATCTCTGTCTCTTGTTTAATGAATAATTCACCCTAGCCAAAGCTTTGAAAGTTGTATGTAATCTGCATATCTTTAAATTTTTTGTGGTATGATGCCTATCATTTATGTTGTATTCATTTTCAATTTACTATAATATAGTTTGACTTTTTTTCAACTTATTTTATTTTTAATTCATAGAATTTTTGCAGGAATAATGTTCCCAGAAAATGGTGCAGAGGTAAAAAAAAAACCAAAACATGAATGTTAATATATTAAACCTAAGGAAAATTTTTTTTTTTTACTAGAGATGATTGAAAATGCACTTTTTTGTATCATGCAATTCTTTATAACAAAATATTAATTCTGATAACATATACTTTTCCCAAAATAGTAACCATGAAATAATATAAAATTCAGTACACAATTGGTAAAATGCAAAACACTTTTCCTTGTTAATAATTCCCTATAATTCTGTAACCTGTGCTAACATCCCAATAATAAAAATCTTGATTTCAGACAATATTCACTTTTCATAGCACATTAAATCTATAGTAGCATAAATATTGTAGAGCAAATAAAATTCTTAAAACTAAAACTTTTTTAACCTACACCTGACCTTCCTTTGTCAGACGGTGGCATGAGAGCTTTGTACTGTATGATGAGTTGTCATGGGTACCAAACTCGCAGCTCACAGTTGCAGATATTCTGGCATAAAGTTTATCTAACACCTTTATTTTCTCACTAAGTCATATCACTGAGCTTGCACGCTTGCACTTAGTGCTCATAGGATTTGTATTACTCTTTGGGGACATAATTACAACACAAAACTTGAGTTTTAAGGACAAACAATGAAAATATACACTGAATGGATGGGGAGCACTTTGCTCTACTATGGTAGGGTGAACAAGACCAGTAAAGGACCTAGTAGGATATCAGCCACTCCACAAACTCATGTACATTGCACCTCTTATTTTTTTCTCTACTCTACGTAGCTATGATTATATGTGATTGCCAACATGAAAGTGCAAATGAGGTTACTAATATAATTATGTAAATACTGAGGTCATGATAGTTACATTTGTGAATATTGTGGATTAACTTTATATTTTGTAAGATATTGTCCTAAGATTAATTTCTGCCAGACTGCTTTCCAGTTTTCTTAGTAATTCTTGTGAAATAAGATAGTTCTTTCCTATGTAATTTGCATTTTGAGATTTATCAAGCATTTGATTTATTGAGTAATATTATTTCTGATTCTTCTTTGACTAATCAGTTCCATAAATCTACTTTTCTATTTTTAAACTAGTACCAAATAATTTTTGTAATTATTTCCCTATATAATGGGTCTGATTTCCCATGATTCTAGTAGACTTTCATTTCTCCAAATGCATTTTGTATTATTTTGTCTGTTAACTACTTCTTTAGTTGTTTGATTAGCATAGGCCTAAATCTGTAAATTAATTTAAGTAGTATTGTCATTTTTATTACATTTAGTCCAAATACAAGCACTGAATATCCTACTATTTCTTTAAGAGCATTTTGTTATATCTATTCAGGAACTTATTGTGTTTTAGTAGATTGAGTCCTAGGTATCTTACACATTTTGAAGTTATTTTAAAAGGGATTTTTCTTTCTAATATAGCCTCCTGAATTTTATTATTGCAGTACTTAGCATAGGATGTGGTACATAGTATGTATAAAAAGTTTATTGATGGACCATGTAGAAATGCTATAGCTTTTTTGTGGTTTTATTTTGTATTTTTAATTTTTTGAAATTGTTATTTCAATTAGATTGTTTGTTTATTCCTTAGTAGTATTAAAGTCACCCATCCTGTCATCAGCAAATAAAGATTATTTTTCTTTCCCTTGGCTTATTACTATTGCTAGTATTTTTAGAGCTATGTCATATAATGGTGGGGAAGGAGACAGCCTTGTTTTACTCATATATTTGTTGGGAAAACTTCTAGTGTTTCCTTGGTTATTGGACCTTGAATCATAGCTTTAGATATTTAAGTGGTTTCAGAAACTAATAAGTCAATCCTTGGATTTCATAGATGAGGACCCTGAGGGCTATGGAGGTGAAATGACATGAGTACACATAGATTTCTGACATAGAGCAGCTCCTGTCTGCTCCGTGTAGAAATGCAATGCAGTGGATTTGAAATCTGAGGGTCTGGGTTCAAATCCCAGCTCTTCTATTTGCTAATTGTGTGATCTTTGGCAGATAACTGAACCCTCCTGGGCTTCAGCTTCCTTATCCATAAAATGAGGGACTTGGATGAAATTATTTTTAAGGTCTTTTCCAGATCCAAAGCTATGATTCCGTATTCAGATTCCCACTCAGTGATCCTAGACGAGCGATTTGGGTTTTATGGGTCCCATTTTCTTCATCATTTGTAAAATGAGCTTGTTAGACCGTATTATTTTTGAGAATCCTTTTAGTGCCAAAATTCTATTCTATTCTAAGATGCACTACATTAGGGAGTTGGTAGGCTGCCTGTTTGGACTAGGCTTCCCAGGAGCTGTGCCATAAACCTCTTCCAGTATCACATCTGAAACCCTAGCAGTCACTTCTTTAAGGAGGAAGAAGAACTTTCATTTTAATCTGCTAGACAGCTTGCTATTGAGTTTGTCACAGATTCAGCATAGACTTTATTTCTAATCACATTGGCCCACTAGTAAGCAGTAGCCCCATAGGACCTTTCATCTCTTATCTAAGTGCCTTTGCTGATGCTTTTCCCCATGTCTGGAATGCCTTTTCTGTCTCAGATTCCCCAGCTTCTTTCAAAGGACTGATAAGATGCCACCTTTTATATTAGGCCCTTCCTGAACTCTTTTAATTATTAACATTCTCTTTCATTCTTCAAATTACCTTGTATTGTTTTGATTACACTTTGTATTTGCCAATTTGTGTATTTATTTCATTCCCTAGTAGAATGTCAGCTCCCTAAGGGCAGATGGCATTTATGACCTTGATATACTGAGCTACGGGTTAATAAATGTTTATGGAATTGAATGGTGCCTTTAATTTTTCTGTGCCCCACGGCAGTTCTGGATATTAAGTCCGGGAATGAGATGTCCAAGGGAAAATGTTACTGGGGACTCCGACATTCCTGCCTTCAAACCATGAGCACTTTACATGGCTACCCGGCTCTGTGTTACTTGGCTGCCCATGACACATTTTCTTATTCCCTTTGAAGGGAATGAAGGAGATCAGATCTTGCCAATTAAAGTACCACATATGTTTTGTTGTTATTTCAGCCCAGTAAAATACTGAGATCTCTCACTGGGAATCACACCAGGATGACCCAGGACTTTCCCCACTTACTTCCTGGCACTCTCAGAAGCAGGAGGCATATGCTTTGGCCTAGTGTAGAGCCAACTTCTCACCTTTCCAGCACAGAATCAGTGTCTGGGATCCCAACTTTGGGCTATCTTGACCTTGACAAAGAAGTGATTCCTGGGTTCGCACCCAGAAACTCTTCTTCCCAGACTGACAAGCACCTGCTCTCTCTGTTCATGCTTCCACTCAACAACCACAGCTCTGCTCTAACCAGACAGGGGTTGGCTCCTTGAGTATGCTTAACTAGCCTGGGATAACCAGAGGTCGAGAGATGATAACCAGCTGCTGTTTATAAGCCCACATGTAGCCTATTTATAATTCCCAGCTTGTAACGAAGGGGACACATTTACACATGAGACTGACTCCTGAGGGTGCTTTCTTTTCTGGGGCTGAGGGCATGAGTGGAGAACACAGAGTGCAAAGGGATGTGTGTGTGTGTGTGTGTGTGTGTGTGTGTGTGTGTGTGCGCGTGTGCATACATCTAGGTTACAAATACAATTTAACTACACTTGTTCTTTATGCTCTGGATCTTATTTGGACCTTTCTTATTCCTAGTAGAAACACGAAAGAACAATAGGATTTCAAGATCAATTTTACCTGGGCTGGCAAGGCTCCTGATCTCTGTCTCTGTCTCTCTCCCTCCACCCCTCCTCTCTCATTTCTTTCTCTCTCCCTATCTCTATCTCCTTGTCTCTTTGTCTGATTGTCTTTCTGCCTCCTTCCTTCTTTCGCTCATATTCTATCTCTCCTTCATATTTGTGTGTATAATGAGATGTTCCAGTTGTTCCCCTCCATTTCCAAGAGTGGGCTTATGTATTTCCATTCTGTGGTTCAGTGATATTAAGTTCCAGTATTCTAATAGATCATAGCCTTGCAAGTTTAAAAAGTCAGTTTTCATTCTTTCATTTAAAGGGATTAAACAAGTGCTGGTGATTTGGTTCATGCCAAGAAAAATCTATGAAACCTATAAACCTACAAACCTATAAAACCTAAAAAATGCCAGTTTATTAATTTATGGTGAAGAAATATAGCTGCCAAGTGAACCAGAATGTTGTTACCTTGTATGTACCTTCTCTTCCCATTAGGGAAATCTGTTTTGGAAAATTGAATTTTAAATAAAGATGGTTGTTTAGTTCCTTAAAAATTGGAGGAAAGGGAGGTAGTTGGTTTTAAAGGGTATATTCATCACATAATCTCTCTGGGTCTTAGTTCTCTTACTTGTAAAATGCGGAGTTAGGACTTTTAAGTCCTATCAAGCTCTAAATCTATGATCTTAGGATCTGGGTATGGTAACTTTCTGTACTAAAGGATAAATCTGCCACGGGTGCCAAGGAGTGCTTATTATGACAGGTCAGGACATCCTCTCCCTTGGACAATGTTTGAGCATTCTTTGTAGAAACCAAAAATTTCTAATGCTGTGGTCTGCTACAAAACAATATTCATGTTTAATTAAGGGAGCCATGACTGCTTTGATTAACAGTAATTGAATTGAATTTTTAAAACTGTCTTTTCATAGGAATTCTCCATTCAGATGCAGAATTTCCCTAATTGTTTTTGTCACTTGTATTTATCTCTGTGGAGGAGGGAAGGAAGATGGGGTAGTATGAATCTTTAAAGCCATTTTGGAATTTATAATCTATCCTAACACAATCAAATTCTTCTGGCTACCTCCCCTAATTATCCAATCAATAATTTCTTGATTTTTCTAGGGATTTCTTTAACATTTATTAACCCTCTTTGACAAGAACTATTAGGAAAATGGAAAGCAGTTTGGAAGAAAGCAGGTTTTAATTAGCATCTTTTACCATATATTATAATAAATGTTCTGAACAGAAATTAATCTCTTCATTAAAAAAAAACCCAAAAAACAAAAATTAGAGGAGAATGAGTGAAAGTTTTTATGTCTTAAGAGAGAATTAATAACTAGTAGCAATATAAGTGACCGTCATCAGGAGAGGTCATGACATCCTGGTTAGTCTCTTGGTCCCAAGTCTCTCCCTATTCCAGTCCATCTTCCAGAGGGATTTTCCAAAAGTGAACATCTAACCTTGTTACCACCCTATTCTCCAGTGGTACTATCAGTCCTATCACCTCTAGATTCATGTATTAAATCTTTTGTTTGGCACCCAAATCCCTTCATAACTAGATCCCTCTTCCCAATCTCCTTATACTTTACCTCCCTATGTACTCTTGAGATCCTCTTGCTGTTCCTCAAAAAAAGACATTCCATTTCTCCCTTCTGAGCATTTTAACTGGTTGTGTCCTCCTCTTGGCTTCCTTAAAGTCCCAGTGAAAGTCCATCTTTTTTTTAAATTTATTTTTTATTATAGCTTTTTATTTACAAATATATGCATAGGTAATTTTTCAGCATTGACAGTTGCAAATCCTTTTGTTCCAACTTTTTCCCTCCTTCCCCCTACCCCTTCCCCCAGATGACAGGTTGACCAATACATGTTAAATATGTTAAAGTATAAGTTAAATACAATATATGTATACACATCCAAACAATTATTTTGCTGTATAAAAAGAGTTGAACTTTGAAATAGTGTACAATTAGCCTGTGAAGGAAATAAAAAATGCAGGCGGGCAAAGGCAGAGGGATTGGGAATTCTATGTAGTGATTCATAGTCATCTCCCAGAGTTCTTTCGCTGGGTGCATGTAGCTGGCTCAGTTCATTACTGCTCCATTGGAACTGATTTGGTTCATCTCATTGCTAAGATGGCCAGGTCCATCAGAATTGGTCATCATATAGTACTGTTGTTGAAGTAAGCAATGATCTCCTGGTCCTGCTCATTTCACTCAGCATCAGTTCATGTAAGTCTCTCCAGGCCTCTCTGAACTCATCCTGCTGGTCATTTCTTACAGAACAATAATATTCCATAATATTCATATACCACAACTTATTCAGCCATTCTCCAATTGATGGGCATCCACTCAGTTTCCTGTTTCTGGCCACTACAAAGAGGGCTGCCACAAACATTCTTGCACATACAGGTCCCTTTCCCTTCTTTAAAATCTCTTTGGGATATAAGCCCAGTAGAAACACTGCTGGGTCAAAGGGTATGCACAGTTTGATAGTTTTTCAGCATAGTTCCAAAGTGCTCTCCAGAATGAAAGTCCATCTTCTAAGGAAATCTTATCTGATCCCTCTTCCTTCTGTTAATTTCCATAATTACCCATAAAACCAACTCCCTTTCCTCCAATTTTTAATGAATTAAATAATCATCTTTATTTGAAATTCAGTTTTCCAAAACAGATTTCCCTAATGGGAAGAGAATGAATGTACATCCAAGGTAACAACATTCTGATTCACCTGGCAGCTATATTTCTTCAGCATAAATTAATGAATTGGCATTTTTTGTAAGTTTATAGGTTTCACAGGTTTTTCTTGGCATCATGTGTTCTTTCTGTTAATTTGCAATTTATCTTATATATAGATTGTTTGTACATAGTTGTTTGCATGCTATCTGCAACATTACTATGTGAGCTCTTTGACAGTGAAGATTATCTTTACCTTTCTTTATATCTCAGCTCTTATCCCACCATCTGGTGCTTAATAAGTGCTTATTAACTGACTGAATAAATAAAGACACCATGACAAAGTAGATGAGTGCTGGACTTGGGATCAGAAAAACGGGTTCATGTCTTGAGAGAAATTTGCTGTGTGACATGGACAGGCCACTAACCTCTCTCAGTCTTATAGTCTTCCTCTGTAAAATGGACAAACTAATACTTGGAGACCTGTGAGACTCAAATGAGAAAATGTATGTAAATGCTGTGTAAATTTAAAGCATAATGTCAGTTATTACTATGAGTATTGCTAATAACATAGCAATATATTGCCTGAGGAACACAAAGTATGCATTAAAAAGTCTCAGAGGTATAAAGAATAACTCATTATTGACTCTGTAGTTATTGAGCAACCCATCCAGAAACATTCAGATATTTATAACATGGATTAATTACTATGAAGCTATTGACTCAGCACCTTACTCATGGTTTATTCATTTATTATTGTAAATAAGCAAAATAAATGCAAACATAGTGAGAATACTAGAGCATCTGATGTCTACAAGGAGAACTATTCTCTTTTTAAAATATGTCACCAGTAAAACAGTATCAAGAGCAATTGATGTAAAACATGGCATGTCCAGGGAGGGAATTTCCAGATTTTCTTGAGGATCCAACACACCAAATTTTCATAATTTGCAACTGACTAGAAATTAAAAAGCTTTTGCTATATTGAGACTGCTGAAGAAATCAAAACCGTGTATGAATGGGAAGCAGTATGTATTATTCTGTGCTCCTGTGATTCCTTGTCTTTTACTGAAGTTGTTTTGAACATGCTTTTTGAAAATCTATTAAAGATGACCCTACATTTCCACACGTGTTCAGTTTTCAAAGTAATCACTTTTTATCTGTTGAACAATAGTTTGCTGCTGCTGTTCAATGACTCCAATTGGGACTTTCTTGACAAAGATCCTGGAGTAGTTTTCCATGTTCTTCTCTAGCACATTTTACAGGTGAAAAAACTGAGGCAAACAGAGTTGAGTGACTTCCCCAGAGTCTCACAGCAGGTAAATATTTGAGACCAGATTTAAACTGGTGAAGATGAGTCCTCCTGATTCCAAGCCCAGTACTCTATCCATTATGCCACCCAGCTGCCAAACAATAATTTACTAAACTTTAAACCTAAAATAACAACAGTAGTAGGGTAGTGAATTATCCTAGGATTGTTTCTATCAGAACTCCATTGAATATAAAAACGAGAAAGCATGAGATAACAATAATTGTAATGAGCAATTTTGGCTCTAGAAATCAGATAATGAAGCAAATTTCTCTCCTCTCTGTCAAAAGGGGGGAACTATGGTTTTGGAATGTCAGATGGGATTGCTATATAGATTCGTTTTGAATAACTGCTTTTAGTCCTTATAAGAGTAAAAAAATTTTCACGTGTGTGGGTAAATTATGAAATGACTGAAAAAGGCAGACTTAAAAATGGCAGATGGGTGTTGATTTTCAGAATGTATTAAGATGCACAAGTAGAGATTTTATTTTGTTTTGAAAAGCAACTAAGAGTCATTATGACTCTTGAAGTAGGTACTAACAGGGATAAAAAATCTCAGCTTGTCATTGAATCAGTGAACTAAGCTCAATTTGATCATGGATTCTTCTTTGTATTTGGATATATATATTCAAATACCTTCTTCCCCTTCACTTCTGAAATGTTCCCAAATCTCAACACATTTTCTTCTGACTTAGGGACACGAGGTAGCCAGTAGTTTTGTATCATCTTTAATTGCTTCCTAGGAGAGCCAAAGATGTTTTTGTAATTATTCTTTGGGGGCTTTTCACTAAATGTAATTTCATTATATATCTTGGAGTTTGAGAATCAAATAGTGTCACACTAGAATAATTCTCTCTGTGGGAAGATTCTAGTTCATAATTTTTGAAGTCTTAAGTGTGTGATATGGATTTTTAAGTTTAGAAGAAATTATTCATGGAAGACCAACTTTTAGGGGACTTACCCTTCATAGATTCAGATCATTTGCATGTTTTGTTTTTTTGACCTCCTGGTTTTCTCCTTTTAGATGAATACATGTGGTCAAATGTAAGATTTGAAGAGAATGGATGATAGTTCAATTGTCAGAGCTATTTTTAAAAATTCAGGGAGACTCTTGACTTTCTCCCTTCTGTGGGAAGGCTTAGACAAGACTTTTGACTTAATCTTTTTGGATCTCTGTCTCCTCATCTTTAACAATAATTTTAATAAAAACATTAAATAATAATTCAATATTTTAAAAGTGTTTTCCTCATAAAATTTTCTTGAGATACCTACATGAAGAGAAGAGAAAAGGGACTTGCCCAGTATTCAAGTGGTGGATAACAGAGTTTGGATTTCAACTAAAATCTTTTGATTCCAAATGCATTGTGCTTCTCTTGAATGTACACTTCACTGTTACCTCCAGAAACTCAAGGAGTATAATGGACAGGGAGAGAGAGTGAGCCTTTAGGGGAAGACCAATTACATGGTCTGCTTGCTGGAGGAATTGTGATGATGATGGAAGTCACCTTGATGAAAGTCAGGTCTCTAGCCCCTAACTGTGGCAGAGGGGTTATACTAAATGCTGTTTTCAGGTCTGGTCTGACTCTCATCTCCTATGATCCATAAAGGAAATGTAGAGGAACTATATGGCTAATTTTTTTTTCTATGAATGGAAATAAACCTGGATCTTGGTCATAAGCAAACAGTACAGCTGGAGTAACAATTGTTGGGTCCTTTGGTACTGAAGAGATCCCTTTGAACTCTACTGTCAGTTTTCTTTGCCAGCCATTATTGAACATCTTCACTTTTCATCGGATTTTAGCTGTTTCTCTCCCCTTCCCCCCAAAAAAAGTATGATTATGCAAACAAAATATATGAGCACATTTGTATTTGAACTCCTGTTAGTAATGTCAGGCGCACAGCACATTTATGAAGTGTCATCCCATCTCATATAATGCGAAATTATCATGTTGATGTCATCACAGAAAGCTTATTGTTTAACCAGGTCCCATAAAACAAAACATAAAAAGGCTTGTGTGCAGGAATTTTTGACTTTGACTGGAAGATAGAGAATAAGTATTAAGCCTGGGTGGAGAGTTCAGTGTAACTACTGAGGGTGGAGAACATGAAATGTGGTGTTGGGGCACCAGGCAGCCAGGCTGCATTTCTGTTTAATTTAGCCGGATCTGCAGAAGTAAGGTATCTCAATGCACAGTGGGGATTTGATAGGAAGCACTCCTCCTCCCTTCCCTCACTGCTCCAGCCATGAAAGAAACTTTCTTCAGAAACTATTTCTACATGGAGAAAACTTTGACTGTCAGTCCAGTATCTGTAAGTAAAAGTTTTTGTGTGTCTTGAAAGATTGTAAAGAATAGAAGTATTCTTTAAAGTTCAGACTAGAGAGCTGAGGAATGTGGCTTGTAGTGAGATGTGAGAAGATTGGTTTCGGCAGAGGAAGTTTTGGAATTCCTCCTCTTTTCAGTTACCCAAGGTAGTTTTGTCTCTGATTACTCTATTAATTTCTCTGCTTGAGAGAACATTAAACACAAACTTTTAATGGTTTTCCTAGACAGTAAAAAATTGCCCACCAGATAAAAATGACTTCATTTTAGAAACTGCTTCTTATCATTTCTTTGTTAATAGGAATTCAAAGTATAGTATCTAATATTTTTATGTCCATGTGTATATTTATATTCTGAAATGTAGAATGTTTTCTATAGTGGTATTTGCTTATTTATGTAACTACCTAATTTTTATGGTATGGGAATTACATTCACAGAGATAAAAATCAAATTATCATTTTGTTCTGTTACTTAGTAAGCAACTATGACTTCTAAGTATGGATTTATTATTTGACATTTATCACATATCCAGGATATATTATTTGCTGCAAAGTAACCATGGAGATTTAAACCCTGTAAGCATAATGTAGTAAAGAGCATTGGGCTAATCAGGGGCTGCTTGGATCCTGGTCTTGGCTCAGCCATGGCTAGCTCTGTAGCTTAGGGATTAGCCACTTAGTTTCTCTGGGTGGGCCTCAATGTGATCATTTAGAGACATCTCTGAGGACCTTTCCAGCTTTGATGTCATCTGTGATTCTAAAAACCTGTTTCTCTCACCACCCAAATGTGAATGTTGGATAAATAAATGCCAAGAGACAATAAAAATGTAAAGAAGCATATTATAGTTATAAAAAAAATTGTAGGGTAACAGCAAATACTTATGTAGCATCACAGGATTATGTAGCACCATAGGGGGTGTGTGTGTGTGTGTGTGTGTGTGTGTGTGTGTACATACACCATTATTTCAAAAATCAGTGATTTCAGCAGTGTGTGATTGCTCTACTTGGAAGATCATAATTCCTTGACATTTGTATTTGTTTTTTTGATTTCTTAGCTTAATAGGCTGAAGCTGGTGGGATAAACACATGTTCCATTGCTAGGGCCCATACTTTTTCAGTGTGGTAGTGCCAATGAGAACTTATACTTCACTGATATAGAACTTTGAGAATCCAGGTTTATTTTCCCCTCCAAAATGAATTATTGGAGATGACTTGGCTGGAGGGTGGGGAGGAGAAGACAGACAGACAAAGACAGCGAGGCACGCACACATACACAGACAGAGAGAGATAAAAAGACAGACTGAGATGGAGGACAGAGAGACACGACATACATTGAGACAGAGAGAGACAAACATAGAGACAGAGATACAGAAATAGCGATGGGGAGAGAAAGTGGGAGGGAACAGAGAGGGGGGAGGGGGAAAGAGAGAATATGTATACAAGCAGATGCTTATGTGAGTGAATCTGGAAAGAACACTGGATATGGAGTTAGATAACCTGGGTTTGAATTTTTCCTCTGTTGCTATGACATTAGACAAATCCTTTATCCTTCATTTCTTTCTTTTTTTTTTTTTTAAATAAGTTGACTACATGATCTATGAAGTTCCTTTCTCACATACACAAGCAAGTACACGCATCTCTCTTTTTCTCTATCAAGGCTAAATGTCAGTACTTGATATCACTGCTGATTTTGGGTGCTTAAGTAAGCAAATTATACTAGATTTTTTTGTTATATTTATACTAGGACTAACAACTGATTATAACAATCTCAAGTTATAGAATTTCATCTTTTTTATTCACCAATTACTTGGAATGATTATAAAGCAAAAGATACTAATTAATTTGGATTGTTGCAAAGAACTATAGAAATATGCTTTGAAATAATCAGCATATTAATTTCCATTGTCTTTTGAAAGCTTCCTTTTGGTACCTCTTTAAAAGTAATTTTGGGGCCCACCAAATTCATTGATTATTTCATTTAAATTATAGTCAATAAAAATAAAATAGGTTTTTTAGATGAAGTTGTTAATTTTATGCAGGACTTGAATCCAATCAAATAGATTCTCATATCTGGTATTTTTTTTTTTTTTTAATTGGTCACTGAGAAGAATGTTCAGGAATTTGGCCTTAGTGGAGAAGGATACAAATAGTAAAGACTGACCTGAATAAGTCATCTTTCAGTTGTGATATAATGCACTATCATTCTTTTTGTGATGTGATTTTATCACTTGATCAATTGAGAATCTGCTACGTTCTTTAAATTACATAATATGTGTTTTTCTTTTATTTGATACAAACTTTTTACTATAAAGATTCACACCTTGGATCATTTTCTGTTCATTGTTCTTTTATAGAGCATTCAGAGGGTTGATATCTCCAGCGATTTATAGTTTTATTTTGAGAAGAGATTGATTAGTCTTACTGAGCCAATCTATTTATTTGAGAGGTGGTTTTCAGTGTTTTTGTTTTCTGACATTTGCAGTTCTAGATATAGACAGCAGAGGGCACTCCTATAGCAATCTTTTTAAATCAGATTTCAGTTTAAGTTACTTCTGTTGAATTTAGAGAAAAATATGTTTTAAGAACTGTTTTATATTTCTTTCCACTGAAGTAATTGAACATAAATGAATTGCTCTCATTATGTTCTAATAGTGCCCTTCTTTATGGATGATCATAAAAGCATGATCTGTCAGCCAAAAAGGCTACCCAGATTTTTTTTTGCAATACTAAAACTAAACATTGCTTTTTACATTAAATCTTGGGTGACACTTTATTTTAGTCAAATTATTTTTTTTGTCATTTAGCTGGATTTTTTTTTTTTTTTACCAGTCACTTGTTTTTCTGGAGTGTCTTCATACAAATTGTAATTTATAAATTTGGTTGGGTAATGAAATCTGTTCAGATGTTTCTAAATCAGCTTTTTAAAAAATAGTTTAACAGGGAGTGATGAATAGAAGTTATTTTTCACTCTTTTTTTCCCCCCCAAAGAAATATCGCTTGGAATTCTCTGTTTGGTTTTTCTTCCCTATTCCATAGTCTGCTTTTCCTAATTACTTGTCTAGAAGATTCTTTTGAACTGCAATTAGCTTTTAACATCTGTGAATTCAATAATATTAGTACTAATAATACTTTTTTATATAGACAGTGATTTAGAGTTTACAAAATGCTTTGTGCCCATTATCTTATTTGTTCTTTAAAGCAGCTATCTCAGGTGGTCAGAATAAGAATTTTTATTTCTCTGTCTTAAGGTGAATTAATTAACTGAGGCTCAGAGAAGTTGTTAATTTGCCCAAGATAGTCAATAAATAGCATAGCTGATATTGGAATTCAGGAATTCTGGCTCCAAGTCCAGTGCTTTTTCTACTATGCTTTTATTGCTGTGTTATTTTATTGCTTTAATGTGATGGCATTTCTTAATTTCTTTTTTCCCTTTAATGTTTTAAGTGCCCATCAGATCAAGAAACCAATAGTGAAAGATCAGTGATGGAAATACATTGGAAAATCATCTCTATAGCGAGTGATCAGCTGTGAGTAAATGAACCATCCTAGAGAGCAGTCTAGAGAGAGAAGAGCAGAAAGCCTTTAGGCTAAGTCTTGGAGGATTCTTATGCTTAATGGGCAGGGAGAAGGATCATATCTGTATTTTGTTATTGTTAGTCAGCTGCTTCTTGAATTTATCATTTGACTCCTCCATCTCTATAAGCTGGCAGAGCAAGTTGGTCACCAAGTTCTGTGGATTCATTTAAAATGTTTCTTGTATCCCTCCTATTAATTTTTAATTTTTGCTCCTATTAATTGCCCTAGTTTAGGCCCTTATTATTTGATTGCTGTGGTAGCCTTACTTGCACTTGGATTAAAAAAGTCAACAAGTAAGGATGGAAGAGATGTAGTTAGATTTACAGTTATTATGAGAAAGATTTAAGGTTAGGCAGGATGGTGGGGGATACTCTGGTCATGCTAGTAAACAGTTGAAAGGAACATTTGAACTAGGGATATTTAGCCTGTATAAGAGATGGATTAGGTGATTCATAATAGCTGACTTCAGACTTCTGAAAGCCTGGAATACAGAAGGGATTGGATTTATTTTTCTTGGCACTATAGAGAAGAACAAGAACTGATAGGTGGACATTACAAGGAGACATTAAAGTTTGGCTGGACGTGAGGAGGAACTTTTTACTAACTAAAGCTATGTGCTCAGAAATAGAAAGGATTGCCTTGTGAGATAGTGAAGGGTTCATGCTTAGTGTTGAAGAATGCAGGGATCAAGGGTGCAGTGGATAGGTTTCATAAAGAGTAATGAGACCCCAAAGGTTCTTTCCAACTCTAGACTTTCAGTGTGTCTCCATTCTTTGGTCTTTTCTATCCCCAAGCCATCCTGAACACCATAACCTGATACATTTTCCTAAAATACCCTTTTGTTCATTGTTGTCATTCTCTTCTTCAGAAGGTTCTTTTTTATAATAGCTTTTTATTTTTCAAAATACATGCAAAGATAGTTTTCAACATTCACTTTTGCAAAACCTTGTGTTCCCAAAATTTTTTCCCTTCTCCTTTCCCTGGACAGTAAGTAATCCAATGTGGGTTAAACATATGCAATTCTTGCAAATATATTTCCATGTTTATCATATTGCACAAGAAAAATCAGATCAAAAAGGAGAAAAAAATGAGAAAGAAAAAAGCAAGCAAGAATGTAACAACAAGAAAAAAAACAGGCAAGAATGCAACAACAACAACAACAAAAAGGGTAAAAAACTATGTTGTGATCCACATTTAGTCCTCATAGTTCTCTCTCTGGATGGCAGATGGCTCTTTCCATCACAAGTCTATTAGAATTGGTCTGAAGCACCTCATTGGTGAAAAGAACCAAGTCCATCACAGTTGATCATCATATAGTCTTGTTGTTTAGATGTGTACAATGTTCTCTTGGCTTTCTTTACTTAGCATCAGTTCATGTAAATCTCTTCAGGCATTCAAATACCATAACTTATTCAGCCATTCCCCAACCTGTGGGCATCCACTCAGTTTCCAGTTTCTTGCCACTACAAAATAGGCTGCCACAAACATTTTTGCACATGTGTGCTCTTTCCCCTTTTTATGATCTCCTTGCTTTATAGACCCAATAGAGTCATTGCTGGATCAAAGGATATGCACATTTTGATAACCCTTTGGGCATAGTTCCAAATTGCTTTCCAGAATGGTTGGATCAGTTCACAACTCCACCAACAATGCATTAGTGCCCCAGTTTTTCCACAACCCTTCCAACATTTATTGTTATCTTTTCCTGTCATCTTAGCGAATCTGAGATGTGTGATGTGGTTCATCAGAATTGGCTTAATTTGCATTTTTCTAATCAATAGTGACTTAGAACATTTTTTCATATGACTAGAAATGGCTTTAATTTCTTCTGAAAATTGTCTGTTCATATCCATTGACCATTTATCAATTGAGGAATGGCTTGTATTCTTAAAAATTTGAGTCAATTCTGTATTTTAGAAATAAGCCTCTTCTCAGCATATTTGGATAAAAAAATCCCCCCCTCCCCCTGCCGTTTTCTGCTTCCTTTCCAACCTTGACTGAATTGGTTTTGTTTTTATAAAAACTTTTTAGTTTAATATAATCAAAGTTAACCATTTTGCATTTCATAATGTTCTCTAGTTCTTCTTTGGCCATAAATTCCTTCCTTTTCCACTGATCTGAGAGGCAGACTATCTCTTATTCTCCCAATTCATTTATAGTATAAGCCTTTACATCTAAATCATGAAACCATTTTAACCTTATCTTAGTATATAGGATGTTAGGTGTTGGTCAATGCCTAGTTTTTGCTATAGTGTTTTCCAATTTTTCCAGCGTTTTTTGTCAAATAGTGAGTACTTATCCCAGAAGGTAGAGTCTTTGGGTTTTTCAAACACTAGATTACTATAGCCATTGATTACTGTGTTTAGTGATCCTTACCTATTCCAGTGATCCATTACTCTGTTTCTTAGCTAGTACCAAATGATTTTGATGAATGCTGCTGTATCATATAGTTTTAAGTCTGGCACAGCTAGTTCAGGAGGTTCTAATGGCTCATTATTAGCTACAACGTCATTGAGGTGGAACGTCTCTTATCACTGTGCATCCTAAGATTTTATGATGTCCAAAATTCAGAGATCGAAGGCAGGCGTTCAGGATGATCTGGCCCTCACCTACTTCTTCCATTTCATCGCCTTGACATTTTCTCTTTACCCATCCTCTGCCCAGGCCATCTGATAAGTCAACAAGCATTTGTTAGGGCCCTGCTATGTGCCAGGTACTGTGCTAAGCACTGAGGAGCAAAGGAATGTCAGACAGTTCTTTCCCCTTAAAGATAACATGGAAACAGTCCTGTACAAACAAGCTATATTCAGGATAAACTGGATTCATTCTTATGGTAAGGCCTTAGAAATAAGGGGGACAGGAAAAGAAGGTGAGATTTTAGGTAAGCCTCGAAGGAAGCCAGAGAAGTCAGGAGTTTGGGCTGAGGAAGGGAGAGCATTCCAGAAACAGGGGACAGTGCCCCATGAAAACAGTCAGATGGAGTGCCTTGCGGGAAGGCTGTCAAGGAGGCCAGATTCACTGTTTCAAAGAGTCCATGGAGGGCAGTGAGGTGGAAGAAGAAACCTGATCCTGAAAGGCTTTAAAAACCCAAAGGAGGCTTTTGGTTTTGATCCTGGAGCTAATAAGGAGGCACTGGAGTTTCCTGGGCAGAGGCTAGAGCAGGGAGAGCACTCAGGAGGCTATTGCAGTAGTTCAGCCGATGAGAGCCGGCCTGCATTAGGATGGTGGGAGCATCAGAGGGGAGAAGAAGGATGCTGCGAAGGTGGTCCTGAGGGAGAGAACGTTAGCACGTCAGGGAGCCAGGATGGGTTTTTTTATTTTCAAAATAAATGTGAAGACAGTTTTCCACTTCTTCTTGTAAAGACTCCTTAATCACAACTCCTATGTGACCTGGTAGAGTAGGAGACAGTAGTGTCCACAGATCATTGAACATAGATGGTCTTCTCATGTTAGGGTATTGTATTGTACTAATTTTTTCTCTCTGGATTGTAAAAATCCCTGAGACTAATGACAATGCCTTCTGGTTGTTGTTTTGGTTTTTTTTCCTAACATATTCTGTATCCCAGTAACTTAGTGGCTAATTGTTAGTAATTTTCTAGGGGCTACCAGAATTGATCTATTCATGAAGTAAAGACACCAGCGTTTGTTTGGTATATATGTGTTTGGGTGCCTGAGCATAAGATTGGCTCTGTGGTACCAAATAAGTTCCCCCCCAAACCTGGGGCTGATTTAATCCTGATTGTTTTCTCTTTTGATTTTTCAAGCTTGTTGAGGATTGAGAGGGTTCACAGATATTTCAGTCACCCCAACAGAGCAGTAATTCTGCAAAATCACAGTGTACACTTTAAACTCCCCGCTTTTTGTTTATAGCTCAGCACCTTTGTAATCACTCTTGCTAAGATTTTGTGCCATGTCTAGTTAGTTGCCTAGATGACACAGTGGATAGATTGCTGGGCCTGGAGACAGGAAGATTTAAGTGCGAGTCCTGGCCTCAGGTATTTCCTAGCTGTGTGACTCTGAGCAAGTCATTTAACTCTTTTTGCCTCGTTTTCCTCACATGTAGAATAGGGACCTATGTTGTTTTGAGGATTAAGTGAGATGTTATTTGTAAGGCCATTGGCCAGTGCCTGCCCATGGTAGGGCTGCAGCATCCTTTCTCCTTCCGTTGAGGAAGCTGAAGCAAACGGGACTAAGGGACTTGCCCAGGTTCACACAGCCAGGAAGCGTCTAAGGCCTGTTTTCATCTCAGGTCTGCCTGGGCCCGGACTTGTACCCGCTGTGCCACCTGACTGCCCCTGGTGCATATGTTTTTCCCAGTGTAGCTGCCTACACAGAGGATTCTTGAATCTCTTTCCCTGAAGATCTTTCAAGGGATTCACAGCAGTTTGGCACATCCTGGGGCCTGTTTGTAGGGCAGAGGAGGGATTCATTTATGGTGCAGTAAACCCTCAGGTTCCTAACTCGTCCGGCTCATTGGCTTGGCTTGTCACTTTTGTGACTGGGCATAACATTTAGCCCTCTCCATCCAGATGCATTCTCCTCTAGGAATGAGCTGTGCCCCTAGATCTCCTAACCCTTGGGGGAGGGGCTGCAGGCAGGTACAGGGGTGGGAAAAGGAGTGACAGCATTATTTCCCTTTGACCGGGGATATGAGCATGCTTATGGCCCAGTGGGTTTTCCACAGGCCTGGGGACGGCTGCACAAGGGTAATAGGATCATCATGGACTAGTGGCTGAGCCACATGGGGAAGCACAGTTGGTTGGCCTTGGATGGGAACAAAGCTGGTGGAGATTCACTGAGAAGAGGATGTCACACTCTCGGGAGCAAAACCCTAGTTACTCCATCTAGTTACAATTATACTAGTTTGTTTTTTTCTGGGAAACCAAACTTGGGGAATAATTGAATATTTTGTATTTAAGTAATTTATATCCGCAATCTAATAAAGTATTGCCTTGGTTTTGTACTCATTGACTGATCCATCATCAGCGTGTGTGTGTGTGTGTGTGTGTGTGTGTGTGTGTGTGTGTGTATGTGTGTGTAACCAGCCTAATCATCTTTGTAATTATGGGTATTGATCTATGAAATTTTAAAGACTTTCCAGAGAAGGAGATTATAGGACCCTTGTCTTCTTCCTCTGTTACCTGACCCAGATGTTGTTCCTTGCAGGCTTTAAAAGGTTAAAGGTACAGTCCATGGCCATGAAATGGAAATAAGCTAATGGGGGTCACTTAGAAATTGAATCTGGGATAGTGTTATCTCAGATTTCATGGAAATGAACTGATTGATACTTAGCCAACTGACATGGGGAACTTTGTTCTGACCCTTTGCTTTTAGAAGCCTAGGCTCTTGGTCCTCCAATATAATGGCTAACTTTTTTGGCAAAGACACTGGTTTTTTATTTTTATTCTTTTTTTCCCATTCAGTTGATGAACAGCATGTAGGGAGAGTCTCAGCCTGGGGTTAGTTTGCGGATGTTTACAAACTGGTGCCACAAGAACATCTCCTAATAATACATTAACCAATCATTATTAATGGCCTGGCATGTGCCAGGAGCTGGAGAATGTAGATCAGAACTATAAAGGTGAAAAAGTTACCATCTTAGCCCCTCAAAGAGTCTAATAGATGGAAAATGACACATGAATATGATCTAACCTAGAATGAGGAAATAAATGAAAGATCTGGACAGAGTGTTCAAGGAAAAATTGAGGATAGCATTCTTTCAATGTGGGTGTTGTGGGCAGAAGTGGCGCCTGAACTGAGTGAGCCTCCAGGGGAGAGGTTCTCAATAGGCAGAGGGGAAGAAGGAGTATTTTCCAACTACAGGAGACAATATGTAAATTTATAAAGTTAGCTATAGTAGGAAAATTGGAGGGAACAATGTAGGGGAGGCTCCGGTTCAGGTATGGCATAGATTGGATGACTTGCTTTATTTAAGGGGTAGATTAGATGAACTATTCCAACTCATATTCAAACAAAGATAGTTTTCTTCCATTCTTTGATTCTTATAGTCTATTTTGGCTCAATTAGACTCCTTGAAGGTAATCAATGTGAGATAAGAGTGGAAAAAGCTTAGGTTACATATAGATTGTGGAGGGTCAAATGCTATATTTGTGTTTTATCTCGTAGGCAGCAGGAACCTATTGAAGATTTTTCAGCAATTGAGGATTAATAATAGTTTTAAAAAAAAATTTGGGGAAATCTCCTTCCTAAAACAAAGCAAAATTCCTGTGGGCATTTGTTTCACCTAGCCTGTAAAATAACAAACTAGGATCATGTGATGGTAGATCCTGATAGAGAGGCAGTGCTTAATGTGGCTGTATCTGAAAAACTTATCTTCATGTATCTGAGCATATTGACAAAATATTGAATTTCCTCTCTGATTTCATTTTTCTTATCTTCATATTAGCAATGTTTGTCTTTTAAATGCTAATGATAAAGGCATCTAAGAGAATTTATTTTGTTTATTGTAAGAGGAGATAATATCCCTATATTGTCCATATTTCTAGGTATGACTAAAACATGCCTAAAATATGATTGATATTTCATGTCCTTTTGCAAGTGACACTACTGGTTCTCTCCCCTGTCTCCACTCCCCTGCCAACAACAACATAATTCTGGCTTTTCAGGTTAGGTCTTTTTTTCATTCCATTAGGCCTTAGTTCTCTCCTTTCTGCCTTGCCCCTTCTTTGAGGTTCACTATATCTGAAATCTTCCAGTTTTCTAGCTAATAAGTATCTCCTTGCCTATGATCTTTATGCTAGGAACACATACATGCCTAACAAGGACCCTTCTTCTCCTTATTAAACTAACAAAACCAAAAACAAACATTTTCTCTGGATGCAGATGGCTCTCTCATCACAAGACCATTGGAACTGGCCTGAATCATCTCATTGTTGAAAAGAACCATGTCCATCAGAATTGATTATCACATAATCTTGTTGCTGTGTTCAATGATCTCTTGGTTCTACTCACTTCACTTAGCATGAGTTCATGTCTCTCTAGGCCTCTCTGAAATCATCCTACTTATTGTTTCTTATAGAACAATAATATTCTATAACATTCATATACCATAACTTATTCAGCCATTCTCCAATTGATGGGCCTCCACTCAATTTCCAGTTTCTGGCCACTACAAAAAGGGCTGCCACAAACATTTTTGCACATGTGGTTCCCTTTCCCTCTTTTAAGATCTCTTTGGGATAAAAGGCCGGTAGTAAGACTGCTGGATCAAAGGGTATGCATAGTCTGATAACTTTTTGAGCATAGTTCCAAATTGCTCTCCAGAATTGTTGGATCCATTCACAATTCCACCAACAATGTATCAATGTCTCAGTTTTCCCACATCCCCTCCAATATTCATCACTATCTTTTCCTGTCATCTTAGCTAATTTGAGAGGTGTGTAGTGGTATCACAATGTTGTCTTAATTTGCATTTCTCTGACCAATAGTGATTTAGAGCTTTTTTCATATTACCATAAATGGTTTTTAATAATCTTCATCTGAAAATTGTCTTCATTTTGTTAGCACCTTTGACCATTTTTCATTTAGGGAATGGCTTATATTCTTATAAATTTGAGTCAGTTCTCTATGTATTTTAGAAATGAGGACAGCCAAGCTCTTTATAGATTTCTGCAGGTCATGTTCCTTTATCTGTAGTTTTTATATTGTAGAAATTCTGACTATCTTGTCTTGTCATATATATGAGTATGTCCTAATGTTCTCAGCCTGTTTCTCTGTCCATTCTATTTGTGGCTGTCCTGTTATATATAACTCACCCTATAGCAGATGGTTGATAATCTTCTTACTGTCCATTTCCTGCACACATCTAGAAGGGTAGCACTGTGTAGGAACAAGGATCATCGCAATGCTGGCTGAGCTTCAGGACTTCAGTGTTTGTTATCTTGTCTTGTTATTTAAGAGCAGCTCATAGATGACACTGATGAAGCTGCTCAGAAATTTAGGTTCTCAGTACATCCCAAATTAGCAAATAGGCAAATTAGTAAATTAGAAAACAAGCAATCCACTAATGAGGCTTATTTATGTTTATACTTTTGTATGGGAAAATCACGTGTTAGCTTAAGTTTATCTTACCCAAAAATTTGGCTCATATGTGAATGAATCTGGGAGACCTTGGTTCAGAGTGACAAATGATTATATTTGACTGCTAAAGTGTATATATATATATATATATTTGATTAATTTATAATTTTTCTCCATTAAGACTGACTGTATGTACACGGTTTAGGCCAGAGGTCCTCAAACTTTTTAAATAGGGGGCCATTTCACTGTCCTTCAGACTGTTGGAGGGCCGGACTATAGTAAAAACAAAAACTTTGTTTTGTGGGCCTTTAAATAAAGAAACTTCATAGCCCTGGATGAGGGGGATAAACGTCCTCAGCTGCCGCATCTGGCCCATGGGCCGTAGTTTGAGGACCCCTGGTTTAGGCTTTTAAGAAATCTAAGAAATCTAAGAAATTTTAAGAAATTTATTGTTTACCACCATCAAATATTATCTGTTAATAGGATAAAGCTGAGGAGTATGGAATAGTGAATAGGTAGCTGGCCTTAGAGTCATTCAGACCAGGATTCAAGTCCTGAGGCTAATATACTGTGTGACTTGGGGCAAATCACTTCCTGACCACACTGATTAGTCTGTCCCATGTGAATACCTTCCACCCATACTTAATGTTAAGTGCTTTACCTATCTCTTTAAGCTCACAAGTTAAAGGATGCTGACCTGCATTGGTAGGGGGAGTTTCCTTACTGGGACAAATTTTCTAAACCATGGAGAGAGAGAGAGAGAAAAGAGGAAGAGAAGAGAAAGAGACACAGATGGAGAGGGAATGAGAGAGAGACAAAGAGAGGAGAAAGAGAGGCAGGAGAGACAGAGAAAGAGAAGAGAGGAGAGAAAAAAGGAAAGAGGGAGGGAGATAGAAAGAGACAGACAGAAAAAGACAAAGAATGATACTCTTAATGCTTGGAAAAAGGTAGCTCATCTTTGATGCTCCTGGACAGCCAATTTGCTTCCAGGATAATTTGATTTTGAGGGTGTTGTTTTTTAAGTTTATCTTTGTATAGTTCATTATAATCTACAAAATCCTTTCTTAGAATAATCTAGTAAGGAGGCAATAGAAAAAAAAAGAATTATTATCATTTTGTGGATGAGCAGATGAGACTCAGAAGAAATGGTAACATTCTGAAGGTCATCCTGGTAGAACTAGGACTTGAATCCCAAGTTTCCTGATTTCAAGTTCACGGTTATTTCCCATATATTTTGTTTGTTATTTTTGTGCATGTGTGTGTGTGTGTGGTCTTTTTTTTTGGGGGGGGGGGGAGGATAGGAGTCTATTCTGAAACAAAAAAAAAATTGGTGTTCCAAGAAAATTCAAAATTGGAGACACCTTTGTGCTGAAGCATTATCAAGAACAGCTCTAAGTTTAAAAATAATTTGTCTAATTTTTAAAGTACCTTCTTATCTGGTTGCTTAAATTTCACCCTAAATTTCATCAGGCATTGCCAATCCCATCCAGCCAGGGATAATATTGGATGCAAATTTTTTAGTATCACAATAGAATATGGTTTAATTTGAAGGAGATGGGAAGAGGGAGAGTAATGCCATTATTAAGGAGATGGGATAGAAGATAGTAACATGGAACATTCTTGGCATTATTGCCACATAGGCAAGATGAAGGATAGTGAACTGAGATAGAAAGCCAACTCAGAACAGTTAGTTAAAAAAAGTATAAGCTCAGCTTAGAGTAGCATTAACAAGGTATTATTTACTCAGTTTCCAAGTTCAAAAATCTCTTTCTCTTGACTGTTCAGACTTGGTTTGTCTTGAAGTGCCTTGCATCTTTTGTGGCAGCTGAGCTTACATACTCTATGCTTAACCTACATCATAATATCTTTTGCCTATTAAAAAAGATGCTAAAATGAATCCTTAAAATAAAAAATAAATAGAGAAAAAAGTTTTAAGTCTTGTAAAGGGATTAAAAACATCTTATTTACAAAGTGTGATTAATTTGATGCTTATTTTTAAAATAAAATTAATTCTAGGTTCTTTATGGAAGTGCTTATCTGAGCTCATGCATCAGTGATATAGTCTTTGTGAGCCCATGACAAGACATTGGAATAGGGTTTATTCTAATAAAATCTAGAGAGGCTCATCATCAGCAGGTTGACCAATATTTGATTATCTTGGTCATGGCTGCTTAGAAAGAACAGAAGATTTTTCATCTGTGTGAGTGCAAAGAAATATCCATATTGATAAAATGGATCTTTTGAAGGTTTGAATTACTTGTATTTTCTAAAGATTGTGAGATAAATTAATTAGGCAAATTAGTTGTCTGTGATTTGGGTGCTTCCCAGAATAGTGTACTAATTATAAAAAACATTGTTGCTTACTTATGTTCCTGCCACTGTCCAAATTAGGTGAATGAATGTGAAGACAGTAAAAAATGACATATATGTGTTTAATAGAAGGCTTTGAATGGAACCTGAATTGTGAACAAGTAAAGTCAGTCTGTCAATAAGTACTTATTATATACCTCTTATGTTCCAGGAATTGTACCTTACTTTTCTAAATTATTATCCTTTATTCCCATGTATATCTTTTTTCTTTTAATCAGACAAGACTCTCAGTAGGGATGAGAATGTATCATACTTTCTCTGCATACTCCAAACAACCTAGTAAAGAACTGGGTACACTCAATACTCAAATACTGAGTATTTCTTTCTTCCATTTAAGTCTGGCATATGGCTAGAGATACTGCTTAGCTGGAGCCACAGGACCCAGATTTCACCCAACATTGTGTTTCCTCAGGTTTAGCTTTGGGAGAACTCTTGTCTTCTGATCCTAGAAAAAAGTCTCTTTATTCTCATAGCTACTGGTTCATCACTTTCACAATGGCTCTTTAGGAGAAGTTGCTAATTTTGTCTCTAATCCAGGTTTTCAAGAGGTAGTCAGCCTATAATCTTGATTTGATTATAGCCTCACTTGTTTATTATTGTTGTTCAGTCATTTTCAGTAGTGTCTGGCTTTCTGTGACCCCCATGTAGGGTTTTCTTGGCAAAGACACTAGTGGTTTGTGCCATTTCCTTCTTCAGCTCATTTTACAGATGAAGAAATTGAGGCAGCCAGGGTGAAGTGACTTGCCCAGGGTCATACAACTAGTAAGTGTCTGAGGCTGGATTTGAACTCACAAAGATGTCTCCTGACTCCAGGGCTCATGCTCTATCCACCTGGCTGCCCCTTTAGTTTTTACACGAAAGCAATGATAAACATGAGAGAATCATATTGTACTTTAGCAGAATAATGTAAATAAGATTCTGGATCTTAACTCCTTACTCCTAGTCAGATCTGCAGGTGGGTTGATGATATTCAGCCCTCATTGGAGCCCTCCTGCGGGGCACAGTTACCCGTGGAGCTGGGTCTGTCCAGGCCTGCTTTGCCTCGGCTAGCCCTGTCGCTGTGCGGACACTTTCCCTCACAGCACTCAGAGGAGGAAGAGGACTAGCCAGCTCTTGTCCCTGGGGATGCCCCCAAGGATGGCACTGAAGGAAGGCTGTGCAGAAGTGGCCAAGGCAGCCAGAGGGCCTGGCCAGAGCCTGGCCAGTTGTGGCCGGGCCCTCTCTGCGACTGCCCTTAGGTCAGGGAGAGAAGAAGGTCCTTCCCGACCTCGAATTAAAATTGTTCTTGTTTCCAATGGAGGGCCCGCCGGCCAGAGCCCCCTTCTTCTGTCTCTGTTGTCGGATCTGACAGCTTAGTGGCTACTTGACCCTCTGTGGACAAGCCGCACGTGACCCAAAGCCGGCCCTGTCCAGAGGTCACTTGTGGGTGAAGCGACCACTCTGTTGTTACTTGGTGACGGGGAAAGGGTAACAAGCTCTGGTACAACGGATTTCAGTATTCACGCTTTTTCATTTCCTCAATTTTTTTTAATTTTTAAAAACTTGATCCAGGACTTGTTTTGATGCTGTTTTATGTGGTAGATTTCAGCGTTCCCATTGGGTTCCATTTCCCATCTCCCCCACCCAGCTCTAGTCAGGCGGCCTATCATTTTTGAGAGGCCTTTCCAACTCCTACACTGTTAGTATTTCTCTCCCCTTCCTCAATTAATTTGTATTTATTGTGAACATATTTTATCTTGATTTATCTATCTGTGAATATGTTATGGTACCAACCTCCAGTAAAATATAAGTTCCTCAAGACCAGCTCCTGTTTCTGTTTGTCCCCAGAGTCTGAGCACAGTGCCTGCAAATATTAGGAGCTTAATAAATGTTTTTTGTTTGGTTAAAAAACTGAGTCTTGACCAGATTTTTCTGGTGGTGGTGGTGGAGGAAATATAAGTGTATAGGAATAGTGCCAACCACAGGGATTTAGAATTAGAAGGGTTTGTCCCATTTTATGGATGAGCAAGGTGAAGTTCAGAGAAATGGGGTGGTTTCTTGGAGTAAGTATCTGAGCTTGGATTTGAATCCAGGTCTCCTGAGTGCCAGTCCAGTGAGCTTTCTATATCACAAATTTTTTTTCCCCTCCCCTTATTCACCTGCATTATGTACTGATCTCTTCTTTTCTTGCCACCCTATCCATGACACTGGGCTTTGGAGAAAAAGGGAGAGGGAAAAAATACTGATGAAAACCAGGAAAGTTAGGAGGGAAAATCCAGTGGACTGCTCTGAGTGGGTGGTATCTGCCGAGGAATGGGGGGATAGAATAGAAGTAACTAAAAGAAGACCATCCCACTCCTCTCATGACAGTTTTAATGTGATCCAAATTAGGAAGCAAGCTATACCATAAACATCCCTAATAATAATAGCTGCATTTATGTGGAGTTTCAATGTTTGCAAAATAATTTCCATGTTATCTCATCCAATCCTCATTTTAATCCTGGGGATAGATAATATTATTTTTTTTTTTTACCATTGAGAAAGTTGAGGATGAGTGGAGTTAAGTGACCATCCAGGATCACACAGCTAGTAAGCTATAGGAGACTAAGATTCAAAATCAGTTCTTAAAGTTAAGACTTAACCTAGTGTCCTGTTGCCACGTACTGAGTGCTGTAGAAATGAGTGTTTCATGCTCTTCCCTTCTTCCTAACTTGCAGCCCTGTTCTCACTTTGCTTCCTCAGTAACAATGCAGGTAGTGGCTGTTTTTGTAGCTTTTAGCACATGTGGTATCTTGTCGGTTTGTAGCACTCCACACCTTTGAAACTGTTCTGTTCACAACAATCTTTTGAGAATAGGGAGTTGATGCCAAGAGCAGGTGAGGGAGTCAAGGTTAAGTTACCTGTCTGTACTCACACAGCCACCGAGTGGCCAAAGCCGAGTCTCAGACCCACGTTTTCAGACCACAAGTTCATCACACATTCCACTGGGTGACTTTTCCTCCAAATTTCTAAGTCGGTCTTGAGTCAGTGAGGCTACCAGTTCTTAAACTGTGTTCCTGATTTGACCCTAAGAAACTTGTCAAGAGAGGAATGTATTTTTTCATGGGAAGGCTTTGACAGATAAGGGTGTAAAGAACACCTGAAACTTTTCTTTCTTTATTTTCTTAAAGTCCATAAAAGGTATTTATGAAATCCTAAAACCGGTTACACTAGGACCTGATCCATGACTTACCTACTTTCCGTTTATATTAAATGTTTGGAAGCCTGTCAAAGTGGTAAATAGAGAATGGAAAGAAGTAAGATGGTTTTTCAGTAATGTGTCAGATTTTACTGGCTGGCACTGTGGAAACCTTGGCATATGGGAAGCTTTTAATAGAATCATCAGCAACTGTAATTAAGGTTGTGAACTGCACCATTCTACTAAAAACCAAATTCTTTGCAGCTGTTGTTCTGACTGAAAAATTACCCCTATCAGCCCAAGTTTTATTCTTCAGATTTGTTAGAGGAAATACTTAAAAAATGATATCACAGCATGATTTATGTAAACTGATCTCTCTCTTTGTGAGGTATAATTGGGATCTAATCTGAATCTCCAACAAGCCACTGCTTCATGCAGTGTCCTGTTGCCATGGGTAACAAAAAGGGAGTAAAATGGAACTTCGTATAAAATGTCTTTAAACTTTTCTGACATGTACAGGCATGGTGTGGTGTTAAATGGTATAATTTAAATCTGGGTGTCTCGTGTAGCCAGGAAGGTCTCCTCTTCTTAAGATGAATTTAGGAAAAGAGTTATCAGATGAAACTCAGCTTTCTTATGATGAACAGGTAAGTGATTTGGACTACTTTATATTAGCTAAGCATCATTGTTACAAGGAAACTTAGAAAAAATACTTTATTGAGTTATGATGTGTTACCTCTTTGCTCTTCAGGCATTACAAACAATAAGTATTTTTAAATTAACAAATGCTTATAACTATCTGTTTAAAAAAATGTCAAACAGAAAATGCTCTTGCACAAAATTTAATTCATATAAAGTGTGCAGAATTGATCTGGATAGAGCACTGAATATTCAGAATTATTCTGAGGTTTCTTGATACTTGTGCTTATAAACAGAATATACTATTCAACTGGTCTCTAACCTATATTATTAAAATTATAAATCTGAGATTATGGTACAGAGCATGCTATGTTTTCTTTCTTTTCTTATTCTATTTCTTTTTCTCACAGATTATTCTTTGAGATGAAATAAGATTACGTAATATTTCAAGAAGCTGAATGGATCCTAATATATCCTGACTTCTTGGAATTAAAACCTAATTGTCTTTCACTTTAGAATTTAATTTTCTATCTCATTATTGTTATGTAAAGCACATAATTTGTAAGCCATGAATAGTGATTGATTTTGATAAGTGCTTATGGAATTGTTTTGTAGAATATTTTGAAAATAGGAGATTGGTTAGTTGAACAAAATTATTAATTTTTCTCTTATGTTTTTTATTTTAATGTAGAGGAGATGCAGTTGATGAGGGAAAAATAAATTATAATCCTATACAAAAGAAATTCATTAATCACTAAAATAAATGGTGTAGCAGTCATACATTCTGTCTCTTCTGGGAATTCTTGTATTTTGGTACTTGTCCTAATCTCTGTTTAAAACCTTCTGTAGGAAAGTGTGGAAAAAAAAAAACAGTTTTAACATTTTATATTTGACTGGTTTGGGTGTTGGATAAATGAAAATTAAATCATAGCCTTTTTAAAAAGAAAGAAAATAAGCATGAATAATTCTAGGATACATTGAAATTGTATTTGTGTAGAATAAGCAAACATTTAAAAATACTTAAAACAAATCATTTTGGAAACCATTTACTAATAAAATTGACCAAAAAAGACAAAAAGCATTTGCTTTTACTGATGCAGAGCAAATGTCAAGAAACAGAATGTTATGTAAAATTTTCATTGATGGCTTTTCTTGTGCTTTGCTGTGTTAAGAGTTATCTTTTTGTTAGTTTGTAATAATACTGCATTCCCTGTAAACTTTATTTTTGGTAATAATTTTTTGGCTATATCATACCTCTTAAATTGCTAATTGTATAAGCTATTTATATTTACAAAGAAAGCATTTCCTTATATTCAGTTAAGGTGAATAAAAATTATTTTTTGCAAATGACAAGATAAATGTTATTTAAAGTCCTGAATTAATGTTTGCTTCCAAATATGTTGGTATATGTTAACATTTTGTAGAATTTAAAAAATTTAACCAATGGGATGCCAATAAAAATCATAGTTTTATAACATAGCTGAAGTAATAGGAACTATTACAATGACTCAGCTGTAGACAGTCATGAAGGCATGACTTCAATCTATCACAATCATTTCTGTCTAGACTTTGGGTAGGAGATAATGTTTCACTAAATGTACCCATTTGAGCAATTGATTGGTGCCAGCCCTGTTGTTGTAACATGCTATGTGAGATGCTATAGGTTTCTTTAAAATATAAAATATACACTTGTAGGAAAGGCTGCATGATGAAATAGATACAGATCCACTTCCAAAGCTTGGACCTGTCTCTACCACATACTGATTGTGTGATCCTGAGGAAGTCACTTATCCTTAGTGCTGTAGGGAGCTCTCTAAGACTTTATGTTGCAGAGAAGGGATAGAGGAAGATTCCTCGCCTTAGTTTCCTGTACTAATGAAACCACATGTTCCGTTCCTATCTCTAAAAGATAACTAGATGTTAAGATTTGAACTTATTAGATTGTCTTTGAAGTCTTATGTACCCGGCAGTCAGTAAGGATTTATTAAGCATCTTCTATGTAGATGATATGTAGATACGACTACTATCACAGGTACTGCCATAAACTCTGGAGGGCGTAAACAAAGGTAAGAGTTCCTTCTCTCAGGGAGCTCACAGTCTAACAGGGCAGACAACAAGCAAGCAGCCACATAGAAGAAGCTACATCTGCCTAGAGGAGAAATTGGGGGTAATCAACAGGGGAAAGAAGGGGAATTGGAAAGATTTCCTGGTGAGGTGGATTGAAGCTGGACTTGAAGGAAGCCAGGTAGTAGAGATGAGGATGGAAAGCGTTCTGTGCATGGGGCACTACCTGAGAAGATGCTGGGAATTCAGAGATGGGCTGCCTTGCTCAAGGAGCACAAAGGAGACCAACGTTGTCTTTGGATTGCAGAGTATGTAGGCGCTTTGTTAGGTGTCACAAGACTGAAAAGGTGGGGAGGGCCAGGTTGCAAAGGACTCTGAATGCCAGAGGATTTTATGTTTGATTCTGGATGTTACTGTACCAAACAGACTGACCAGGCTGTTCTCTAATTTGGGATAAGATCCAATTTAGGTAAATTTTTAGAATTTATATTAATGCATGCCGATGCCAAAAAATCACTTCTATTAAAATCTGGGCACCATTAGATCCTATTTTCTTTGGTATCAGTAACAAAATAATAGAACATAAAATCATGAATTATCCAGAAAAGACCATTTAAAAATTGTCCTTATGGAAAATATATCTTTCATTTAGTTTAAACTAGTTATCTGTCCTGTCCTCAGGATTTAAACTATTTCTTTTGTTTATTTAAATATGATAGTGCAGGTTAGGGCAAAGAGCACTTGATTTGGGGTTAAGGAGACATAGATTTATGTCAGTGTGGACAGGATACTTTACCATTCTCAGGCTCCAGTTTGAAAATCACACATGAAGCACCTACTGTTTGCCCAGTGATATGCTCAGTTTCTTCGCTCATATAAAACGGCTCCTAGGGTCAGAGATCTATAGCCAAACCCAGCCCACTCCTGCTCCATTTTATACATGAGGAAAAAGGTTCAGAAAAGCATGAAGTGGCTCTTCCATCCAGAGGGAGCAGGTGGCAGAGCCAGTGCTCACATCTCTAACTCGAGTAGTGTTGTTGCCCCAGACTGGGGAGAGGGTAGGATGACAATACTTGCACTAGCTGTCCCACAGGAGTGTGGAGAAGGAAGCCCCTCATAAACCTTAAGGGGCAAGTCTAGAAAGGTGGTTCTGTTGTTTAAGGCTTTGAAGGACTGTGCTCTTTCAGTTTTCTGCTGGTGAGCTTGATAGTATTTAAAGTAGTCTGAAGTAAAACACATTTTACTTCATGATGTAAAAAAAAATTTCCTTAGTGTATTCATTATGCACTAACTGGAATGGTTCTTGTTAAGTCCAGAGTGAGTTTCCCTAAACTAATGAGAATCTTGGGATGTGACAATTCAGTAAATCAGTAGCTCTCACAGAGTTACAAATGTGATTTGTACGGAGCAATTTCCATCAGGGTTCAAATCTTTCTGCTGCTTGGGACCTGTGTGTCTCGGGACAAGTTCCTTGTCTCATTTCTCTGAACTATAAAATTATGATCTTTCCATTCATTCTCTTTGCTATTGATCTATCAGATCTTGTACCTTAGGAAGGTTTGTGGTCAAGGTCATCTTTCTTTCATTTTTGAGGCTTCTTCACTTAAATTTCATGAAGATACTGAGAATTAATTTTTTTCTCAACAATTCTTTCCTTGGTTTTTATTTGATGTCGACTGGACTTTGTCCAACAGCATTCTTTTCCACAGAGAATCTTTCTCATGTGCTAGCAGCCACTTTCTGAGATTTAAAACATTAAACTAGAATGGTAATTAAATTCAGAATCTTCTTTTATCAGTTCTGAAGTCATTATTTGAATGTTTTAAAACTTTTTTTAGTTGAAGCACTTCAAATCCCTTGGCCACTGCAGATTATTTAAGTTGCAATCCAGATTGCTGACAGTAAAACCTTACAGTGTACATAGTTAGCATCTTGTTTTTTTCCTGTTGTTCTTACTTGAAATCAAGGAAGAGAATAAGCATTTTTTGTGGCTTGCCCATGACTTTATTTTGCAGCATCTAAATCTTATGGTTTATATTACTTGATGGAATGTAGACTCATAGAATGTTAGTATTGGAGATCTCCTAGGTAAACCTTCTCTGCTTATATGTGGATGAAAATGAGATACAGAAAGAGGTTACTAGAACCCTGATCTCCTAACTTTTAAGGTCTGTCTTTTAACAACAGAAGGCAAGCATAGAAGTTTCCTCCAGTTCTGACTTGTTTTGACTTGTGGGTATAGTTAAAGGGACAGGAAATAGTATATCTTTAGCTTAATTTTTAAAAAAATTATAACAATGTGGATAGATGTGTTAGGAAGATAAAGCTTACCAATCTGTCTTATTATATAAATCTTTTAATAGTGAGAAACAATCTTAATGCATGCCAATGCACATGGCAGAAATTAAATAAGTTTTACTGAATGAATGATTTCAGTGAAATCTTGTATGTCTTTGTTCTATTTTGAAATCTTCAATTGGCATTTCATTGGTGGGTGGATCAGTATAATATTGTACTGATATTTAAATGGCTACTAATAGCTATTATTGATCAATCCCAAGGTTACCATAAAAAGCATAAATAACTCTGATATTTAATGATGGAAACTGGGAATGATGAGTGATGACAAATAAGTTCTCCATCATTTTATTTTTCTGGTGTCTGGATATACTAGAATACCTAGGATATAATAATCTTCACAGAATGTCTGCAAACAGAAAGAATCCAGAGGTGCACAACCAAGATGAATCTCTAATCCAGATGATTGGAAGAAATATTATTCTGATTTTCAAAATGGGGTGAGGTGCTTGGTGTAACAGGAAGGGGGCAGTAAGTAGTCTTGGGTTACAAGATCTAGCTTTAAATTCCAGCTAAGATAGGAGTTTTTTGCTATACTGACTTAACATTTCCAAGCTGTGAGACCAAGCACAAATCATCTTCTCTACTTCTCAAGTTTCCTTTTCTTTAAAATAAAGGTAATAAGTAGCTCTGCTTGCTTACCAGTATTGTTGAAAAGAAAGCAAGTTGAAAACCTGTACATCATTGTTAGGTGGATTTTAGGTACTACAAACCATTGCATGTCATGACAATAATGGGCAACAATCTAGGACAGATTATGTTAATTGAAAGGTTTGAAAGTACTTAGAAATGAAAGCCTTGTTCACAAGTTACTATGTGCAATTCTAAGTCTTATCATCCTGAAAAGGGTTAATGAAGAACGTGTCATTATCACAGATTACCCATTTTTGACAGAATTACTTGACTGGTAGATTAGAGAAATGCTGTAGACTAGGAATCTTTGACTTTTTTTGTGTCATGGACACATGACAGTCTAGTAAAACCTATGAAACTCTGCTCACAATAATGTTCCTAAATGCAAAATAGGATAGGTAGGATTACAAAGGAAATCAAATATATTGAAATACCATTATCTATCTATCTATCAATCTAGACAAATTACAGATCCCAGGTTAAGACTCCTTGTTGTCAGAATAATATATATGAATCTAAACATGGAAATTGACATAATATTTTATGATATGTTTATGGAAAAGATGGAGAAATATGGGCTAGATGATACTATAATGAGTTGAATTGAATGACTTTATCCAATGAGTGTTGTTTTATGAAATGATATCCATTTGGATGGTCCCTAGTGAATGCCTGGGATTCATCTTTCTAGCTTGCTCTGTTCTTTTAATCTGAGGCTTCAATGAAAACATATGACTATTAGATTCGAATATGATTAGGTATAGGAATAACAGTTAATTCTTGGGATGCAGAATTGGGATCTAGAGATCAGAATTAGATTGGAATGATGTTTTGAATCTAATAGTATTATGTTTGATAAGGAGAAATATAAAATCTTATACTTAGTTAAAAAAATCAGAATGAAGATGTGATAAGACTACAGAGATTTTAATCAATGATAAAAGCTCAGTATTTGTCAGAAATTTGCTCTTAGGTCATACTAATAGTGCCCTAGAGGAATCTGATGGGGAAGAGGTTGAACAACTGAAGATTGGTGAGTAAAAATGTAATTACAAACATTAAATGAAGAATGGGTAGACTTGAGAACAGAGGTTGAATGTGATCATTGGGGTGAAGGTGGAGGGAAGCCTTCCTAGAAGCATCAATTAAGAATAGGACGAACTGAGTACATGAAATACTAATGGGTTGCTGCAGGGTTCACATTTGGCTTGAATGAAGCCCCAGTGCTCTATGAGAATGTAGTCCTTACTCTATAGCAGAGATGGATGCTTTGAGGGAATGGCATCAGGGGAGCTCTCCCAAACCACACAAGAAAACCATTGTTTCATGTCAGTACTGAGAGAAACTCTAGTGAAGATCGATTTTCTGGCAGAAGAAATAAAGTCCCCAGGGAGATGAGATAACTTGCCTCAAGTCCCAGAAGAAGGTTCTTCAGCTTCTACTGAAGCTGGGACGGAGCTGAGGGGGAGTCTGGCTGAGCTCGGAGTAGCTACACCCAGACATTAGAGCTGAAAGGGGTCTTGGAAGGTGCTCTGATTTTCTCATTTTGTGGAGGAGAAAACAGACTCAAAGTGATTAGGAATTAGTCTAATCATTTTGACTTCTCACCATCACTCAGCAGATTGCTGAAATGAGGGAATGGGGCACTGACCCTTCCAGAACAGCTGCTCTTGATTTCAGAGCACTGCTCTAAGGAGGGAGGAGACCCTGCTAGGTAATCCTTTCCCCCAAGCTTCACCCCTCCCCATTTCTGGGAAAATGTGAGCATCCTGGGAAGGCAGAGCTTCCAGGGAAAGAGCAGTCTGGGGGATGGAGGAAGCAAGAGCGTTCCCAGGAAGGCATGGCCAACAGTAGGGGGCTGATTCCTTCATACTTGGGTTAGAGGTATTCCAACTCACTCATTTTACAGGTGAGGAAATTGTTAGATAATTTACCCAGGTCACACAGCCAAGAAGCATTCTGGGGAATGTCTTCCCAGTTCTTCCTGACTCCAGGCCAAGGACCTTCTCTTTCACCCAATGTTGCTTCTCCCTAGCCTTCTATCACCCATGACCCACCTCTTATGGGTACACAGAGCTGGAAAACTGCAACGTGCTTTTGGGCTGAAAGAAGCATTTTCTCCCTTCAAGAGCAGCCTGGATCCTTCAGAGGCTAGAGGTCCCTGAAGTACCCAAGTCCCAGACTTCAAATCTTAAAGAGTGAGGAGGGCAAAATTTTGTTCTTGGGAGGGAATGACCTTCTAGCAGCCCCGGGGTGGGCTTCCTAGCCCTCTCCCTTTTCTAGGAACCTAAGGCAGAGGGTTCCTGCAGCACTGGGCGGCTCTTCCCTCCCACAAGTGCTGCCCCATCCTCTTCTTACTGGGGCTTCCTGGCTGGGAACAGGTCAAGGGAAGCAAGTGCAGACATGTTTTTTCCTTCACTTTACATATTTGCCCCCAACCCGAGGGGATGCCCTTTCTCACCACATGGGTCTTTGTCCTCTTATTTGTTAGCAGCCTGGTGGTCTGTGACATGTTTATGCTGAAGGGTTTGGATTCCTGAGCCAAAAGTCTCCCTCCCCAACTTTAGGCCAGGCCAGTGTTTTGGTTCCACCTAATCTTTGGCCTTTTTTCATTGAAGATCCTTGAGAGAAAATGTCATCTCTTTTGAGTTCTTTGTGACGTACTGTGTAAAATGTTGATCTAAAACTAATGTATACATTCTACTTCCTTTTGCAGTCACATGTCATCATTTATGATATGCTCGTTCTTATACCCAACATGCATCCTACCACTTTTTTTAACAGTTTTTATTAAACAGGAATTCTTCCTTACTTTATGTTTTCAGATTTATTAAGCAACTGAACTGTTGAGTTCAGTTTTCTTGCTTTCTTGCTTTCTTTCTTTTCTTTCACAATTGGGGTTAAGTGACTTGCCCAGGGGGTCATAACAGCTAGGAAGTGTTAAATGTCTGAGACCAGATTTGAACTCAGGTCCTTCTGACTTCAAGGGTGGTGCTCTACCACATTGCACCACCTAGCTGCTCTAAATTCAGTTATTTCTGATCCATCCTTTTCAGGGATGTTCTTCTAATTTTATTTCTTGCTTTTTAAACCATACCAGTTATTTTCAGTGATTGTCGTTTTTCAATCTAATTTAAGATTTGATCACTGTTGTTATTAATATTTATTATATTTAATTTAATTATAATGATAATGCTCACAAAATATTTTCCTGACAACAGCCCTATGAGGTAGATATAAAGCTTTATCGTTATTTTACACATAAGGAAATTGAACCTCAGAGGGATGAAGTGACCTGTCCTTAAGTGGTACAGTCATAATGCACACCCAGATTTTCTGATTTCTACATCCAATACCTTTTCCATTATATCATGCTGTCTGTTTTAAGGAAGTTACATGATGAAAATGGGGTTTGATGAAGATTTTTTTTTTTAATCAACTATGCAGAGGATAGTTTCTAGAGAGGGGAGATTATTGAAATGACTTGCATAACAAGTGATGAAGATCCATACTAGAATGGTAGCATTGAAAGTTGAGGGAAAGAAAGGAACAAGTAAATAGATGCTATAGAGAAAGAATTGATATGAATTTGGTTGAAAAGGAGGGAGAGAAGTTGAAAATGACTTTAAAGTTTTAAATGTAGAGGAATGGAGGAGTGATATGCTGTTGACAAAAATAAGGAAGTTGGGAATCAGTAGAATGGAAAATGGTGTGTTTGATTTCTGACATTTTAACTTTCAGTTCCAGGAGGACTTTGAAATGGAGACAATCTGTAATAATTGAAAATATGGGCTAGTAGGAGGTTATGATTGAGTACAGTACAATGTTCTGTATATATTAGGTAATGGATTAAATTTTGTTTTGATTGGCTGTAGAATTGAAAATTATCTGTATGCAGGTGGAATTTTATTCTACTACCTGAGTTGGTCAAGTGTTGAAGAAAAGCAGAGGATCAGTGACTAAGTACTCGTCAACAGGAAGGCTGGATACAAGATTACAGAAAACTAAGAAATGAGCAGGGAGGAAATGGTAGTTGTACCTATACAGTAGAAACCTATACATAAAATATTTACAAATGGAAGGTAACCTAACAGTAGTATGATAGATAAGGGTTGTGCTTTTTTCTTTTTCCAATTTGGAAAGACTCAAGTAGTTTGAAGTTGCAAGAGAAGGTGAAATTGAAGGTACTGGAGAAGGAGATAGGATTTTCATAAAAAGAAAGCAGGATAGAATAAAAAAAAAAATCAGATAGATGGATTAACCTGTAAGAGCTAGGATATATTCCAATCACAAATATTCCTCCTATTCAGAAATAAGTATCTGCCTAAATCTCTCCTGAGTCTACTTATTAATCCCTAGAAAAAAATAAGTACTTTATCTTTACACTTTGACTTGTATATCTTTAGTGTTGGCTAAGTCCCTCTTTTAGCCTTCTGTGTATTGGACTAACCGAGCTGAGCTAATTTTAGCCTTGCCTCATTGGCTTATTTCTCAAACATAGAATCATTTTTTTTTCCATTTCAGGTTGTAATAAGAAGTCCATATATTGATCAAAATTTGACTAAAGTTGATTGTACAGAACTGCCTTATAGGTTAACTATCTTATATACCAGCTTTTAAAAATTTTGCTTCCATAGTATCAACTCACTGATCTTCTAGCATGTCATAGCTACTAAAACATATTTTTGAAAACTTTTTTTCTTGCCTGATTTATCAGTTAGAGCTTAATGGGACCTTCATGATCATCTTCTCCAATCTCGTTGATTTAGATTTGAGGAAACTGTGGTCCAGAGGTTAAATAGCTCACCCAAAGTCAAATGAGATAGTAGATAGAACAAAGTCTTATTGTCAGTCATCTGATTTTAATGTAGCATTCTTTCCACTGTACTATACTCTTCCCCAAATTAATCCGTGAAGTTAATTTTTCCTAATCAGATAGGCATTTCTTCTCATTGGCATGGGTATTTCAAACCATTCACATCTGCGCATCCTATAAAATTCTTGTCTATGTACTTCTATAAATCCTTCATAAAGAGTCTATCCAATGCATCAGAGACCTTCCTTTGTGTCTTTTACTATTTCATGTCTCCCAAGTGTTTCTTGATCAACTCAACTCCTTTTCCAATTATATATATCTTTTATGTCTTTTAAATTGCTTCTTACACTTAGGACATTGTTGGTAAAGGCCAAAGATAACTGATAAGGATCTTCTCTTACTTGCTTTTGGGATTCCTAATTTTGCTCCTTCTGAGATTATGGCTTTCTGTGATTGATTTCTGTATAGCATCGTGGAGAGAATGTTGGTATTTTAAAAAATGGGCTCTGGTGACAGGGAACCACTTGGAAACATGGAAAGTACTATAGTTTTTTGATTTTATTATTATGTTAATTATAAAATTATAAAACAGCATACAGATTGTAACATTTTTATTTTAATAGTCAATATTTATTTTATATATGTATATTGTTTTACAGTATGTTTTCCCCAAAAGCACATATATGTAATATTATTTGATAAAATTCTTTTTTTCCCCTCACTAGTATTTTATTTTTCCAAATGCATGTAATGATAGTTTTTAGCATTCATTTTTGTAAGACTGTTCCAGATTTTTTCTCCTTTCATTCCTTCTCTTCCTTTTACCTAAGATAGCAAGCAATATGATATAGGTTAAACATGTGCAATGCTTTTAAATTTCCATATTTGTCATGTTGTGCAAGAAAAATCAGACCAAAAGGGAAAAAAAAAAAACCACATAGCTGTAAAGTTCCATGACTTTCTTAAAAGTTTCCCATTGGTTTCACTTTGCCTGTGGCATGTACATCTCTTTATCTGTATAGTTCTCAAGGGGATTTCACAGAATCACAGAATATCAGAGCTGGAATGAACCTTCAGAGTTCTTCCAGTCTAACTTCATTTAGTAAGTGATAAAAACCAAAGTTCAGAAAGTGTCTTGCCTGAGACTACACAGTAAGTCAGTAAGTCTGAAGCAAAGTGAGCTAGACTTACAGTTCAGATCCCTGGTCTCTCGATTAGTCGTCCTACTAGGTCATGGATGTCACATAGCAACGTAGATGTATATTAAATTGCTAGATTTTTTTTTCTTCTTGTTCTTCAGCATTTGTTCCTGCTTCCCTCCCTTAATTTTAAAACTGGTCATGTTAAACTAGTTGATTTTCTTGTCTACAGGAAGCAGTGGTTAAACCACTGAACTTGGAATTAGAAAGACTGAGTGTTCAAATACAACCTCAGATATTTAATGTGTGACCCTGAACAAATCACATAGCTTCATTCTGCCTCAATTTCTTCATCTTTAAATGGGTTGATAATGATACTTGTATCCCAGAGTTAATTTAAAGAGAAAATAAGATAATATGGAGAGAGCATTTTGTAAATCTTAAAGCACTGAGTACATATTAGCTGTTGCTATTAATATTATTATTATTACTCTTTATATTGTGCAACAAATTGGTTCTCATTTTCTTTTTTCTGGTAGTATATTGAAGTGACATACACTGATATTTCTACATGCAGCCTTTCTTGATCCTCTCCAAATGCTACCTTATTTTTAATATGATTAATTATATTGGTTGTTTTCCTAATATTGAATCATCCTTGCATTTCTGATATAAATTCCATTTGATCATAATGAATAATTTCTTGGATAAATTGCTATAGTTTATTTGATAAAATTTTATTTAAAATATTTGAGTCTGTGTTTATTAATAACATTGACATGTAGTTTTCTTTTCCTGTTTTAACTCTCCGTGTTTGGGGCAGCTAGGTGGCGCAGTGGATAGAGTATTAGCCTGAAATCAGAAGGATCTGAGTTCAAATCTGCCCTTAGATACATAACATTTCCTAGCTCTCTGACCCTGGGCAAGTCGCTTAACCCCAATTGCCTCAGCAGAAAATAAAAAATAAAATTAAAAAAAAACACAACCCTGGTTTAGGCTAATTTCCTTGTATTTATTCTTTATATGTGCAAATTATTTTGCATTTATATTCTCTTCACTGATCATAGGGCCTGGCCCATGTGAGGTACTTAATAAATGCTTGTTGGTTGACTGGTATTAGAAATAAAGAAATCCTACCAACTATAGAAACAAAGATTAGTAGTAAAATCAGTGAGTTGGCTTAGATTACTGTTAATGAATTGAATCTGTAGGAGAACATTCATTCTCAGAATATTTAAATTGAATTCAACAAACATTTATTTATTTCTACCTTATGGAAAGCACCATGATTTAATTAATGAATTCATTCTCCTACAGATTCATTGGAGCTTGAAAACAAAGATTCTTGAATGCTAGAGTTATAAGGAATTTAGAGATCTTTTTTTCCCAGCATTCTCATCTTACATATGAAATTCAAAGAAGGCAGAACAACAGTTGAGTCTGGTGATTTGTATTCTGTAAATTCATTTCTCCCAGTACAAAAGGACAAGAGAAATAGGACTAACGTCCCTAATGAGCCCTAGAGCCAACATATGAACCCATTTTCAATATCCCAACTCAATCTTTATTACTCCCAAGAACAGGGCTGTTTAAGGTGGCAGAGTTGGTAAGTTGTATAAAGCTTAAATCCAGCATTTTCTCTTTAAAAAAAAAATTCTTAAAACAAATTTTTATTGATATCTTTTGCTTTTACATTGCCTAAAATTTCCCCCTGCATCCCACTATCTCCCCTTCTGATAGTCATTTCATAAAAATAAGAGTTTTGTTTTTTTTTAAAGAAGAAGGAAGAGGAAAAAAATTATCAAGAAAAAATATATTCAGTGTTCAGGTCCATCTACCTCCTACTTCTGCAATGGAGTGAGTGGGAGGTATCTTCTCACATTCCTTCTTTGGGAGCCACACTTACTCTTTGCAATTTCATAACATTCGCTTTTTGATTATTTTATGGTTCTTTAGATTTGCCTTGTTTGGTCAGTATATACTATTTTCTCAGCCCTGCTTACTTTACTTTGTATCAAATCATGCCTTTTCATGCTTATTCATCATATTTATTGTTTTTTATATCATAAAAATATTCTATTTACATTCATGTACTTTGTCTAGCTATTCCCTACATGATGGGCATCTACTTTATTTCCAGTGTGCTGATGCTATAAATATTTTGTTGTATATGAGAACTTTGTGGTCTCCTTGGGGGGCTATATGAACAGTAGTAAAATGTCTAGGTCAAAGGGTATAGACATTTTTGTTATTTTAGTTGCATGATTCCAAATAGTTTTCCACAATGGTCATACTATTGCATAGCTCAACAATGAACTTTTGTGCCCATTCATCAGTGTGCTTATCTTCCCACAGCCCTTTTAACATTGACTGGGTTCTTATCTTTGTAAATTTGTTATCTCAAGATTGTTTTGATTTGTATTTCTTTTATTATTAGCAACTTAGAGTTGTTTTTGCAGAAACTTTTCACTTGAATGTAGTCAAAATTATCTATTTTATCTTTCATAATTTCCTCTATCCTTTGTTTGCTTAGTATATATCTTCTCTCCATGGCTGTGAGAGAGATATATGAGCTACTTTTCTTCTAACCTTTTTAAAAAAAATAATATGAATATTAATATTCAGTTCAAGTATCCATTTTGAATTTGTGAAATATGGTATAAGATGCTGGTCTAAACCTAATTTTATAGGCTTAAACCTTAAACTTAAAACCTTAACTACTGTTTTCTAGATTTCCCAGCAGTTCTTATCACTCAGGCAGTTTTTTTCTAAGTAATTTATGTTTTATGGTTTATCAAGCATTGGATTATTGAGTTTTATTATTTCTGATTCTTCATTGTCTCTGTTTTATTGATTTTCTCTCTTTTTTAAAACAAAAACCAAATAGTTTTGATTATTGTTGTTTTATAATATAGTTTCATTCTTACTTATTACTATTATTTACCTTCATATTTTAGATTTTTTTTGTATGTCCAAATGAATTTTATTGTTTTCTGGAGTTCTGCAAATTATTCCTTTTATAGTTAAATTGGTATAGCATTAAAGCTTAATATTAACTTAACAACTCATTCATGAACATTCAGTGTTCCTCCATTTATTTAGTTTGTTCTTTATTTCCTCACAGAGTATTTTGTAATTCAGTATACAGTGAATATATATTCTCATATAAGTCTTTTGGGCACTTTATGCTTTGGTAGGTCCAGCACTCTTTCTGTTTTACTTCACAAAATCTTGGAAGCTCCATGGTACCTAGTGATATGCAGAAGAAGGGAATTTTAATAATGAATGTCTAGGGAGACATGAAAAAATTAAACAAGACCAGAAGATACATTTTAAATCCAATTGTTATTGGTGCAGAGTTATTTCAATCATGTCTATCTAACTCTTCATAGCCCCCTTTGGAGTCTTCTCAGCAGAAAGACTGGAATATTTTCCCATTTCCTTCTCCAGTTCATTTTACAGATGAAGACACTCAGTCAGACAATGATCACACAGCTATTAAGTATTTGAGGCGGCATTTGAACTCAGGTCCTCCTGATTCTAGGCCTACCATTCTGTCCACTTCACCACCTAGCTTGAGAATTTAGAATCTAGGGCTAGGTAGGTGGCACAGTGAATAGAGCACCAGCCCTGAAGTCAGGAGGACCTGAGTTCAAATGTGACCTCAGACACTTAACACTTCCTAGTTGTGTGACTCTGGGCAAGTCACTTAACCCCAAGTGCCTCAGCAAAAAAAAAAATAGAATCTAGAACACCCCATTTAGACTCTAAGATTTTTCTTAATTTTATAAGGCTAACAAAATTTTATTTTTAAGACTTGCTACATATTAAACTATTTTTCTTTGGATTTAGACTTGTGCTTCTAATGCATTTATCTTTTGCTCCTGAATCTGAATGTCTCAAAGAATAGAAGTCTTTTGTTTGAAAGAAAGAAATCTTATTGGTCCTCTCTAATATTGCCATAGATGGCATTTAGCGCTCTGTAATTCAAAGAAAGATATTTCCCAGAAAACCACATTTCATGTTAATTGTTTATCAGTTGGTACAAAGTTTAGAATTATCCTTTGGGGATTCTAAATTTCAGAAGATACAGTGCTTATTTTTATGGAAGCATTTATGCCTTGGGTACCTCAGGAAAGTACCAGTTTCTTGTAAATAGATTAGGTTAATTTTGAACATGTTTACATTCTTTATCTCTAAAAGAGACTTACATAATTATTCACAAATTTAAAAGGATAACTTTATAGCTAATCTTATTCATATTAGTTCTTAGAATTGTTTCAGTCACTATAAAATCTGGAGATTACCAGGTAGATAAGAACATGAACTGAATTGTTTGAGATAGAGCTTTTTTGACCATTGTAGCTTGATTTAATCCAATTTTATTTTAAAAAATTTAAAAAACTTTTTGCTTTCAGTTTAGCTATTTAAACTTGGAACTCGGGGTTTCAGTTGAACATATTCTTCCTAAAATAAATCTTTTTTCATTTTGTAAATTCCCAAAGAGATGTAATCTGTCCCTCATCTAACCCCAACATGATTTTTTTTCTCCCTTATTCTCTTTGCAAGTTATTGTAACAATTATGTATTGTGCAATCCTAACTCTGCCCATCCCTGTGTCCTGACCTTATTACTCTTTGTAGTACAGAACTATCGACAATCTCTTTCCCTCATCCACTTGTTTATTCTACTATAGAGATCACAGAAATAATTCTTTGCAAGCAATAACAAGTCTAGCCTCTAACTATGTACATTTCACCTCAAAATCAGCCATTCTGTTTACATTTTTTATTTCCCCTATGTATTACAGACTCATAGTTAGACAAACTTAAAGAGTAGAGTTGGTAGGAGCTCCTAAATCCATTTAATCCAAATGGTGGTCTTTGAAACTATGGACAAGTTTCAGGATAAAAAAAATCAACTTTCTTTTTATTAACTTTTAACAAATTTAGCATTTCCTTCAATTATGAATATAGGTTATAAACTTTTTTCTTTTTTGAAAGGGGATCCTTAGGCTTTGCCAGCCTGCCAGAGTCCTGACACTCCTTTGGTGTCCACCTTTTCACTCTCTCTCACTTGTAGCTCCAAGAACCTGGTGTCAGGAGTGACCACCTTCTGGCAAAACTTTCTTGGCAGATGGGCTAACCATTGTAAGGGTGAATTGGCAAGCCTCATACCCATTGCTGAGTTAGGGGGATGTCTTCCTTCAGCATGAAGGAAGACTTTGGGATGAGAACTCTGTTCCAGAACCCGGGAGGGCCTTTGAAGTAGCTGTTGTGGAGCCCTTAGAGCTTGTCAGATAATCGGAGATAAAGATCATCCATTGCACTCAAGCCATTAGCGGTCATCTCAACTTGTGTCCTGCCCCTGGACTTTGATGACTCAGGAAGAGCGAGTGGGCTGGCAACTTGGAGCAACTCTGCCTCACTGAAATCCAGTTCATATGGTGTCATTGATCCTTTTCCAAAATGAAGGCTGAACAAGTGATAGAAAATGTCGCAGCCTGTCCTGCCTAGGGGTAGCACATTGGAGAGAGTTTTTCATTAGATTTTACTGAAATCTACTCTCCCTATCATCCTAGAATTTAGTGTTAGATTTTGATCCTAGTTCTGTCCTCTGGGACTAAACAAGTCTAATTCCTCTTTTCTATGACAGCTTTTCGAAGATATAAAAATCATTATATCTTTATATCTTCTCTTCAGGCCAAATATTCTGTTTCCCTTCAGCTAAACCTCGGTAGTATGATTTCTTCCCCTTTCACTATCTTGGTGCTTTTTCACTGTATGTCCATGAGTTTGTCAATGTTCTTCTTAAAGTATGACACCCCAAACAAAATACTAGTTGATCTGTTTGGGACACAAAATTTCTTTAATTTTTTGAGGAGGTGTTATGGACCAGAACTTGAAACAAGGTGCTAAGTGGAATTGAGGAAGCAATGAATGGTTAAATCTAGTTTAGCATTGATTTAATCCTATAACAAATAATGATTTCCTAGTGATATAATGATTGCTGTATACTCAGTATGGGGCATATAAGGAGAAGCTCTCAGGGCTAGAAAGGACAAGCTCACTAGAAGCTCTCGGAGGCTGAGACAGATTCATTCCATCTTCCACCTTTGTTTTGGCTGGAGGCTCAAGCACAAACCCTTGGAAGTTGAGGAGATTCAGAAGCCAGAGAAGGCAGTCGGGCAGAACGAAGGAAGACAGAGAAGTGGTGGCAGGCTGTCCTGTGGAGAACACTGAAACCAAGATCTGGAAGGCCTCCAGAAAACTAGCTGAGCCCCAAGTGAAGGAGATAAGATTTTGAAGGAGACAATAAAGGATTTGGACTTTAATCCCTGGCTGCATTTGGGGTGAATCCTGAACTGAAATGAAGGCTGCTCCCAGAAGCCCCCCAAGAAATCTGCTCCCAGAGAACATTATATTTTAGAGAACTATAGGAGGAATTAATTGAGGACTTGGATGATTGGAGAGAAAAAGAAAATCTACATAAAGAATGAGTTTTGGAGATCAGCTGAGGTGAAAATTTTTAATGATTGTCAATATTTAGAGGGCTGAACCTATTATGTTTAATCGTCCTTTTTTCATCCTCAAGAATTCTGAGTTTATTCATGGAAAGATCTCTTAATTTATTTCTAAAGTAAGAACTTAATAGGAATAGTGGCAATTAGTTCCCCAAAGCAAAGTCTCACCATGTAGTATGACAAAGATTATTTATTTCCTTTGTAAAATCTCATTAAATGCACACTTTATCTTCCCCCTTGAAATTGGGCCTTTCCTAGAAAAATAGTAGTTACATGCATAATAGAAGCCCATGTAAAAGGTTAGGACAGAAAATAAAGAAAATGATAGGAACAATGGGCTTCTAGATCTAAAAGGAATGTAACCAATCTGTTTTACACATGAACAGACTGAGGTCCAGAGTATTGAAATGACATGTTCAAAGGCAGTAAGTGGCAAAGCTGACATTCACCCTGAGGTTATCTGCTTTGAAATTGCTTGCTGTTTTCAGAACATCATCAACATTTAGTAAGCACTTACTAAATTCCAGAAATCAGTGCATCCACGGATCCCAAGGGGTTTGTGGATATATTTAGGAAGTTCATGAGCTTGGATGGGAAAAAATTACATCTTTATTTTCACCAACTTTTGGTAAGGTAGAATGGGAGCAGGTTGTGGAACTCTTTAAAAGTTCACCAGCAGAGTCTATTTTTGATCCTAGAGGCAATAGGAGGTCTTTCTTCAGGGGGAGGTTTCTGTGGAACAGGGGGTGGACCTACGTCATACCTATACTTTGTGAAAATAGTTTTAGTAGCTCTATGGAGGATGAGTTGGAGGAGAGAAAGACTTGAGGTAGGAAGAGAAATTAGGTGACTTTTGTAATCATCACTTCTTGCAACAGACAAAAGGTGAGATCTTGAACTAGGGTAGTGGCCATGTCAATAAAAAAGAACAAATGCAGGACATATTGTTGATGTAGAAGTGGCAAGATTTGGCAAATAACCCATTGCAGGAAGAGTTGAAGATAACCCTTAATGTTGTGAACCCCTGGTGGCTAGAAGAAGGGTAGGAATAAGAAAGTTCAGAAGACAGGGTAAGAGCAGAAAAGTCAATAAGTTCTCTTTTGGACACCAATTTTAAAAGCCTCTGAGAACATTCATTTTTTTCCAATGAGATAATGCTCGTGAAAGTATTTTGTTAATTTCTATGTCCTACACAAGTGTATTGTTCTTATCAGTAGCTTGACATAAAAGAGTATGCAAATATACTTTATGTTAATTGATATACATTTTAAAATATTCTAACCCAGTATTGTTTCAAAATCAACTTCAGTAGAGATTGCTTTCATCCCATAAGTTTCTATTCATATAAAATACTTAAAAATTTTGTAAATAATCTTCATAGGACTTGTTTAATCTAGTCTTGCAACTTATTGACAAGGGCAAATCTAAACAAGTTTCAACTGAACTGTCAAGTTTGTTTTATTTATTTATTTATTTATTTATTTATTAAGATGATTCTTTTTTTTTTTTTATACATGACCAAACTGTTATTTTGCTGTACAAAAAGAATCAGACTCTGAAATATTGTACAATTAGCTTGTGAAGGAAATAAAAAATGCAGGTGGGGATAAATATAGGGATTGGGAATTCAATGTAATGGTTTTTAGTCATCTCCCAGAGTTCTTTCTCTGGGCATAGCTGGTTCAGTTCATTACTGCTCCATTGGAAATGATTTAGTTGATCTCATTGCTGAGGATGGCCAGGTCCATTAGAACTGGTCATCATATAGTATTGTTGTTGAAGTATATAATGATCTCCTGGCCCTGCTCGTTTCACTCAGCATCAGTTCGTGTAAGTCTCTCCAGGCCTTTCTGAAATCATCCTGTTGGTCATTTCTTACAGAACAATAATATTCCATAATATTCATATACCACAATTTATTCAGCCATTCTCCAACTGATGGGCATCCACTCAGTTTCCAGTTTCTAGCCACTACAAATAGGGCTGCCACAAACATTTGTGCACATACAGGTCCCTTTCCCTTCTTTATGATCTCTTTGGGATATAAGCCCAGTAGTAACACTGCTGGATTAAAGGGTATGCACAGTTTGATAACTTTTTGAGCATAGTTCCAAACTACTCTCCAGAATGGTTGGATTCATTCACAACTCCACCAACAATGCATCAATGTCCCAGTTTTCCCGCATCCCCTCCAATAATCATCATTATTTTTTCCTGTCATCTTAGCCAATCTGACAGGTGTGTAGTGGTATCTTAGAGTTGTCTTAATTTGCATTTTTCTGATTAATAATGACTTGGAGCATCTTTTCATATGACTAGAAATAGTTTCAATTTCTTCATCTGAGAATTGTCTGTTCATATCCTTTGACCATTTTTCAATTGGAGAATGGCTTGATTTTTTATAAATTAGAGTTAATTTTCTATATATTTTGGAAATGAGGCCTTTATCAGAACCTTTGACTATAAAAATATTTTCCCAGTTTATTGCTTCCCTTCTAATCTTGTCTGCATTAGTTTTGTTTGTACAAAAATTTTTCAGTTTGGTATAGTCGAAATTTTCTATTTTGTGATCAGTAATGATCTCTAGTTCTTCTTTGGTCATAAATTTCTTCTCCTTCCACAGGTCTGAGAGGTAAACTATCCTGTGTTCCTCTAATTTATTAATAATTTCATTCTTTATGCCTAGGTCATGAACCCATTTAGACCTTATCTTGGTGTACAGTGTTAAGTGTGGATCAATGCCTAGTTTCTGCCATATTAGTTTCCAATTTTCCCAGCAATTTTTGTCAAGAACTGTCAAGTTTAAAAAACTGAAGCTGAATCCTTTGGGTGAAAAGTTGATTGTTTAATTTTACCTACTATTTATATATATGTGTGTGTACATATATATGTATATACATACATACATATATGTATGGAGAGAGAAGATATTAAATTTCTTTGAAACTCAGATATACTGAAAATAGTGTATGTTCCAACTTGGAGATAGAACCTCACCTTGAAATTTTAGACCTACTTAATTTGGTAATTTTTCAGGGCAAGAAATTTAAATTGTAGACAGGAAAATCTATTCCTTCCTAGGTAGCTTTTTCACTATAAATTCTGTGTTTTTGACTAGTCCCTTTATATAAGACCAAGACAGGGAATTTGGGAAAACTCCAAGGAGAAAGACAAATGACAGTAAGTTATTAATACAAATTGTACTATGTACCAGATTAAACACAGAGAATTTTAGGTTTTCATTTATAAGCATTGTCAAATTATGTTATAGTTGTCACATTATTTGATGTTTATTTGTATTATCTAATTTCATTTTGGACACTTGACATAGAGTAATATTAAAAAGGATACAATTCTGTAGTCAATTTTCTATTTTCTGTGTGTGGAAAATTTGTTTTGTGAGTTGTCCATGGAAATTTAAAAAAATTCTAGCTTGGTTTTTCTTGCCCCACTACCCTATTTCTGGATTGCCTCTCCTTAGCATTACTAAGGATACTATGCTGCTATAAGGAAAGGAGGAGAGCGAGCAGGATGGAGTTAATAGTTATCTTTAAGTGTTTAAAGAACTGTCATATAAAAAAGGGGTTACATTTGGTTTTGGTGCCAGACAGCAGAACCAAGTGCAGGGACTAACATATTGCAGTGGAAAGTCCATTGACTCTTTAATTTTCTTTTTTAAATTAAAGCTTTTTATTTCAAAATATATACATGGATAATTTTCAACATTCACCTTTACAAAACCTTTTGTTCTAATTCTTTTCCCTTTTTCCCCCTAATCCTCTCCCCTAGATGGCAAGTGATCCAATATATGTTAAACATATGCAATTTTTCTATATATAATTCCACAAATATCATGCTGCACAAGAAAAATCAGATCATAAAGGGGGGGGGGGAATGATAAAGAAAACAAAATGCAAACAAACAACAGAAAAAGTGAAAATGCTATCTTGTGGTCCACACTCAGTTTCCACAGTCCTCTGTCTGGATGCAGATGGCTCTCTTCATCACAAGATCACTGGAACTAGCCTGAATCATATTGTTGATGAGAGCCACGGTCATCAGAATTAAAGAGCCATGTCTATCAGAACTGACATTGACTCTTGAATCACAGGATCTTTTAGACGTCTCTATATGGCCTTGTGGCCACTTGCGCTTCTTAGAGCTCTGTTTTTTCATCTGTAAAGTGAGGATCTTTAGTCTAGATCCCTCTCAGCTATGATCCTGGTTGCAGAGATAACAAATTTGGTTTGCCATAAGGAAAAGGTTTTACAACTTTAACTGCTCTTAAATGGAAGAGGCTCCCTCAGGAGTTGGCAGGTTTCCCTTCTCAGTAAATCTAGAAGCAGGTATACTTTCTTGAAAATAATATTTTGTATGTAAGAATAGGGGAAAGTGGAAGAAAAGGCAGCCAAGACATTAGGGGTACCTTGCTTCTAGGAAATTTTCTGTGATCCTCTTCAAATGAACTTAGAAAACTTTGTATTTCTCCTTTGTATTTATCACAATTTGCTTATCATGAGTATTAGGTATTGTTGCAGAGTGAATCAAGTTCTGGAATGAGATTCAGAAAGACTTGGATTCAAATAGCCCATCTGACACTAACTGTATGACAAGAGAAATCTTTTTTTTTTTTTTTTTTTTTTTTTTTTTTTTTTGCTGAGGCAGTTGGGGTTAAATGACTTGCCCAGGGTCACATCTAGGAAGTGTTCCGTGTCTGAGACCAGATTTGAACTCAGGTCCTCTTGACTTTAGGGCTTGTTCTTTATCCACTACACTACCTAACTGCTCCCAAAGGGAAATAATTTAACAAAGCTTTTTGAAACTCATGTAATTTATTATATAAACTATAGACAATAGCTCTTGGAGAGCAGGGATTATTTCTTGTTTTATCTTTGTACACATAGCAGTGAGTCTACTATCTTGTATAGAGTAGGAATTTAGATGTTAGTTTCAAATCCAGGTGAAGATACATAGTTTGTAGGCTCTTTGGACATACATCCTTTATCACCATTCCTGTAATAGAGAAAGGTGTGAAAAATTAAATTAGTAGAATTGTCAGCACAAAAAATTAATTTTCTTTTAGCAGTTCCCTCTGCTTTTTTAAGGAGTAGTAAATATAGATAAAAACTAAGTAGAAAAAGGGGAACCAGGAAATCTGAGACTATTATTTACCATAGAGTATTTGAAAATATTTAAAGATAATTGTCAGTTCTGTGCCCACTGTCTATATTGTGTCTAGGTTTTTATAATCAGAAAACCTTCTTAAAATTAGGCTATTAAATTTTAGGATAAAGAGATTGAGGGTAAGAAGGTAACTTAGCAAAAATTTAATAAGCACTCATGATGTTCTAAACATTGTGCCAGGCACTGAGACTACAAAGATTGCTATTTCCAAATCCTGATCTCAAGGACCTTTTAGTCTAATAGAATTATATTTATTTAATCTACCTATCTACCTACTTACCTATCTACTTCATCTGTCTCTGTCATCTAGATATAAATCACATATGCATACATCTGTATTCTGTGTATCTTTTTATCTATGTGTGTAATATAGCATTTATTTTGATACCAACTTCATTTCCAAAGATATTCTTCCCATTCTCTTACTCATTTTTCTATCCCATACTACAAAGAATAAAAAAAGAAAGAAGTTAAATCATCCAAGTCAAATAGTATATATAATGTTCCATTACACAGTCCCCACCTCTCCAAAGTACAGAATGAGGTACAATTCTCATTTCTTCCCTTAGGCCAAGTTGGGCATTATAATTACAAAGTATTCATTTAAAAATTTTACCATAAATATCCTTTTAAATCTATATTTTTCTTATTACATTTTTGTTTTTATTTTCCATTTTATTAATTGCTTTGATATTGTAGATACTTATGATGTCAGTAAATTAACAAGAACTTATTGAGTGCTTATTTGTTAGGTGCTGTGTTAAGTACTAAATACATAGAGAAAAAGACAAAAACATGATTCCAGTTCTTCAAGTGCTCACATTCTAAGGGGAGTGGAGGAAGTGACACAATCTGCAAATACTTATGTATGTACATGATATGGAGAGAGTAGTTGGAAGGTATTGTCAGAAGGCAGGTAATAATAGGGGAGTGACTGGGAAAGGCCTATTGCAGAAGGTTGGATTTGAGCTGAGTTTTGAAAAAAGCTAGAAGGTCCTAGGAGTCAGAAGTGTGGAAGGAGAGCATTCCAGGCATAGAATGCAGCAAGTGCAAAGCAAAGGGATGGAGGATGGAGTGTTGGGTGACTAGTAAGTAGGCTAATGGAGCTAGACTATAGGGCAAATGGAGAGAGTCAAGTTGTAAGAAGCCTGGAGTTTATTGAATAGGGGCTGATATGGTCAGACTTCCACTTGGGGAAAATCAGTTTGTCTTCTGAGTGAAGAGTCATGGGTAGGTAGGCCAATAGATAAATTAGCTGACAACTTTCTAAAATCCATTCATTGGAGGCTTGCTCTGCTGTAAGAGAAGTATCACACAGGGCTTACAGATGACATTCATTCAAAAGCTAATAAAAGCTTGGTTAGATTTCACACTCATGGAGCAGGTTGGACAACACAATTGCATTGTAACCTGTTAATCTGGCTCCAAGCCAGATTCTGCCTGCCAAAGGGTAGCTGTTATTTGAAATTCTCTCTGACCACGGTTTCTTTTCTTTCCAGTTCTACTCCCTCATTCCTACTGAACCTGTTTTTTTTTTTTTTTTTTTTTTTTTTAATCTTTGTTACGACTTCCATTCTTCAGACTTACAGGTCTTCAACCAGAGGCTGATGACAGTTATTGCTGATGTCATAAAGGGGATTCCTGATAGAGGAATGAATGAATGAATGAAGATTGCCATCTGAGGTTCAGTCAGATTCTGAGAGTCTGGGATTCCAAGTTTCATTCTTCCATCCTTCTGGTTTCACTCGTCTCCCTAGCAGATTTAGAATCTTTTGTGTCTAATTGCATAATTTCTTAAGTTATTCTTAATCCTCTAGTTATTGGATTAGGTGTATTTCTTTCAAGAATATCTTCATTCCACTTCAGGCCTTCGTTATACTATTTGGTCTCTTGGTCTTTCTTAGTGGGCTTTATGCCTCCCATCTTGCCCTTCTGTAGTCTAACCTAGATGCCAAAGTAGTCTTCCTAACCATGCTATTCCCATGTACTCCCAAAACTTTTCAATGACACCCTATTGCCTGTTGGATAAATACTTATTTCTTACTTTGACACTGAAAGAGCCTCTTTTGCATAACTATGTAGCCTGGGCTCACTCTTCCAATTTGTACTCAGTCTTAAAAGCTGTTCCACAGAGCTCTTTATTATTCTCCTTGGGGCCGCTAGGTGGTGCAGTGGATAGAGCATCAGCCCTGAAGTCAGGAGGACCTGAATTCAAATCTTGTCTCAAACACTTAACACTTTCTGGCTGTGTGACCCTGGGCAAGTCACTTAGCCCCAATTGCCTTAGCAAATAATAATAAAATAATAAAATTATTATTTCCTCTAGCATTCTAGGTAACTTCCTAAGTATGTCTCTGGATAAATTTTTTTTTTAATTTAAATGAATTTTTAATTGATGCCTTTTGTTGTTGTTTACATCGTCATAGTTTTTCTATGTATCCCTGCCTCTTCTTCTGCCAAGGAGCAATCCCATATAAAAATAGTATTTCTTAAAGACAAAAAAGGGGGAAAAAGAGGGAAAAAAACACATGTAATGTGTAACACCTGTCAGTTTACCACCTTCTCAAAGAGATAGGTTAGGGGTATTTTCTCATATTTCTTCATTCAACTCTTGCTTGCTACTTTAAATTTTGTTACATTCCTCATTCATTCATTCATTATTTATTTATTTAGTATGTTCTTTCCATTTACATTGTAGTTAATCTGTATACTTTCTTACAACATAGTGATAGTTCATTACATTCATGAACTGCAATTTATTGAGCCATTAGAGAGGAATCTACTTTTTGTTTCCAGTTTCTGTGGTATCACAGAAAGTGCTGTTGTTAAGGATTTTTGTGTGTTTGGAGACTATCTTCTTATTGATCACTTTCTAAAAATATAAGCCAGTAATGGAAGTCTTTGCTTCAAAGGATGTGAACATTTTATTACACCATAATGTATTAGTGTCAGAGCAGCTAGATGGCTAGAAGTGGATAGAGCATCAGCCCTGAAGTCAGAAGGACCTGAGTTCAAATCTTGCCTCAGATACCTTACGCTTCCTAGCTGTGACCTTGGGCAAGTCACTTAACCCCAATTGCCTCAGATAAAAAAATAACGTATTAGTGTCACTGTCATTCTACAGTCCCTCCAATATTGATTATGTCTGGATAATCTTTGCCAAGTTTCAGAGTATGAGATGAAACCACAGGGTTGTTTTCATTAGTGATCTGGTGCATTATTTCTTGGGCAGTTAGGTGGTATAGTGGGTAGAATGTTGGGCTGCCCTTAAGAAGCCCCATTTGTGAGTTCAACCCTGTCCTCAACTCTGACACTTACTGTGTGACACTGAACAAGTCATTTAATTCTGTTAGCCTCCGTTCCTCCTCTGTAAAATAAGTTGGAGAAGGAAATGGCCAACTACCCCAGTATCTTTGCCAAGGAAACTCCAAAAGAGAGAGTAAATAGTCAGATATGATTGAACAACAACATTCTTTCATGTGGTTGTGAATACTTTCCAGTCCTTCTTTTGACAGTTGTTGATATCCTTTGAGGACTTGTCTACTGAGGAATGGCTATTAATTATATGTGTATGTGTGTGTATATGTATACATATATGTATATACACATGCACACATATGCATATTTTTATGTGTATATATGTACATGTATATGTACATTTATTTTATATATTTTGGATTACAAGCACTTGTCAGAAAAAATTGACAAAGATTTTTTTCCTATTTAACTGCTTCTCTTCTTATCCTAAGTGTGTTAATTTTGTCTGTGCAAAAACTTTTGTTTCACATACCTCTGTCTTTTGTTTGGTTAAGAATGCATTTCTTACACATAATTAGGAGAGGTATATGATTTACTCTTGTTATGTTATTAAAGTCATATGTCCATTTAGATGTATTATGGAATGTGATACAAGAGTATTGACCTAAGCCTACTTTCTGTCCTCCAATAAATAACTTAATAAGTAGACAGTTTATTGAGTTAATAACTTAAATCAGTTATCACTTCCCCAAAATCACATAACCAATTAACATCAATTAGATTTTTACAAAGTTCTTTGTAAAAATTTCCTTCCTTCCTTCCTTCCTTCCTTCCTTCCTTCCTTCCTTCCTTCCTTCCTTCCTTCCTTCCTTCCTTCCTTCCTTCTTCCCTCCCTTCCTTCCTTCCTTCCTTCCTTTTTTTTCTCTGAGGCAATTGGGGTTAAGTGACTTGCCCAGGGTCACAGGTAGGAAGTGTTAAGTGCCTGAGTCCAGATTTGAATTCAGGTGTAACTGACCTAGGGCTGGTGCTCAATCCACTGTGCCACCTAACTGAGCCCCCCCCCCCCAACAGCTTTTTAGTGAGAAGATATAGGAGAGACTGATGCACAAAATCCCCCCTCACCAGGAATGCATTCTGCCCTCTATCAATCCCTGATAAGAGCAGACTCAACCTTAAAAGTAGTTGCTGTAAAACATTCCTGGTTCTAGCAGTTCTTTTCTTTCTTTTTAAATTTTAAATTAACCTTTTAAATTCACTTATCGATATGGTATTGGTGATGGATAAGTTGCTCCCTTGCTTGCAGGGCATAGGGTTACAGCTGCCAGGTTGCTGTAAAGTTACTGCTGAGTTGGGTCAAGAAGGTTTGTATTAAGGTCTGGCTCCTTACTGAACTCAGTTCTTACTGCTAACAGCTCCAATTGGTGAGGGAACTTGTGATGGTCCTTTTTTTTTTTTTTTAACATCTTTATTACTTTAAAAAATTTTCAGTTCCAAGTTGTTTCCCATCCAGAACTCCCTCCCCACCCATTGAGAAGGCAAATATGACACCTATAATGCATATTAAGTTATGCAAACCATATTTATGCATTGGTCACATCTCCCTCACCCAGAAAAAAAAGTGAGGAAAGTAGAGAAAGGAAATAAAAATGTGCTTCAATTTGGTCTCTTAGATTTGATGGTCCTTCTGATCTTTGAAAGTTCACAACCTTCATTCTCTTCATTCAGTCTCTGGTGCTTCAATTAAGAAAGAATAAATATAAAGAAACAAAAAAATTCCTGGTAGCATGTTCATGGCCATAGGGCAGCTAGATGAGAAAAAAACAAAAACTAGGGCCAAGAGCAGGCTTTTATTTTTTATTTTTTATTTTTATTTTGCTTAACACCAGAGGAGAGAGAAATTGTGTATTTTGGAGCTTTTTGTACACATGCTTAGCCAGAACTCAACAGCCAATGAAAAGCCAAACAGTATTATTTTACTAAACAATAGAAAAATCAGAGAATCTTTGGGTATGCTCTGAAGTGTGAAAAGAAAGGGCCCCTTTATTATGTATTTCTGGAATCAGACTCCCTAGGCCTTCACGTGGATTAGCAGCAGGCAGAAAATATTCAAGGACTGGGCTCTCATTGGCCATACATTAGTCTCCTTATATACTTGGTAAGTTGAACAGTTCCCTCATCTCCTGCATCTGTGAATTCTCACAAGCACTATTCCTGCCTTCAGTGTACTTACTTCATTCCTCCATGTGTTAGAACCCTCATCTTGAAAGCCTGTCATGGGCTCCACCTCTTCTATGAAGATTACTCTGGCTCCTCAGCTGAAAGTGCTCTTTTCCTCAGATTTTTGTAGACTAATTATCTGGATCTTCTCTTTGCTCTTGTTCACATTCTACTTTGGTCCAATGAGGAGAAATTGCAACTTCTTCCCCCTTTCTCCTTTATCTTTTCCTCGAAGTATTTCTTTATTTTCTTCTTCCTCCTCTTTTATTTTGAGCACAGAGACCATCACTTGTTTCTTTCTGTTCTTTCATTCATGTCTCTGAAAGAACATGTCTGAAGGATAGTGTCATCACTCTGTAAATAAAAGCACTTGATTATCACCTGTCCCTTTAATTGTTCAAACTTTAAAAAACAAATTTTTTTTTCTTAAATTTTTGTTTGCAACATTTATCCTTTAGAAATTGTGACCAGTTCTTATAGGAGTATTTGGAAATCATTAAATCTGTTAAAAATCCATTTTCTTCTGTGGGAATATGCTTAACTTTGTAGGCTCCCCCCCTTTCTCCACGCCCTCCCCTAGATGGCAAAGTAGTTCAATATATGTTAATTTTGTTGTAATTATTTGTAAAGTCCTGTGCAATTCTATTTGGGATTTTGGAATTATCTTACAAAAATTTCTGTTATTTTGATTTTTTTTTGTTTTTATTTTGCTGCATTTCTTATGGTTTCTGAGGTAAGAGAAAAAAGACTTAGGTTTGACTAGAACTTTTTAATCCGGCCACCTCCCTTTCTAGCCTTATTTTATTTCTCTCCACATACACGCTGTCTTGCCAAACTGTATTTCCTCTATCCCTCAAATATGCCCCATATTCTCCTGCCTTCTTGTGCAATGATTCATATTGTTTACTATGCCTTAGGATGCTTTTTGATCCTCCCAACCTATTGAATCCTTAAGAAATCTTTAAAAGTATGACTCAAATGTAACCTACCTTCAGCAAGCCTTTACCAGTCTGTAATGACCATTCTTCCTCCCCTCTCACATAGAACTTTGTTAGCAACTCTCTGATGCTATTAGTTATTTTATACGATTACTTTTCTGTGCCTCACATCTTCACTACCTGTGTGACTGTGTAAGTAACAATTTTTTGGAGGGATTCAGTTTCTAAAATAAGATAGTTAGACTATATGATCTCTTAAGTCTCTTCTTATCCCCCTCCTAGATTATAAAGTCTTTGAAAGGAGATAGCCTGTCTCCACCTCCAGACCTAGTCCAATTGCTAGCAAACAATAGATGCCTAATAAGCCTTCCTCCCTCCCTCCCTCCCTTCCTCCTTCCGTCCCTCCCTCCCTCCCTTCTTTCCTTCCTCCCTCCATCCCTCCCTTTCTTCCTTCCCTCCCTCCTTCCCTCCCTTTCTTCCTTCCTTTCCTCCCTCCTTCCCTCCTTCCTTCCTTCTCCCTTTCTTCCTCTCTTCCTCCTTTTTTCCCTCTATCCCTCCCTTTTCCCTTCCCTCCCTCCTTTTTCCCTCCTTCCTTCCTTTCCCTCCCTCCTTCCCTTCTTCCCTTCTTCCCTCCCTTCCTTCCTTCCTCCTTCCTTCTCTCCCTCTCTCCCTCCTTCCCTCTCTCCCTCCCTCTCTCCTTCCCTCTCTCCCTCCTTCCCTTTCTCCCTCCCTCTCTCTCTCCCTTTTTCCCTCCTTCCCTCCTTTTCCCCTCCTTCCCGCCCTTCTTCCCTCCCTTCTTCCCTCCCTCCTTCCCTTCTTCTCTTCCCCTCCTCCCTCCCTTCCTCCCTTTCTTCCTTTCTTCCTTCCTTCCTTCCTTCCTCCCTCCCTTTCTGTTGCTAAAATCATGATGTCAAAGTTGGCAGGGTGTGTTTTTGAAAATGAAAATCGTGATGATTGTAAAGCTCAAGGCATTACCAGTTTGGGAGGAGTTCAGTAGGGAGGAGGGAACAGCTGTGAGAAAGTAACTGTTGACTCATTTAGTTGTAAGTCTGTCTTTGCTCTGACACCTGCACTAGAATATTGTCTCTTCTGAGCTTTCAAATCTAATCAGAAACTTCCAGTTTTTGTTACTTAAATGGACTGATTTTCTTCCACGATTGGTCATGAGGCTTAATTAACTCATGTCTTTCTTTTTTCCTTTTCAGTCTGCAACTGTATCTGATGGTGGTAAGTCACAATTTCTTAAATATACTTTTATAATTTCCCATGAAATTGGTTGTAAATTGTACATTGGTTGTAAAAAGTATATTGGTCAATTAGAAGAGTTGTTTTAACTGTCATACACTGTACTCTTTGTTATTTTTTCCCAAAAGCTGAAGAGTTTCATATTTTTTAAATAACTAAGTTGTAGAATTTTCAAAGCTATTTGTTTCAGAGAAAACATTTAAAACCTGAACATCATGTGATAATTTCTGTAGTAGTTATGTCTATAAGATTTGATTTTGCAGCAGTATTTCATATCAACACATGCTCATGTCTCGCAAGTTAAAACAAGCTTTGACGCTTCTTTTGCTGTATAGCCAACTTTTAAACAAGCAAGCAGTACTGCCAAACTCCCAATAGATCAGGAAAGTTGTAGAGATGTAGACCACACTTTAAGTTGTTTTCTTTATTCCTTTACTAAGAAAAGATATGGGAGAGAAATTCTTATTTTGATAAACTTCAAACCAAAATAAATTCAACTTTTAATCTTTTTCTTTATAAAGTCTTTATGTGGAAGTCCTTTAATAGAACTACTGTAGAACAGGAAATAAATAAAACTCCTCTATCTTTCCATTTAATAGCCCTATAATACAATTTTCATTTAATATCAACATTAAAATATTGCTCATTAATTTTGGGGGAATGATTTGTATTTGTGATTTTTTTTATCTAAAAATTTTCTTGTCAGTTTTCTTCCTCACTTGATATTATATGAGTAGTTTTGAATCTACTTTTATGAATTCAGAAGTCTATTTCAGGAGTTGAATTATATGCTTTCATTCGCTAAAAGGCACCAGTATTTTGTGGTCCTATAACATGTAGTATGTAGGTCATAAATAAGTATAGGTCATGAAGTTTGATTCAGGGGTTGAGAGTAGAGAATGAGCTTCCCTTCATTTGAATCAAAGTGAAAAAGAAATTCATTGTACTCACTGTTTAGTTTTTTTACTTGTTTCTTCTTTTTCCCCCTTATGACTTTTCTGTTTTCACTATTAGTACTGAAAATTATTCATATTAAGGGGGTGGAGGCTAGGTATCATGACTTTGCTGGAATAGGTATCATCAGTGACTTATGTCATTTCTACTTTTGCTAGTTGGGTAGGCACTGTGCAGGGGAGAATTGGATGTTAAATTATACAAGTATCTATTCCAAAGCAAAAATTGCTGGCTGATGTCCTAAAACCATTTACATATTTTTGTGTTTGTTGTTTTAATATAAGGTACTGCATTATTGGGTGTTTTTTTGTAGGTTAATAAACATTTAAGTGGCTAATTTGGGAATGAGAGCAATTTTTTATTGTTAAAAATTAGTATAATCACCAAATATATGAAAGCATTCAATTATTCATGTTTGCTACTTCTATTCTTCTGTCTCATATTTTTTAAAATAAAAACCTATAGTTTGAGTGAACTAAATTTGAAAATTGGTATAATTTTCCAATGTATATAAATAACATTAAGTTTAAGATATTCATAGAATTTGAAATATATAGCAGTCATGCATATAAACATGACGTAGTAGAAAGAACGCTGGATTTGGAGTCACAGAATGGTGGTTCCAGTCCTTGATTTGCTACTCATTACCTGGATAAGCCTGAGAAAGTTTCAGTCTCTTTTGGCCTTAGTTTTCTCAGTTGCAAAATGGCTTGGCTTAGATGAATGGTGTTAAATTCAAATAGAACTAGAGGCCACTGAACCATACATAAGGATGCCTATAGATCACGTATTGACTTGGAAATATTACTATTATCCATGTTTTATTGTTTTTTAAATTTATTTTGTTAAATATTTCTGAATTGCATTTTAATCTGGTTGATATTGCACTCCGTAGTGTTGTGGGTTTCATGTTTGACTCTTCTGGCCTAGATCAGAGATTAGCAAACTATGGGCCAGCATAAAAACCATGTTTTTATACCACCTAAGAACTAAAAGTGGTTTTGGTATTTTAAAATTAAAATTTATGGTAATGTTAAACGCCAGAACCATTTAACCTTGCAGGCTGTACAAAAATGGGGGGAGAGGGACAGTAGGGATTAGGCTGTCCACATAGTTTGCTAACCGCTTTCAAAGAAAATCTATATCTTAATTTCTCCTCCAGCTCTGAGTCCTATAGACCTTTTGTTTTTATGTGCTAGCCTCAAAAAAGTTCCTGCTCACCATGATAGTGACACAAGGTACAGATATTTTCATTACATCATATTTTCTGCAGAAGGCAGAATCAGGAGGCAGCAGAAATTCCCCATTCTATCCCTTTTGTGGTCGGGGATTCCCCACATCTTTTTCTTTCCTACACCACTCTCTTAATTAAGTTTCCTTTATGACCCAGTTCTTAGAATGGAAAAGAAAGGAATAAGACAAAAGAAAATGGGACAGAAAATCCTTCTCTGACATCATTTCTGGCATAAGGAGGAGAGAGAAAGGAAAGAACCTCTCAGGATCTTTATCTGTGGCTTTCCCATCCTTTGCTGCTGTTTTCTCTTGTCACGAGCCTAGAGAAGTAAAGGCAAAAGACCTGTTATTGCTTCTTGACCTTTCCCACATACCCAGGTCTCCCTTCCTTACTGCCTGGAGCCCTGCTTTCTCCCTAACTCGGGAGTCACTTCTCCCTTCCTGCCCCCCCCCCCCCCTCCTTCCTTCCTTCAGAGTCTGTGCTTCAGCCCTTCCCCCTATCCCAAGGTAGTTGGGAGTGTGGGGGAGTGAGTGAGGGGAGGGAACAGAGGGAGAGCAGGAATTCTGCCTCAGTTCCTGCTGCTTAGTCCTTGGAGCATAAAGAAATCGATTCCTAACATTCCAGAATAGAATTACAGATCCATTGGGATCAAGGGGCATTGTGATGGATAATTACATTTATCACAGAATCACAGAATCTGAGTGTCAGAACTTTGGTTGTCACGATGACCAGTTACCAGCCATGATTCCGTGGAATTCATATTGATCTGTTCCACTCACTTCCTATATAGTGCTCTGCTCAGAGACACTTTGTCACTTTGACATTGAATCATCTTCAAATCTGACTGGGCTATCCAACTCATGAATCTGTCTGATTATATTCCTGTCCCTCTGTCTCTGTCATCTCTTGAGAATAGTTTGAGGTATTTTATCAAAAGCTTCACTAAAATCTAGGAAAGTCATCTACACAGCATTTCCCTCATCTAATCATTTAAAAAAAGGAAAGAAATGTAATTTGTTTTTGATGAAACTGTGCTGCCTCTTTGAAACAGATTGCTTCTTTATAATGTTCCATTCTAGAACTTAATCAGAAATTAAACTATAGAACAAAGAGAACATTGGTTTGTAGGTTGCTCACTGTTCTCTTAACTTTTTTTTTTTTTAAATGGGACCACATTTACTCTTTTTCAATCTTGCAGCACCTCTTTTGCCTTCCATAGTTTTTTAGATACCATTGACAGTGCCTCAGATATTCCAGCTGCCAGTTCTTTCAGGCCTTGAGGATGTCATTCTTCTGGGTCAGATGACTTGAATCTACAAAGACAACCACATGCTCTTTACTTTCTTGGATATTAATTCAATTTTAGTCATTTCTGTTACATTTTTTCAGCACAAATTCATTTTTCCTTTGCAGAGAAACAGCAACAGAATCAGAATTAAGCAGCTTTGCCTTCCCCGTTATTAGCATTCCATCGTTTATCCCAAGCAAAAGTCTTATTCTTTCTTTGAGTCTTTTTTTTTCTACCAACATAGCCTTTAAAAAAAATAATACTTGCTTTTTACTTGTCAAAATATATTCAAAGATAGTTTTCAACACTTGACCTTGCAAAACCTTGTGTTCCAAAATTTTGTCCTTCTTTCCCCTTTCCCTTCCCCTAGACAGAAAGTAATCTGGGATAGATTAAATAGGTGCAATTCTTCTAAACACATTTCTACATTTATCATGCTGTGCAAAATAAATTTGATCAAAAGGGGAAAAATGAGAAAGAAAAAAAAAGCCATCCACAATAACAAAAAGGTAGAAATACTATGCTGGGATTCACATTCAGTCCTCTCAGTCCTTTCTCAGGATGCGATGGCTCTTTCTATCACAACTTTTTAATTTAATATAATCAAAGTTAACCATTTTGCATTTCATAATGTTCTCTATTTCTTCTTTGGCCATAAATTCTTTCCTTCTCGAGAATGTAGATCTGAGAGGTAGATTATCCCTTATTCTCCTAATTCATTTTAAATCATGAACCCATTTCAACCTTATCTTAGTATGGGATGTTAGGTGTTGGTCAATGTCTAATTTTTGCTGTACTGTTTTCCAATTTTTCCAGAAATTTTTGTAAAATAGTGAGTACTTATTCCAGAAGGTAGAGTCTTTGGGTTTCTCTAATACCAAGATTACTATAGTGCAACATTGCTTTAAAAACTCTGCCATTTTTGTTGTTCTTGGCATCTCTTGCCAGTTTCAGATCATTCCTGCTTCAATGCTCCTGATACTATAGCCTTTTTTTTCCCCCTGAGGCAATTGGGGTCAAGTGACTTGCCCAGGGTCAAGCTAAAGTTAAGTGCCTGAGGGTAGATTTGAACTCATGTCTTCCCGACTTCGGGATTGATGCTGTATCCACTGCGCCACCTACCTGCCCTGATACTATAGCTTTACAGCATAATTCCATCTTCTGCCAAAAAAAAAATAGAATAATAAAATACAAGTCAGTTGGTGAATCCATATTGAAATCTTAATGGACTAAATACATTATGAATTAAATGAAACCATACAATATGATGGAAAGTTCTGCGAGGAGAACTTGGATTCCAATTCCTGTTCTAATATGAACATCTGCATGACTGTGGGGAGATCATTCATGTTTCGGTGCCTCTTTTTCCTAATTTATAAAGAGGACTGTTGTGAGGGAAACCTTTAAATGCTCCCTCAGTCTGGGATCGTTATTATGAATAGAATGCTGTGAGGTAGACTGGGATTTACCCCTCATGATTACATTGTTCCTGGGTGGAAAATGCCTTCTGCTCTCAAAGACTAACTAATTCATTGACAAATTGGGGTCTGTGTATAGACCGAAGTCAATTTAAATAACTAAACAGCAGATCCCTTGTGTATTCACATTAGTGTCTTAAATTAGCAGGCTCCCTAGGCACTTCTGAGGATTGTAGATTGAACAGTAGGACCTGGTGTCAGGAAGACCTGAGTTCAAATCAAACCTTGTATGAACTACCAGTCACCTGTCTGTGGTCTGCCTCAGCTTAATCAGTTGTAACATGGGAATAATAATAATAATAGCAACTATATCCCAGGGTTGTTGTACAGATCAGATGAGATATTTGTAAATCACTGATACATAATAGATGCTCCATAATGTTTATTCCCTTCCTCTCAACACAGTTTTGGTAACTAATAAACATTTGATTTGTTTTCTAAACAAGATTTATTTCTGTGTTTATAACAGTAGCTCTTATCACTTAGAATTTCAACATAAATATTAACTTAGTGTATATTCGGTTTTTTTCCTCTTCAATACCATGTTTTTTTAAAAAACTTTTTTATCTTAAAATACATGAAGACCTTTAATGCCTATAATCTCTGTAATATTAAATAGCTCACTGTCAATACTAGCCAATGATAATAGCTAACATTTATTTAATGTTTTAAGTTTTGCAAAATATTTCATGTGTTATGATTTGTCATTAAATCTTTCTCTAACAGCATGCTCACCTGGCTTTTATCAGACTACTCACAAACACTTGGCAGAGATTAGCAAATATGGTTTGAAAATTAAACTTAATTTACATAGTGTCGATTATCACAGTTTTAATTCTGAACAGGTCTTTGCTTTTTTGCTGAACAGGAAGGGGCTCCTTCCACTGGCATAGAAAATAGTTCCTAGATAACTTGATAAATGGTCATTGAGAATTCCTATGGCTAAAAGAATCTATCACTTTATTCTTTTTTTTTCATTTAGTATTTTCCTCCCAATTGCATATAAAAATAATTTTTATCATTTGTTTTTAAAATTAAATTCCAAATTCTTTTCTTCTCTCCCTCCCCCCTCATTGAAAAGGCAAACAATTTGATATAGGTTATACATGTTTAGTCATGTAAAACATATTTTCATATTAGTCATGTTGTAAAGGGAAACATAGACCAAAATTAAAACCCAAGAAAAAAAAGAAAGTAAAAATAGTAGTTTCAGTCTGTATTCAGATTCCATCAGTTCTTTCTCTGAGTGTGGGTAACATTTTTCATCATAAGTTCTTCAGAGTTTTCTTAGTCACTGTATTGCTGGAAATAGCTAAGTCATTCACAGTTGATCATCTACATACAGTGCTCTCCTGGTTCTACTCGATTCACTTTGCATCACTTGGTATATGTCTTTTGACTTTTTTCAGAACACATTCTGCTCATCCAAGTCCATCACTCTAGCTGGCTTGAAGTTTTCTTCCATTTAGCTAGTCTGGTTCTCAGCTGAAAAATGTGCATTCCCTTTCTGGACTCAAGTCCATTTAAGAAGGACCATTTTGGGTGGATTTGGTGGAGATTTTCTATTTATCTGTGTTCAATTTCAACCAATTAAATTCTTTTCTCAGAGAAAAAAGCGTACAGCCTAATGGAGACAATGCTGGATCTTGAGTCAGAACCCTTGGGTTGAAATCCTGGCTCAGCTTACCCATGTGACTTTAGATAAATTGTTTCACCTCTTTGACCTTCCATTTCTGCTTCTGTAAATTGTAATTGAAGGTCCCTCTATAACTGGAGCCTGTCCCTTTGCTGGTGAGACCTTGGAAAGGTCCTCACTCCTCTTGTATCATAAGCCTCTGGGTTCTTCTTAGGGAATAGTGAGCAGGATATTATGGTGGGCCTTGCATTTGCTTAGGAGTTTCTAATGTGCTGTCTTGCAAATAATTTGGGATTTTATCATGTATTCATTGAGGCTTTAGTCATTAGATTTTACCTCTAGAATATGATAGTAGGATTGTGAAACTGCAGGAAATTTCATTTGTTAAATGAGTAGTCATCCTTCCAGCAAACCTGCTGCTCACTCTGGGGCAGGGCCTTGAGTTACCTTCCCTTTGAAAGGATAAGGGGTTTTCACTATTTCAAATAGAGTCAATCTGGCATGTTAATTTAGAGTACGTGAGGCTTAGGAAATATGCCTTTCTCTCATGGTGAGTATCTTCATGGGGTGATTGTAACTCAGAGGAATCCATTGTCAGTCAGGCAATGTCATTCTTATGGTTTTACTGAATTTTCAGTGTTCTGGATATCACTTTATTTGTCTTTCACAATGATAATGTAGCAATGATGTTGTTGTTTGCTGTTCAGTCATGTCCAGCTCTTTATGACTCCATTCAGGGTCTTCTTAGCAAAGACACTGGTTGGCCATTTCCAGTTCCTTTGACAGATGAGGAAAAGTGACTTGTCTAGGGTCACACAGCTTACTAGCTGAATTTAGGAAGACAAGACTGTCTGACTTAAGGGATGATGCTCTGCCCTCTGTACCTCCTAGCTGCTCTGGAGCCATTATGGCTACCTTCATGTATTTTAAGGATTGTCATGAAGAAGAAGGACTAGATTTATGACATTTTGGTTTGAGATTGAGAAAAAGCATTCTAGAATAAATATCATTCTTCAAAAATAGAAGGAACTATTTCACAAGATAGTAAGTGCCCTCTTATTGAAAGTATTTAAACAAACTTATCAGGACTGTTTTTCTTTAACCTGGTACCCACAGACACCCACAGGGCCCATGAATAGAGTCCAGAGGGCTAGTGAACCTAACAGGAAGAATTATAGCTCTATTTTTACTCATCTTAAACTGAAATTTAGCATTTCTTTCAGTTATTTAAAAATATTATTCTGAGATGGGATCAACAGGTTCCATGAGACTGATAAAGGGATCAGTTATACAAAACAGGCTGTTTTATTTCAATCTCCCAACTAATGCATATATCTTCTTTAGAATTTAATAAGAGGACGCTGAAAAGCAGGGTGCTATTTCTAAGAAGTGTTTATTAAGTCATATTTGAATTTGTCAGATTTAAATTAAACTTTAATAGCTAGATATATTTATTCACAATAAATCATAGAATTGTAAGGGAACTTAGAGAACTCAATTCTATTTATAGATTGCTTTTTTCAATATAAGTCAAAATTTATATGTAAAGCATTTTATATGTATTATCTCATTTGACTCAGATGACTCCTCATATGTATATGTGTATGTGTTATATATGTGTATACATTTGTATATACATGTAACGTGTGTGTGTATGAGAGCTATATGTAGGTATGTATTTTGATTTTCTTGAGCTATAGTTTCTCTTTTGGGTCCTTTTATCACTTGTCAATGTCAGCCATCATTGCTAAGTCTCTGTAGCCATAGATTATTCTTCCTGATACCCTAAACCTTTCTTACCAAATTTAGGCAATAGTAATGCCTTTTATACCATTGGGGACAGCATAACTTGGATCCATAGCAGAACAACAAATCTCACAACCTTCCTTGCCAAATTTAGGTAATAGAAGTGCCTTCTATATTATTGGGAACAGCATAACTTGATTTCTTTCATACTACAGCCACAGACAATTTTTGTGAGTTAACAGGGAAACAACTTAGTTTATTAAGTGTAGGCTTCTCATCCTGTCTAGCTGTTATCATGCCATCTTCATTGCTTCTGATCCTTTAGGTCACCAAAACTCCAGAGACCATGTTCTGGGTACTTACTTCACTCAGTCTGCAATTCCATCTTGCTGTCCAACTAAACTGTCCTGATTGGTGAATGAGTGAAAAAGCACCGGCTTAACCTGCTGTATCTGAGGCTCCCAAGATCAGACAAGACTATGTTTCATATTTCATCCATCCATCCATCCTGCCCAGCTTCTTGCTATCTGATCTAATACTGCATGCATCTTCTGTCTGTTATTCATCTCTTGCTCTAAGAACTATATTCAAATCAATACTATCATTGCTTTTGTAAAGGTTGCATCATTCAACTGCTTTTTAGCTCCACTCACCATCCACATAGCATTCAAGACCAAAACACCCTTCCCTGGCTACCATTTCCTTGTATGTGTTGTTTCCCTGTTAAAATTAGAGCTTCTTGAGATCTGAAATGGTCTCAATTTAGTACTTGTTTCTCTAGCACTTAGCATAGTGCTTTATAAAAACTTAATAAATGCTTTTTATTCACTTAGTTTTTCTGAACTTTATTAGGCAATATAGAGTGCCTAAGTAAAGGCCCAATTAGTTTAGTTTACACATGTATAATGATATTCAATTTACAAAACTCTTTCACTTCTATACCTTGTTTAATTCTTACAGTGACCCTGTGAGGGCAAGCAAGGAAGGGATTATTATCTTTATCTGATGGGTGATGAATGAGAGCAGTTTAGAGATAAATTCATGTGACAATAGTCACGCACATGCTGAAGGATGGAATGGGGACTCATGTTTCAGTGCATAATATTGAACTCAATCCAGTTATTTCCCACAAATACACATACGATGATGCAAATGTAAAATACTCTTAGGCATGTCGGAATCTAAATGTAAACATTTATAATCTATAATAAGCTAACCTTTGAACCAGAGAACCAGTAGAAGAAAATTAATGGGGTGGAATAAAATGGGAAAGAGTTAACTACATGATTCCCAACATTACAGCTCATGGCATTCAGTCAATCAGTCTACAACATTACTCCTTGAAGTTACCTCCCCCAGGATAAACTCATCATCTGAAATCTCAAACATCATGGTCATTGATTTGACTTTGATACCGCAACACCTTCTAAGCATCCTCAGCTTGCCTCTTCTGACTGTAGGGCTGATGCAGTAACACCTCTCTATATCATTATAGAGAGCTCAGAACCCTCAGGGTGATTCCATTCTATTCGGGAGAGACGACTTTCAAACCCTCTTTTCCTCTCCCTCTCTCTCTCTGACTCTGTATGTGTGTGTGTGTGTGTGTGTGTGTGTGTATATAATATGTATATATATTATATAAATGGATGGTAATCTTAGTCATTTTTGTGGTGGAGAAAAGAGAGAGAACCAGTGAAAGCCTCTTGCAGGAGTGGGATTTGAGGAATCTTGAAGGAGGGAGAGGGAAGTGAGAAGGTAGAGAAGGGGGTGGGGAACATCCAGGCCTGGGAAGCAATCAGTGAAAATGCCTGGAAATGGAGTGTTTATTTGAGGAAAGGCAAGGAGGTCCATATCACTGGATTCTAGAGTACGTGAAGAGGACTAAGAAGTGTAAGAAGACTAGAAGAGTAGGAAAAAGCCAAGTTGTGGAGATTTATAAGGATTATGACCATTCAAATTCTTCAAAGTTAACTTGTTAACTAGATGGTAAAGTGGATAGAGCACCATCCCTGGAGTCGGGACTTGAGTCAAATCCAGCCTCAGGCACTTAACTCTTACTAGCTGTGTGACCCTGGGCAAATACTCAATCCTGATTGACTAGCAAAAACAAAACAAAAAACAAATTTGGGGTCTGTCCATGGAAAATGAAAATTCTATAAAAATTCATCATTGATTTAAGTAGAAATATAAAATTTCTGCCACTGTGGAGTAATCTTTTCTAATATGTACTTATCCAATACATTATGGAGGTATTGGCAACTGCATTTAAATTAGGAGTTCAGGGATAATTTAAGTTAATGATTTTCCGCTATGATTTATAGTAGAAGAAAAGAATTATTTGTTGTGTTTTTAATTTTCAGGTAGTATTTTGAGTGAGTTAATATTTTTGTTGCCCCTTCACTTGAAATCAGAGGTAGTTGATCATTAAAGAAAAAAATTGAAAGAAAAAAACCAGCTTTCAATATTTATATGGCTTAAGCCAAGTAGTTAGAAAGTAGGGACAAGTTTATAGATTATGTTGAGTGGTGGAGTCTGCATAATCTGAGGGTAAAATTTGGGAAAAAGGAGCAAAAGAAATATTGAAAGAAGCATTCCTCTCACAGCAACTCAGGCTCAGCACCCAAAATCAAGGGCCTAAACTGGCAATGTGTCCTTAATTCTTGTACTTTACAAATGTCATCATCACTAAAGTCTTTCTAGATCTTCTCTGCTCCTGTTAATGCCTAATAAGCTTGATATCTACAGAGTCGCTGCTTGTTATGGACTTCTATATATTTCAGTTCTCTACAATGCTGTGTGTTTTCATTATATATTAGTCAATATTAGAGTCTATAATCTTTTATTTGTCCTTAACATGTGCCAAGCATTGTGCTAAGCACCTGAATCACAAAGAAAGGCAAAGAGAATCCTTGTCCCTAAGGAGCTGATAGTCTATCAGGGAGACAGCATGCAAACAGCTATATACAAATGAGATGTAGACAGGACAAAGGTGCTAACATTAAGAGGGATTGGAAAAGATTTCTTGTTGATGATGGAATTTTAGCTGAGACTGAAGAAATCCAGGAGACATAAGGAGAGAAAGAATTCTAGGCACAGCATTTAAAGTATAAAATCCTCGAAAGAAGGAACCATGACCATCATTTTCTTATATTCTTCTATAGTAGCCAGTAGGAAAGTTCTGAGGGCTGAGATAATCATTGAATAAACATTGTGTGTCTACTATGTGTCAGGCACTGTGCTAAACAGGGATATAAATGGGTAAAAAAATTGGCAAAGGACCCTATTACCTTCCTTCAAGGAGTTTACACTCTAACAGAAGGGACTATATGCAAACAAGTGTGTTACTAACTACATACAGGACAAATTGGAAATAATCAACAGAGAGATGGCACTGGAATTAAGAGGCATTGGCAGAGGTTTACTGTAGATGTAATTTTAGCTGGGACTTGAAGGAAGCCAGGTAGAGAGGAGAGATGAGGAGGAAGAACATTTCATGTTTGAGGGACAGCCAGTGAAAAAATGCTGGGAGTCTGAAAATTAAGTGTCTTGGTTGAGAAACAGCAAGGAAGCCAGTATCACTGGGCTGACGGGGAGAAAGTGTCAGGTATGAGAAGACTGCAAAGGTTGAAGGGGGATCGATTATGAAAGGATTTGGAATGCCAAGCAGAGGACTTATATTTGCTCCCACAGGTGATAGAAGGTAACTGGCATTTTGTTAGCTGCTTTGAGGACTTTGAGGACTGGCAAACATAATATTCTTGCTTTGGTTTTACCAGGTCGGTAGTTTTAGAAGGTTTGTATGCTATTTCTAGCTTCTTTTTTGGGCAATTTTGTTCGGGTTTTTTTTTTTTTTAACTGATGACCTTCAGATCACATTCTGTAGCAAAGGTAATCCATCTACATATTTAAAATTCAACGCAGGTTTTTTTTTGTTTTGTTTTTTTTTCTGGAGCTCCATTCAATTGTAAAAGACATCACTCACAAAACTGAGTTCAGAATGTAATGAGTAGAGACAATTAATATAAACATTTCTGAGTTTATCCTGTATAACAAATAGATGCATATTAAACTTAACTTACTGTGATGGCCCTGTTATGAAAAGGACCAGCTGATGTTGGAGATCACTATAATCTATGAAACCCATGATCCTTGGATGGGATATGTTATTCATTTCCTGGGTCATCTTTCTATTTTCTGTGTTAGAATTTGTAGCAAAGAAATGGTCAAATTACAAGTAGAACTTTATTATATGCTCTTTTAAGGGTGTTCCTTCTACTTGTGTAGGCTAATCCTCCATCCAAGTTGATTGTCAGAAATACCTTTCTGTAGATCCTTCACAGAGAAATTCTCTGATGTACTTCCTATGGCACTATCAGTATTTCAGAAGTATTACTTTTAACTCATGAACATCTAGTCAGATGTGTCTTAAATGACTTCTTTTCTACTTCTTCTCACCTTAAAGTTACCATTGTTAATATACTCCTTATGCCCACCATGTGCCTTTTGATTGCTCTTTGAGTTCCTTGGAATTGTGATCTTTCTGAGATCATAGCATTTCTTGACTAACACTCATATAAAACACTAGAATATTGAGAAGAGGTGACTACTGCAATGAATAGTTTGGGATTATTGAAGGCTCCCACAGTGGCCCGGTTGCAGGAGAATTCAAACTCATCTTCATTTCTAGACCCTGTTCAACATTTACCTGTTCTGGTGCCACATTTCTACTCATTCCCACAGCTTCAGGATATCTTCTTGTAGTTTATGTCCATCTGTTTAACATTTCACTACCCAGAAAAACTAAATCTGCAAATGTGGAACTTTACACATTCTCTTCCAGAACATTTATAGAAATGTTACCCATTCTCCCAGTGATGTGTATGTGGTCACAAATATGGAACATTATGATCTCTGAAGAACTAAAGTAGGTGATTCAAAGGGCAATGGGAAGATGCATGACAAGTGTCAGGGGTTGTGGCAAATGTATGAGGATATGCTTGTGAGATGTGCTGTCAAAGACATGGGTGAGAGTGTGTGTGACAAGAAGGCCATGAGAGAGAGAGAGCAGATGGACTTCATGAGGTTCACATTGAGTGTTATCTACCTCCTTTTAAAAGACATGGGAAGACTCACAGCATCCTGGAGAGTTCCTCTGTACAAAATTCATGGAAAGACATTAACCAACATCCAGCAAGATGAAGGACTGTGGACAGGTTGTGGTCTATACCAGTGGCTATTGACTCTGCAAATCTCAATCTATACAGATCATCAAAGTGTGAAAAAGGACTGAGAGATCCCAGTACTGATCTCTGGGGTACCTCCATTCTCTTTATATTCTTCCCAAGTGCTCCTTGATCCTTAGTATTGAAATGTTACTCTTTCAAGAGATACACTATTCATTTTGGGTCCCTGAAGAAGTCAGATAGAAGCCTTAGGCCTAGAGAGGGGTTTGACTCAAGTTGAGAACTTAAAAAAAATGGTTTAAAAAGATTAAGCATTATCCAGTTTGGAATTAAGCAATTTTCTTGAGTCACCTCTTATTGTCTGGCATTGATATAAATAAACCCTAGAAAATGTACTTTTATAGCCTGGTGTATTGCAATAGAAGGTGGAAAAGAAAGACAGAATGCCAACTTTACAAACAAGGGCCTTCAATTATGGTGGAAAGGCAGAAGAAGATGGAAAAGATAATTAGAGATTGGAAATGACTTTTCTCTGAATTTGGAGAAATGAAGCACAGGCCTTGTAAAGAGATAATCAGCAATTAAATTTAATAGGCATTTATTAAACACTGCTATGTTTAAGGTCAAGAGAGACACAAAGTTTAGATGATGGATAGGGCTTGTTATAATCTTTACAGTCAAGTTAGGGAATAAGACACATAACACACATGCTTGGGGTAGACATCTCTCTGATGCACTGGCAAATTTGAAACGTGTCAGTCATTCTTAACCTAATTTAACTAGTCTGCTCAATATGATTGCTGGCCTCTGGGCAAGCTCCCGCTTTCGGAGCCCCAGGAGAGAGTGGAGCATCTGGGATAGCAGCTCCAACAAGAGCTCAGGAAGCCCTCAGCCTGAGGTGCTGGTCCTCGAGCACCCGTGGGATGGGCAGACGAGAAGGGTTTGTTCCTGCAGGCATGAAGGTTGCTAGAGCAGGTGCTGCGGAGTGCTTAAAGCTTGGCCAGACGTCATCACCATCATCACCCTGCGTCCTGGGGCATCGCCAGCCGCCTTGTCTGGCACTGGCCTTGGAGGGCTCTAGAGGAGAGAGCGTGCTCCTCCGTTAAGGGAGTCCACACACAGGTCATCACCCTGCAGAGCCCTGGGTCCCCCTCTGGAAACAGAAAAGGTGGCTCTCATCCAAATCCTGAGTTTCAATATTTGTTAAATGAGTAAGAGACAGTTACCCATCAGTGCCACAAATTGGGGAGGCCATTATCGATGGGGGAAATTTAGGAAGGCTTCCCAGTAGAGGAGCAATTTGTGTTGGGTTTTAAAGGAGATGTTATAAATCAACAGGGAAACTTGTGGCCCCCAAGGCATCAGATCTAACTGATTAAATTTAGGAGCTGGATAAAGGAGTGAGAGTGTTAATCAAGAGGCTCTCTCTTAATCTTTAATTCATCTCCCTGTCCATGACAAAACCAAATCATATATGATTTTTAATAACAATTACCATTGGTGGCAATTGAGCTTTTCTAAGCATTGTGTCAGCAGTAATGAACTTGAAAAAAAATCTCCCATTCCATTCTTTCCTTCTCCCTATTTTAGAAGGAAAAATATTAACCACACAGGGATTGGAAAATGGGAAGGAAAGGTTTACAACTAAATGTGAGAGATGGCTAAATTATCTACATACTCTTTGAATAAGTATATAGTACTGAGTCAGTTTAGAGGCAAGTACATCTTTCCACTGCCCTCATGAGAAAATTGAGGGGTACAGAAAATGAGAAGCTATGCCAAGGGCACATAAGGGCAATGCCAACATTAAAACTCTCAGCTCCATGAAGTCATTTTTTTTCTCTTTGAGCCAGATTTTTTACCCTTATAATTTTACCGGATCTAAGAGGTCTGGTGCATAGAATACTGGACCTTAAGTTAGGACATCCTGAGTTCAGTTCCAGTTTCAGACAATTACTATTTGTGTACTTCTGAGCAAACCACTTACTTAACCTTTCTCATCTGTTAAATGGGGATGATAATAATAATAATACTTCCCTTCCAGGGTTGTAGCAAGAATTAAATTAGAAAATGTTGTAAAGTCAGCTATTGTCATAATCATTATTACTATTCACTTGTGTATGTAATGTCAATTTTTCTTAAGAGTTAGCTACATAAGGGAATGGGGGTGGGGAAAACCTTTCCCAATAGTCTTAGAATATTGACGCTTACAGCATTGACCATTCATTAGAGTTCAAAAGTCTGGTTTAACATAATTTCACAACATTCCTCTTCATATATATATCATACCCCCCTTCAATATAATTGCCTTAAGTAGAGGGACTGTTGTTTTTCATCTTTGTATCCCTACCACTGAGTGCCTTCAATATAATGAGCACATAATAAATATTCTCTGAATTGTTGAATTAGAAGTGGAAGGGACCTTAGGGACCATCTAATTAAGCATCTGACATTTGAGAAAATAGAATCTCTGAGAAATGCAGTCTCTATCCTGAGGTCACATATTTGATAGCTTACCTAAGACATGAATACTAGTGAACCCAATGCTTTGGATATTCTTTAAAATGTTAAATGCAGATTTAACAAAAGATGACTTGTGTCTCTAAGCAAAGTAGAATGCAGAGAGGCTTACTCTTGAGACTTAATTTCACTGGTTTTATTTTTAATAATATAAATTTTATTTTGAGATTGATCTATACACACATGCACACAGTAACTAGATTAGATATTTGAAGTTAAAAATCATGTTTGTTTGAAATATCAGCCCAGAATTTGTAGATCTATCCAGATAACTTAGAAATGACTTAATTTTCACCATCTGTTTTTACAGAACCCCCCAAAAACAATTTCCCATTCTAACAGTTTATTTTTAATGGAGCTTGCTTTGTTCTGTTCGCCTTTCAAGTAAAGCAATATTTATATACACATAATAAGTACATTACAAATATTTAGATCAATTTGTGATCCAAATGTCAGAAAATTACAAGTTACTCTATTTTTCTGAAAGTCTTCTTCTAAGAATTTATAACTTGAGAGAAGCTAGTCTTGCAAAATCCCAGGGATCTTTCCAGACCAAGTATTGTTAGTTGGACAGCTGAGAAAACAGAGGGATGGAAGGTTAAGTGAGTTTCTCATGAGTGATCACAGATTCACTGAGAATCTTAGAATCAAACCAGACTTCTATTTTGGTGTTCTGAGTTAGTCTCGGATAGTTTGATACCTCTTTAGATATGTTGACTATGTAATATTGAGTTGTTTTTTGTCTTCCTTCTACTCCATAGGCTCTACCAGAGAAAGAGAACTTGTCTTTTTGAAATGGATGTTCACTACATCTAATATCCAACCTAATGTTGTGCTTACAATAGGCACTTAATGAATGTTTGAATGAATAAAATTATTATCCCTTTTGTTTTTAAAGAAGGGTGTATGAGAATTTAAATAAAATTATTTTTTCATGGGTGCACAGCATGTAAACAAATGAATAGTTTTGATACCTTATGAGTTTTTATTTTCTTTTTCACCAAAAAAATAATTTATTTTCATAAAAAATGTTTGAAAAATTTAGTTTCTTGTTGAATTGTGGTTTAAAATATGTATGGTAGGAAAATGAATTTTATTAACCTATGCCCAAATGTTATACTAAAATTGAAGATTTTTTTCTTTTTTGATCCTTCAGTGCTATTCTGATTTGTGGGAAATTGATGATACATTATTTTCTCTTAACAGGCTTGGTGTTGATATTTTAGCATGAATACCACCTAGTGCACAGTTACTGTAGCTATGTGACCTAAATAATTCAAGTTCCTTTAGCAACAGCAGGCTAAAGGTCTTCTCTTTAAATTATTTATGGCATCTTCTATAATGCTTTGTGTCAAGTATTCTATTAGTTTCGCCTGCTTGAGACTATGATATTCAAGAAATGACTTTGTCAAACTGAATGATTGGAATTTTTGGAGAAATTACAGTTGATTACCTTCTTCAGGAAGACTTACCAAAGGAACAATGCCATGTTTTGTAGCAAGAACCTTCGTCCAGCCCTTCTTGGGCGATTACAGCTGAATTTGGTATGGATTCAGAGGGGTGGTTAGCAGTCAATGGTTGGAAGTATTTGGTTAAATGGCATCACAGTGGCTCTTATCAGCTTTATCCAGGTAAAGTCCTTAGTGGAACATTAGAAAACTTCCATCCTGGGTATGTACATATTATAGTAGCTTTCCTGAACAGACTGAATTATTTGGTATAGAGGTATGTTTGGTACATGACAACTGCTATCTATAGTTATGTGGGATGAAGAATATAAATATTTTTATTTTATAATTGATTTTAAATCTGAGTATGAGTTGTATTTGGAAAAAGGTGATTATAATTATGATTTGGGGAATGTAATAATAGTTTTAAAATTAAATATAATGGATTGTTAAATTCAAGTAAAATTTCATTGAATTTAATAACAAACATTTGTAATGATAATTCTCATTTCATTCTCATTTCAATTTTATTTTTTTAAATAGAATTTAAGAACCTTAATTCCATTAGGATAGCATTTTTTGTGAATTTAACTAGTTTTTGAAAATGTGCAAGTATGTAGTATAATGTGATGGGTTTTTTAAAATAGGCTTTTTCTGAAGTCAGAATTTTTCAGTTACAAAGACAAATAAGTTTATGTGTTTTGAACTGTATGCACAAGAGAATCAGGCAAAGGAATCCTTGAGAGCAGTATTATGGACTTATTACTGATATATTTTTAGGCTTGTCTTTGCTCTCAGTAAGAACTATAGTATTTACTATAATATTTGAAGAATAGGTAAATGCTTTTGTGTGATTAGAGGAATTTTGAAGGGTTTTTTTTGTTTGTTTGTTTTAAAGAAGTTATTTATAGAATAACCAGTTCTTGAAATGGTCAACGGAGAAGAGCTAACTTTCTACACATTCTCAGCTAATATATGAAAATGCTAATATGAATCTGACAATTTAAATGAGTTTCACCCACTTTAGGTTTGACATAAAAGAGGCTTACTTTGTCAAGCTCTAGTATGTACTTTGCCTCATTTACTGGATGGGCTTTTGAAAGTTCTGTGCTAATTAGGCTGTTTTGATAAGTCAAGTGCTATTTTAAATTTGTTAGCAGATGGCACAGTTGTAAAGACCCCTAAAATGAATCCTTTTGACAAATCTCTTTCTGTAATGGTAATAACCACACCTTAATTTTTATGTTTTGTAAATTTAGATTTTGCTGTAATATAAGGAATGGTACATTTAGAGTGAGAGGACTGAGTTGGGATTCCAACCCTGTCACTTACCTGTGTGACCTGGGACAAAGTTTTCTCATTCAAACAATGAACAATTTAAAAAAATCCATTATAGTTCCAAATTCTAATGGACTTGTGCTTCAAGTGTGTCCTCTTAAGGCATACACCTTGTGTGATTTCCATTATTTTCCTCTACAACAAATACACTAAATTCATTCTTTGAATGGTTACTATTTTAGTGAGTCAGTGTTATCAGCAGAATCTAGGGTAGATAAGTGCCTGCCTCTGTCACTCTAGTAATCCTTGGTTAGGAAATTTCTGGAAAACATTAGGCAATCTTGAATTGCATTAGAATGTGCTTCCTACCTTTCTTTCTCTTCCATCGACAAGGGTTTTAATCTGCTGATCTTTAATCACCACTATTTAAGTACAGAAACTCTTGTATAGTATACTCCTAGGATGCACTTGAAATGAGACAGCTTTTATCTTTGTTTTCATTGAATGATAGAAATATTTTTGTAATCACCTTATCTTATTTAAGGTGAACATAAAAATAATGAATTAAATTTTGAGTTATTTCTCTGGGAGAAAGCACAATCAGATTGGGAAGAGAGAGCAAATTCCACCTCCAACAGTGGTTTATCTGGTCTTACTATAATAACAGTTCACATGTCTCTTCTGATTTACTTATTCTCCACAGCAAATTAAGGGAGGCAGGTAGTATATAGATGAGGAAACCAAGGTGCAAAGATGAGGAATGACTTGTTAATAGTCAGGTTACTAGCAAATGATAGAGCTGGAATTCAGACTCTAAAGCTCCTGTGTGTGCATACATAATACATATGTACATGCACATGTGTTTGTGAGCGTACATAAATGCATATACATGGTCACTGAGCAAGCACTATGAGGCCCAGTGAGTGTGAGAGGTAAGATTTGAATTCAATTCTCCCTGGTACCCTGGTACTCCAATATGTATTATCATACTACCTCTCATTCATTCATAAGTATGTGTGTGTGTGTGTGTGTGTGTGTGTGTATGATTAAGTACATAATATATTTAACATTGTGATGATAATAGTCATAGCTCACATATCAATAAATAGTGGTTTAACATTTACAAAGCATTTTCTCACAGTAATTTTGGGGTGTAAGTAGTGTAGATATTATAATTTTACAACTGACAATGATAACACAAATGCTTCATTTTTTCCTGAGTTTTCCTTTTTGTCTAAAATGACACTTAGTGTTTTGTCTCTTTTTCTTCATTTTCTTCTTAATTGTTCTTTAACAATTAAGTTTAGTCTAATTTATCAGTTTATCAAAAACTCTAATGTAGGTACTATATTTTTTGGGTTAGCAATCTTATCTATAGCTTCCTTAAATGTCTTTTTCTTAATTATATCATTCGCGTGTATTGGCATCTTTGTACCTATAATCAGAAATTTAGAGACAGTTTTCATTTCCTCCTTTATTATTCATCTTTATACGTGTATGTAAGAATTAATGATTAATAACTGACATGTATCAAGGAATTTTTAAAAAGAGACACTTTTAATATGAAAGCTCAATTAACATAGCATAGTGTTCCTCACAAGAAAATTAAATCTTTTAGTTGGTCATGATTTTAAATCTTGTCAGTAATTTACATTATATATTATATGTTTGATGTTTTTTTTATTCCAGAGATGAGACAAATTAGCATTTTTAGAAATATATTTAACAAAGAATGGGTCAGTTTCTCCATTTTGTGTATGTTTATGTGTATATATGTATATATGTGTGACTACATATATTTACATACACACACCCATACATATTATCCTATTTTCTGTGTGGTCTGTCATGGTTTGGCAGCAGAGTACCAGCAATTATCAGTAGATTGTAAAATTGATGAAATTTCTTCTTTATTTTGAGACCGACATTTTGTTCAGCAGTGCCAACTTAAGAGTCCAGTGCCCTGAGAAAATCTGTGAAGTTTTATGCATTGAGAATCTTTGAGAATGGTAGCTACCTGGTCAAATGCAGAGTTCCTAGAATTCCCAGTTCTTTGAACTAAGCGTTCCATTTCCTTCCTGCCTCTGTACTTCCATACGATCCATCCCCATTCCTGGAATACACATTCCAGTGCGTATTCTCTCATTCCCTTCCCCCACCGCTTTGTTTTCCTTCAAGCTTTAGCTGTGACCCCCTCCTGGAACTCCCCTTCTCCGTTTGTTAGCATGCTCTGGCTTCCAGATTCTTTGTGTACTTGTCCTTTCCATATTTGTGTACGTGTCGGACCCTTCAGAAGAGTAAGTGCTCCTGAGGGGACTGCTTTATATTTGTCTCTGCATCCCCAGTGCTTATGAGTGCAGTGCCTTATATAGAGTAATTGTTTAATCAATGTTTGGCAAATTGAGTGAAGAAAATTCATTTCATAGAAACCCTACGAGAGAGGGGAGACCTGATTATAGGCGCTTCCAACTGTCCTTAGAATCAGAGAGTAGGAAGGTGCCCTAGAGACCTTTAAGGCAACGTGTTCTTACATAAATAAAGATGGGGATGGGATCTGTCAGTCAGAAATGTGGAATTCCCGGATGATGAAATGCCTTCTCCAGGGCAGGGCATCCTCCTCTCTGCCCTGGGAGCCTGGACAGCTTGTGGAGCTTGCCCAGCGTCACACAGAGTCTGGGTTAGGACAAACTCAGCCTTCCTGGTTGCAAGGCTACCCTCCTGTCCGCTGCACCCTGGTGCCTCTTCTTTTGTAAAGGAGGCCCAAAGGCTTTTGGAGGGCCTTTCCCCTCGAAAAGGCAAGAAGTGGACTCTATCTTGGCTCTCATTTCCTTTCTCTTTTCATGAAACCATTTTGCTCCCAATCTTCTGTTCTAATTAACAGAAGGCTAGTGTACCTGGTGATAACACTGATTGCGTCAACTGTACTTTGACCTTTAAACTTTTGCTCATAAATCATGGCTCCCCAGACTGCTTTTATCACTTTTCCATCTCTAGAACTAGACAGTGACTTTCCTTTATGTAAATTGGTGTTAATGTTTGATCCTTCATTGTCCCATCTCTTCTGTACATAGTTGCCAGTTCTTAGCTTCTTGCTAGATGGTGTATAATCTGAGAGTAACTGGGAAGTGTGGGAGAAACATGCACTTCTGAGACAACACAGCTCTCAACTGCTGAGAAATGTTTTCTTTACCTTTTGTTTATTATGTGTCCAGAGTACCAAGAGCTAGGCCTTCGCCACAGCTATCAGTCACTAAGACACTTCCCAGATATTTCCACTACAGCAGATGGCCAGAGTAGCCACATGACTTATAGAAGGAACAACTTAGAAGGAGTCCTTTTAATTCTCTTCATGCTTCTTAAATCCTGGGAGCCTGATTCAGGGTTGAACTTCCGTATAACGTGACGTGTGACAGCATTGCCAGTGGGCTTGGTTGGGATAGTCATGCAGGCACCTGGGAGCGACCTGTGATCAGCGACTTCCATTTTCTAAGGAGAGAATGATGGAAGATTTCAAACACCATCTCTGAGAGCTGCAGCCTAAGTATAGCATCTTTCTGGCGTAGCACTCACAAGCTGTGGGATGCTGAGTAAGTCGCCTCGCTTCCACACGTCTCAGCTCTCCCTCTCCAAAGTGAGGGGCCTAGCTGAGTTCTCAACTCTCTCCCAACTCTGATCCATGATTCAGTCCCAGTAAGACATAATCTAGAGAACAGATCAGGTTACCACTCCAAATCCCTCAGCTAAAACTGGCCAAGTCAATGAAAAAATTATTCAGCTTCTATTTTTCACTTGTGTAACTTTTACTTGTGTTTTAATGTTCTAGTCTCTATGGCTTAACATAGTGCATGGCAAATAGTGTTCATTACATATTTAGCAACAGCATTGGCTTCGTGTTCCCTAACAGAAACCATAATATTGTTGGGTAGCATATTTTAGTTACAGGACGAAATCAATACACTTTTCTTTCTCTGTCTTTAGTAAGAGTGCAGCTATGTTGTCCACAAATGTTATTCTTCTTTATGATAGAATATTTACTATTATTACCTTCATGATAAAAGCCTTGAAAATAAAAAAAATTGCTAATGTCCATTGTTGCTATATTTTATTGAGACTTATTATTTCTCCTTTCTTCAATGGTGAGAATATTAACTCCTTGTCCCTAAAATTTCTTTTCTTTTCCTATTTAAAATGCTTGCAAAACTTTGAAAGTTTTGTTCTTCCTATTGTAAAAAGTGCCACATGATAACCCTAGAATGAAATGGTGGTATACCTATGTGCATATATGTTGATTTATAATAAATTCATATTTTCTGTCACTTTGAATCCCAAAAGACATACAACCAAAAAGGCTTGATCACTTTTATACTCCATTCCCCTGACAGTCATTTATTTCCAATTAAGCTATTATAACTTACTCTCTTTGCTTGTATTCTGCCCTTTATATACAGAAGGTATCCATAAAGCAAGAATTTGGACTAGATGTTTCTATCTCTGAATACCATGATTATATAACAATATGTTACCATTGTACTTTAAAATTCACTAGGATTCTTCCTATGTGAGGGATCTGGAGAAAATATTCTTGTCCTCATTTTACAGATGATTAAAGATTTTATTAGACTCAAAGAAGTAAAATGATTTAGTCATTTTATAAAGTCATGGGCCATTCAAATTGGAATGGACTAACAGGCAAATAGTAGCTTATGTCGTTAAAGTTCTTTGAAGAGTATAGAATCTTGTGTAAGTATAAGCATTTTTATCAATTTTTTTATGTGAAGTTGGTGCCAATGACAGCCATCAGTAGAACCTGCCTTCTGAATTAGATGCTTTTTTTCTTTTTCTTTTTCACCCTCTAGCATGCTCCCCAATCAAACTGACCAGATCTAGAGGCAATTTAGTACAATTGAAGGCGCATTGGCCCTGGAGTCAGAGAACCTTGGGATCAGATTCCATCTCCTTGAGATCTTGGACAGTTGCTTAAACTCTTTGAGTCTCAGTTTCTTCCTCTTCAAAAATTAGAGGGTTGCAGTAATTTTCAAAAGAAGAAATGCAAACTATCAGCGATCATATGAAATAATGCTTGGTAAACTATTAACTAGATAAATAAAAATGGTAACAAATCTTTGATTTTATCTCAAACCCTCAGATTGGTGAAAATGACAAATGACAAACAAAAACCAAATCCCTCATAATAATTACAGGGGCTACAGGAAGATAACACATAGCAATCACTTTTTTGGTAGAGCTGTAAATTGGCCCTAAAATTCTTCAAAACTATTGTGAACTCTAATAAAAAAGATATAAATTGTACATGCCTTTTGCCTTACTGATACTACTAATAGTTATGCATCCAAAAGGAGCAAAGCAAGACAGAAAGGCAGACATACAAAAATATTTCTAGCAGGACTTTCTGTAATAACAAAAGAAGTATCAGCATAGTGTCTGTCCATCAAACAGAGAAAGAATGATAGAACATTTATAGTGTTTGAATATATTGTTGCACCATTTAAAAACATGCATATAAAGAATTAGGAGAAACAGGAAAACTTCTGTGAAGTGAATCGAAGTTTAATAATCACAATCAATAAAACAAGTTAATGATTACATAAATATAAAGATAAAAACTTTTAAACTTTGAGTATTATGATCAAAATAGTAACAGATTTGAGTTCAAAAGACTGGCATTGAATCATTCCACTTTGGCCAGAAGTTTTTAGATATAGTCAATGTGTTGACTCATTTTGTTTTCTTTGTTATTAAAGAAGATTCTGTTGGGAACAATGGGCTATTAAAATGATACTTAAACACAAAAGCAATAAAATAATAATAAGCAGACTTTAGAATATTTTAAATATGGCATGCTTTTTGGACATATCTTAGGATATCCTGTATTAATAAGAGATGTGGAAGGATAGTGCTGTTTTTCTTTTCTTCTTATATATCAAGGAATGTAGTTTATCTCCTCCTTGAATTGCCTTGTTCTATATTTCAGGACATCACAAGTCAAGAAAATTTTCCTTGCTTTAAAGTGAAATTCTCATGGCTTTAAAACTATTCCTGAGCAGATGGGTTAAAGAAAATATGTATATACGTACACATACACATACATGTTTGCATGCATATATACAACTTATTTAAAATTAACCCATACTACAGTGTTCATTATATGAAAAAAAAATAGAGATTTGGACTAGCCCCTAAAGCCCATTATATCCCCATTGCTATCATTTAGTGATGCTTTGATTTTGTTCTGGTCCCTATATACTTTCAAATCAGCCTGACTTGTGACCAGCAACGTACATTATTGAGATAATATCCTGGGATTAAGCATGCAACCTGGGGCAGTAGAAGATGGCAGATTTATCTGGTATACACAAAATTTAAACCAGTGACCTTGACCTTTAGCACATAGCTCCTAATCAACCAGAGATAACTTACTCTGATTACCCTGTGCATATACAGTACCAGAGTGTTTAATCTGTAAACCAGATTTATTTCTTAAAACTGCCTAAGAAACATATTTGATGAAAAGAAACAATTTTTCATATTTTAAAATAGGCCATATACTAGATAATTTACTTGTATACAAATGAGTTCATGCTTGTGGTACTGGCATTTAATCAATTACTCAGAATATTATGATTATCTTATCTTCAAAATTTGAATTTAGTGGCATATAATGATAATAGCATTGTATTCCTTTCTCTAAAATTGTGAAGTTTATTAGACTCATTGGATGAATATACTATGGAACTTTTTTTGATTGTTTTCCATTTCAAAAAGGAGAATATATTATTTAAGGATACTTACTAAGTAATGGTAGCCAAAGGATTATTGCCTTCTTTCTTTTTTCAGCTTACTCAAGATAGAAGCAAATATAGTATTCAGTTTAATGTATGCCCTGGAAAACAGGTGCTTAAAATGTCTTGCACCAGCAGATACTGCTTCTATTTGGACTTTTTTTTTTTAATGTTTAATTATCTTAGTGGCCTCATTTCCTTTGCTTTACATAGGAACGTGTCTGAAGGTTGATGATTTCCTTTTTAAAAAGAAATCTAATGGATGGAAAACTGGAGGGTCATTCTTTATTTTTTTAATGTGTATGCAGAAAACTGAAATATAGTGCCACAGATTGTTAAAGAGTAAAAAGAATGCATTTGTGTTTTTCCAACAGAGTTAAACAGTACTGATTTGAAAGACTGTGTTAGCAACAACAGCCTGAGTAGCAATGCCAGCCTTCCCAGTGTACAGAGTTGCAGAAGACTTCGGGAAAGGAGAGTTGCGAGTTGGGCTGTTTCATTTGAGCGTCTTCTACAGGATCCTATCGGTGTTAGATACTTTTCTGTAAGTAAGGAAGGAAGACAATGAAACTTGAGACAAACAGGAACATGAGTTTACAGATTTGACAGAATTTCCAAGGGGTCTTCAAAGGATAATAAAGTCAAGAGGTTAAATAATTTTCAATAGATCTTATCTTTTTTTCTATTTTATCACATTTCTTTACATTAGTCCAGTCCTGTTGCACTTATTTCCTTTGGGAGTAAGTTGGGTTGATTGGGTATTAAGTTGTTTACTGATAAACAGGGCAAAACAGAGTGTCTCCCTGGTTCACAGGGATTTATAATGACTAGCAGCACAGAAAAGGAAAAAAAAGATTAGAAATTCCTGTTCTTTATTTATTCAAAGTTTCATAGTCACAAAATCTGTTTTTTCCTGAATTTTCTGTTCAGTGCTTTTTGTACAGAAATGTATCAATGTACTTAACTTTCAACCATAATAAAAATGAGTGTTAAGCTCTTAAGAAAGTCAAGTTGTTAGAAAAATTGATTATGGTACAAAGTGACCAGTTCTATTTTTCCTGGCTCTGCACTTCTAAGTGGAGGATGCCCACAGAACAGTAATTTCTCTGAAAACTGAAGATAGCAAAAAAAGAAGGGAAAGCATATGAGGAAAAGATAACAGAATGTTAGATAAAAGCTTTTCTTTATTAAGATTGCAATTTTAATTCTTGATATTTTTCCCTAGGATTTTCTAAGGAAAGAATTCAGTGAAGAAAATATTTTATTCTGGCAAGCCTGTGAATATTTTAGCCATGTACCTGCACATGACAAAAAAGAGGTAATATCAATTATATATATATATATGAAATGATTAATAAAATAAGATGAAGGAATAGTGTTGTGTTTTACCATGTTTACTCTATAAGCTTATGACTAGTATCCATAATATTTTGGAAGATGAAATTTTAAATCATGTGGCCTGGAGTCAGGAAGACCTGAGTTCAAATCAACCTCAAGACAGTTAACTTGGGCAAAATTAAAATCACTTAGTCCTATTTGCCTCAGTTTCATCATCTATAAAATGAGCTGGAGATGGAAATAGTAAACTCCAGTAGTTCTGCCAAGAAAACCTCAAATGAGGTCACAAAGTCAGATATGATAGAAATGATTGAACAATAGTAACATTGACTAATAATTTTGAAGCTGTTCTAATGCATATAAACATTTAATTTTGATGACACTGAATTTGTATACAAAAAGTCTTAGCAAGCTTTATCTAGTTGAATGAATACTGACTCTATAGTTAGAGGGCATGGATTTAAAGGCAAGCTCGCCTACTTCCTAACTGTGCCACTAATACTCCCATCTTTGGACCTAAGTATTCTCATCTAGAAAATGAGGATATTTGACTATTCCTTTCTAATATAATAAAAGGAGGCACAAAAATAGTGAAGAAAATAGCACTTTAAAAAAATCAAGTAGGTCAAATGGTAAAAGGAGCACAAAAATCCACTTGAAGAGAACTCCTTAAAAAACACAATTGACCAAATGGAAAATAAAATGTATAAAAATTCACTGATGAAAAGAATTCATTAAAAAGTAGAATTGGTCAAATGAAAAAGAAGCTCAATGAAGAAAATAATTCCTTAAAAATTATAATTGGACAAGTGGAATCTTAAGGACTCCATGAAATATCAAGAAACAAAAATATCAAAAGAATGAAAAAAATAAAAGAAAATATGAAAAATATCTTTGGAAAAACACTTGACTCAAAATAGTTCTAGGAGAGAAAATTTAAGAATTATTGAACTATCTGAAATCCATGATCAAAAAAAAGAGTCTAGGCATTATATTTCAAGAAATTATATAGGAAAACTGCCCTAATACCCTAGAAGTCGAGGTAAAATAGAAATTAAAAGAATCTATAGCCATCTTCTGAAAGAGATCTCAAAATGAAAACTCCCAGCAATTCCAGAGTTCCTAGGCTAAGGAGATCATATTGCAAGCAGCCAGAAAAAAATCCATTCAAATATTATAGAACCACTCAGGGTCACACAAGATTTAGCAGCTTCCACATTAGAGGACCGGAGGGCTTGGAATATGTTTCCCAAAAAGGCAAAAGAGCTAGGACACAATCAAGTATCACTTACCCAGCAAAGCCCAAGTATGATTCTTAAGGGGGAAAATGGATATCTAATGAAATACAGAACTTTCAAGCATTTCCAATGAATAGTTCAGAACTGAATAAAAAATTTGACTTTCAAATATAGGACTCAATAGAATCATAAAAACGATAAACAGGAAAGAGCTATCATAAGAGATTCAATAAAGTTAAATTGGCTAACTTTTTGTAAGAGAGGATGATAAGACCTTTCTCTAAGACCTTTGTCATTATTAGAGTAGTTAGAAAGAGTGAGCATAAACAGAGGACACCTGTGTGAGTTGCCTATGATGGGATATTTAAAAAAATAAAAATAAAGGGTGAAAAGAGAAATGCACTGGGAGAAGGAGAAAGAGAAAGATAGAATGCAGTACATTATCTTGCATAAAAGAGGCACTAAAGAGCAGTGGAGGGGAATATGTGAAATGTGGGGTGGCTCACTTGGGTTACTTAAACTTTGGTGACTGGAATTGGTGTAAAGAGGGAATATAACATGCAAACACTTCAGTTGGGCATAGAAATCTTTCTTATCTCTTAGGAAAGTAGAAGAGGAAGGGTATGAGAAAAGTGGAGAAGGAGAGAGGGGTTGCTAGAGGGTATGTCTGATTTGCAGACGTGGTTGTCAGAGAATGAAAGAGGAGACAGAGACAGAGAGAGAAAGTGAGTGAGAGAGAGAGAGAGAGAGAGAGAGAGAGAAGGATAAAGGGGTAAATAAGGGTGGAGGGAAATAATACAACAATCATAACTGAAAACATTTTTATAACAAGTTTCTCTGATAAAAGGCCTCATTTCTCAAATATATAGAGAAATGAATCAAATTGATAAGCACACAAGTTATTCCCAAATTGATAAATGGTCAAAGAATATGAACAGGTAGTTTTTAGATAAAGAAATCAAAGCAATTTGTAGTTGTATGAAAAAATTCTCTAAATTTTGATTAGAGAAATGCAAATTAAACAACTCTGAGGTGTACCACCCATGACCTATGACATTGCCTAATAAGACAGAAAAAGAAAATAACAAATGTTGGGGGAAGGTGGGAAAATTGAGACAATAATGCACTAATGGTCAAATTGTGAACTGATTTAGCCATTCTGGAGAGTAATTTGGAACTATGTCTAAAGGACAATAAAACTGTGCATGCCCTTTGATCCAGAAATACCACTTAATTGTGTCTGTATCTCAAAGAGATAAAAAAAAAACCAAGAAGGAAAAGGACCTAAATATCCAAAAATATTTATAACAGCTCTCTTTTTGTGGTGCCAAAGATTGGAAATTGAAGGGATGCCCATCAGTTGGGGAATGACTAAAAAGCTATAGTTAGGATTATGATGGAATACTATTGTGCTGTAAGAAATGATGATCAGGATGTTGTCAGAAAAACTTGGAAAGACTTACATGAACAGATGCAAAACTAAGTGAGCAGAACCAGGAGAACATTGCACATGGTAACTGTGATATTGTATGATGATCAATTGTGAATGACTTAGCTCTTTTCAGCCATAGAGTGATCCAAGACATTTCTGAAGGACTTACAAAGAAAAATGCTATTCCCTACAGAAAAAGAATAGATGGAGAGTAATGAAGAACAAAGCACACTTTTAAAAACTTTATTTTTCTTGTTTTTGGAGGGATAAGGGAGTACATTTTTTTTTTTAACTGTATGACAAAATGGAAATTTTTTCCCTCAATAGTATTTTATTTTTCCCAAATACATATAAAGATAGTTTTCAACATTTATTTTTATGAGACTTTGTGTTCCAAATTTTTCTTCCTTTCTCCCTTGGTTCTTCCTTCCCAAGATAACCTTCCTTCCCAAGATAACAAATAATCTGATATAGGTTAAATATATACAATTCTTTTAAACATATTTCCATATTTGTCATTTAGTGCAAGAAAAACAGACAAAAAGGGAAAAAACCATGAGAGAAAGAAAAAAGCAGACAAACAAAAAAAGGTGAAAATACTATGTTTCATCCACATTCAGTCCCCATGGTTCTGTCTCTGGATGCTGATGGCATTTTCCATCCCAAATTCATTGGAATTGTCTTGAACCATCACACTGTTGAGAAAGGCCAAGTATATCACAGTTGATCATCACATAATTCTATTGTTACTGTGTACAATGATCTGGTTCTGCTCATTTCTCTCAGGATCAGTTCATGTAAGTCTTTCTAGGCTTTTCTGAAGTCAGCCTGCTCATCATTTCTTATAAAACAATAATATTCTATTACATTCTTATACCACAACTTATTCAGCCATTTTCTAACTGATGGACATCCACTCAAATTCCAGGTCATTGACACCACAAAAAGACCTTCCACAAAACATTTTTGCACACATGGGTCTTTTTCCCTCTTTTATAATCTCTTTGGGATACCTACCTTTGAGAGATACTGCTGGATCAAAGGGTATCCACAGTTTGATGGCCCTTTGTTCCTAGTTCCAAATTGCTCTTCAGAATGGTTGGATCATTTCATAGCCATGAAATTGTGCTGTACAACTGTACATGTATGACCTTTATCAAAATGCTTGCCTTCTCAAGGAATCAGGGTAGAAAAGAAAAGAATTTGGAACTCAAATTTTTTTTTTTTTTAAGAAATGAAGTCAGACACTTAATACTTCCTAGTTGTATGGTCCTGGGCAAGTAACTTAATCCCAGCTACCTCAGGGGGAAAAAAAAAGAATGTTAATTATTTTTATGTGTAATTGGGAAAATACATATTAAAAAAACAAAACAAAACAACAAAGTAAGCCTTATAACTTCTTTCCAGAATATTTATGTAGTTCTGGTGTTATTATAACAAGGTGATTGAAGGACTAGCCTCACAGCAAAAATTATGGTTTAATGGAAAGAGCAGTTCTTGTACTCCAGAGACCAGCCTTCTATTTATTGCCAGCCCTGTCATTCTTTGTCTGTGTGTCATGAACACTTCTATTTTGGGTAATCATTATTATCCTTATCATTATCACTCAGATGTCAACAGTACTTGACACACAATAAAAGCCTAGACTTAGAAGGGGCATGTGCTCTTAAATTTTACACATGAAGAAATTAAGATTCAGAGGGAAAAATCACAGAATTCAGTCAGATTCACCCCCTAGTCTGTTAAAAGTCTACTGCTTTTTCATTGCATCCCATGTCTCTTTCCTGCTCTAGAACTCAGTTTCTTCATTTGTAAAATAAGACTGGGGGATCTTTTAGATTGCTGAAGTGAGTTTTTACTTTGAAATTCTAATGCTTTTATCTTTGATTGTGACTCCATTTACCTTTCAACTCAGTCCTACACACAGTCATAAACTAATTTTTTTTTCAGGGCCTGTCATGTTTTAAGTCATCATGACCATAGATGATCAGAGCTACTGGAACTTCTTAACTTTTATACTAATTAAGAATGTTGGTTAAGGAAAAAAAGACTTAGGTAATTCTACTTGTTTCCTCCAGTTGAATTAGCTCTCTGAATTTATCTTTAACACTTATATCGAAGAGCTCATTTGTGATGTATTCAGTTGTGCAAGCCATAATATACCATAGTCAGAATTTCTTTCTCTCATTTTATTTGTTAGCTTTCCTATAGAGCCCGTGAGATCTTCACAAAATTCTTGTGTAGCAAAGCTACCACACCGGTTAACATTGATAGCCAGGCACAGTTGGCCGATGATATCCTCAATGCACCGCATCCAGACATGTTCAAGGAGCAGCAGCTGCAGGTAATTGCTTCTCTCAGCTTTTGCTGGAGTGAATCCAGGGATGGTGGGGCCCTTCCTCTTAAAGTGTGTTTGTGCAGAAGAGCAACTGATGAGCCAGCTTAAACATGGAGTTCTTTCTCAAGACCTCAAGTAGCTTCTGCTTTTACAGAGGAGGTGAGAATTAGAGGAAATCTCTCAAGATTTCTGAGGTTCCAAGAGGGGGTCAATTAACATCCATCATTGCATTCTGTATTAACCTTCTGCTCCATCTTAGGAGGAGTGCTGGCTTGCAGTCAGGGTGCTTGAACTCAATTCCTACTGCTAGTTGTTAGACTTTGGGCAAGTCACTTAACCTGTGCCTAACCCAGGGCTTGGCACAGGGCTTGGCACATAGCAGGTGCTTAATAAACCCTCACTGGCTGGCCGGGGCTGGGATTCCCTACCTGTAAAGTGAAAGGGATTGGTGATTCTGTGATCTAAAGTGTTCTTATCACTGCACATAGCCATGCTTTTTACATTTACTATGTAATATGTAAGTACGTACATGTTGTATCTGAAATTATTTTTCTTACTGAAAGAAATCAAGCTTGGGGTTCATATGAGAAAAACAAAGTGGGTGAAAAACCCATAGGTTGTGACACGCAGTTACATAAATAGCCTATTGAATTAGCCCCTTTGTAATTTACCTTTGATTGGCCTTGCAGATGAACAATGAGCTAAGGCCAGAATTGGAGAGGAGGAGTGGATTGGCCTAGATGCTATTTGGAAAACTGCATGCTGATTTCACTGATGCCCAGTTCCTCTTTGTCACGTTGAATGGCCACAGTAGAGGATGCATTTTGCATTTTCTTCTGAAATATTAGGAGAACCAGATATTGGATAAATCCTTTTTAGGGATTTTATAGTAAGTTGCAGATTGTGAGACAGAAGGGTGATTGATAAAAAAGGTGGATTTAAAAGTTGGGAAGACATTTCTTCAAGTCTTTGCCTTCCTTCTCACAGACTGTGTGACTATGAGCAAGTGGCTCTGCTTCTCAATGTCCCGGGAGACCCCAAGACTAAAATTTTTGGACAGATGAGTTTCTGATCTGTGTCACTGCAAGGAGTTTCCATACTAATCATTTCTCATACAGATAAAATCATAGATCCAGCTCTGTTTCCAATCCCCTCCCCACCAATTATTAGAAAAAATGGCTCTTCATACTAATAGCCCAAATAATAGTACACATTGTTCCTTAGTCTCACTGGACTAAGGCTTGTGTTCAGCTTTATACTTTAGGTATTGAATATCAGCTGCAGACACTACTTTCAGTTTTCTAGGTCCATTCCAAAACTATGGTTCAGAAGGGTCCCTAAATACCCCAGAGCTAGTTCTTTATGATATGTTTAGGATTCTTGAAGCTGTAAAGTCTTAAGAATTCACAATGTTTGAGAAGCAGTTTGCAAGTTTCCATCAGCAAGATGGAAAAAGCATTTGGTTAGTCTTAATTTGGTATTTGGATACTTTGAAAGTAGCTCTCACTTAGAAATGTTCTGGAGGTTTTTAAAATGTTTCTTTATGTTCAGTAAAATAAAAAATTGTAAAAGATATGAGTTGGTGGACTCTTGATAATCCGTTCATTACTGATGCTGTGCTCATTATCAAAACCTGCCAGTTTTTGAAAGTAGCAAATGAGAGGGCAATTTTAAAAAATGTTGTGATTGGACAAATGACTTTAGACAAAAACGTTAATGCTAGAAGAGTTTTAGGAGGCCTTGACATTTGGGAGGAAGGTGGAGCAAAAACAGTGTCTTCAAAAATGGGGTTGATTGATTTATACTGCCCATCCAGTCAACATTTTAACTATAAACTTGAGTAATACATTTTAGACTTCAGGTTCACATATGTTCCACTGTGTTTACTTTTCAGATTTTTAACTTGATGAAGTTTGATAGTTACACTCGTTTTCTGAAATCCCAGCTTTATCAAGAATGTATTTTGGCAGAAGTAGAAGGTCGCTCTCTACCTGATTCACAACAGGTCCCAAGTAGTCCTGCCTCTAAACACAGCATCAGCTCGGATCGCTCTAATGTCTCAACGCCAAAAAAGGTGCCACTTATTATACTCATAGTAGACTGAAGATATAATGTTAATTTTAAAAAAATGAATAATGCAATAAAAACTGAAATGAAAATCATACTGCAGAAAATGAAATGAATGGAAATTTGAATTCAGGTTTTTTTTTTTTTTCACATGGAAGAAAATAAGCACATATTGGAAGATATTGGGCATTCAAATATAGGCAGTTTTTGTATTCATAAAGAGGGATATGTTCTTGGAAAAGAGATTGTAAATTTATTTTCCTTTTGAAACAATGTTCTAATAGGAGCTTATGTTTCTGATCAGAACCTTCATGCCTGTCTTTTAATTCAAATGACCCAGCCTTAGAGAACATCACATTTACTTCTCTTTTTTCTTGTTTGAGATCATAAAATCTTCAACTCAGCAAGCACATATTAAAACATATATGCTTAGGGAAAAAATGTTACTTGGATGCACTGCAAATTAATATTATTTAGCTTTAGCTGGGTCATTTATGTTCATTCCTTCTCCTTCTTAGCTCTAATTGCTTCCTGACTGAACTCCTGAATAATTAGTTAGACCATTCTAACTTTTCTCAAATATTCAACCCACTACCATCTAAGTCATTTGCATCAGATTTTCTTTCCTCCTACCTTATCAAGGTGATAAAGGCCATTTAATATGAATGTCCTCTCTTCCTTTCCTCCTTGTTCTGAGGAAGAAGTGTCCTTTCTCCTGGCAAAAGCAAAACCTCTCTAGCAGTGTTTTTGATCCCATTCCTTCTTAGCTTCATCAGAACATAGCTTTGTTAATGTTCTCCCTTCTTTTTTTACATTTTTATTTCTTTACTTCCCCTGCCTGCAGTATATATAGCTCTTCCTTTCTGTTCAAAAGAAAGCAAAGCACAAAATGTTTCTTTTAACCATGCTGTTACCCCCTTTAACTATTCCCTCTTATTCTCTTTACTTAAAAAAAAAAGCAAACAAAAAGCTTCATCTTTGTGGCATCCATTTCCTTATCTCCCACTCCCTCCTTAACCTCCCCTGTCCGCATATCTGGTCATTATGGGTTTCTGCTATGACCCTCATATCTTTCTCCTCCTTAGCATTCCCACGCTCCCTACACTAGCGCAGGCCCTTATTACCTTTCACATGGGCTATTGTTTATAGGCTTCTTACTGGTTTCCTCACCTTAAATCTCTGTTCTTTTCAATCCATTCTGTCTAATACTACACAACAACACTATCAGATTATTCTTCTCAGCCTGAAACTCCGATTGTGTTCCTCGGTGCTTAAAAATCTCCATTGGCATAAAGTCAAGAAACCCCTGGGTAAATAAAAGTCCTGGGGCCACATTAAGTACAAAGGCAAGGCAGTGACACCTTTAGTATACTGGGAGTCAGAAGGGGTATGTAAATACACACACACATATGCACACATATATGTATATGTCTGTATGTATTTATGCAGATGCAAAACATATGTTACCCCACATATATAAGCATAGTATCCCTGACATGTCTGCATATGTATGTATGTGCATACATGCATATCTAAATATATACGTGTGTGTGTGTATGTATATGTGCTATATAAGTATTAAGAAAAAAAAATAATCTGGCTTATTCTCTGTTTGGATTGCCTGTTTTGATTTGTATGACCTTTTTGCTTTCTTGTTTCCTGTTTTTAAATTCATCCTTCACTTAGCTCCCCAAATACTCTCCCTAATGCAGAAGTACAATTTAAAAATAGCCTGATGCTTAAGGCCCTCTACACTCTAACTCCAACCTGCCTATATCTGCATATGTGTTATATCCTCACTTTAGGCCCTAAATTTCTTTAGGGCAGAAACTATGCCATTTTTCATCTTTGCAGCCTTTGTGTTATTCATATGGAAGAAACTTAAACTTAATAAGTGTTTGTTGAATTCAATTAAAATAGTTTTTAATGTAATCATTGGAAGTATATATTCCATACCCCCCCCCCACTTTTTTTTTTTAAGTTTGGTGCTCAGTATACTTTGACATTTTAATAGCACTGACAGATGACATATTGTTTTAAAAAAGTTTTGAATTTAATGACAGTTAAGTGGAAAGTCAAAGTCAGGAAGATCCCTAAATGAAGAATCAGGAGAGGAAGATGGGGAGAAGAAACGCAAAGGAACATTTTTTTCCTGGTCAAGGAATAAGAGCACTGGACGGTCCCAGAAGAAGAAGGAACATGGGGATCACCCACATGGTATTGTCCTTTTTGGCTATATCAATTGGTCCATAGTTAATTTTGAGGTGGTAACACTATGGTTTCCCACCAAGCCACATGAAGCCATGGTAGTTGAGAAGAAAGGAAGTAAGATGATTTAAATATTGTTCCATCCAGATAAATAAAGGAGAAGATTGGTTTTTCCACTGGAATACATGTACCTAATAGACAGCCAAAAAATAAGAATAATTTCAGATCTTGCTAAAAAAAAAAAAAAAATGGGTATATGTACCTTGTAATTCAACTCTTCACTTCACACCTTAGCTAAAAATGTATTTGCATAACATTTATGTATGCCAAACAAAAGGTAGAGTTTATTTTTCAGAATTTTCCTAGACTTAGTATTAGAAAAGACTTTAGGGAAATCTAGCTTCTCTGGGACTCAGTTCTCTCCTTTGTAAAATGATGGTGACTCAGTTACCTTTAAGATCCCTTTTAGCTCCAAATCAGTGGTCCTGTGAATCAGTCTGGCTGGTACAGTAGTGTGAGATCCCTCTGCAGCATCTGTGACAGATGACCACTAGTTCTGCTTCAGGCCTTCTTCTAGTGCCTGGAAATTCACTCCCTCTTAAGTCAATCCACTCCCTTGTAGGACCTGAATTAAAGTCTGTCTCCCTGTAACTTCTACCCATTGGTCCCCGTACTGTCCTCCAGTCCTGGGCAGAACAAATCTAATCCTTTTTCAAGTAACAGCACTCTTAAAATACTTGAAGAATACAGACATGAGCTTCCGAATTGTCTTTTCTGTGAGCTAGAAATCCCTAGTTCCTTCAACAAAGTTAACATTTTATTAAAACCAAAGCTGGGAGATTAGAGATTTTTTTGGTCTCCATTCTTTTTTCACTAATACTTAACAGATTCCTTTGCTAGAAGGATACAGTGGATGGGGAGAAGGAAGGTGAAAGTGAGACTGGTGACATCCCAAAATAGGGGTGGACCAAAGAGAAAGAATGGAGGAGATGAGTTAGGCCAAGTTTAGCCTAGGAAGGGCTATCTTAGCCATGTAGAATAAGGGAAAAAAAGCCACGCAAAGATTTACACTGGCCACTGGAAGGCACTACCCAGTGCTGTGGTGAAATTTTCTTTGAAGGTTGAAAAAATGGGTGGGGGTAATGCTATAAAAATGGTAACTCACATTTCTTCTTATAATGCTTTAAAGCTTACACATGATTTAATCACAACTGTGTGGAGTAGGTAATGTCAAATCGTATTATTCCTGCTTTACAGAAGTGGAAACTGACAGACTCAGAGATTAAGTGAATTATCCAAGGTCATATGACTGGTGCAGCTGGGAGGTGGTAGAAGTCTACATGCCCTTTCACAGTATTGCATAGCTCAAGTAAAGATCTGGCCGAAAGGCCAAAGGATAAGTAAATAACTTGTCTCATTTCTTATATTGCCTCCAGGCTAAAACAGAATCCTTCTTGTTGGTTATTCAGGGGTGATTCTAATGAGTAAGTGTGGTATACCAGGAACCCGGCCAATAGATCTGAGCTATCTATGTGTATGAGTGAATTAAATTTTAAAGTGAGAATCAATTGGAAGTAGGCAGTTTGGTATAGGAAGGCGCTCTGTACTAATTAAGAGCAGCGGAATCTGATTTAGCCCAGCTCTGTCATTAATTTACTATATGATTTTGGGCAAGGCCTTCTTTACTCTACATCTCATTTTTCTCATCTGCAAAACTGAGGGAGTTGAACAGATAGGTTTTAACCCATGTAACTGTAACCTTCTATATTCTATATCTTATGGTCACTTTCAAACTCCCATTTCCATACCCTGTCATTGCTTCCCATTCTTTATGTTCTACATCTTTAGGGTCCTTCCACTTTCATAATTTTCAGTTTTCTAGTACAGAGCTTCTTAACCTTGGGTTCATGAGCCCCTTCCTTGAATGAGAGAAAAACAGTTATAATTTTATTTAATTATTATTCATTTCCTTTGTCATCCTTTGCATTTTATTTTATATATTTAAAAATATTGTCCTGAGAAGGGTTCCATAGCTGTCACCAGACTGCCAAAGGAGTCCATGATACCAGAAGAAGGTTAAGAATGCTTGCTTTATTAATTTGCATTAATGATAGAACACTCAACCAAATAGAATCAGAGCTCATTTTTAGACTCGTTGATTTTGACTTTGTAGTACTTTAGGCTGGACCTAGGTTGAACTTTTATCTTTTCTTAGATAATTCTTTATTCACTGTAAAATGATAAGATTTTAAAGTTAGAAGAAGGGGCAGCTAGATGGTGCAGTGGATAGAGCACCAGCCCTGAAATCAGGAGGACCTGAGTCCAAATCTGGCCTCAGACACTTAACACTTCCTAGCTGTGTGACCTGGGCAAGTCACTGGGAAGGGGTACCCAAGTGCCTCAGCAAAATAATAATAATAATGTAGAAATCATCTTTTCTAACCTTTTACATTCTAGTAAAACTGGCCCCCACAAGGCTTAACAGATTTTTAAAAAGTCATACAGTTAAGTGAGCCTGAATTCAAAACTAGCTCCTTGCTTCAAAATTAGTGTATTTTCTTTTATATTACTCCTGCCATCCTGGGAAAGACTGTAATTTAAAAGGCCAGAATCTCCTTCTGTATCCAGGACCTGATCTCTATCTGGCCACTGACTCTGGAGAAGAAAGTGAGGCAGGTGACCTTAAACAGCCCATCCTCACTTCAATCCAATTCTCTTGTGGGTATAAGGTCTCACCTCCCTGAAGTCATGGTCCTCTTCTAGAATGGGCACAGACAATAACTCTTGGCATGTGGCTGAAGTTTACCTTTATATCCAGTTTTTTCTTCATAGTAGGATTATGGAATTTTAGAGTTGGAAAAGAAACCACATTTTACAGATGAGAAAACTGAGTCCTCGAGTTCCCCAAGGTCACACACAATCAGTATGCCTGCATTCAAAATCAGTTCTGATTCCAAATCTAGTGTCTTTTCTAGTATAGGAGACTCTTAATGAATATTTATCAGTTGATTTATAAATAATTTTATGAAGGAATGTTTAAAGGACCAAAGAAAATAAAAGTAATTTAAAATGCTTTAACATATGCAAATGTTTACTATTTTCTCTAAAACTTTTAGATAATTTAAAATCACTATTCACTTCAACAAACTGCTTCACCTCTATCAGGCAGTATTTTGTTAGCTTTTTTTTTTTTTTTGAAAACTATATAATGAGAAATGAAAACTGTTTTCTTTTAAAATACTCAATTCATGGTTTTTCTACTAATTCTAACAGGCCTACATCTCAGTTAGTCCAAATAAGTGGAGTTTAATGAAAATGCTTTGAGGAAAAGACATTTTGAAAACAAGCTATTTAGGAAGTTTGTCGTTAATGATCAAAAGCACAGGTGTGGGATCCTTAAGGATTATCTGCTTTGTTGTTAAGTACATGTTGTTATTTGGAGATTAGTTAAATATAGTTTGAGATTAGAATTCTAAATGAATTATTGACCAGTTATTCAATATAATGAATATTCTTATTATTAGTCCTTGAATAAAACTCCCTGGCTTTCTTTATGCCTTCAGAATTTTGAAAGGTAAATTTTCAGCTCCACAAAAAAACCAAATTATCCATCAAATGAGTAAATTCTTTTATAACAGTTTTCTGATGCATCTATAAAGCAGGATCTCCAAAGCTAAGCAAAATAGAAATTTGGTGACATATGCAAATAATTGTGGTTTTGATTATAAATGGAAATTTCAAAACAAAACTTTTCTGTTGCTTTAGTGACTATAATGCTATCTCTAAAACTTTTTTTCTCCACAAAGATACTCTTCACTCTAATGGAGGATTACATCGACGTGAATCACAAGGTTCCATGTCTTCTGGTGCAAGTCTTGACTTGGTAAATCATGGCTTTTCAGAAACACATTATATTTATCTTTAAATGATGATAAAATCTTATTTATAAAACTAAACATTGTTTATACCATCTTTAACACCAAAATTCACAAGGATTAAAATGACATGCCTTAATTTATTAATGAAAATTAGCATGATAGAAATGAATGTTCAGGTTTGGGTGCACATTTTTCCTTTTATGTGCCAGTTGACAAATATCTGTTTAGTACTTAGGTACAAAGTCAAGAAGCATTTATAAAGTACTTTCTGTGTGCCAAGCACTGTGGTAAGCATGGGTGATACAAAGAAAGGCAAAGCCAGACCTTGCTCTCAAGGAATTTCCAGTTTAAGGGGGATGATAATATTTTATCATATTGATGAAATAACTACATCAATATGAGATATATCCAGTCAGGCACCATTGGAAATAAAAGATAGGGTTTCTGCTCTCAAAGACAGCTATATGTCCTATAAAGTCCTAGGATAACCCTTGTTCAAGTCCAGCCTCACATGTGTAGTAGCTATGTGACCTTTTTGACCAAATCCCTTAGTGTCCTTTAGATTCAGTTTTCTTATCTGTACAATGAAAGAATTGGTCTAGATCAAAGCTCCTTAAATTTTGGATCATGACTCCATGTGGGGTTACATAATTGAATGTTGGGGTTGCAAAAAATTTTCTGTATGATTTATTATTAGTGTTTGTGTGTTTATTTTGTATACTTATACGCCTATATTAATGGATAAATTTTCAGGGGAAAAGGGGTTGCAAGTAGAAAAAATTTAAGAAGCTCTGAGTTAGGTGATCTCTGAGGTCTCTTCCAACTCTCAATCTAGATCCCTGAGATCCCTGCAGCCTTCTTGATAAAGATTTATGCAGCCTGTTGGAAGATCTTAAATGAGCTAAAATTTGTTTTGTTTTTTTTTTTGGGCAACTTCCCTCCATTACTCCTAGTTATACATTTTGGGTACAAGCAGAACAAGACTGAGCCCTATTCCATAAAAACTTAATAGCTGGGATGTCCCCCTAAGTCTTATCTCCAGAACAAATATCCCAAGTTCCTCCAGCTGATCACCATGTAGTGTGGGAGGAAGGTTTTGTGAAACACAACTCAGCAATCTTTCAGATTCTGTGACTTAGCACCTCCATGTTGTACTTCTCTCAGCAGAGCCTCAGCTCTCAGTTTGTACAAGATGTGCCCAAACTGCACTAGTTCTCATGAAAACCCGAGGCCTTCAGGGACTTGACCGTAGAGAACAAGTCAGCAGTGTCCTGTGGCATCCAAAAAGGCCCCAGCCTCCCAGCCTCGCTTTGGGAGAAAACACGAAGGGTTTATGATTTTGGAGGCCGTCCAACTTGCTGACACAAACCGCAGATGCCCATGGCTCTCTTGGTTTGGTCTTTGAGGGTGGAAAATGTATAGCCTTATGTACTGGGGGTTTAACCTCCAGCCAGGTGGCACACAGCCTGTCTCTTGAGGAAGCTCGCAAATAGAAGCACAGTAAAATTGTAGGGCATTGTCTGATAGAAAGTCTCATTTTTATTATCCTCAATAGCTCAGATTTCTGCAGAGTTTCCAGTTTGCAAAGCACTTTTCTCCTACCAACTATGGGAGGTAAGCAGTGCGCACATGATGGCCCCCATTTTACGGATAAGAATATTGAGGCACAAAGAAAGGAGTTCACTTGCAATAATAAGGTGTCACAGCTTGTTGGAGTTGGAGTTCAAACCCAGGCGTCTCTGACTCCACATCCATTGCTCTTACCATTGTGCAACATTGAACTTTATTAATTACTGGGATGGAGAACATAAGACTTAGGGGGAAAAAGGCCAGAAAGGCAGCATTGTCTCTCGCTACTGGGCCATCATTGAAACCAAAACTGTTGTAGGAGCTTTGCTGCAGAGATAAGAGGCGGCCTTATCAACACTCACTACTGAACCACAAATCAAGGAGGTTTCGCATTTGGGGTTTTTTTTGTGAGGAAAATACAGTGAGAATGTTTCTCTGCTGTGAGTCATGACACTGCAGCTGGAGGAGGAGTGGGCATCTCCCCAAAGGTGCAGTTAGTGCTCACGGGCTGGCTCCACACAATCAGGGTCCTGATTCAGTGCCTGAGGAAACATACAGTACCATTGGCTTTAGAGAATCCCACAAGTTCTGAAAAAGAAAAAGTTTTAAGGAGAAAAGCCAGGAGAAAGAGAAAGGGGGGGGTGGTACTGACAAAGCAGCTGAAAGGCATGGAGAAGTGGACAAGAAAGGAGTTAAGTACAGCACTGATGAACTTAAGGGGTGTGGTGCTTCTCACTTTCACCACTCACTTACATGGGCCCATCTCCTGACCTTCCCCCCTCAATTCCACCTTAGTGTGTGGAGGAAGGAGGAGAAGGGGGAAGGGCAGTCACCATCAGCACCACCTAGGCAGCAGCTTTGTCCACTCACTATGACATGATTACAAAGGGCACTAGTTAAAGCTAAAGAGGAAGGACAGAATACATCTGATTTAAAAATAGAAGCATACTCTGTGATTGAAGAGTTTGACTATTCAGGTCAAGAAAAAAGAAAATACAATCCATTTAATCTGGAAATTATCAAAGATCTGAAAAAGGCTTGCACTCTTTATGGGTCTACATTGTCTTATGTTAAGATATAGAGAATTTGGCTTTTGAAATTTTAATCCCTAATTATTGGAAATCAAGAGCAAGGACATGTTTAGAACCTGGACAGAACTTGTTGTGGCTTTCTGAGTCTAATGAACTCTGTAGAATACGAGCCCAACGAAACCGGCAACCTAGAGTTAATGCACCAGTCACCTCTGACTTTGTCCCCAGTTTAAATACCCTATTATTTACAGCACACTGAATATGTGTGAACTAGAGAACCATTACATCACTATACTAAGTACTAAGTATATATGTGAAGTAGAGAACCATCATCTCATCAATTCCACTGAGTTAACCCCTTGTTTCAAGTATGCTTCTCCAGAGTTCCGGCCCTTTACATCCTCCACTCTCTGCCTATCTTTCAGGGCCTGACTCAAGAGCTACCTTCTCCATGAGGGCCTCTAATGATCTCTCCCTAATTTGATTTCTAAAGCAGTTATCTCTGGCACTTAATTTTGACTTTTACTCATATGTTGTTTTCTATTGTCATATGGCAGAGTGGTCGTAGAGTAACATCTTAGGCTCATTACTTAATTCCTATATGCTAACTTTTTTTTCATATATAAAATGGGGATAGTATAACTTGTGCTGCATCCTATTAAATTGTGGAGAACACCTTTAAGGGCTATAGAAATAGGAAAAAAATTATAGTTTCTTTTGCATAGTAACTACTTAATTAAAAATTTGTTTGATAAATCAGAGTTGTAACCTGTCACTCACTGCTTTGGTGAAAGTAATTCAAAGAGACTTTGTCAGGTACCATCTTTACATGGGAAGGATATTGGAATATAGTACTTCTTGGTTTGGGAGAAGGTTGTTAGGGAGCCAGCCCTCTCCACTAATCCTTAAAATCAAAAAAGACAAACAGTGCTTGTGCTCTTGCTTATAAATTCTTAGTTGGCTTTCTCCATGTACTGTACCGTCTAGATTTGTTATATCTGGCACATTCAGATCGATAACTGTTTGTTGACAGTGAAACAGGTAACTATGATTGTCTAAAATATATTTAATCTAGATGAATCCAGGGCCATGTTCTTCCTGTCTATTGTCTGAGTTTGAAATTCACACTTTCAGTTAATTTCACATTTAGACATTAGAAAGTTGGTCACTAGATCCTATATTGTTTTGAGCCTAGCCACTCATGGATACCATATTAGGTCTGGAAAGCTTGATGCCTTTTTGGTGTGACCCCACCTATGTAACCATGAATCTTTATGGCAGAGTCAAACTTGAGGCTCCACAAGACTCCCAAGTGTCACTTCATCAGATTAAACTGTAATTGGGAAATGTTTTTGCAAAATGAATAACAATATAACATACCATGGATGATATTAAGGTATTGAGATAAATAATAGTTTGCCTGACTCAATAAATGTTCTTCAGCTGAGATAACTTATTCTTGCTTTTAATTTTTACTTTCACTACCTTATTCATGTTTCTTTCTCTTTCTTAAGTCGGACACCTTTAGGGTCTCAGTGGCCGAAAAGGACAAGTCATCTAAGCACTGCTGCATAAACCTTCCCGATGGGACATCATGTGTGGTGGTTGTAAAATCTGGATTCTCCATCAAGGAAATATTATCTGGGCTGTGTGAGAAACATGGCATCAATGTGGCTGCAGTCGATCTTTTTTTAGTAGGAGGGGACAAGGTACTTGGTGTTCGCTTGTGATTTTAAAAGGATCCTGGGCTTATCAGTGGAGTGCAGCAGATGGTGATTTATTTATCTTGTTTTAAGAAAAAATTCTAGCAAAATATTTTCTCCATTCTTACTTTGTTCTAACTTCTAATGTCTGACCTTGTTTGCTTAGTATTTCTTATGCAAACAATGTCTCTTGAAGTAACCCAGATTATGAGAATTATGTTATGTTGCTTCCTGCAAGCTCCCAAAGCTATTATTAGTATTAGATGCAAAGAATGCTAACTTTTCTTTCTCTTTTGATGGGCTATTTTTGAAGCTCTGCTTTTGTTCTCTGCACAGCTGTGCATTCCATTACATATTGTTCAATATTTCAGGGGAAGATGCTTGTTCCCACTTTAATTTTGTTTGCTTTTGTTCTTTTCACGTGCTCTGAAGCCGTTGGTGTTGCACCAAGACAGCAGCATCTTGGATTCCAGGGATCTACGGTTAGAAAAACGCACTTTGTTCCGGTAAGAAAAGAAAATGGGTTTCAACTTAGCTGATGTCTCTCTGGTCACAAAGGTCTTTTTTAAAAATGAACTTCAGTAAGAGTTTTATAATTGCCTTTATGACTAAGTAAAAAGTAGGCACTATCTTTACTTTCTGTATGGCTATTAAAAAAATGTATAATTTGATTAAACTGGCTCCCTCCTCAGTGTGCTGTTAGCCATCAAGGGCCAGACAGGAGCCTAAGAGAAACTTGGCAAGATTGCCCCTGGAGCAGAGAGATATCATGTGTCATGGTGGGGCACATGAGCCTGGTGATTCTCCCCATTTTTACCAATGCTCTGCTCTGGAAGCAACTTCCCTTAGAACATGCTTGATTAAGGCAGAGAAGAGCACAGAACAGTGGCCTTGATGTCTTTGTCTTCAAGCAAATCTTTTTTGTTTCTTCTTGGTACCATACTGTAGTACAGAAGAAAAAGCATCAAATCAGAAAAGTCAGAAGGGATTCCAATGTGAATACTTATTGTTTGTGGGACTCTACACAAATCTGAACTTCGGTTTTCTCATTACAAAATGGAAATCTGGATGCAACCTGCCTAACAGTTTTATGAAGAAAATAGTTTAGGAACTTTAAAACTATATATAAATATGAGGTGCTTTTAGGCCTCTTAACTCCAAAGATAAGAACAAGGTTAAATTTTAAAATAATTTAGTTACATAAGTAAATGCTTTTCTTGATAGGTATTTTGTGCAACATGAGACCTTATTATGAATCTTGAAAGAAGTCTTTTCCAGATTTACTTGTTGGGAATGAAAAAAAAAGGTTAATTGATTGAAAAGTAAGAAGGTAATGAATAATATTAACAGATGGCATTGGAGCAAATGCTTTACAAAACATAATAGATCAGCAATATGTTTTTAAATAAAGATTTCTATAGATTTAAATGTAGTTGTTGCAAATAGTTTCTCAGCACATTTTCCTCCCTTTCCCCAGGCTTGATCTAGTCCCAATTAATAGGTCGGTGGGACTGAAGGCCAAGCCCACCAAGCCAGTGACTGAAGTACTGAGACCTGTGGTAGCCAAGTATGGTTTGAATCTTAGTGACCTTGTGGTGAGACTAGTAAGTATCTTTTAAATTATGCTATATGTTTAGCATAAATCACCTGGTAAATTAAAAAATAAATACTGTTCGGTGACTTTTTCTCATCTTGGCATTCTCCATTTTCCTTATAAATGATAATACTTCAGTATTTGGGAAGAGCCATGATTTTAACAACATGGGTAATCCCTCCTCCAGTGCAGATTACAGCCCCTCTGTACTTCAAGAAAGCGTTTCACATATTACTGCAGCCAAGAAAAGTCTGTCCTCTGATCATCTGGTGATGAGCCTGTCTGGCCTGACCTAGGCCAGTCTGAAGACACAGATACACACTCCTTCCACGGCAGAATCCAGATCTGAAGCCTCGCCAGCTTGAGAGAACAAGGTTACCTCTACCTGAGGAGGAGGCACTAGAGGGAAAAATAAGAACATGGTCCAAAAGATTCTGAAGGCTATCAGAAGAAGGGTAGTCCATTGGTCTTCTCATTTATTTTGGGCATCATATGGTAGACCTGAGAGAAACAGCCTTTGAAGAGGGGTCCTGAGAGGGGGCTTTCCATTTCAGTTCTGCCGTTTGCCTCAGAGGCCTCCTGTAAAATCAAGGCACTGGACCAAATGATCTGTGAAGGTTCCCTCCCGACCCTCTCTGTGTATAGCTATCCTGGATCATTAACTGCATGGCTTTTATTTCACATGGCTTTGGTTTGTCAGTACTGTTCTAATCCCTTCCACTGTTCAAGCCATCACATGTATTGTGGGCAGTGGGGAAAGGTAGATGACTCATTCTTGTTTTTCACCTGCACAACTTTCTAAAAAAATGTATTTACTTTTAGTTATTCCCAGGCTCTTTTCCCATCAGCCTAACCCTCCCCATCTGGTACTGAAATGTGTTCCATCTGCTTATTAATATGATGGCTTTGAACTCTAGAGCACTTGACAGGATAAAATCATATTTGCAGACACATAGGAGAGTTGGGTCAGAGTCTTTCTCTTCCTAAGAAAAGAATATGACTGGACCTGGATTTCTCTGGTTTTGAGAACTCTTGCTCTAACTCTTGCTCTACCAATATAAGGTGAGAAATCTTGCTGTACCAATGTAGGGAATCCTTTTCTCTGCAGTTCATAGTTTTAAAGAGTTGCTTATAGCATTGAGAGGTTAAGGATCTTCTTGGCTTCAAAGCTAGCTCTTCAGCCCTTATTCCATGCTGTCCTAAAGAAAAACATGAAGAAAAGCTTAATAGAGATATAGTAGACTTTGACCAGATGTAAGTCTATCTTCTAGGCATAAAATAATGTTTTTGTTATATAACTTAACAGTCACAAATATCTTTTTTTGTCTGTTATATATTTTATGTTCTTTTTAGCTATAAATTCCTCTGAACTGGTCATAGAATATCTTCTCTCTCTCTTAATATAGTATTTAAATTTGAGTTTATCATCAAATTCATGTATTTAACACAGCCTAATAATCTGATGTTTGACAGTAGGCATTCATTCTATCTCTATAGCTCAATGACTGAATATAGAATCATAGAATCATAGATCAGGAAGGAATCTTAAGAAGTGATCGTGGTGATTCTACTGTCAAAAATAAGATAAAATTATGGAATGTAAGGATTGGAAGGGATTTCAGAGGTAATTTACTTCAACCTGCACTTGAATAAGAATTCTGTATACCACTTAACAGATAGAAGTTGTTACCTGGGTTCCACTTTAATGGGTTTTCCAGTGATGGGAAACCCACTTTTCCAAAGCAGGACATCCTACCTTTGAAAAGCTCTAATTTCTTAGCAAGTTTTTCCTTATATCAAGACTAAATTTGCCTCTTAGAAGTCTCTGCTCTTGTTCCCAGTTCTGGGATGATGAAAAATAGTGTACTAGGAGATATTTTGAACTGGTTGCCTCATAGTCTTTTCAAATTCAACATAACCAAAATAGAACTGTGTTTAACCTACAAATCCATCCCTCTTCCTAAACTTCTATATTTCTGTTGGGGACTTGACCACGCTCCCAAGCATGTCAGTGGTCTCACAGTCACCTTCCTGTTCTGACTCATCTCAAATATTCAATCAGTTGTCACTTTCTCTCATCCTTCCTCGTATCGCCATTCTCATGGGCATCTCCCTACTTAAAGTTCTTAGCACTTCTTATCTGGACTATTATAGCAGCTTCCTAGTTGAGCTCCTGCCTCAAATCTCTTCTCTCTTCCATCTCTCCTGCCAAAGCAGCCATGTTGCTTAGATCAATGGTATTAATGTCCAAAGGAAATGGGCCACTAAACCATACATAAGGATCTCTGAGAACCTTATGTTGACTTTGCATTCAGAAGTGTTACAGCCCCATTGGCTAGGTTTTCATATCTTTGATTTAGACTATATACACTAATAATAGAATATGTATATGTACTATAGATTAGAATACATAGTCTAATATTGCCAAAATACAGACCCAAACTTAGGAACAATTTTTACCTGATTAAAATTAAGTTGTACAAGGTATCTTAATCTGTTAAACTAAATTTTTTGGGGGGAACCATGAAATCTCAATTTTAAATACCAATTACAATGTTATATATATATATATATATTTTTTTTTAAATGCTACTACATATACACTAGCAAGTATATTGACTTTCTGACACAATATTTAAATGCTCTGCTTGTCTATACCTCAATCTATTTACTTTATAGTAATTGTTTTTCAAATATAACAATAGGAATAAAAAAATAACCAAATTAATTTTTCAGTTCTGTGGCTTTCCTTTAAATTAAAATATACTATAAATTGATAATAATTTAATTTCTTGGATTGTCTAGCTGCCACCTGAGTTTTACATTTCAGGTATCAGCTTGTCTAGAAAGAATTTATTTATGCTGTAAAACAAATTGTGATTTGCCTTTAGAGTGGAGAAAAGGAGCCACTAGATCTTGGTGTTCCTATTTCTAATTTGGATGGACAAAGAGTGATATTGGAAGAAAAGGATCCTACTAAAGGAAAAGGTAAATACACAGTATGGCTTTTTATTTTGTTTGCCTGCTCATTTGTTTGAATGTGTTGATTGGCGTCAAATGTGGGTTGTCACTAAGGGATTAGGGGTACTTCTATAGTTATTCACCTTCTGAGAGTTGCATTCTGAATACTGCTATAGGAAAGAGGGAAACTTCACACTGTGGTCTAAGGATGTTAATATATTGGTTTGAACATTACTAGCTGCCTTACCCCCCTCTAAACTGGCTTGTATAAAATGAGTGAGGACTGTAATGTTATAATCAGGAATATTTTTAATGTATACATTATATTTATATTGATAGCTGTCTGGGAAAATATATATTCATATAACATATATGTGGTTTCTGAGAGATTTCAATTTAGGAGCTTTCCTATATGCATTTACAGTCTATTTTTGGATCAGTATGGTTATTTTTTGTAGGTACATATGTTACCTGTTTATAAGTACATGTGTTATAGGTGCATATATTATGAGTTCAAATGATAATTACATTTCCTAAACCATATCTAGAAAAAAAATCACTGCTATTTTTGTTTTTATTTTAATATGTTCTTGCCTATGTCTGATACATGCAAATGAAGACAGCCATTTCTTTCCCAAAAGAAGTCTAGTCTGCTGATCTCATTCATGACAAAAGAAGTCCTTTTCAGTATTTGAATATGTGAAGCCAGTTGGATATTTTCCTTCTTTATTGTATGTCTTTTTTTTTTTTTTTTGTCCTAGGGAGAAAACCACTCAAAATATTTGTCCAAGTTACCTCTCCTCTATGGGCCATCATTTTCTTTTCTTTAAATAAGGGGTTTGGATTAGAGAATTTCCAAGGTTGTTTTTTGTTCCCTCTAACATTCTTCAATTCCCAGAAGTTTTTATTTCATTTAATTCAAAATAGCTTTAAATTTACTACTTTCTCACCTTTGGGCTTATTTTCCAAGTATCTCTTACTTGGCCACAAATTATGCATCATAAACAATGAACAAAGTGACTTTCTGTGTTCTAGAAAATAGAAATTTTTATTCTTTTGAATGACTTCTCTGTAAATATATATGTCACACTTATAATAACTTAAAAAAAAACCAGTATTTAAGAAAAACGTTTGCTTATAACCTCTCTGCTTAGAGGTTTAATCTCACTTTCAAGGACAACCTGAGTATATTTGAATTTCGATGTTTGGATGTCCCAGGATTATAAAGATATCTCACTTTGTTTAGTATTCACAGACAAACAGAAAGGTGCATCAGCCAAACAGAATATAGCTGTAATTCCCAGTTCCAGAAATCACTCTGCTACGGTAATATTTCTCACCACGTTTGTTCCACACATTTCCTCATGGTTGTAAGTGTATCTTTAAAAGTGGAAGCTTTGGGTCCCCCTGCCAAGCCCCACCCCTGGCCATGCCCCTCTACTGGCCAAAGCTATAAATATACATGTTTCTGTTGACCTCACTAACAAGCTGTGTTTTTCCCTTTCTCTGAATTTGTTTCTCCTCCCAGAATTGGAGAGCCACAATTCTGTTGGGTATTCCTGTCCTTCTTCCTGCAACTGCTCAGTTCATTTCATTTGTAGTCCAATAGTTCAACTTAATATTGAACCATTGCTTTCTTTTCCCATAATGCTGGTTGTGGCTTAATAAAGATATGCTTGATTTAATCTTTACATTTTATGGGGTTTAATCAATATATGTAACATCTATAACTCCACGATCTGTATTTAAAATATTTCTTGTTTAGCAATGTATTGAGTATTTATTACAATGTATCTGAAATGTAAGTAGAACTTTGACTTTCCTTCTAATACAGGGAGAGGAAAGAACACTAGGCAAGTCTAATTCTATTAAAATAAAAGGAGAAAATGGAAAAAATGCTAGGGATCCCCGGCTTTCAAAGAGAGAAGAATCTATTGCAAAGATTGGGAAAAAAAAATATCAGAAAATTAATTTGGACGAAGCAGAGGGTATGTGAACTTTTTAAAACTTCCACATGTTTTAGTTAATGCAATTAACAGTTTTCAAGCAAAATTATGAAAAATCATTCTTTTTTCTTAATCATTTGAAAAATTAAGTTCATTTCATTCAAGAATATGCATCTTTCACTGTTGTGTTAGCATATTTATACTATTGATGTAACTTGGAATAGAATAAAACCTCATTAATTTGGATTATTATTAACTATTGGTTTATTTTAATGAATGGATGTGACTCTTTGCAGTTAGCAAATATTTATTAAGTTATATATAATGAAGTATGTTGGCAGTGATATAGATGGTTCCTGCCCTCTAAAAGTTTATATCCAATAAATAGAAGAGATAAGACATGCAGAAATAAATAAATTAGAAATCTGAATATGACAAATGGTTAAGAACTTAACTAAAGAAAGGATGCCTTCTATCCTGAATAGAAGCTTTAGAGAATGTTTCTGGGGTGAGTGGCATTCAATTTGAATATTGAAGGAAGGATTAGTTATTGACAGACGATGGAGATTGTAGGAAAGGGCATTCCAGCTGAAGGGGAACAGTGTGAGCGAAAGTATGGAGGCAGGAAAAAATAGCCCATCTGCAGGGGCTGCTAAGGAATCCAGGTAGGCAGAAATATAAAATATTGATTAGGTGATAATGGGAGAAAAGGCTGACAAGGTGAGTTGAAGCCAGATTGAAGAGAGCCTTGCACACGGTAGAAGCTTAAGAAAAGTTTGCCGAGTTAAATTGAATTGAATGCCCGGCAAAGAATTTTGAAATGAAATCTGCAACTTAGAAGGCACCAAGAGTTTGGGAGCTGTTGAATGAAGGATCTTAACAATCAGGAAGATAAATTATTTTGCAACCAAAAGCATTATTTACTTACGGTGTGCTCAAATTCCTCAGAAACAGCTCCTACAACTAGGCTAAATATGCTGCTTGCCACCTTGTTTATTCTGTTAATTTGCTTATCTATTTTGTCATGGATAGCTTAAAGCTAAAACTCTACTCAGTTTAAATGGAACTCTAAATTATAAAATTAGTTGCATTCAAGTTAATGAGGTTTTATTATAAAGCAGTTTTGGCCATGGTTTAGTTCTCGTCAATATTTGTGGGACCAATAAAGATCTTTGACAGTTCTTGTTTACTCATGAAAATCACTTTAAAGAAAAGACACATGGTGACTTATGGTTAACACCAGATCTTTCTGCATTTCCTTTATAGATGAAAGATGCTATTGAAAAGATTAAGGGGAAAAAGGAGGTAACTTTTTATAGAAAACCTCCTTCCCATAGAAAAAATGGTAATAAAGTAAAGCAGAAGGATTCTGGGTTCTGATCTAGCTTAGCCACTGATTTGCTTTCTGACCTTAGACAAGTCATGGTCTATCTCTGGACAGTCCCAGTTTCCCCATTTATAACATGAGAAATGGACTCAATAATCTCCATAGCATTGAAAACTGTTGGAAAGTTACAGCTTTCACTGTAGTTGTAACCAAAAATTTAAATTTAGTTAGTATAGCAGTTAAATATGTGTTGTGTAACTAACCCTTACTAACTTTGTTGTAAAAATATAACATTTGTTAACCTCATTCTTCAGTGACTTCCATTCACCAGGTAAGTGGTTTGTGATATTTTTGTCATATTGAAGTAAAAAAATAGAAAACTTTATATGTTCAAGTAGCATCAAATATACATGATTTCATAATCTAGCAAGACATTTTTAAGGGGCTCAAAAGGGCTTAAGTGAATATGCACTAGTTTGAGACTAGATAATGTTCAATCTTATCCTTTGTGTAAGGTATGAAAATCCAATCCTGTCTGCAGGAAATCACAATTCTGGATTTATTCTAGATGGGAAAAGTGTCCAAAGATTCAATAAGAGCACACCTGTTCTGGATAGGAAGTGGAAGGGAACAGAACCATTGTTTCTTCTTTTTGGTGCAATGTCCCTCTAACATGTGTGGTAACACACAACATCAAAGTGAGGGAGGCAGGGTTTACATCTAATGAAGTTGTTGGTATTCTGGACTCTGAACACTGGAGGAAAGAGTGGCATCCAGGGCCAAACAGGGGAATGCCTTCCTTCTCTCCCCCTTGCACAGGCAAGTTGTTGGCTTCCTTTTAGAAGGATTATTATGCTTAAGAGCCAAGAACACTTATCAGGGTGGCCCAGCTCCAGCTCTTCCTCATTATTCATAGTTCTATGAATTTTATAGCTAGTGGAAATTGCTCCATGAAATCAAATGGTTATATTATCAAGGGATCTTGTACTTTATTTTCATTCCAAAGCTTATGTTTATTAATCTGAGAATTATGTTCTGGGTGGAGAGAGTAGGGTCCTAGAGGAGCATCATTGAGATGGGGAGAATCATGAGATTAGCCACCCTGTTATGGATTTGTAGTTTTCATAATCATATCAATATCTTCATACCTTTATAAGTTTTAACATCTCCTAAAGGTACAAAGATATTGATATGGTTATGCTAAAATATAAAAAGATCGAGTGACTCTTAAACATAGAGGTGATATGGGAATTAGTGTAAAATATTATATCATGTATTTTAAAATGTACCCTGAAACATTGGGAAAAAACCAGGAGTCTAGATTTTATAAATCCTTATTTTTAGGTACTTGAATATAGCCATTATAAATTCTGAAGACACTCCCAGAAGACAATCTAAGACAAAAGTTTTGCCTTTGTGAGTGAAAAGGCCCCCAATTAAGATAGCCCTTAGTTCCAGGGCCCTAGAACAACAGGACAGCAGATGACTCAGGAGCTAGCCTCTTGGAAAATAAATTTGGTGATTGTTGACATTTATCAGTGATGTTTTCTTTAAAACGGTCAATATGGGTTTTTCCCCTAATAGAGTTTTTTGAGCTCATTTCCAAGGCTCAGAGCAACAGAGCAGATGACCAACGTGGGCTGCTAAGAAAAGAGGACCTGGTCCTGCCAGAGTTTCTCCGTTTGCCACCTTGTGCCGCCGAGCCAACTGCATCTACTCCCGCCGCAGCCAAAGGCCTAAGCAAGAGAACTGTAAAAAACGGCAGTAAGGAGAAGGCCGCGCAACCCAATGGGAAGCTGGAGTCCCCTCCCAGCGGTCCTGAGAGTCCGGCCAAGAGCCCAGGGCCTGCCGAGAGCAAGCCCCGGCCTCCGCTGGCTGCCCTCCCGACTCAGAAGTCCTACAGCGGTCCCTTCAGTGCCCCGTTGTCTCCAATCCCACGTGTCCAGGAGGCACAGATATGGAAAAGGCAGTCGGAGGAGCTCCCTGGCGAAGGTATACAGACTATAGATGACGACAATGTTGCCGACTTAACCCTGGTGGGCGAAGGAGACATCAGTAGCCCCAACAGCACTTTATTACCGCCTCCTCCGACGCCACCATCGGATGCTACGAAACTCACTGAAGCCAACTACACACCCCCAACTCCTCTCACAGATAAACAGGAAAAACCCGGATATCAGAGATCCGTTTCAGGTATTTCTAGATTTTGATTTTTTCCCTCTACACTTGCAACTTACTGTATGTTTTCACTTCTTAATGTCAGTATTCTACATCCATTTTTCAGTTTTAAGAGTCCAAATTAGGTTACCTTTCTGAACCATTCATTTTTGAGTTAGAGGTTTTCATTGCAACAATCTTTTCATCATTAAAATAAATTTGTTTTGTTTTTTAAAATATTGAGTATTACAAAGTCTGAAATTAGTAAATGATGGATTATTTGGGTACTAAAATTCTGATACTCTTCAATATCACAAAAATATTAATAAAGGGATAAAACACTTGCCGACTATGAAAGTTGCCTCCTGCTCTAAAGAGAATTTGAATTTCAAATGTAGGCACACCAGTACTTCTGGTAATAGTTTTTGGGCCCCCCCCCCCATTTCCAGGAGAAAAATATCATTATAGGTTCCTATATGTCTTGATCTTGCTTTTGATTTAATTAACATTACCTAATCCTTTAAAAACAACAACTAATCATTACTATATAAGTGCAGTAGAAAGTATTGAAAATCAAAGCATTGAATCAAATTAAAATGTTATGAAAGTCCAGTATAGAGTCGAGGGCCTGCAGAGAGCATTGAAACAAAAACTGGGGAAATTCAGAGTTTTGACTTTTACGGCCTAAGACCTATATTACTCACCATTAGTATATCCAGGAAGAAAAAAAAAAGACATTTAATTTCTAGTACTAGGAATAAGCACAGCAAATGATATGGATTTGGCTGGAATCCATTTTAAAAATTAAGTTAATTGAGTCAGTTTAAATTTAAAATAAAAAAAAAACCCATAATTTAGAGCAGTAGTTTCCCTAAAAGCAGAGTGTGAAATTTGATATTGTCCAAAAGTGTACATGTTTTTGTAGCAAATGCTGTTTCCATGTGTTACAGATGTTCTAAATGGAAGTGTGACTTGTGGCACACACATGATTCTATCATTCATATGAATATAAACATATTCAGGGAAAAAATTTCCAGAAACCGTATTCATTTTTACTCTTTCACTCAATTAATTGTGCCATGGTTTGTCGGACCACCATTTCTTTTAATGTAAGATAGCATTGATATTTTTAATATATATTTTTACATGGTGATGTCTGTTGTTTCTTTTATGTCTTATCAATGAGATGTAAATATCTTTTGGATTGTTATATTCTTCTATATGGCAATGTGAATGATTCCTTTTTGCTCTATCACATTTATTTCCATAAACTGACAGAAAAGGTCGATGATCAATTGTTGACTGACCTACTGTAACCCAGGGCTTTCTATTGAGGACATATGAAGTGCATATTTTCAGTGTATTTTATGTATATATGTATAGATCTGTATCTCTCTTTTCAGAACTTGTATACCCCAGTGGGTTTTAGTTTTTTCTATTAAGTGCTAATGTGAGAATCCTTATCCTTGCAGCTTTAGAAATGGAGCATATTTTAATGCATGCATTATATTTCTGTATAATCACTGAACTGTAGCTTTCACCTTTTCTGTTTTCTGCTCTTGCTTTGTAGATACCTTTGTGTAGCCTTTACATGTATTTTGTATGTGTTCTTTTGAGAGGAATAAACTCTAGATCTAATTACTCAACTGGTTTTATACTTTTCTCTTTTTTATTTGATCATTTTCTGTCTTGATAGCCAACTGTAGCTGTCATCTAACTCAAAGCAATTAAAAATGTTTCAGTGTGATTAAGTTAAATGTACTTTATGTGATGTTTTGGTACCTTTTAAAATGTTAATGGTACCGATCTAGACTGGTGTATGTATGTAAAAACTGAAAATATTAAACTGAAAACAAAGATATCTTTTCCTTTGGAAAGTGAATAGATTTTTTTGGAGATCATTGGGATTGATAATAAAAATGAAATATCCTTTGATATCTGCATGTGAAGTCTGAGATTTAGATGTTTACTTTGATTACCCTAAAGCTATAATATATTTAAATATCAGTACACATTTTTAGTAATCTTAATCATCTAATTATATAAACAATTCATATTATTATTTGGGTAGACTGGTCTTACCCTCACATCACTTTTTATATTTGCCCATCTGTCTCTTCCCTTGTCAGTTATTTTTCATGCTTCCTTAACTCTTCCATCAAATGGGAATTCAATGAAAAGAGGAGGTTAAATTGAAATCTAAAGACTTATTATGTTATTAGTAGCTTTTGTATAAGTTATACCAAGAGAGAGAAAAATGAGAGAATAAGGTTTTGGACCTTCTATATATTTCCTGTTTTTTCTTGTCTTGAATAGTGCATATAATTGAGAACTGTACATACTGAGGATATAAAAGGCTTGAGTTAAAACCATTCAACCATAGTGGCATGGTTTTTTAAAAAAACTGATCCCAACTTCCAGAGCAGTTAAATTACCAGACTTGAAATTAGACATGTATAAGCTCTTGGTTTCTTTGATATATGGATATTTGTATGTGTATATATCTATATGATGTATGTGTGTGTGTGTGTACACACATACTTCTGGAAAAATTGTGCGTTTAACTCATTAGAGTTTTTCAGAGAATCTTTAGCTTTGTGACCAGGAAAGTCCTTTGGTTCAAAATACTTCTGCAAGATTAAATGAATTAAATTATATATATATATATATATATATATATATATATATATATATATATTTTTTTTTTTCCTAAAGAACAAATCTGGAGTGAACAGAAAATCATCAATTCTTTTAAAGTTCAAACTTTTTACACTATATATTAAGGTTGGCCTTGGATCAGTTTCTCTCTCTCTCTCTCTCTGTGTGTCTCTGTATCTCTCTCTCTGTGTCTCTATCTCTCTCTCTCTCCTCTCTCTCTCTCTCTCTCTCTCTCTCTCTCTCTCTCTCTCTCTCTCATTCTGTCTGCCTGTCTCTCTTCTCTCTCTCTCTCTCTCCCTCCTTCTTCTCCCCTCTCCCTGCCATCACTGATAGAAAGTAATAGAGCTAAGATTAGAATCCCGATTACCTATTTTCTGGCCCAGAGCACTGTGTTCCTAAAGGCTGATCAGAAGAATCTTACCAGTTTTATTAAAATCCTATTTAATTCATAGATGGGAAAATGATATATTTTCAGCACCGACCAACCTAATCAGCCAAAACCTCCAAATAAATCTTCATTTCACACATTGGCTAATTGTACTGATAAACCTTAGGCTTAGTGGTTTAGGAGGTTGATAGGATAAAAGATATTGGGATCTGTGGTAGTGATCTAGGGGCTTATTGAAGTCATTCCTAAGCTTACGGAGCTATGTCTGGGTCTTACTTCTTGATTGGGTCCATAAATTCACTAGTCAGTATGATTTATCTCTGGCTATCTAGCGGTCAAAATAAAGTCTTATTGGGAGAATTAGCCAGGTGAACCAATTAAAGCTGAAAGTACCTAATTAGTGTCCAGTCTTGCCAAGGTTGGGTTGAAACATACTCTGTTGAAGGCAAAGCAAGATGCTTCTTGGAAGATGAGGCTCCTGGTGAAATGTTAGAAAGAAGTATCAATTTATACCAAATCTGCTGAAGGCTGAAGTCCATTGGGAGAAGCACATGTTAATATACTGGACCTCCTGGGAAACACTACTGAAATATATCGTTAATAGGGTTTGGATATCATCTTCTCACTGTATGAGCTCTATGAGGGGAGGGCTACTTTCATTTCTTCCTAATCCCCAATGCCTAACATGGCTGTTTCCTTTTGAAAAGGGTTTATTGTTAAATGAAGGAAGGAAAGAAAATGGGAATTCATATTGCAGGTATGGATTGGACTAAATTATCTCTGAAATCCCTTCCAATTCTAGGTCTATGATTCTGTTGTTCTAAATGCTACAATTACAAAGAATGAAACAATTTATACTCTCAAAAAGCTTACATTTTATCATAGGAGAACATATCTGTAAGTATGTATACTATATAGAGATATGTGTATATAGAATAAACATGAGATCAATATAGCATAGTTAGGGAGGGTGGGCACTTGTATGTTGAAACTTCTTATAGTGGTACTGAGATTTATATTTTGAAAATGAATTAAAATTCTTTTGGGGAAGATTTGAAAGCTTTAAATCTTTCAAAATAAAATTTCTAACACATTTTAAAAGTCATATTTAAATTGCTTTTTACTTGTTCACTCTTGAAAAATAAAATTTGAAAGTCTTAACTAGCTATACTTTTCTGCCTTTGCCATTTAAGGGTTTTTTTTCTGTACCATATGTCTGGCATGGTTCATTCTGCTGTTGATGTTTCCTCCTGGGGCTGTATGCAGAACGGCTGTTTGGCATACTGGTGTGCTTTTTTGCTTTCCATGGAGCCGATTTGTTCATTTTGCTTCTCAGTCTCATAGCAGCAATTCTAGCACTCCAACCCTTACCCTGTGGGTTTGGAAGAGAGAATATATCTATAACTTAGGGGATGGGGGGGGGGTGGATGGGGAGGGAACAGACTTTCTAAAGCACCCTGAATCTCAAATCAGCTCCAGCATTCACTGTTTCTCACCGATCTCCTCATCATCCCATCCTTTGATGTGGCCCCAGGGTTGTGCAATGATAAACCATCACTTTTTATTTAAGGGAAAAAAAAATTAGATCTCTGCTCCTGTAAATAGCTTAAAGATGAAAGGATACAAAATGAATTGAGTCTTGCTTTGGTCATGGAGTCCCATCATATTTAAGAGCTATGGGTGAATATGACAGGCAGTCCCTTCTCTATTAAAAATGCAGTTTTTATTATTTATTATTATTATTAGTGTAGATTTGCTTTGGTTGCAGCATTGTCTCCATCGGGTAGGAAAACTGTTTAGTCATTCATTTCCATTTGTTGAGCACTGTAGTAGATAAAAAAATCTTTTAAGTGGCAACTTGTGTTAAAGGGTTGTCACATATAAAAGGGCAGGACCTTTTTCTATCATTGCCTATAAAAGCTCATAATTATAATTGACATTAATGTTTGCAAACATCCTCTCACAGAACTAGCATGAGTATTATTACAGCCATTTCATAAATGAGAAAACTGAGGGCCCAAGAAGGTGAGGGACTTTTGCTCATGATCACAGAACTAGTAAGCGTAAAGTCTAGGATTTAAGCCTGACATTGTATCCAGCACTTTCTCAGTTAGTCTGCATGGCTGCTTCTTCATTGGAGACCTGCTTAGTCTGTAGCAACAATAACAGTTAACACTTATTATGTAATACCTCAAGTTTGAAAAGCACATTGCAGTATTAATTCATTTGAAAAATTTTTTTTGTTTCTTGTCATTTTTCAGTTGTATCTAACTCTTCATTGACCCCTTTTTGGGGTTTTCTTGGCAAAGATACTGGAGTGCTTTGCCATTTTCTCTTCCGGATCATTTTACAAATGAGGAAACTGAGGAAAACAGGATTAAGACATGCCCAGGGTCACACAGCTAGGAAGTGTCTGAGACTGGATTTGAACTCATGAAGAGAGCCAGGAAGCACTTTCTCCACTGAGCTACTTACTTGCCCTTAGACATTATTATCTCCATTTAAAGATGAGGAAAGAGAGAGTGAGAGAGGTTAAATGATTTGTTTAAGACCACACAACTAATAGGCATCTAATTTCAGCTCAGGTCTTCCATATTCCCAGTCCAGAGATCTGTACACAACTCTATACTGTGATTAACAAAATATAAAGAGCCCCTCTTTGGGTAATCTTAGGGTTTTTGTTGAGAATTTAAAATGTTATTATCTGGGTTCACCCTAAGCAAACAACCTTCTATGTTAGTAGTTGGGCTACTTTGGGAATCATTGATTATATCACTGATTAACATTCATCTCACCACTAAAGAGAAATCAACAGTTCTCAGTTTAGAGATGTGACCCAGTTTGCAGAAAAGCAGTAAAACTGAAGATTTCAAATTTGTCCAAAATTTAGATTCACCAAAGATTTATGAATTATTCATGTTCTTTAGTAAGATTATCTGTAGACAAATCCAAGAAAATACTGATTAAAATACCTGATGTTTGTCTAGTAGTTCCTTAAAGTAAAAATAGAAAAAAGCTTTGGTGGTGAAAGAGGGGATTATTGTACCACCACCCCCAAAATACCAAACTTAGAAAAGCATTGGTTATTTCTAGACAAATTTCTAAAAGTTAAAATGCAAAACATGAGAAAGTTGAAAGAGTCCTTAAAGCCTGAATATATCAGTTTAAATCCTAGTTTAGATTCTTCTTGACTTTGTGACTACAAGCAAGCCACTTTTTTAGCCTCATTTTATTCTTTTATAAAATAGCAATAATATTTTCAGTGTCTTTCTCATAGGACTGATGTAAGAAAAATGCTTAAAAACATGTAATAGCTAAGGAAATCTGAACTGTTATTATCAAGTTCAGTTTCTTACAAAGTATTAAAATGCATAAGTCAAAAAGTCTTTTTAGGTTTCCCAGAAGAACTAAAAAATGCCTTACCATCATATTGTGTGTGTGTGTGCATGCATGTATATAAAAATATAATTATATATTTTTAAAGTTCCTTTTTTATAATTGTTTCACCTGTATATCTGAGCCTTTTTATTTAGGAGGAAATTCTTGTCCTATTGTTAAGAAAACAATCACAAAAAGATTTGGAAGAAGTTCCTTCATCATCAGAGATAATAGCAAGTTAACTTAGTTGGAAAAGACCTATTTCTGTTTAAATTTGGAATTCATCTGTTTAGTATTCCAAATCTCATTTGCAGACAGAAAAAAAAACCTAGGCAACAAGAGGAACTGGGAAATATTCAGGACTGTTATCTGATTCTCATAGACTTAAGGAGAAAGGGATTTTATCTTACCTATCATTACATTGGATTCCTTTTAGTCTTGATTGGGAAACTAGGATATTTTATTTTACATTGATCCCGAATCTTTGGAAAGCTAATGATTAGGATTTGGGGTATGTAAAGTAAAGAAATATTTCTAGAATCAGATTAAATCATTCTTGACTTGTTTTTTTTTTTTTAATATTAAATATCCTATCTCTCTTGTGGTTTCAGCTACAAGTAAATTAATCATCCAGAAATATATATTGAGAATCTACTGTGTCTCTCCCTTTACCACAAAAATCTCCAAGATGTGACTTCTTCCCTTAAGAGGACCTATGATCTAGTCACATATAAAATAGAGTATATTTATGTGCTAAAATAGATGATACTAGTTATCAAGTGCTTGTCAGTTTAGTGAAACAAATGATGAGTGTGAGATGAAATAATAAAAAATTTTTTCATGGAGCTGGAGAGATTGGATGTAGCCTTGAAGTATAAGGAGGCTTTTAAATACTTAGAAGGGAAAGGGAAAACAGATCATTCCAGACCGAGGAAAGGACCAGAGACAGAAACAGAGAAACAGACACGCAGAGAGTGACAGAGACAGAGAGAAAGACAGAGACAGAGAAGGAGGGAGAGACAGAAAGAGAAACACAGAGAGAGAGAGAAAGAGAGAGGGAGAAAGAAACAAAGAGGGAGAGAGGGAGGGAGAGAGAGACACACACACACATACAGAAAGACACACAGAGACAGAGAGAGACAGAGAAAGAGAGGAGAGAGAAAGAGAAACAGAGAGACAAGAGAGACACAGAGACAGAGAGAGACAGAGAAAGAGAGGAGAGAGAAAGAGAAACAGAGAGAGAGAGAAGGAGGGAGAGAGAGACAGAAAGAGAAACAGACACAGAGAGAGGGAGAGGGAGAGAGAAAAAAAAGAAAGAGGGAGAGAGAGAAAGAGAGAGAGACACACACACACACACACACACAGACAGACAGACAGAAAGAGAAACAGACACAGAGAGAGAGAGGGGGAGAGGGAGAGAGAGAAAGAAAGAAAGAGGGAGGGAAGGAGAGAGACAGAGAGAGAGAATACATAAATGAAGATAATCCTGGTTTATTGAAGGGTGTATATTACATGGAACAGTGGGAAACAAGATTAGTGAGACAGGGAAGCAGCCAGATCATAGAAGGCCTTGTAAGACAGTGGAGTTTAGACTTGATTCCATAGGTGATAGAACATCATTTTAGTATTGATAAGGAGAAATGACATGATAAAAGAAAGTGTTTTAAGAAGATTTCAGGGGCAGCTAGTCTATGGAGCACCAGCCCTGAAGTCAGGAGTTCAAATTTGGCCTCAGACACTTAACATTTCCTGGCTGAGTGACCCTGGGCAAGTCAACTTAACCCCAATTGCCTTAGCAAAATGATAATAATAATAACAACATTTCATTGTTCTGTAAAGGTCAATTGTTTGTTTATTCATTCAACAGATTTTATTAAGCATTTACTATGTGCTGAGAATGCCCGGGGGGGGGGGGGAGGAGAAATAAAAAATTTAGATGACACAATCCCTGCCTTCATGGAACTTATGGTGAAAACGGGGGACAATGTGTGGACACACACACAACTATAGTACTTATCCCATGCACATTAAATATCTGCAAACAAAGTACGATGGGATATCTGAGGGAAGAGGTCTTTACCGACCAGGGGATCAGATAAGTTCATGAATGAGATGCCATTTTAATTGGACTTTGAAGGATGGTAGGAATTCAAAAAGTAAAGAAGAGGAAAAAGGACATTCAGTTATAGGATTCAGCATAGTGACTAGAGGCAGAGAGATGACCTAAGTTGCTATTGTGGAAATTCAGAGTAATCTTACACAGTAAGGGCCTGATCTGTGGTGGAAACAGTGGGAATGTAAAAAAAAAAAAAAAAAAAAATGAGACATTCTTTAAAAAAATTACTGAACCCGGTGGTAATTTGGATATAGAACATAGAAGAAAGAGTTAAGATTTGGAGGAGAATGTTAACACCATTTTTTGGGAAAAGTAGTTGAAAGGGAAGAAGAGACATAATGAATTCAGATGAGTTAGAAGAGATAGCTGTTTACCTAAGTAGAGATTTATGCATACAAAAAAAATGAATGAGAATGAAGTGCATGTATAAGGTCAGGGTTAGAGAGGGTTACCACAGAGATTCAGTAGCTGAAGTCACAAGAAAATATGTGCTAATGGAAAAATTAAAAATAAAAAGCAGAGCATCAAGGCCAGATCTTTGAGAGAGAAACCATAGTTGGGTTGGGGGAGGATGAGATGAGCAAGAGAAACAAACATTGGATGCAGAAAAAAAAAATAGTTAAGAAAATCATAAAAATACAAGATCACAGAAATCAAGAAAAGGATAGAAATTCAAGACAGGATGTTGAAGAGAGAGGGGATGATTGTAAGCTTGAGATTAAACAGCCAAGAAAACACCATTTTTATATGACTTGCAAATTTCTGCATTCTTGGAAATCTTGGACCATTAGATTTCTCAACATTCTACCTTTTGGTAATGCAAAGGAACCATCTTTTATTTTCCACTTAATTTGGGAGGAGATTTAGTTAACATGTAGTTAACACTTTTTAAAAATTAAAGCTTTTTATTTACAAAACACATGCATGAGTACTTTTTCAACATTGACCCTTGCTAAACCTTGTGTTCCAGATTTTCCCCTCCTTCCCCTCACTCCCTCCCTAGATGGCAGGTAATCCAATACATGTTAAATGTGTTAAAATATATGGTTAGCATACTTTCTAATAAGATTTTCTCTTGGTGTGAGATTACCTCACCAGGTAAGTTTCATCATAATGTTGGGGGGAAATCATGGACAGAACACATAGCATCATAGATTCAAAGGCAGAAGAGAGGACAGAGGTCAGAAAACCCAATTACCATATTTAATAATGAGGAAAATGAGATTAAATAGCTTATCCAAAATCATGGAATTAGACATTATAGATTGGGTAGATTCAAGAGCTAAAAGGATATATACACTGGATAAATATGAAAATGCCTCAGTGTGAGAAAAAATGCATGCATATTCTAAAACATATCCAGTAGAGGATGAGGGAAAATGAGCTTCTGCCTTATTCTGATTGCATGGAGAAATCTCCAAGGGGAGACCTGAAGCATCTCTCAAAGGTTAATAACATGCAGAATGCTTTGGGTAGATTGTAGCAAGATTTTGAAATTATAGTCAGTTTGAATAAATGTATTCCTTTAATTGTCTGTCTTTAATCAATTGCATTAAGCAATATTTAAAATTTACAAAAATGTTTTTATCTTGACTCTGAGAGCTAAATACAGAAGTACAAATACCTCTTTTATAGATGGAGATGGGTTTGTTGAGGTTAAATGAATAATGTTCATGGTCACAAAGCCATATGACAAAGAACAAACATTTATGTAGATTTCTGTATTTCATCTTTTAGAATTTTCTTGTACTTTTGTTGTCTAGTTCAGGTCTTTTTAAACTTTTTCCACTTGCAACACCTTTTCTCTTGAGAAATTTTTACATGATCCTGGATATAAAGGTATATGAAAGAGGTATGCAAATCAAACATTAATTGGTAATAAATCATAATTTTGCAATACTTACATTTACTTTAGAGACCCATATGGGATTGTAAACCACAGTTTAAGAATCTAAGGTCTAATCAATTAGTCATGTCCAATTTTTCATGACGCCATTTGGGACTTCCCTTGCAAAGATACTGAAGTAGTTGGCCATTTACTTCTATAGCTTATTTTACAGATGAGGAAACTGAGGTAAATAAGGTTAAGTGGATTGCCCAGAGTCACACAGTTGGTAAGTGTCTGAAGCTGAATTTTAACTCTCTTCTATCTTTAGGCATGCCATTCCATCTATTGAGTCAGATAGCTGTCCTATGTACTTTTTGGTCAGAATCTTTATAGAATCTCCTAGTAGAAAGGAATCTTTCAGTTCAATGGATCCATGTACTAATTTATTCCATGTAGTAATCCATTCCTCACTATCTTTTGAGAGGTAGTCATCCACCCTTTAAACACTTCCAGTGATGGAGAAGTCATAGTACCATAAAACTGTTTATTCCATTTTAGAGGCAATTGTAATAAAGGAGAAAGTCTTCCTTTTTTTGGAATTGAAAACTGCCCTTTCATAACTTAACCTCATTCATCCATAATGCTTCCTCAGAGGACAGAATACCCAAGATAAGCCTATTCCTTTTATGGTCCTTCAATACTTAGCAATAAATTTCACGTATTACTTTCTATATTTCCTTCTGAACTTTCCTTTGTTTTCTTAATTTTCTAAATGTTTCATTGACCTTTTTTTTTTTGGCATCACTATTGCCAATCACCTTTCTTTTCTTTAGCCTCTATCCTCCCCAATTAAAACACCCAAGAAAAATTAAATTTTTTTTTAACAAATAAACAAAATCAAGCAAAATTAATTACACAGTGATTCTGTCTATATCTTGAGTGAGGAGGAGAGTGACATGGTTCTCCAGTTCATGTTCCCCTGATTGACTTTTTGTGCAATTCTAGGATGGAAAAATCACTCACTGTAATTTCTTATTGAATTTGTTGATCATTATTTACTCAGGTGGGAATTTAAGATCTTGTTAAAATAGGTTTGTGGGATCTACTAGATATGCCTTCATTTAATGGCTATTTTGATTGGGAGTACAATCCTCTTTTCTAAGCTAAATATTTCTAATTCTTTCCTTTGTTCATCATCTAATATGGCAGGATCTTACAGTGGAAGAGTCCTAAATTCAAATCCTGGCATTATTGTTTATTAGCTGAATTTTCTTGGGCAAGTCAATTTATCCAAGCCTTAATTCCTTCTCTGTAAATTGGGGATAATACCTGCCCTCCTGTCACATAGGATAGTTGTAAAGAACATCGGATTTTAAAATTAGAGGAAATCAGAGTTACTTCCAACCCATCTTTAAATCATTTTATAACAAAAAGTCATCCGGCTTGCCCTTGAAGATTTCCAGTGATGGGGAATCCACTGACTCCTGAGGCAGCTCATTCTGCTTTTAAATAGGTCAAGTTGTAATGAAGTAGTTTTTTTTTTTTAATTTTATTTATTGAGTCAAAATTTGCTCTTCTTTATAAGGATTGTAGCAAGGAACTAATTGTTCCTTGTTCTAAGGTCAAGAAGAACAAAGGCGAATTTTTCTTTGACCTAAAAACAATTATAATTCCAGGCTATGGTCCTATAAACATCCTGATCACATTTTAGTTTGTCAGTGTTACTCCTAAAGTGTACACAGAATTGAACATAATCTAGATGTCATCAGGGCAAAATTCACAGAAGCTATCAATTTCTTTGTTCCAAACACTATTTCCCTATTGATACAACCTATAATCACATGATCCTTTTTGGCTGTCACATCATAATGTTGATTTATATGAAATTAACTGACCCTGAAGTTTTTTTCACACAAACCCATTTTCTATCATGTCCCCTGTGATGCACTCAAACATTGAATTTTTTTAAACCCAAGCATAGGAATTCACAATAATTTCTCCATTAAAATTCAAGTTGGATTTCTATTGAGATCTTTTTGGATTCATAGTCCATTATCTCAACATTTTAGCTATCCCTCCCAACCTGGTGTCATTTACAAATATGATAGGCATACCATGTCAGACTTGATCCAAGTCATTGATAAAATAGCAAATAGCAGAAAACCAAATCCCTTAGTTTGTCATCTTCCAGACTTTTGCCTTAAGACCTCCAAAGATGGGTTTTTAATCCACGTTCCCCAAAGATTCTACTTTTGAACTGATTTTGTTGAAATTCACACAGTAGAATTTTTTTTTAGCAGCAAAACATTTTGTGCACAAAGGTGATTGTTTCTACTCCCATACTCCTAATTCACTTCAGTTTAAGAACATGTACACTTATTAAATGCCTATTATGTGTAAGGCATTGCTAAAAAAACAAAGCAAAATCAAAATAGAACCTGTCCTTAAGGAGCTCATGGCTGAGGGAAATAACATAATTAGGCTTGTTGAGATCTCACTATTTATACAGAAGACTTCTTATTTTTCATTTATTGATTCTCTTCCATATTTCCTTTTTTCTCACTATTCCTCTTCATTTCAACTTCCCCCTGTTTCTGAAATTGAATTTATCTGTTTTATTAAGAAAATTAAGACCAGTTCCCAAGAGCTAATTTACCCAACCCTACTTTAAACTCTTGGTACATATTCATTTGTATGTCCTCTCCTCACTCTCTAGTTGACTATGAGGTGGCCCTTCTCCTTGTTTGAGACCAAGCCCTTGTACCTTTGAACCCATCTCTATTACTCACCTACCATTCTTAGTCATCATTCTTTGTCTCTGTCTCTCTGTCTCTTTCTCTTTCTGTCTGTGTGTCTCTCTTGCTGTGTCTCTGTCTCTGTCTTTCTGTGTTTCTCTCTGTCTCTGTCTTTCTCTGTCTCACTCTTTCTCTTTCTGTCTCTGTCTCTTTCTCTTTCTGTCTTTTTATCTCTCTGTGTCTCTTTCTCTCTGTCTCTGTTTCTCTCTGTCTCTGTCTCTCTCTCTGACTCTATCTCTGTCTCACTCTTTCTATCTCTCTGTCTCTTTCTGTCTCTCTGTCTTTCTGCTTCTCTCTGTCTCTGTCTCTCTCTCTCTCCCCCCCCCCCCCTCTCTCTCTCTGACTCTGTCTCTCTGTCTTTCTTTGTCTTTGTCTCTCTCTGGCCTCCATTATCTACAAACATGCTCAAATCCTCTCTCGTCCTTCACTTTATCTACTCATCCCCTCAAACCACTATCCTATGTGTTGCCTCTTTTTTGACTGTCAAACTCCTAGAAATAATCCTCTACACTCTCTGCCTCCGAGATTCTTCACTCCCACTCACTTCTCAACACTTTGCAATCTGGATCTCAATCCCATCACTACTGAAATTGCTTCCTCAAAGGTTGCAAATAATGTTTGACTTCATATTCCTTGAATTCCCTGAAGCTTTCAGCACCATCAATCACCCCTCCTCTGAGATGGGAGAAAATAACAGATGACAGAAAGAAGGTAGACCTGCTAAATTCCTATTTTATATCTTTTTTTTGTGCCCAGGAGAATGAGCTCTGCATCATAACACAGGGGGAAAAGTCCAATAGAAAGCTGATAACAAGGATAAATAAAGAGATCTTAAGGGAGCACTTGTCTCTGATGAGTTCATGTCACTAGACCCAGACACTCTGTTTCATTTGGTATTGAAGGAAGGGTGAGATATGATTGTGAAACACATCAGGATGATGAAAAATCAGGGAGAGATACTGTAGGGTGATGGGAGATGGAGAAATGTCTCGATTTTTAAAAAATGGGGGAAGGAGGAATGGTGTCTACAATAGACCATTAAACTTGACTTTGATTCCTGGAAAAAACTCTAGAACATATTATTTAGGAGATAATTAGTGAAGATCTATTTATACAAAGCAGTAATAGTAAGAGAATACACAACTTTTTGAAGAATAGGTTATTACAGACCAATTTATCCTTCCTTCCTCCCTTTTTCCCTCCCTCCCTCCTTTCTTTCCTTCCTCATTCTAGTGTAGCTTGTAGAGATGTAGGCCAGGTTATAGTATCCCAGATGATAGGTAAATTTGGAATAGTGTGAATGGCCAGATTGAAGTAGTAGTGGTTCAGTGTTAACTTGAAAGGAAGTCTGTAGTAGAATACTCCAGGGATCTGTGATCGGGATCATATTATTTAACATTTTTGTCAAAACTTGAATGGCAAACTTGTCACCTTTGACAGTTTTGTATTCAAAACTGGAAAGTGTAGCCAACACACTTATGACAGAATCAGGGTCCAAAAAGATCTCGACAGGCTTGAGCATTGGCCCGCTCTTTTTTTTTTTTTTTTAAATAGCTTTTTATTTAAAATTATATGCATGGGTAATTTTACAGCATTGACAATTGCCAAACATTTTGTTCCAATTTCCCCCTCCTCCCCCCCACCCCCATCCCTTCCCCGAGATGGCAAGATGACCAATACATGTTAAATATGTTAAAGTATAAATTAAATACAATATAAGTATACATGTTCAAACTGTTATTTTGCTGTACAAAAAGAGTTGGACTTTGAAATAGTGTACAATTAGCCTATGAAGGAAATCCAAAATAGAGGCGGACAAAAATAGAGGGATTGGGAATTCTATGTAATGGTTCTTAGTCATCTCCCAGAATTCTTTTCCTGGGCGTAGCTGGTTCAGTTCATTACTGCTCCATTGGAACTGATTTGGTTCATCTCATTGCTGAAGAGTGCCATATCCATCAGAATTGATCATCATATAGTATTGTTGTTAAAGTATATACGATCTCCTGACCCTGCTCGTTTCACTCAGCATCAGTTCATGTAAGTCTTTTCAGGCCTTTCTGAAATCATCCTGTTGGTCATTTCTTACAGAACAGTAATTTTCCATAATATTCATATACCACAATTTATTCACCCATTCTCCAGCTGATTGACATTCACTCAGTTTCCAGGTTTTAGCCACTACAAAAAGAGCTGCCACAAACATTTTTGCACATTCGGGTCCCTTTCCCTTCTTTATAATCTCTTTATAAACTATAAGCCCAATAGTAATATTGCTGGGGTCGAAGGGTATGCACAGTTTGATAACTTTTTGAGCATAGTTCCAGATTGCTCTCCAGAATGGTTGGATCCATTCACAACTCCACCAACAATGAATCAGTGTACCCGTTTTCCCACATCCCCTCCAACATTCTGCATTATCTTTCCCTGTCATTCTAGCCAATCTTACAGGTGTGTAGTGGTATCTCAGAGTTGTCTTAATTTGCATTTCTCTGATTAATAATGACTTGGAGCATCTTTTCATATGGCTAGAAATAGTTTCAATTTTTTCGTCTGAGAATTGTCTGTTCATATCCTTTGAGCATTTATCAATTTGACCCGCTCTTATCAGTGGATATTTAATAGGGATAAATGTCAAGTCACATGCTGGTTCCACAACAACAGGAAAAGAGACATGGTCATCAAAAATCAATACTAGTCAGTATATGATATGGCAGCCAAGGGAAAAAAAAAGAGTGGTTTTTAGGTTTCATTAGCTCCCTTTCCTTCTAGGATGAAGTAGAATTTCTTTCTTTAGTCACTTAAAGTTCTAACAGTCTGACTCTAGTCAGACATTTTCTATTATTCCCCCTCACAAATTCTTGGTTCCAGAATCCCTATTATTTCTTATCTATGATATTCTACTCCCTGAGTAGAGGGCTTTTGCAAAGGCTGTCTGCCTTTCCCAAAATGGTCTCTGAATTCATGTCTACCTCTTAGAATCCCTCACTCCATTCAAGCCTCAGGTTAAGTTCCACCTGATAAGAGGTCTTTCTTGATCATTCCAAGTCTTAGAATTGTCTCACCCAAATTACTATTTACCTAGCTATTCATCCATCCATCCCTCTATCCTTCTATACAACTATCTGTATCTACTTTATCATCTCTTCAGTAATTGCAAACAAAAATAAAATATTATATAAATATAATAAATAAATAACTTTATTTACAAATAAAGTAATTTATATATAAAATTTGGGGTTTCTATAGGCATATTTATACATAAATATATGCATGTACATGTACATATACTCATAGTTGTATTGAATATCTGCATCCCCATTGGTTCTCCTTAGTAGAACATAACACCTTGGGACTGGGAACTCATTTTTGAGGGCAATTTTCACTTTTCCCTGTGTATCCCTTGTTTCTAGTGTATTATTTGGCACTTAGAAGGTATTTAGTTAATAAATGTACCTTAAATTGAATTGAATGAAGCTACATTAAAAGAAGACAAGTGTCCAGCCAAACCACAGGCATTCATGAAGTGCTGACTGTGCAAGAGATGTAAAATACATGTTTTTTTTCCCCAACAGAGCTCACGTTGTCATAGGAGAGGCAAGAATGCTAACAACTCTGGGTGTGTGTGTTTGTGTCTGATATATATGTGTGTGTGTGTGTGTGTGTAGATAGAAAGATATAATAGGATAGAAATAAATATAATAGGCAACAAGCATGCAAACATCTGTCCATTCATCCACACACATTTATATACACACACACACACACACACACACACACACACACACACTAGTTGTTTGCAATAGGAATAATGTAATATTGTGAGCTCCATGGGGGGAATGGACCACCAGCACACACACACATTCAGAGAATAATTCAGTAAAAAAAGAATAATTTAGCAAAACCAACCAACACAACAGTATTTCACTCCATTGGTTCCCCCCACCTCTGCAAAGAAAGAAAGGTACATTTTCACAACTCTTCTTTGATCATGAGAATGACATGGTGTTCTATTCCTTTTACTTTCCATTGGGTGCTACTTTTTTTTTTTATTTTTTAATAGCTTTTTATTTACAAGTTATATGCATGGGTAATTTTTCAGCATTGACAATTGCAAATCCTTTTGTTCCAATTTTTTCCCTCCTTCCTCCCACCCCCTCCCCTAGATGGCAAGTTGACCAATACATGTTAAATATATTAAAGTATAAGTTAAATACAAAATAAGTATACATGTCCAAACCATTATTTTGCTGTACAAAAAGAATTGGACTCTGAAATATTGTGTAATTAGCCTGTGAAGGAAATCAAAAAATGCAGGCAGGCAAAAATAGAGGGATTGGGAATTCTATGTAATGGTTCTTAGTCATCTCATTGGGTGCTACTTTTAAAAATGACTTTTGCAGGCTGTAGCTTGTCTAAATGGGAATGGCCAAGAAGGTGAGGAGGCTAGTAATCATGTGAAATAATGATCTTTTGAAGATGTTTTCTCCAAAAAAAATAAGGCTTGGGGCAAGGGAGGGAGGATTGATATGTAATGGATGTTTTCATATTTCCTGAATATTAACTTCTTCCACTTTCTCTCTTCTTCTTCCCCAACTTGTCATCTCCAGTTCTTCTTTATGTTCCGTTAAAAAACTTAGCTTAAAAAGGCGAAGGTCTCGTTTCATCCAGGGCCATCTCCAGTCATCCTGATCTATATCTTGCCACTGATCCGGATGGCTCTGGAGGAGAAAGTGAAACAGGTCACTTAAATCTAATTCACTTACATCACCTTCCTGATGTCATGGTCCTCATGGAGAACAAAGGATAAATAACAATAATCTATCCTCTAGTAGAGTTTAAGCTGCTTGAGGGCAGTCCATCTGATTTATTTGGTGGTTGTTTTTTTTTAATCTCCAGATCTTAACATCAGTGCTTGGAAGAAAATAGGCTTAATAAATGCTCACTCATTTAGGGATTCCAATTTGCAAGTGATTAGAATAATCTAGAAAAGCAAAGAAGAGAACCTAAAATAGGAACACAAGACAAAATCCCTCGTTTTCTGACATTTTTATCTCCCCAAATTATCTCTTCTTCTCCTGAACTCCCATCTCCCCTTTCATTCATTCATCCATTTAACAAGTAGTTACTCAATTTCCACTATGTACAAAGTTCTTTTCAATGTTGAGACGTCTATAAAATTCATTCACAAAGTCAGTTTTTAAAATCTATAGTGTTTTTTTCCCCAACCTAACAAACTGACCAAGTATCTACTATGAGCATCCAACAAATATTTATTATTATGGTACTCTGTACCAAGACCCTAAGAATTCAAAAACAAAAATAAAAATATCCCTTATCCTCAAGGGACATTCTATTCTATAGGAATGAATGCTTTTTCTTTTCCCTGAGTGGGTTGGGGTTAAGTGACTTGCCCAGGGTCACAAAGCTAAGAAATGTTAAGTATCTGAGAACAGATTTGAACTTGGGTCCTCTTGACTTCAGGGCTAGTGCTCTATCCACTGTACCACCTGGCTACTCCTGAATGAATGCTTTTTGAAGGATCTTTAGATCTTAAGATGTCAGATCTAGGCTTGGGTTATATAATGTCAGAATCAAGAAATCTAAAATCTCGACTATTGGAGCTGAAAAAGACCTTAGGAGACTATTCAGGTATGATACTTAGGAGTATTATATCCTTTTCAACCCTAACTCCATCACCATGAATTTACACAGTGTCAGTGCCATATTAAAACTCCAGCACATTCCTCCAGGAGGACTCTGTTCAGCAGAGAATTGTTTTCTTGACAAATTCTTTACAACACCAGTACAGACTTGCCTCTCCTGAGGAAGTGATGGGATTATAACTTGTGATTCAGTCACAATATTTTATGCCTTTATTCCATTTCAAGACTTAGCCTGTTCTGGATGGAGTCAGTTCTTGACTAGAAAACTCTTGTAATGTACCATAATTTTATGAATATTAATAACCTACATTTTGTGGCACTTTAATCTTTCTTATTCATTATCTCATTTGTCCCTCACAATGACCTCAAGAAGTTGGTATCCCAAGAGTTATTATCATTTTGCAAATAAGGAAGCTGAGGTTCAAAGAGAGGAAGAATACTCATGCTTTTGTCTTTCCATCCCTCCCACAGTCTCACTGCTCCCAGACATTTAACCATTGGTCTTTCAGTTGAACCTGTTGTCTTAGTTCAGTTTGGTTTTGCCTCCATTTCTCCACTGTCTTGACTCCATGGCTATCCATTTCAGTAAATCTCTGGCATCCCTTCTTAAATCCCTCAAACTTTTGTACTACCTGGTAATTTCTATCCCTCTGTCAAAACCATTATATGCATTTTCTAGACCTACTCTCAAGAGGTCAAGAATTGATCACATCACGATCAAAAGTTCCCAATTTTTTGCTCTCAAGATCCCTTAATATTCTCTTGAGTCCTCTCAAGCTTTTTAATTTATTTACCATTTTTTAAAGTAAATTTACTAATTTTTATTAATTTAATAAATTTACTCATTTACTAACAATGTGGATTATATATTGATATTATTAATATTGTCATTAGAAGTTAAAGTGTCTTAGTATTATTATGAAAACAATTTTGGCCTCAAAGACCCCATGAAGAAAGGGTCTCAGGGACCTCTGGAAGTCAAACTTTGAGAACTACTGTGCTAGGACAAGTCACAAGTTGTGTCAACAGAACCTCCTACAATTCAAGCTACCTGACCTTACAAGAGACCTTCACTACTTAGTATAACTCCTTTCTTCATCTTTAACTGATTTTAATTCTAAATTGGTCTTCCAAATTTTCTTATCATCTCTTTTTACTTGCCAAGTCCAATTCCAAGCCCATCTCTCTCTCAGCAGATGAACTTACCTTCTACCTTGTGAAGAAGATCCAGACATCAGCCAAGAGTTTCTTCATCTGCTCCTTCACAAGGAGCCAAAAACATTTTTTAAGGGTGGGGCACATGGTCAGATCTGTGTCTTGGGAAGATGATTTTTTTCCTTTTTTTATAATAGCTTTTTATTTTTCCAAATACTGCAAAAATAGTTTTCAACATTCACCTTTGCAAAACCTTGTGTTCCAGATTTTTATCCTTCCCTTCCTTCTCCCCCTTCCCTTAGACAGCAATCAGTCCAGTATAAGTTAAACATGTGCAATTCTTCTAAACATATTTTTATATTCATCATGCTGTGCAAGAAAAATAAAATCAAAAGGAAAAAACTATAAGAAAGTAAAAAAAAAAAGAGAAGTAAACAACAACAGAAAAGGTAAAAACACTATACTTTAGTCTCTATAGTTCTCTGTATGTGGATGGTTCTTTTCTTTCCAGTTGGAATTGTCTTGAATCACCCCCTTGTTGAAAAGAGCCAAGAATCACAAATGATCATCACATAAACTTGTCGCTGTGTACAGTGTTCTCTTGGTTCTGCTCACTTCACTCAGCATCAGATCAGATCAAGCTTTCTGAAGTCAGCCTGCTCGTTATTTCTTATAGAACAATAATATTCCATTATATTCACATACCATGACTTATTCAGCCATTCCCCAACTGATGGGCACCCACTCAGTTTCCAATTTTTTGCCACTACAAAAAGGGCTGTTACAAACATTTTTGCACATGTGGGTCCCTTTCCCTCCTTTATGATTTCCTTGAGATATTGACTAAGTAATGACACTGCTGGATCAAAGGGTACCCTTTGGGCATAATTCCAAAATTGCTTACAGAATGGTTGGATCAATTTACAACTCCACCAACAATGTATTAGTGTTCCAGGAAGATGATTTTGGAAACTGAACAGAATTTGGATCAGAGAAAAGAAAGACTAGAAAGAGGAAGAATAAATCAGAAGTTCTTACAATAGATTAAGAGAAAGGTGGCAAAGATCTGCAACAGAGTAGGAATCCTCTGAGTGCAAAGAATAAAAGCTAGCATTTATATAGAAATTTGCAAAGTACTTTAACTCAATATCGAATGGAGAAATGCAAATTAAAACAATCCTGAGGTACTACCTCATACCTATAAGATTGGCTCATAGGATAGAAAAGGAAAATGACAAATGTTGCAGGGAATGTGGGAATAATGAGACATTAATGCACTGTTTGTAGAATTAAGAACTGATTCAACATTCTGTAGAGCAATTTGTAGCTGTGCCCAAAGGGTTATGAAACCATGCATACCTTTTGACATAGCAATCCCATTACTGGAGTCTGTGTCCCAAACACAGACTTTTTTTTTAAAGAATGTATATGTAAAAAAAATCTTTATAACAGCAAAGAATTGGAAATTAATGGATACCATCAATTGGGGAATGACTGAACAAATTGTGATATGTAATTATGATATAATATTATTGTGCTAAAAGAATTGAGAGCAGGATGCTCTCAGAAAACCTGGAAAGACCCCTATGAATCTGTGCAAAGTGAAATGTGCTGTGTATAAAAAAGTAACTGTATTATAAGATGTTCAGTTATGAATGACTTAGTTATTCTCAGCAATACAATGATCCATAAATAATCTGAAGGTCTTATGATAAAAAGTGCTATTTATATCCAGAGAAAGAACTGATTGTGTCTGAATACCTATTGAAACATACTCTTGTTTTTTATTTTATTTTATTTTTCTTGAAGATATTTTTAGGCGGGGGGGGGAATCTATTTTTTTTCTACATGATTTTTATGGGAATGTTTTGCATAATTTCACATGTGCCTTTTTAAAGGGGGTTAGAAGTGGGGAAAAATCTGGAACTCAAAGTTTTAAAAACAAATGTAAAAAATTGTTTTACATGCAATTGGGGAAGATAAAAAATATTAAATATAAAAACTCTAAGTAACAGCAATATTGTAAGATGATCAGTTGTGAATGACTTAACTATTCTCAGCAATACTGTGATCTAAGACAACTCTGAAGGTCTTGAGATGAAAAATGCTATCCATCTCCAGAGAAAGAACTAATGGTGTCTGCATACAGATTAAAGCATACTTTTACATTTTTTTCACTTTTTCTTGAGGGATTTTTTTTCAGGGAATCTTTGTCTTTTTTAAAACTACATAAGCAATATGGAAATGTTTTGCATGTATGTTTAACCTATATGGAATTGTTTATGTTTTCAATGAGGGGTAGGGGTGGGGAATGAGGAAGCTAGAGAATTTGGAACTCAAAGTTTTAGAAACAAATATTAAAATTGTTTTTTAGATATAACTGGGGAAAAATAAAGTACAAAATAAACTTAATTTTAAAATGACTAAGATTTGCAAAACATTGTACATATAGAATCTTCCTTGATCTTTACAACAATCCTGTGAGGTAGGTGCTCATTTTGCAGACCAGAAAACAGAAGCGAACAGAGCTTAAGTGATTTGCCAGAGTAACAGCTGTTGTCTGAGGTGGAATTCAAACCCAGTTCTTCTAGACTTCAAATTTTGTGCTGTGTGCATTGTACCACCCAAAAGAGCAAGAGATACTGACAAAGGATGTTAGAACTGGAAAGATTTACTCACTGGTAGGTGAGCACAGTAGATAAAATGCTGAACTCAAAATCAAGAAGCTGAATTCAAATCCTGGTTCACCCACTTAATAATTTCTGAGCATATAATTAACATCCTTCATCCTCAGAGTCCTCATCTGTAAAATGAAGACTAATAATAGTGCTTCCCTCATAGAGTTATTCTGAAGATTACATAAAATACCCCATGAAAAGTATGTACAATCCTTAGAGTGCTTTGTCTATGCTTGTTTGTTATTATTATGGTTTTTATATTTTTATATGGTTATTTATTATTGTAGGATTGGGAGAGGGAAAAGTCAAGAATGAATTCAAGATTAAGAATTTGGGTCCCTGGTAAGACAGAGGCACTCGGAACCAAAATAGGGAAGTTGAAGACATTTTTTAGAAAACAAAACAAAACAAAGTCAAGAAAAAATTTAAATATGAAAAACCATGTTGGTTTGGGGAGGAGAAATGAAGATTCCATTTTGGACATAAATAGTATGAGAAACTTAAAAGATTCCAAGGGGATACTGATCATTTATTCCTGTTTTCTCTGTCTCAACAGGTCAGCTTGCTAGTGTTAGAGCTAGAAGTGTATTATAACTACAGATACGATAGTAAATGTTTAACAACCAGCTTTTGGGAGGTGGCACGGAGGGCATGTATACAGGACACACTTTTAGATGTAATCTGAATTATTAATATTTTCTTAAGTCTAGACAATTAATAGTAAATCAAGACCTAATTTGTAGCCTTTGCCAAAGTAAATGCTTACCCTTGAAAATGTAACAGTTGGCTGGCTCCCTAGGGCCTATATAAACTAGCGAGTGTAATTCCAAATTTTAATGTTTTTTTAAAAATTAAGAATATTATTTTCCCAGAATTGCAGAGTTGGAAGGAATCCCACTAGACATCCAAATTTGCCTCATATCTGAAAAGAAATCCCTATTTCAGCATCCTCAGCAAATGGCCATCCATCCTTTTTTTGAACACCACAAATGAAAGGAATCCTTCAGTTTCTTGAGACAACCCGGTCCAGAGAGCTCTTTCCTAATATCAAGCCTAAATTGACCCTTCCCTATCCTTAAAATTTAGCTAAGGCCTTGTCTCTACATTCAGGGAATTTACAGATTAATAAGAATAATGTAGATAGCTGTAAGTCTACAGTGCTATGAAAAGTATAAGAGGAAAGGCTTTCATTGACTTAAGAAGGCTTCTCAGAGGTGGCAATTGACTTAACATGTAAGAGGTAGAAATTCACCTGGGAAAAAAGGGAAAATAAGGACATTCCAAGCACAAAATAAAAAGTCTTTGCAAAAGCAGGGTGAAGTGAGAATACATTATATGTTCCTCTGTTAGAATGGTATTGAATAATAAGAAATAAAATTGGAAAAGTAGGACTGTGCCAAAACACTGAGAGCCTTGATTGTAATAGGGAGCCATTGAAGATCTTTTGAGCAGATGACAACAATTTAAAAGGAAAAATTATTTTGGTATCAGTACAAAAAAAAATGAATTCAGGTGTCGGGAGAGTGGAGGTAATCAGTTTTGTAAGGAGGTTCAGATGGGTGACAATGAGGCAGTAAAAAGGAAAGATCAGAATAGAATTGACAGGGATTATTAACTATTAGATTATGATCATTGGGAGAGAGTCTCAGAAATCAAAGAAAATTCTGAAGTTATAGCTCAGGAGGCAGAGGGATGGTTTTGTCTCAGTTGGATGAGTTGGAAGGAAGGGGGCGGAAGGCAGAGAATTAACCCCGAGTGCGACTTGCTGAATTTGAGGTTCTCTTAGGACATCCAGGTGGAGATGTCCTGAAGACAGCTGGACCTCATAGGAGAGGTCAGGATGGAGCTTACAGGTTAAGAGTCAGGCTCACACAGAGAGTAATTGAAGCTGTGGGAGCGAACAAGATGAAAATCACATTTTAGGGCCTCTTCCAATTCCTCATGTTCTAAAATTCTGTTCTGTTTATATAGGGACATTTTTATGGTATCGTCAAGTAAAATATTCCTTTTCTTTGGCTAGATAGTGCTAAACATTTCTCAAGATTTCCAACCCTGCAGCCAGCAGCAGGGATAGGATTTAAGGGCTGAGAGCATTTGGGACTGGATGCTTTTGTGAGTCAAAACTTCAACCAACGGCAAATCCTGTTTCCCTACTCTGTAGCTTTGTCTCCTCACCTATAAACCTTTTTCTGGTGAGAAATTTTAAGAGACTTAGATGAAAGATTTTATTAGAAGCAGTGATGATTATATTACAGAGACCGGAGAGCTTTTATGGGGATTGGCTCCCTTGCTTATTAATAGCAAAGATTTCCTTACTAGAATTTTTTAATCTTCAAGGAATGATGAAAGTTGGAGGCAAAGTGAGATTAGAAAATCACAGATTTAAAACTGGAAGGCGCCATAGAACTCAGCCTGTTTATCATTCTCATTTTATAGAAAGGGAAACTGAGGCACAGAACAGCATTTATTAAACACCTACTAAATGCTGTTCTGTGCCTCAGTTTCCCTTTCTATAAAATGAGAATGAGAAACCTACTATGGGCCTGAAGTCAGAGACTTCATCTTGATCCTTAAGGTCCTGAATGACCTCTTGAAGCTCACTGAACAGGGATTGAAGGGTGATAAACACTTTAGGAAGATTATTGATGATTGAGTAAAAGATAAACTGGAAGGGGTAGAGAGACCAATTAGAAGGCTGTTTGTTATAATAGTCCAAACCAGAGGTGTTGAGGGTCTGCACTAGGGTGATGGCTTGTGTGAGGGGAGAGAAAAGGGATGTAGCTGGGACAGAGAAAAGGGATGTAATGATGGTGGTGGAGGAGAAAGATGGAATGATAAAATATTATGATCAGCAACTATAATAGATTTAGCTCTTCTCAGCAATGCAGCGATCCATAGCCTTGGGACAGAAAATGGCATCCTCATCCAGAGAGAACTATGGAGAATGAACACAAATGGAAGCACACTTTTTTCACTTTTTGTTGTTTTTTCTTTCTTGTGGTTTTTCCCTTTGGTTCTGATTTTTCTTTCAAAACATGGCTAATGTGGAAATATGTTTAATATGATTGTACAGGTATAACCTATATTAGATTTCTTGCTCTCTTGGGGAGAGGGGAGGGAGAAAAATTTGGAACTCAAAATCTTACAAACATGAATGTTGAAAACTATCTTATATGTAATTGGAAAAAAATAAAATACTATTAAGTGGGGGAAAAGATTATGATCTGATAAAGAAGATCAAGGTTTGTGAAGATGTATGTAGAATACCTGTGGGTAACAGTAAAGTCAAAGGCAGGCCCAATTTTTTCTGCAGCTGAGGTGGAGTGGAGGAGGAGACCATGGGAAATGGGTAGAATAAGGATTGGAAATGTTAGCATCAGTGTGAGACGGGCTCTGAATTCATCAAAGAAGTAAGGATACAGCCACCAGGATCTGGACTGGATAAATTTGTATTGTGGAAACTTCCAAGAGGATTCAAAGATTTATTTTTCTTGCCTTCTCATTGAAGGAAGGAGATGGCTTTGGAGGAAAAAAAAGAATAAGAAATTTTCAATATGTATTTTTTGAAGCACCCTTGCTCAGGGTTCCCAAAGCTGACAAGGACAGAGTGAGAACCTGAAAAAAGGCTCTTTCTGCGACTTCAAATCCATCCCTGATTCTCCTGCTTCTGGCTGGTTGTATTCCAGTGGAGAGGCTGGAGAAGAAATGCCTACAGCAGCCAAATGAGTTACTTTTCATTTCCTCATTTTACAGATCTTAACTTGAGATGGGGGTCTTTCTTAAAGAGCCCATAAATCTGTGATCCAATGAACACATGAGCATGAAAAGGAAATACATTTCAGCTGTAAGGGGCAGCCAAGGAATGTGCAATGTGGATCAAGATTGAGTAAAAGGAACCTAGTTTGGGTGGTGGATACAGTGCCAACATTAAAAAGCAGGATTGTGGGAGATAAAGGGCCTTAAAAGCCAGGATAAGAGTTTGTCTATTATATAGATAGAAGATATGAAACCGGGGCCCTGCTGCAGACAGAATTCTAGGCAACACACTAGTGTTTCCTCAACTAGATTAAAATATAATTAGGAAGTATTTATTTTAAAAATACAATGAAACAGATAATATTAGATTTTAAAATTTAGGATTAAGGGATCCTTAAATGTGGATTAATGGCCCTGTTGTTTTCTGAGTCCATCACCATTTTTATAGGTAAGAGGGAGCTATTGTAGGTTTTTGACAGAAAAGGGACATGATTAGATTTTGAAAGCAGCCATAGACTAGTCCCTGCTGAGTACGAGTAATGAAATTGTTACTCCTAATTCCGAGCTACAGTTAGGCTGATTGAATGAGCATGCATTTAATAAGCCCTCCACAGGCTTTGGGTGGGAGCTGTAATATAATTACAAGCTTCCAAATGGTTCCTAACATCAGACACAGGCCCTTTGAAGAATTCCTGTGACTCACAGTTTGTCTATTTTCCTCCCATCCCCCTTTTTTCTGGCTTTGGTTAACAAAGAGGACGTGAAATTGGGTAAAGGTACAGGCTGCTGGGGAATTGTGTGCTGCTTGTTGACATTGGTGTGATTTGTACGCTTGGTGGAAAGGTAATGAAATTAAACATTTTCCTTTCTCTGGTCACAGTGACACAGTTCTGCCAAGCAGGATTATGGGCAGGGAATTCCATGATGCTTTAAACAAGTAGGTTCTTGAAAGCAATTCAAAGCCAGCTGTTTGTGCTCTGGACACATCTTGGAGCTCATGGTTATGTTAGTTCTGCAAAGGAAAATGAGTATAGAATGTCAGAGCTAGAAGGGACAGCAGGACACAGAACATAGACTAGCACAGCTGGAAGGACCTTAGAACGAAAAGGAAAATATCAGAGCAAAAAGAGCCTTAGAACACTGAGCATATAGGGCCAGAGCTGGAAGGGATCTTAGAACGTGAAACATAGAATGTCAGACTGAAAGGAGCCTTAGAACATGGAACATAGAATGTCAGAGCTGGAAGGGACAGTAGAACACAGGACATAGGATGTCAGAGCCTAAAGGGGCTTTAGGACACAGAATATAGAAAGTCAGAGCTAGAAAACACAGTAGAACACAGGACATAAGACATCAGAGCTAGGGGCTTTAGGACATGGAACATAGAATGTCAGAGCTAGAAGGGACAGTAGAACGCAGGACATAGGATGTCAGAGCTGGAAGGGGCTTTAGAATGCAGAACATGAAATGACATAGTTAAAAGGGACAATAGAACACAGAACATAAGATATCAGCGCTGGAAGGGGCTTTATATATGGAATTTCAACTGTCAGAGCTGGAGGCCTTAGAACATGGACTATAAAATGTCAGAAGGGGCAGTAGTACTCTGGGCATAGAACATCAGAGCTGGAAGGAGTCTTAGAACATGGAATATCAGGACAGGAAGGAACTTTAGAGCTCAGATGCAGGTGAGATTAAGAGATCATTTGAGCTAATTCCTCATTTTCCAGATGAGAAAACTGCGTAGGTCTCAAAATTATTCATGTTTTACTTACTTGTATGAGGATGGCATTCTTTGAAAAGGAATAAAGCCAGGTCTAAACCCAGCAAATTCATCGTTGTGAATAGAAATCCTGACACTCTACAATGGTAGGAATAGTTTCCTTTCAGCTGAGACTTTCATTTCCTTTTTTTGAGACTATTGGACAACCTGCTTGTTGGCTTTACAGACTAGGATTCTGGGAAGAGCAGAGCTTGTATTTCCTAACCTTCTAGACTTAAAAAGTCAGTTCTTGTTTACCCACATTCCTTCAAAGTTACTCCCCCAACCAGGACTTAGCTCCTAATTCTTCAAGTTTTACTTATCTGTCAGTCATTTGGGACCCATTTCCTGTTTCTGGGAAGGTCTTGAAGATGCTAGCTGTCTGGGAAAAGGAGGTCAGTATAGGAATATCATATTGAGAAGCAGTATGGGAAAGGGTATAGGGATCTGACCTTGGTGTAAGGAAGATCTGAGTTTGAATAATGCTCTGAAAAATATATATAACTATGAGAACATGGGCAAGATAGTGCTTGTAGACCATTATCTAACATGAATCACAAGTCCAGAAAAGAAGGGAAGAATCAGCCGGCTATCACCTCTCAAGCTTTCCCAGCCCATCAAGGGGAATCATTCCTTTAGACTTTCTGATTGGCATCAAATTTAGTAGGCATTAATATGATTGGAAAATTGTAATATTCTCTTTAATATAATAAGTGGTTCTTACATTCTTACATATTTTATTATGCATTAGAAGCAATATTTTCCTCTCTGTTGTAACATTTTAATATTCATCCATCAGAAAATAATTCATATTATGAATATATTTGAATTACAGATATTTATTAGGTGGTAGTGGCGGGGAGATTTCTTAGGAATACATCAATTGCTCGAGGAAGCAGCTAGTTGTCACTGTGGAAAGTGTTAGACCTGAAATCACAAAGATTAATTTAAGTCCTACCTTAGATGTGATCCTGGGCAAGTCATTTTCCACATCTGTAAAGTGGGGATAATAGCCCATAATTCACACGGATCAAATGGGATAACATATAAAAAATGTCTTACAAAACTAAAAGTGTCTTTATTATTATTGTCATCGTTGTTACTGTCATTAGTAGAGACAACCTAGTCTAGTGAAGGGAGTTTAAGATTGGATTTAGGAAAGCTTGGGTTTAAATTCTACTTTGGGTACCATGCGATCCAGAGTAAATTTCTGAACCTCAATCAAGACCTTAGGATTGGTTAAGTCTTAATCCCCATATCTGGGAATTTTTCACACTAATGAAATTGCAGCCTTTTCCTGTATTTCAGTAGGGGTCCAGCACTGAGCTGGACACCTAGATCTGTGAGTGACCAGCCAAAGACAGAGAGGAGTGATGATTTCCTGACACCCAGCCATCTCCTTTGAATCCTAGATCAGAGTCTGTCGAACCCCCCTCAATTTATAGATGAAAAAACTGAAGCTCGGGGAAGATTAAGCAGCTTGCTCAAAGTCTCAAAGAAGAAGATGTGGTTCAAGAAGTTCTTTAAAAGCATCAGCAAAGGGATTCGAACTCATATTCTCCAGTCTCTAAGCCCTTTCTGAAGCACCACGTTGTATTTTTTCTCTGGCCTAAGAACTGTTACTCCTCCAAGTGAATTTTTTAGATAGTTGGAGGTCTTTCCCTGCCTAAAATTTCAGTCCCACCCTTCAGTCCTTTGTAGGGCCCCCGACGTTCACCTTTACATTTGCTGTCCCTGGGTTGGGTTTTTATTTTTATTAAGAATGCCAGCTAAGAAAGAAAGAGAACCTATGACTAATCTTGGGATAGACTCTTAACTATTACTCTCTAAAAAAGAATGCAGGGGGCTGACCTCTCCCACAATGCAACACCCATCCAAGGAGCAATAATTATGGTCACACAACTGACCCAAGATGCTACATGGTCTCTGAGATAATTCCATGGAAATTATGTCCATAGAATGTGATAGCCAGGACAAACATAGAGCATAGAATTAAGAGAGAACACAGGATACAGAACATAAAATGTTAACATTAGAAGTTTTTTTAGAAACCATGTAGTCCTGTCCCCTTAACTTACAGAAAGGAATCAACATTTATTAAACATATTTATATGACAGCCATGATGCTAAATTTTGAGGATACAAGTATACGCTAAAAGAAAAGAGGATACTTGTCCTCAAGGAACTTACATTCTTATTTTTAAATTATTTATTTATTTTCTCCCAGTTACATTAAAAAAACATTTTTTTTTACATTTGTTTTTAAATTTTTTGATCTCTTATCCCCACAATTAAGGGATCTCATGTGAGGTTTCCATAGAACCATAAAAGTCAAGAAGCTTACATTTTAATAGGAAAGACAATGTAGAAAAAGGAGCTAAGGGGGGGTCAGGATGGAAAAAAAAGCATTTTAAAGTCTGGAAAATCAGGGACCAATCTGGGAGAAGAACAAAGGAGAGCAGCCTGGGGCCCTTCCACAAAATGGAAGCCCAAGAATGGAACCTCCTGGAGACAAATATGTGGTACAATAAAGGACTGGAGAATAATAACAGCCTTTCCTATTACGAGGATAAAAATTTGTAAACCTATTTAAGTGCTATAGCTTTTATTATCATTGCCCAGTCTTATACAGCTTGGTTATTAATGGACTCGGGTCTCCCCATTCTCAGTTCAGAGGTCTTTGAACAGCAGACACAGAGACAAGAAATCCCCTAAACCCACTTCTAAAAAATGAATCATCTTCAGCAACTTAACATTTCTCACCTATAAAGGAAGGAAGAGCAGCTTGGGTTTTAGGGAAGTCTGGTGGGATGTAACAGAAGCTGACTCACTCGGAACCTTTCAGCGGGCTCACGGCTGATGGGGGGAAGTCATTTTGGCCATTCCAAGGGAATTGTCCAGGAAATAAATGTTACAGGCTGACCTGTGAGCTGGAGCCACTGAGGGACCATGTGCCCACCCTGGGCAGGTACCGAGGGGGTGACGATGGGGAAGCTTCCCCCAGGGAAGCCTCAGAAAGATGAGAGAGGACGCATGTGGACCGATCAAGAAGCAGATGATGGAGTCGGGGCCTTAGAACCTCCAAGGACAAAGAGATCAAAGGGGGATAAAATGGTGAGGGAGGCTTCCTACAGGACAAAGAGGGTGCATCTCTCCGGGACAAGTGAGGAGGAACGGGGAGAGCATGTGGTTTGAGAAGTAGGTATCATCTCAATTTTAGACATGAAAGGATGAAAGCAGAAAAGGGACAAATCGGTAATTAACAGCAGAGTCAAAACTCAAGCCCATATCCTTTACCTCTCTAAGTATAATGCTCTTAACCACATGCTATAATCTCTCAAACACACACTGTGTTCAACCCCACCCGCAACAGTAATCATAGCTGTCAGTTATATAGCACTGAAGGTTTTCAGAATGCTTTACAAATATGATCTCATTTTATCCTCATGGTAACCCTGGGAGGCAGGGCTGAGTATCCCTATTTATTTTTCCTGAGGCAATTGGGATTAAGTGACTTGCCCAGGGTCACACAGCCAGGAAGTATTCAAAGGCAGATTTGAACTCAGGTCCTCTGACCCCAGGGCTGGTGCTCTATCCACTGCGCCTCTTGCCCCAGTTATCCCCATTTTCCTCAGAAACTAAGGTAGAAAGAGGTTAATTGACTTGCCCAGGCTCATACAAGCAGTAAGTTACAAAATTCAAATTTGAACTCAGGTTTCTGATTCCAGGTTCTATACTTAACTATTAAACAGCTCCTGTGTACGAGGGCTCAGTCTATTGCTAGGAATAAGTGTATATACATGCGTACATGGATATATGTGCATGTGTGTGTGTGTGTGTATATATATATATATATTATATATATTTATATTACATATATACCTTTTTATTTATTTTTATTTTATATTTAATATATATAATATATTATATATATTTAATTTATTTATATTTATTATTATATTATTAAATAATATTAAAATATTATTAAATATATTTAATTTATATTACATATATACAATATACCATATACATTACATATATATATATATATATACATATATATATATATATATATATATAAAACCCAGTTAAGCCATTCCATCCCACAAAGTGTCAGTGATACTTGTCAGATGAAATTTACCCCCTTGGATTATGAGGATATCTAATTCATCCTGCCTCTTATCTGTTTTTTGTACTTTTTTATATAACAGGGGTAGGCAAACTCTGGCCCAAGGACCACATCTGGTCCATTACCTGCTTTTGTGCAGCCTGAGTTAAGAATGATTTTTTTTTTTAAATAAGAAAGATATAATTCCATTACTATTGTAAATTTGTTTAGTACTAGCACATGCCAGTCATTGGGCATGCAGAGTTTAGAACAGAAATTGTCTTTGATTTAAGAGAGAAGTATGCGCTTAGGCTACAGCCTCTAGGTATACCCACAATTATGGGCAGGATATGGAGGATGAAACTGAAAAGGGCAGTGGAAAAGAGAATTAAGAGGAGAACCAAAAGAGAATCAAAAAAACCCAGAGAGGCAATTGTCTGGGAGGAAAGGAGCTTACATTTTACCAGGGAAAATCACTATATACATTAATAAATATACAACTCCCCCCTCTTCCTCTCCTTCTCCCTCTCCGTTTCCCTCTCCCTCTCCTTGTCCTTCTCCCTTTTCTTTCCCTTCTCCCTCCCTCCCTCCCTCCTCCCCTCTCTACCTCCTCCCTCTCTCTCTCTCTTTCTCTCTCTCTCTATGTCTCTGTCTCCTCTCTCTGTCTCCCCCTCCCTCTATCTATCTATTCATCTCTATCTATAAAGATACACAAAATAAATTCATCCATTGGTCCCCTAATTGTACTCTTTACTTTTCCTTATTTCATGAAAATTTTTATTATTATAGTATTTTATTTTTCAAATATATATACAGATAGTTTTCAACCTTCCTTTTTGTAAAACTTTGTGCTCCCTCTCTCCCTCCCTTATCTTCCTCTTCCCTAAGACAACAAACAATCTGATATAGGTTAAATAACTGCAAAAGAATGATTTCTTTTTACATTAAAAAAAAAAAAAAACACCTTTATTTGAAAATTTAAAGACCTTTGTTAGCTGTCCCTTCAAAACAGGTGGTAGACCAGATTTGGCCCATACTTTGCTAACCCAAGATAAATATTTGAGGCCATGGACTTTTATTACTGGCTTCCTCTTGAATTCTCTCTTCTGGGAGTTACACTGATCCTCTCTTTTGCTAGTCTCTTCCTTTGTTGTAACTACTGCTCATTATGGCACCAAAGATATGGATTTGGCTTTTCCTTTTCCCTTCCCTTTCCAGTTTGAGCCCTTTTTATTTGACTCGCAGAACTCCAATTAAATACTTTATTTATTTTTTACCAGTCCTTGTTTGATGCACTTTATCCCTTGCCAAGAACCCATCATTCATATATTTCAAATTGTGGTCCAGAAATCTGAATCCCATTTTCAGACACCATCTTCTTAGCCATCTGCTCATTTCCTAAATTTGTCTTTCTCTTCTGAACACCCTAACTTCAATCAACAATAGTAGTGAAAACACCACCTCTGCCCTTTTTGCTCATAATTCTTAGAAGTGCTTTCTAATTTCTTTCTGATGATGTCATTTGTCCCTAAATAACCAACCAGAAGTCAAGAACTTATAGCACTTTAGCTACTTTAGGATACAGATACATATTTTTTTCAATATTTTTCCATTTCCCTCAACTTTGAATGGCCAAGTCAAGTACTTCACTTGCCTTACCTTTGATTTTTATCTAGTGAATAATTGTTGTCACAACTGGTATCATGGGGAGATCTTAGTCATCTCCCATAATATCCAGATGTCTCTCTGGTTTCTGTCAGTCCAGTAAACACCTTCAGCAGGGAATCCCCATCCTCCCTTACCTTTTACTACAATAGCTCTTTACAGTAAGATGCTTCTGGAAGAGTAGCACAAAGCCTCTCGGCACCATGGATCAGAGATCAGAATGTGAAAGGGGTCCTGAAAGTTATGAAGCCTCATCATGCGAGGGAAGATTGTTCAGAGTGATATAGTGAATTAGTGATCACCCCTGGACTAGGTTCTGAGTCTTCCGTTCTTACTTAATAATCTTTTTATTGAACTACATCCTTGCCTTGGTTCCCTCTCTGATATTTATTTATTTATTTTTTAAAATAACTTTTTATTGACACAACCCGTGCCAGGGTAATTTTTTTACAACATTATCCCTTGCACTCACTTCTGTTCCGATTTTTCCCCTCTCTCCCACCACCCACTCCCCTGGATGGCAAGCAGTCCTATACATGTTAAATAGGTTACAGTAGATCTTAGATACAATATATGTGTGCAGAACCGAACAGTTCTCTTGTTGCTCAGGGAGAATTGGATTCAGAAGGTATAAATAACCTGGGAAGAAGAACAAAAATGCAAGCAGTTTACATTCATTTCCTAGTGTTCTTTCTTTGGGTGTAGCTGCTTCTGTCCATCCTTGATCAATTGAAACTAAGTTAGATCTTCTCTTTGTTGAAGAAATCCACTTCCATCAGAATATATCCTCATACAGGGTTGTTGTTGAGGTATATAATGATCTCTTGGTTCTGCTCATTTCACTCAGCATCAGTTCATGTAAGTCTCGCCAATCCTCTCTGTATTCGTCCTGCTGGTCATTTCTTACAGAGCAATAATATTCCATAACATTCATATACCACAATTTACTCAACCATTCTCCAATTGATGGGCATCCACTCAGTTTCCAGCTTCTGGCTGCTACAAACAGGGCTGCCACAAACATTTTGGCATGTACAGGTCCCTTTCCCTTCTTTAGTATCTCTTTGGGGTATAAGCCCAGTTCTTCTCTGATATTTATATACATACCCATACTTTTTCCATCTTAAAAAAAATTAACTCTTCATAGATCCTACATCTCCTTGAGCTATCAACCTATCTCTCTTTTACTTATTTCAGAAAACTTCTAGGGAAAAAAAGCTGTCTAAATTTGTCTTTACTCTTCTTCTCATCTTATCCTTTTTTCAACCTGATAATTGATCTCATTACCTGCCTAAGGCATATCTCTCTCAACTCACCATTGTGCTCTTAATTGTCCTTTTTAATAACCTTTTCTGAATCCTCATCCTTGACCTTTCTGTAGTGCTTGACCCTTTTGGAGGCTCTTTCCTTCCAGACAATTATTTCTCTTTGGATTTTGTGATTCTCTGTCGGTTCTCCTTTCAGTCCTCTGTTTTACTGTCCTTTTCAGCTTCATCATCCATATCCTGCCCCTAACTATGGGTGTACCTAGAGGCTGTATCCTAAGTGAATACTTCTCTCTCCACGTCTCCCTTGATGATCACATCCACCAGCTTGTATGAGTTTATCATCTTTTTGCTGATGACTTCTAGTTTTCTATATCCAGGAGCCTTAGATGTCTCCTAAGCTTCAGTACCATATTACCATCCAGTACCACAATATCTCTTAGGCACTTTTACTTAGATGTCCCAAAGGCAACTCAAGCCAAACACCTCCAAAGAGAACCCACTGCCAGTAGGATTAACTTGCTGTAATGATATTTGATATTAAATGTATATTGGGATAGGAAAAAAAAAGAGAACTCATTGCCTTTCCCTCCTAAAATCCACCTTTCTTTGGAAAGTTCCTATTTTTGTCAAGGGTACCAGTCACTTGAATTCACAGCTTCAATTGTCATCCTCATCTCTTTACTCTCCCTTACTCTATATATTCAATTAGTTACTATATCAAGGCCATTTTTTCATTGTACAGTTTTCCCCACCCTTTCCCTTCTCTAAATTAAGGCCGTTTTTCATTGCACAATTTTTTTCCTAAACTCCCCCTTCTCTCTACAACTATAACCATAACTCTGGTTCAGGTCTTCATGATCTCTTGCCTAGACTATCACAAGAGATTCCCTTTTCATTTCTTGCCTCAAGTTTCTTCCTTTCCAATCCATTCTTCATTAAGTTGGAGGCTGATATAGTTAGATTTTAGAAAAAAATCCACAGAAAGACAGAATCAAACAGTTTTCCAGCCCAAGACAACGAAGAAGGTTGTCAGGAGAGGTCCATCCCACCCGAGTGAGAGTGGAGTACCTGAAGCAGGCTTGGAAGCCACTGAATCAAGCAGGAAACTACTTCCAGAGCTCTCATCCCACAGCTGGAAAGGGGGTTGAACAACTGGTCAGAAGGAGATTACAGGGGCTTTTTCCTAGCACTGAGGCAGGGCTCTTTTTTACCCATACTAGGATTTGGGTTGTCGGAGGAGCACCAGAACTGATGGCCAGTGGATCAGGGACTCTCTTCCTAGTCCAGGGCAGAAAAGAGTGCTTGTGGTCAGGAGAGTAGTAAATACACCTCTCCTTAGCTCATACTGCCTTGGAAGAACTGAAAACTTACAGGTCCTTAGAAGTATCTCTGAAAACAGCTACATAAATTCCCTAAAATATGGGACAGCGCACCTTCTACCCTGGAAGCAGAGCCATACTTTAACAAAGATTTTAAAAATCAAATAATAGGCTGGGGAAATGAGCAAACAAGAGGAAAAATGGAAAGTTACTATGGTGACAAAGAATATCAAAATACACAGAAGTAGATAACAAAGTCAAAGCTTCTATATCCAAAGCCTCCAAGAAAAATGTGAAATAGTCTCAGGTAATGATAGAGTTCCAAAATGATTCTGAAAATCAAATAAGAGAAGCAGAGGAAAATTTGGGAAGAGAAATGAGAATGATGCAAGAAAATAATGAAAAACAAGTCAATAGCTTGGTAAAGGAGACATAAAACTGTTACTGAAGAAAATAACACCTTAAAAAAACAGACTGGACCAAATGGTAAAGGAGATATAAAAAAGCAATGAGGAGAAGAATGCCTTAAAAAAGCAGAATTGGCCAAATGGAAAAAGAAGCACAAAGATTCACTGAAAAAAACAAAACCTTAAAAAGTAGGATTGGTCAAATGGAAAAGGAGGCACAAAATCTCACTGAAGGAAAAAAATTCCTTAAAAATTAGAATTGAGCAAATGGAAGTTAATGACTTTATGAGAAATCAAGAAACAATAAAACAAAACCAAAAAAATGAGAAAGTAGAAGACAGTATAAAATATGTTACTGGAAAATAGATTCAAGAGACCCAGAGAGAGAAAAAAAAATTAAAAATAAAAGCCATGATCAGAAAAATAACTTTGGCCAAAATAATTTTTATAAAGACATAGGCCTGGCCATGTTAGTCTCCAACTGAATAGATTTATGTAGCTGCCTATTAGGAGCATATATATATTGCTGTCTCTTCCTTTACAATGGGATGAGATTACATAGGACTTCTTGAGGAAAGCAGACCTATTTTTTGTCTTTGTATTTCTAGCACTCAAGCACAGTCCCTGGTAGATGGTGAGTATTTAATGAGTGCTTGTTGACTGACTTTTATATTGAAGGGCTGTGGAAAGATCACGGGACCTGGAGTTTGATTCCTAACTCGTTCAGTTATAAATGAGGTGACTTTTTATTATAAATCACTCCCTCTCTCTCTCAGCCTCAGTTCCATCCTGTAAAATAAAGGGCAAGAAAACTTGCATGGCCCTTTTCACAGGACTGTTGTGGGAAAGGCATCTTCAGCACCTCCACAAGGATGCACCTTCCCTCCCGGGCAGATGGGGACCCTCCTGACATCACAGAGAAGTGGGTCTTTGAAAATGAGGTTGAGAAATTCACTGTCCTACAGTCAACTTCTTAGCTTAGCTGCCGCACTGATGACAGACACACAGTCATTCAGGCCATCCTTGAGTCTTTATCCAAAGCCTTTTCAGCTTCAGTAGGACTGGTCCTGGAACTGCATCTGCTGGAAGAGTCTTTGAGAACGTGGAATCATGTTCCTGCCAATAGAGGAGGATGTAAGTAATAGAAGGAGGAAAACATTTTATAAAACAAATGACTAAGCAAACAAAAGCACAGAATGACCGTGGACTACCATCCCCACATAACTTTAGGCAGCTCGTTGAACATTTCTGGGGCTGGGCTTCCTCTTCCCTTATCTGAGGGGGTTGAAGTAGATAACATTCTGGCACTCTCTTTACCTTGGACAATTGCTGCTGTTGTTCAGTCACTTCCATCATAGCTGACTCTGTAATCCCATTTGGGGTTTTCTTGGCAAAGATGCTGGAGTGCTTTGCCATTCCCTTCTCCAGTTCATTTTACAAATGGGGAAACTGAGGCAAACAGGATTGGCTGACTTTACCCAGAGTCTCACAACTAGTAAGTCTTTGAGGTCAGGTCTTCCTGACTCCAGGCCTGACACTCTGTCCAGCTGCAGGAACCATCTCCACCTCACTGGAAATTTGGGAATGACACCATCATACTCCTATCTCTTCTTGTAGTTTCACTCCCACTCCTTTCTAGTGCCCACTTTTGTGGTGTCTTCCTTCATTATTTTCAGCAAACTCCTTGGAGAGAGACTGCCATCTGATTGACGTGTTTTTGTATGCCCATTCCCTGGTCCAGTGCCTCTTGGAGGTAACACCATAACTTGCAAGTGAATTGGATTTGAATGAGACAGGTTGTACCGAGTCACCAACTTCATTCTCTCCTGGGCTCAAGTGGCAAGATACAGATCAGAGCAACTGGAGATAGCTCAGATTGCAATGGCAGACTGTTATTATTTTGTCCAGCCACATAATAAGTGCTTAATAAATGCTCTTATCAGTCACTTCTGGGGTTCCTTCCTTCTATTTCCAAATCTTTGTTCTTAATCCACCCTTCCCATTTCACAGATAAGGAAATTGCAAGTTAGAGAGAGGGGCCCACAACAAATCAGTTTTTGAGCCAGGATGAGAATCCAGGGGTCCTGCCTTTCAGTGCAGAGTTTACTGTATTCTCCAACATGGACACTGAGAAAATTTCCAGCTGGGCCCCTCAGTCCTGGTCTCTCCAGAGCAGGCTGCTTTCTCTGTTGTCTACTAACCCCAGAGAAATACACAGTCCCCACCCTGTTTTAGGCCTGGTTGTTCCTGTTGAGCAAGGCAACTAGTGAATGACTCCTTTTTCCCCCGAAGGACAGAGTGCTGCTGGCCAGAGTTGAATAAGCATCTTGAAACTGAGCCATGGTTTCCTGTCTCAGGTTGCCCAGGACTGCTCCTCCTCAGCCTTCACCCCCTCAAATAGTATTTGTATTAGTGGGCTGATGATCCCTAAATCTCTTGTCCCTAGGGTAGGGGTAGGTGGGTAGGTGGGTCGCTTCAGACCAACTTGCCAGTTCAGTTCCTGTCCACATGCCTCAACTTGATCCCCTGTGCATGGGAAGAAGTTTCACAAACAGACTCTCCTCCGTCAAATCCTGTGACAAGCTGAACAGTTGAGGGCACGTCACTCTAAAGATATTACATCTCATTAGAAGTGAATAAATACCTATGTAGTCCAGAGAGGGACTAGGATTGAACCTGGTATGAACTGATGAGATCCTCCAAGAGAGGAAAGAACAAAAGGCCTACGATAGAGTTTTATTTTTTATTAAAACTTTTAAATTTTCAAAACATTTGCATGGAAAATTTTTCAACATTAACCCTTGCAAAGCCTTGTGTTCCAATTTTCTCCCGCCTTCCCCTCACTCCCTCCCCTAGATGGCAAGTAATAGGATAGAGTTTTGGGAAATATTCCTAGTTAATGAGATGATGTGGAGGAAGAGCCAGCAAAAGCAGGAGTGGCCAGGCAGGTAAGGGACCAGTAAAAAGTAGTGTCATGAAAACCTAGAGGAAGAAATATCCAGGAATATGGGCATCCAACAGTGTCAAGTGCTACGAGGATTTTTTTTTTTTAAGACCAGTAGATTTAGCAGCTAACAGGTCACTGGGAACTTGGGAGAGGACAGTTTTATTTGAATGATGATGTCAGGAACCAGACTGCAGGAGGTTTAGCACTCAATGAGAGAAGCTATGGGATGGTAGCTAGTAATAATGATGAGCTGGATGGAAGGAACGCCTGGAATAGTAAGATTAGGGTCAGGTGAGGGTAGTTAAGGGTGGGGAGATGAGTGCCTTTTTGTAAACAGCAGGGAAGCAGCCAATAGAGATGGGAGATTAAAGATTAAGGAGACAATCCTCCAAGAGTTGAAATTTGATTTCAGACAGTTAACTCTGCCTTCTGTAAAATTAACTGGAGAAGGGAATGGCAAACCCCTCTGGTATTTTAATCCTGTTTGCCTCCATTTCCTAATCTGAAAAATGAACTGGAGAAGGAAATAACAAACCCCTCCACTATCTTAGCCAAGAAAATCCCAAATGGGATCGTGGAGTTTGAGATACAACTGGACAACAAAAACTGACAATCTTGTAAAGGCAGGAGCGAGTAGGATCATGTAGAAGGGGTGGCTTGGCAAGTAGGACAGGCACCTCTTTATTTAATATGAAAATAAAGGAGAGAGTTAAAATATATTTTCCACTATTCCCAGGCCCAGAGAGAGAAAGGTATAACCTCCCTTGCAAGGTGGAGATTGGAAAAGGTGGGAAAAGGGTTGGGAAACCAAAAAGGGAAATTAAATGACCAGAATCTGGGGATTCAAAGGCCTCTTCCTCTTCCCCTGACTCTTTACTCTTGTCAGACACAGTAATACAGTGGTTCTCAAAGTATGGTCTAGAGAATCCTGGGGATCTCTGAAACCCTTTTAGAGGGTCTATAAATTCAAAAATAGTTTTTATTTCCAATATGGTAAATGTCTATAAATATAATTCAGATAAACAAAAACGCTTTGGAGAGATCCTCAATAATTTTTAATAGGATAAAGATACTGAAAACAAAAGTTTGAGAACCATTGCAGAAATAGCTTGAAGGAGAGAAGTTTGGTCCAGAGTCAGTTCATCAAACAAGCATTTATTTATAAAGAGCTTACTACTATGTAATCGGTGGGCAACTAGATAATGCAGTACATAGAATTCTGGGCTTGGAGTTGGGAAGAGTTCAAATTTGGCCTCAGATACTTCCTAGCTGTGTGACTCTGGATTAATCACTTAATCCTGTTTGCCTCAGTTTCCTCATTTGTAAAAATGAACTGGACTAGGGAATAGCAAACCACTTTGTATTTTTGGCAAGAATTCCCATATGAGTTCAAGAAAAGTAGTACATGACCGAACAACAACCATGTACTTATAGGTTTCTAATCCTAGCTTATTTGTTGATCTTAAACAAGTAACTTCACCTCTTTTATCTATTTCCTCCTTTATAAAATAACTAGACAGTCTCTACAATTTTTTCCAGGTCCAGCAGTCTAATTTTGACTAATTTTGTGTGGAATATCTTATAATGTCTTCCTCCATGCTTGGCCACCTGGCCTTCCCAACTGTCCCAGTCTGTGAATGTAATGTTAATAATAACTGACATTTATGTCATCCATTATCTCACACAATCTGGCTTCAGCCCACCCTTCCTCCAGTCTCCTTGCCTTCAAACCATCCTCCAGAGAGCTTTCAGAATCATCCTTGATGCTCAGTCCTGATCATATAACTCCTCTGCTCAAAGACTTTCAGTAGCTCCCTATTTCCTACAGCAAGTAATCACCAGAGAAGATTATAATTCTTTTGCAGATGACTTTCAAATCTGCATATTTAGTCTTAATTTAGTCCTTATTCCCCTATCAAATCAATTATCAAGTCTTGTTAATTCTACCCTTACCTCTAAAACATATCTCCCCTAATCCAAGTCCATATACCCTCTCTTATCTGCTTAATTGTTCTCCCTGCCTCTCCCCTCTCCAGTCCAACTTCTATAGAGCTTCCAAAGAGGTATTCCTCAAATACAGACTTAATCTTATCACCCTCTTACTCAAAAATCTACACTGTCTCCCTATTGCTGCTACCATCTACCTTTCCAGCTTTTTAATATTACTATTGTTCATTATATATTTCACTATAATTACTATTATATTACTCCATCCTTACTACTGGAATGCTTTAAGACCATGCAAGACCCAGTCCAGGTATTCCTTCCTACTTGCAGCCCTTCCTGACACTCTTGAAATTGCTTTGTATTATTTTGTATATAACATTTATTTCCATATCTGGAGAAGGGAATGGCAAACCCCTCCAAAATCTAAATTCTGTTTGCCTCAGATTCCTTGAAGTCAGGATCCATTTCATTTCTGCCTATGGATCCCCATCTTTGGCTGCAAGTAGACACTTAAAAAACATTGGTTGCGTGGAACGAAGTTGGGATTTAAACCCAAATCTTTGTTGTTGTTGAGGTGTTTCATTCTTGCCTTACTCTCCCTGACCCCCGTTTGGGGTTTTCTTGGCAAAGATAACAGAGGCATTTCAAACACAAACAGAGTAAAATGCCCAGGGTCACACAGGTCCTTTTACCTCCAGACCTGGTGTTGTTTCTTCTGCGCCATTTGGCCATACTACTGCCGCTCAGTTCAGGGGTACAATAGGATCATTCAGTAGAGGCCCCAAAATTCACATTTACAATTGGGTTTTAGCCTTTCCTTTAGGTCTTTGAAAAAACTGTTGCAGAATAGGTCTCTCAAGCTGGTGAGAGACTCGAGTGGGGGATGATGCAAAATTAGGTTGCAGTGAGAATAAAGCAATTTGCAGGAGGTGACATTTGGAGTGCAATTCAACTTAACAAACATTTACTCATCATCTACCTGTTGGACAATTGTAGTAAACATCGGGTATACAAAGGATGGGGGAAAAAAACCAGTCCTTCCCATAAGAGGGTTACACTTTCATGGGGAGACAACATGTAAAGATTGTGTAGAAATAAAATATCCATGGGATAAATTCGGTGAAATGTCAGAGAGAAGGTGCTAGCATTTTTTTTTTTCACTATTTACCACTATTTATTTATTTTATTAACTTGGAGCTTATTCTGCTTTAGACACTAGCATTTTTAATAGCATTTATTTTTTCCAATTACATGTAAAGTTAGTTTTCAACATTCACTTTTGTAAGATTTTGAGTTCCTTTTTTTTTTTCTCTCCTTCACCAAGATGGCAAGCAATCTGACAAAGATTATGTGTACAATCATATTATATATATTTCCACATGAGTCAAATTGGGAAAGAAGAATAAGAAAAAAAAGGGAAAACCATGAAGAAAGAAAAAAAAAGTAAAACTAGTGTGCTTCATCATTTTCCATCATGGGTTATTGGGAATTGTCTTGGGTTACTGTGCTGTGGAGAAGAGTAAAGTCAATCAAAGTTGATCACTGAGCAATACTGTGGTTGCTACTGGTTCTGCTCTCTCCACTCAGCATCAGTTCATATGGAGGAGGAGGCTCTAGCAATAATAAGAGTCAGGAAGGACTTTTGGCAGCAGGTGGGTATTAAAAGAGCCAGGAGGGGAAGGAGGGATTCTAGGACTGGGGGTTGGATCGCCTGGTGTGAGCCATAGCCAGGAGACCAGATGTCAACAGCTTGTGAAGTATGTGAAAAGGGGGAGATGTAAGACTGGAAATGGAGGAAAAGGCAAGCTTCTAATCGGCTTCAGACTCAGAGCCTCTCATTGGAGATGATAGGAAGCTACTGGAGTTTATTGAGTACAGGAGTGACATGGAGCCCCGTGATTTAGGAAGATCATTTGGACTGTTGGGCAGAGGATATCCTGGAATGGGTGGAAACTTGAAGCAGGGAGACCACCCTGTAGGCTATTGCATTCAGACATGAGGTGTTAAGAGCCTGCTCCAGGGTGTGGGCAGTGTCAGCCGAGAGAAGGGTGTATATACATTGAGATGTTCTAAATATAGAATCAACAGGAGTGCATTTTCCATCCCACTTGCATGCAAATTTTAAAAGTCACAGTATGGGTATATAATCCTCAGTTTTCTGTTAGGGAGGACTCCGTCTTCCTGGGGCAGCTGTTACCAAATTTTCTCAATGAACCCCTTTTGGAGGAGATGACCGTTTCTGGACATCTGGGCAGAAGCATCCAGGAGGCATGAGCTTACTTAGGAGAGTGGAACATTTGTTGCTTCCCCCTCGCTGAGCTGTTTCCTCCCCTGTAATTGGACAAAATCATCTATATTTAAAAGATCCTCCAGTGCCTTTTTATCAGTAGAAAAGCATGCATTTTTTTTTCCCAATTGTTTTGTTTCTAGGAATTTCTTAGTTTAAGAAAGTTTTCTTTGGAAATTAAATTTCACAGTAAAGATCAAATTTTGGTTACTCAGGATGTGTAAAAGATACATTTTGTATATATGTAAGCGGCTGTGGATTTGTGTATTGTATAATAATAATTGTATAATTATGTAATAATTGTATTGTATAATAACAATTCCAAGCACTTATAGGCATTTTAGAGTTTGCAGAGCATTTAACATGTTATCTCACTTAATTCTAATGACAAAAATGGGAGGTAGGTGTTATTCTTGTCCCCATTTGGTAGATGAGGAAAATGAGATAGAGTTAGAAGACTTGCCCAGCCTCACACAGGAGTTCGACTCAGGTCTTCCTGACTCTAGACTAACTATCTATGGTGTCCCCTAGCTGTGCTGTATAGCTGCATATATGAGGGCATGAACATACATATATATATACATATATATACACACACACACATATATTATATATATATATATATATATATATATATATATGTACTGTAATATATCTGTGTCTGTGTCTACATTTATATTGTATGAGTACCTGTATAGGTATGTGAATGTATATCTGTATGATGCAATTTTATATTGCATGATTGTATTTATATGTACTTACATGCATGAGAATATGTTTACACACACACATCCATATATTTTGTATTGTTTGCATATTTGTTTATCTCTGTATCTGCATGTGTGCATTAGTTTTCATTTGTGTGAGAAGGCATTTTTATATTTTGTGTGTATATATTTGTATGAATGTGAGTTCCTGTGTTTGTGGGTATGAATCTGTCCATTTTTTCTGTATTGTTTCCATATACATTTGTTTGTGTAAGAATGCATTTTTACATTTTATGTGCGTATATTTATATGAATGTGAGTTGCTGTGTATTCTTGTGTTTGTGGGTATGAATCTGTACATTTTTTTTGTATTGTCTGCACATACATTTGTTTTTCTCTGTATCTGCATGTGTGCACTAGTTTTCATTTGTGTGAGAAGGCATTTTTATATTTTGTGTGTGTATATTTGAATCAATGTGAGTTCCTCTAAATCTGTGTGTGTATGTGTGTGTGTATGAATTTGTCCTGTATGTGTGAATATTGTATATGTGTAAGAGAATGTCACAAGAGAGGTATGTGTGAGTGTGCAGGGAAAGGAAAATTCCTGGTTTTGGCTGATGATTCCATGAAAACAAACTTTTCCAACTGTTTAAAAAAATCAGGAATTCAAAAACAGTTCAACAGGCGTGGGGGTGGGAGCAGACGTTGGGTTTAAAATTGGATATAGAAACAGCCCTGTGTGAGAGAGCACTTTGCTCAACTCGACAGAGAAAAAGAACCAAGAAATCTCGGTTATGAATAAGAGCTAATGTTGGAAATTATTGGTCTGTGGAAACAGAGGCCAAATGTATGGAGGGTACAGGGAGTGTTTGTGCGGCTGGCGAGACGGTGCCGGGGGCTCCCCCAGGGTGAGCTCACATGGGGGAAAGAGCAGTGGGTCCATACGGAGTCAGCCGAGCTAGGTTTGAATATTGGCCGTATTACTTCTCATCAACATGGTCTTACACAAGTCACTTCTCTGCAAGATGAAGAAACTGGGATAAACGAGTCCTTGTTCTAAATCGATGGGATGATGGGAAGAAATGATGATATGATACATAATACATAATTGTGTTAAGGGAGAGGGGAGTTCCAGGCTGGCTGTTCTCAAGTCTATGAATTGTTTGTCTTTGATTCTCAAAAAAAATCATGACATCAAGGACATTCTGCCATAGGCAAGTGAATTGGATTTGAGGGATGGAGGGCTGTGCAAAGCCACCAGTCTCATTTTCTCCTCAGAACCCTCTGGGTCCAGTGGCAAATAGAGATCAGGAAGACCGGAGATGGTCTTGGATGCATAGGAATTATAAAATGTAATAGTTATCTTCAGAGAGCTCTGTTCTCTGCACACAGAGCATGAATTTGGTCAAACCACAGTAAACTCTGAGTCTTGATTTCCTCATCTGTACAAAAGAGTAGACTAGAACAGCTGATTTCTAAGGTCCTTCCTAGATCTAAATCCCATGAATTCTGACTGTGGAGATCTTTACCCTCTTTTCTCTAAGCCAATGATTCAAATATACACACACAAATACAAAAATGTATTCTCACAAAATGAAAACGAATGCACACATGCAGATACAGAGATAAACAAATGTATATGCAAACAATACAGAAAAAATGTACAGATTCACACCCACAAACACAAGAATACACAGAAATTCACATTCATACAAATATACGCACATAAAATATAAAAATGTATTCTCACACAAATGAAAACTAATACACATATGCAGATACAGAGATAAACAAATGTATATGCAAACAATGCAAACAAAAGACATCTTGATTCTTTGCTATCACAGAGCCTGGTTTTAAATCTCCTATAATCGAATCATTTATTAGAGTCTTAATTTGTCATTTCACAAAGTTGGACTAGATCAGGGCTTCTTAAATTTTTTTCCATTTGCAACCCCTTTTTGCCTAAGAAATTTTTATGTGACCTCAGGTCTATAGGTATAAGATAGGTATACAAATCAAACATTTACTGATAATAAATCTTAATTTTTCAATCCCCACATTCACTTATGAAACTTCACATAGGGTTACAAACCACAATTTAAGAAGCTAGGGACTAGATGACTAGATTCTTTCTCGCTCATATTTATGATCTGATTTTTCTGTGACCCTATAGGTTGTTATCAACAGCAGATTAAGATAAGGGAGCTCAAATACTTGCAAATACTAGGAGAAAGAAGGAACCATGGATAGGTGCTGACTTCAGGGAAAGTCAAGTGAGAATCCATCTCTGAGGGGAGGCTGGTCTCTTAATTCAGGCTTCCAAGGTCTCAGGTGAATGGAACTGGCCAGCAACTCTTCATGATACAGTGATAAACACAGCTTGTGGGGAAAGGAAGTTTGTTAGTGATTCCCAGTGGGTCACAGTGATGGATGGACTCTGTGTGAGTCTATGTGGAATCTGGTTTCAATTAGAGACCTACTATATTATATTTCTTATCTGTTATAAGAATCAATCAAAGAATCAAGCTGTCCCTCCATTGATTTAGAGAAAAGAAGATAGAGATCTCCATAGTCAGAGTTCACTGTGAAGTACTCGTGGGAGCAATCAGTGACAGTCTTGATGTGTCTAATTCAGATCTTTCCCATCCCCAAATCATCATCAGCAACGGAGACCAGGAGTAGTATTTTCTAACAGATTCTAAGCTCATGACACTACCATTTTACAAAGAGAAATATTAAAAACATAAACAACAAAGTATAGAAAATTGTTGTATATGTTCAACCTATCAACAAACCCCAAAATGGAATGGAAATGGAATTGGTAGAGTATAGTATAATGTATAGTATAGTATAGTATAGTAGGGTATGGTACGGTGTAGTAATTGAGAGGAACCCAGAGGTTAGAGAAGGACATTTTTATTCCAAATTTGCTCAGCCTTATTTGTATTCTAGCAGTTTATTAGAGAGTAGAATCAGGTTCATTTTCAGCTTTTTAAATTTGAGAGCTGCTTTGATCTTGAGAATCAGGGGCTCAGCTGCCCCTTCCCGTCCTCTTTCTCTGAGTCCTGCATGAATCTCCAAATTACCCTAAGAGACCATAAGCTCCTTTAGAGGAGAGGGTTTTTTTTTTTTTTTAATTCTCTTTGTATCCCCAATGCCTAAAAAAATGCTTAAAACTTTTGTAAATTTGTGCTGAATTTAATTAAAAGCGATGGGGGAAAAGGTCACAATGTGAGCAAATGCATCGAAATGGGAAAGATCAGGGTGTGTATTCAGTGAGTATAGTCTAGCTGGCTACAAGTGAAATAAGACTGGAAAGTGAACTTCCTGCAATAGCCCTGTTTCCACTTGGGGGAACCTTACTTTTCCATCTGACTTAGACTTGTAAAATGTGTCTTCCCTAACTCCAATCTTTGATTGGTTATGTCACTTTAGAATTTAATTGGACATAATATTTTTAAAGTTTTTTTTTTAGTGAGGAATGCTGGGAGAATCAGTTAGAATATCCCCCTAACTCCACCATCTTGGCTCTGCCCAGAACTAAAAGGAATAAAGTTCTCCTCTGTCCTACAACAGTTTCAGTGATCTTGGGAAAGCAGCTATGGCACCAGATGTAGAAATTTTGAACTGAGATTTTAAATAAATCTGAGAATATCTCATCTTGACCAATCCCATCCTGAGGGACTGAGTCCCTTGATTAGGTTCTTGTTTCAATCTAGTATCTCACTTTAGTTTCACAACAGCTGGAAGGCATCAGGACAAGGGTAATTACCCTTTTTTATAGATGAGAAAACTGAGGCGGAGAGTTTAAATCCTTCTCCAAGCTCTCACATTGGGTAGACGAAGGTATTGGCATTAGAATTTATAAATTGTAAAGATCACAGGGCCCTAAATTAAGAGCCGGCAGGGATCTTAAAGAACATTATGCTCCCTAATTATACAGATGTGGAAAATGAGCCTCAGAGAAGTTGACTTGCCTAGGGATCACACAGCTGATGAGTATCTGAGCCAGAGTTTGAAATAAGGAGAATAAGCATTTATATAGCATCTACTCTGTGCCAGACACTGTGCTAAATTCCTTTTACAAATATTATAAGCAGATCTTTCTAATTCCAGATTCAGGGCTTTCTATAAAATCAACTCTCCCTCACATCTCTCATTCTCTCTCTCTCTCTCTCTCTCTCTCTCTCTCTCTCTCTCTCTCTCTCTCTCTCTCTCTCTCTCTCTCTCTCTCTCTTTCTCTCTCTCTCTTTTCTCTCTCCTTTATCTGTCTCTCTGCCTCTGTTTCTCTCTCTCACACACACACATTTAAAATATTACTGTTGTTTGCACCATGATTTCATCAATGAAGTTATTTTCATCATTCATGAAGATCACAGTCCCTTTTTGTGTTTCTAGACATTTTTATGAAGTTGCTTTGGCTTAAAGACATTTCTTCTTTGGTGACTTCCTTCCCTGCCCTTAGTTGTGATGATTCCACTGTTGCTAGACTCTCATTCAATGTCTTCTCCCCTTGGCAGGACCACCCAGAACTTGGGTGCTGCTGACCGGTCCTGAAGAAACCAAAGTCACGCGCTGTGTCACCAGAAAGCCTCTGAGGAGGAGGGTGGGAACTTGTGATAGTTATGATGGTGGATAGAGGCAGGTAGAGTGGTCATACCCTGCTCTTGGAGCAAGGGAGACTTGGGTTCAAATTCCAATTCTGATCATACTGGCTGTGTCACTCTGGGCACTTAAGTCACTTAACCTTTCAGTGCCCTAAGGCAGTTGTCTGAAACTACTAAGTACTGAATAGGCGCACGTTTCAACTGGCACAGTTTCCTTATCAGGTGTTCTCTATACCAGTGAAACCCCAGGTTTGCTCCTGCAATAGCTCCTCCTCTATACAGAAGCTATTCTTTTGTCACAAACATGTTTTTTTTAAATAACCATCCATGAAATGGGTAGTTTAGGCTTTATTATCCCCATTTTATAGGTTTAATAAAATCTCTCAGAGACTTTTTTATTTTGATGTTGAAAAGCAATGATGATACATCATAATAGAGAAACTAGTCATTCCTGTCATTAAGGCTTTTATTTCCTTTTGATAAAGTATTAATAAAGTATCTCCTTTCCTTCCTTCCTTCCTTCCTTCCTTCCTTCCTTCCTTCCTTCCTTCCTTCCTTCCTTCCTTCCTTCCTTCCTTCCTTCCTTCCTTCCTTCCTTCCTTCTTTCCTTCCTTCCTTCTCTCCTTCCTTCCTTCTTTCCTTCCTTCCTTTCTTCCTTCCTTTTTCCCCATCCATTGATTCACTTATCTATTTATTGATTTAACTAATTCCTTCTTTCCTTCCTTCCTTTCTTCCTTCCTTCCTTCCCCATCCATTCATTCGCTTATCTATTTATTGATTTAACTAATTCCTTCTTTCCTTCCTTCCTTTCTTCCTTCCTTCCTTTCCCATCCATTCATTCACTTATCTGTTTATTGATTTAATTAGTTTTCATTCATTCATTCATTCATTCATTCATTCACTTACCTCATTTATTTATTTATATTAGGAGCAAACCATGGAAGGACGAAAGAATCTGAAAACTTCTGTGAGCGCATCCTCCCCACACCCCGACATGACCCCAGCTCGTGTCCTGGGATGAATGCTGGCAGTGAACTCCCAGTGAACAGGATCATTGATGTGGATGGAGTCAAGGGTGGAACCAACAGCCTGATGCCCTCCTCAGAGTCGGAAGGCAACCTCAGCTTTGAGGGCTCCATCTCGGAGCTCCGAATGTGCCAGGGGAGAACACGCACAGGCGTGTATAGAACATCAGATCTCCCGAGTCTACTTACTGTGAAGAGTGAGAAACACAAGAGCACCGAGAACCAGTATAAAGCAACTTTTGTCTAGGTTCCAAGACTTATTTTGTCCTTTAAGATGCAGAAATGCTTTTTTTTCCCTTCAGTTCTCTTATACTTATCGATACTACTAATCATAGTGCTTGAAGGTTTACCAAGTACCTCACTGTCTCATTACAACCATCTGAAGCAGACAGTGCAAGTATTATCGTACCCATTTTACAGATGGGAAAAGCGACACCCAGAAAAGGAAAGTGACTGGCTTGAGATCACAGTTATTGTTGTTAGAATCAGGAGTCAAACCCCTATGTTTTGCTTTCAGGTCCAGCACTAGGCAAGCTCTGTCGAAATAAGTCAGTGTATCACTACCGTACTCATTGACTTGAATTGATATGAAAAAATAAGACCTAGAGGTGGGATGAGAACAGTGATGGTTCTGTAGGGGATGAAAGTCCCCTTGGATGTTCTGAGCTCTCTGTTTGTTCGGCCTCTGCCTTGAAAGAGACCTTTTCCATACTTAGACAAGACCTTTGTTGGCTGGAGCCGACGATCCTGTATCTGTGTCCTGGCTCAGCTCCCGCTATGAGATCAGGCAGATCTCTGAACCTTGTGATGCTTTGGGTTCCTGCTCGGTAAATCGGGGCAGCTGCATCAGATGACCTTCAAAGCTCAGTCCACCTGAGGCATCTGTGTCTCAAGGTCCTTCCAGCTCTGCCTCCCATCAGTCGTTCCCAGTCAGCCGTGTTCAGGACCCATTCCCCACTCTTGTGTGAACATGTTTATGGTCTTCTAGATAGACTGGGTGAAAAAGGAGAGGGAGCAGCTGATGAGGGGCATTCTCTGCTCTCTCAGAAGTCATGGATGCTTTGAGGATGGGAAGGTACAAACACGGGAGCTCAGGCGTCTCTTCAGCAGGAGACGGAGCAGCTTTCTGGTCACTCATTATACCTAGCACGGTGGTTAGAAGGCCGAGCTTAGATCTGGGAGTCCAGTCTGAGCTCTGCTGTTTCCTATGAAGGTGTGGGACTAATTGCCCACCAAGATCCCTTTTGGGTAGCTAGCTGTGGTGAATAGAGCAGTAGGTCTGCCGTCAAGTCAAGAAAAAGTTCCTGATTTTGATCTGGCCTCAGACACTTAGTTCTTGTGTGACACTGGGCAAGTCACTTAATTCTGCCTCAGTTTCCTCATCAGTAAAATGAGCTGGAGAAGGAAATGGCAGCACTCCAATATCTTTGCTAACAAAACCCCAAATGGGATCATAAAGAGTCAGACATGACTGAAAAATAACTCAATAAAAAAGATCCTTTTAAACTCTGACATTCTACATTCTAGAGCAAGGCTTCTGTCAACTCTGATAAAGATTCTTTTCTAAATCTGAAACTTTACATTCTGTTTTCTGTGTTCAGGTAGTCTACATTCTGAAGTTTAAAATAATTGCCAGAATTAACATTTTATTTTAAAAGGTTCCTTCTAGCTCTCATCTTTTGTTTCCCCGTGTTCCAAAGGACTTTCTACCATTAACATTCCATTATTTATGTACCATTTAGATCGCACAGTCTATATTTTTTGGTCTAAGGTCCTGAGTTTCCTTTTAAATTGCCATTAGTAATTTGCTAATACTTAGGTGGTTCAGTGGGTAATGTGCTTGGCCTGGATGTAGTTACTGTAAATGAAAGACAGGTTTTTCTACTAGGTTTTTTAAAAAATGTATTTGAATTTTGAGCTTCAAATCCTTTCCCTCCCTCTACTCCATCTCCCACCTATTAAAAGGCAAAAAATTGATACCCATTATACATATGTATATATATATATATATATATATATATACATATGATACCCATTATACATATACATTATGCAAAATATTTCTGTATCAGCCATTTTTCTACCAAATTGTAAAGAAACTATGAAAGGAGTATATTTTCAAAGAAAGATCAGATGATTTAACTCTCAAACAAAAATGGGAAACGAGTCAACAAATGTGGGAGTATATCCACCAGTTATCACAGTTACCTGAGAAATAAAGAAACTACAGGAAAGTTTTCTCACCCCCTTGTAAACCAGAGGAAGTGGCAATGATTTGTCACCCTCAGTGGTATTTCCCAAATGAGGATCTCCTTTGTATGAAAGTGACCTTCCCTGAGGAATGACAACACAGTCCTTGCTAGGCTGGGAAAATGGATGACTTAGATATATACTGATGAAATGCTATCTTGGTTTTCCTGATTCACATTTGACATGAATTATAATAGACTGACAGGAAATATGACTTCCTTGTAGTATAGATGTTTCTATAAAGTTGACCCAAAAAGTTAATTTATATTAATTTATTATTACCCATTGTTTTTCATTACATGGAAACTCTCCCTCAATAAGCACATTTGTCAAGAAGGCATCGTGCACACTGGGTGTCAAGCTATTAGTGTTATAATTAGAAGTCATACAATCAAAAAAAGAGTTAGAAGGGTCAGACGTCATCTGGTCCAGTGTGTACTTTCCCAAAAACTCCTACTATTGTGTACCTGACAAATGGTTATGTAGCTGCTAATGGAAGACCTCCAGTGACTCCAAAGGCAGTCCATTATATACTTTGAGATGCTTACATTTGTTATAATTGTTTTTTTTATTATAACTTTTTATTGGCAAAACATATGCACGGGTAATTTTTCAGCAGTGACAATTGCAAAGCCTTCTGTTCCAACTTTTCCCCTCCTTCCCCCACACCTTATCCTAGATGGCAGCTAGTCCCATACCTGTTAAATATGTTAAAGTATATGTTAAATACAACATATGTGTACATGTTTGTTGTTGTCTTGCTACACAAGAAAAATTGAATTTAGAAAGAAGGTAAAAGTAACCTGAGAAGAAAAATAAAAATGCAAGCAGACAATAACAGAAAGAGTGTAAATGCTATGTTGTGGTCCACACCCATTCTCCGTGGTTGTAACTGGTTCTATTCATTACTGATCAATAATTGTTTTGTTTTTTTTTTCTTAAAAAAAGATAAATTTGTCCCTCTGCAAATTCTTTTGGGACCAAGCCAAAGAAATGTAACCTCTTTTCCAGAGGACATCCTTTCAGTACTTGGAAGCTAACAACATGGCACCTTCATGTCTTCTAATTCCCATTTCTTTTAAGTAGTTGTCATGTGGAATTCCCATTGAGAATCTTCCTCTAAAGGTTCTCTTTCTTATCAACAATATCCGGAACTGAACTCCTTTCTTGAGACGTATCTGGATGGAGAACAATCGGATTATTGCCTGTGCTGTCTTGTCTCTTCCCAGTATAAGATGTTAACTCTTCTGGCTTCAGTGAAACCACACTGTGGTTTCATTTTGAAGTTTTAGTTCCCTAAGATCTCCAGATTTTTTTTTTTTAAAAAGAATGAATCTCTGGCCCTTCCTTCCTCTATTGTATTCACAAAGATGGTTTTTTGAGCACAAGCATAAGACGTATTTTTTCTTATTAAATTTCATGTTTTTATATTTGGCTCAGATCTGTCGAGATCTTTTTGGATTCTGACACTGCTTTCAAGTGTGGTAATTATCTTTCCTAGCTGTCTGTCATCTGCAAGCTTGATAAGTTTGAGGCCCAAGTCCTCATTTTGAGATGAATCCCAGAGAGATAAATTATCTTTTCTCCAAGATCACAGCTTATAAATCTTTATATCTTGGATCCCCCTTTTCCTGGCAAAGATAAGTTTTCTACACGTTTCTTCCAATTCTTTCTTCCAAACTATTACAGCTGCAATATCACAAGAAATGCTATCCAGTGTGAGATCCAGATAGGAGATCCAAGGATCCAGGACCAATAATTTTTTTTTTATTATAAAAAGAAGAAAGATTAAACTTGGGTATTTGTCTCAAAACTCGGAACAGAGTGGGAAGTTGCAGAAAACAGATTTTGGAGGGATATAAGGAAGAACTGCTAAACAATTGTAAAAAATAGAGTAGCAGATAGTAAATGCCCTGTCCCTAGTGCTGTTCAGTCAGAAATTGAATGACATGGGGATGCAATAAGGGGATTCTTGTTTAGGTACAGTTTAGACTAGATACCCCCAAAGGTTCCTTTCCTTGCTGAGATTCTGTGATTTTCTGTAGGCCCTGGGAAGATATTACTTAACTGGCCCCTCCAAGGATGCTATTTGGATCCTTAAGCATTTTTTTCAGAATATGGAAACCACTAGTGAATAGAGAATAAATGCTGAGCTTCTCAATTAAGAGACCTATTAAGTATATGTTCCATATTTTGATATTAATTTGATATTTACTAGGAAGAAGAAGAGGGAGACAAAATAAATTTAGCCTATTTAATTCTCTCCCCTATTGTCACCAAAGACTAGTCTCCACCTTACATTGGGGACACATATTCTCCAACTGGAGAAAAGTTGCTCTTCTTGGAGAGACAGAAAGAACACTGTCAGTTCTAAGTTCTGGATTCAAGATCCTTCCCTGGTTTGTGATTTAGTCTCAAGTTTTTTCATCTGTAAAATGGGCTTACACCTGAAGTTTCACCCCATAGTCATCATATTAACAAAAAATAATAGATAAAAATTGTTCATGTTGGAAGAGCTGGAATGACAGATATGCTAATATGTTGTTGGTGATGGCATGAATTGTCCAATGCTCTGGAAAGCAATTCGGAATCATTTGAAAGAAATCACTAAGTAATTTATACTCTACTCAACAATCTCATTATTTGACATATATTTCAAGGAGGTCATACACAGAGTGTATGTCCAGGGTGTAGTAGAGATAGCTTGAATTGGCTTGAGAACTGATTGTTAAATTTTTAGTATGACCATTCACACTTTGGATATTAACAAATGCTACAAATTAGAGCTTTTGTTGATTATCTACACATAGAAAATGATGGGGGAAATGTTAATAATTCAGATAACACTCAAGATTATGTGGTACTTAAGACTTTTCTCTCCTGAGAGCTGATAAATATAAAAGTAAGCTGCTAAAGTCCCATATATAAAAAAGTACAGCAATTTTGGTGGTAGCAAGGAATTGGATACAAGTGGGTACCTAGAAAATGAAGAATGGCTAAATAAATCTTGGTGTACTTAAGAAACAAAAAAACTATTAAATGAAATGATGTTATGATAAAATTCTGATAAACAGAGGAAGGCTTCTATTAATTGATGCAGAGTAAAGTAAACAGAATGGAGAGAATGATACACAAACTGACTATAATAATCAAGCAGAAATAATGCGCAAAGGCAGCTGACCTAGGATTAATTATAACAGCCAATATCTTGGTAATTAAACATATTTCACTCCTCTTAGGGTAGGGATTGGGAGAGGGAGAAGCTATGGGAGCAAAATGTTACATATACTGCTGACAATTAACGTCCATTTATTGATCGGTTTTTCTGAACTAATTTTCTTTGTTACAAGGTTCACTGTGAAGGTTAGTTTTATTTTTTAATGACCGTGGTATAAAAAGCAAAAGGCATTAATAAAACTTTTTTAAGTGAATGCATTGGACTAAATGATCTTTAATATTTTGTGTTCTGAGGTTCTTTCTTATTTCAAATATTTCATGTTCTAAGATGCCTTCTATTTGCAACACTCTTTGCTCAATATTGAAGTTCCTCATTACCTACATGATTATGATCAAGTCATCAGTTCCATTCTGTATAAAACAAGAGAGTTGAATTAGGGGATCTCTGAGGACCTTTCATACTTAAGCTGTGTGATCCTGGTCAAGTCACTTGATCCCTTTTTGCTTCAGTTTCCATATCTGTAAAAAGGGGATAATAGCACCCAATCTTGCATGGTTATTGTAAAGATCAAATGTGATATTTGCAAATTATTTACCCTACTGTCTGGGACATAGTAGGTACTCTATAAATATTTATTCTTTTGCTAGCTCTGAATCTATGATTTTAATGATGCTTTCCTTGAGGCTTATATGAAGGCTTCCTTGGGATGTCCAGATGAAGCAAATTTCTTCTTTTTTAAGTCTTTCCCAGAATTGTTTTTTTCTCTCCATCTTTATGTGTAATAATCATTCATGTACTTGTTCCTCCCCAACTGGGTTATCACCTTAAGAGTAGGGCCTGCATTAGGCCAGCATTTGTATGCCCAGTGTCTAACATTCTGCATCGTACAAAGCAGATTTTGTGGTAATACAGAGGTTTTTCAGTCATATCTTACTATTTGAGTTTTTTGGGGGCAAAAATACTGGAATGGTCTGCTATTTCCTTCTCCAGTTCATTTTACAGATGAGGAAACTGAGGCAAACAGGATTAAGTGACTTGCCCAAGGTCACACAGCTAGTATCTGACACCAGATTGAAACTCAGGAGAAGAATCTTACTGACTTCAGATCCAACTTACCACCTAGCTACTCTTACAAAGCAGATGCTTTGTTGATGAATGTCAGCTTGATTTGAAATGTTGAATTTTAAAGGACCTTCCACCTTCAACCAAATAGAATTCTAAGTGTCAGATCATGGAGTTAAAAGTCACAGAACACTCCAAAATTTGGAACTAGAGGTCCTGCGTTCAAACACTGTCACCGCTATTTGCAAGTTGTGTGACTTTGGGCAAATTATTTAGTTTCACTGGGCCCAAAGTTCCTTATCTGTAAAATGAGGCCATTGGACTAAACATCCTCCAATGACTCATCCAGCTATAAATATATGATTCTGTAACCTTAGATATTATCTAATTTCTTAGGGAGGACAGTGCCCAAGCAAATTCTCAGGCGGTCACTCAACTCCCACTCAGCAGGAATTTGGGAACATGGGAGACTACTACTCCCCCTCCCCTCCTACCCATAAGGACTAAGGATTCAGCACAGTGTTCTCTGTTCATTTATGAAAACCTCCTCTGGCCCGTGGGTTGAGAGCCTGAGCATGGAGCTGCCCCGAGGCCAGCCTTCAATCTGGCCTGAGAGTTTGTAAAGGTCTTTCCTTTGGCTTTTCATGAGCTACAGAGCCATGAAATCCACATTACAGCTTTGCATTTTCTGTAAGACACATCCAAATTCACTCGCAGCACAGGCTTAGGATTTTAGCTTCATCCTCACAGCATGACTCTTCATGTCTTCATCCCAGTTAGGATTTTTATGAGATTTTTTCCCTGACATTTCTAATAATTTCTAAAACTTTTTTTGAAAAAGAAACTGAATTTCATTTTTGGTGAAAAGCTTTCCTGTAGGGCTATATTACTATAACTGCTAATATCCCATGCAATTCTGAGATTAGATAACTTAATGATTCCATAACTCTAAGATCTTAGGCTTCTGAGATTTTGTGAGGCTGTAGTTGTACAATTTTAAGAACCCATGTCTTTAAGGTTGTTAGATTATGAATCCAAAATTCTGTTATTGTTCAGTCATGTCTGACACTCTGTGATTCCGTTTGGGGTTTTCTTGGCAAAGATTCTGGAGTGATTTACCATTTTCTTCAGCTCATTTTACAAATGAGGAAACTGAGACAAACAGGGTGAAGTGACTTGTCTGAAGTCATATTTAAACTCAGATCTTTCTGACTCCAGGCCCAGCACTCTATCCACTGTGCCATCTGACTGCCCCCCAATCCTTCATACATAGGGTATACATACATACATTATACATAAGTTTTTTTAACCCTATATATTTGAAAAGTGACATTAATCTCCATTATCTGGTTTATAGAAATCCCAAAAGATGATTCAATTTTCCCTCCACAAATTGTGATTGATTTTCTGCTAACTTTTTTTTTTTTCTTTTTTGCTGAGCTGACTGAACGGACTTTATACTTTTACCTCATGTAGACACAGCTGTGGTGTCTGGGACTATCCCCACTCAATGCCTTCAGTGATAGGGATGAGATCTCACCTTCTCATATGAATGAGAACGGCAGCCCTTTGGCTGGTGAGCAGAGAAAAATCTTTCCGTAGGAGAGGTCTGAGTACAAAGGAAGGTTTGTGCAGCCTTGATGATTTCAGGGAAATGGTGATTTAGTTGAAATCCCCCAATGTGAATTATGAGAAAGAAGGTTGTCTTTAAGAAGTTATTTCTAAAAAAAATGGGGAAGGGGAGTTTTCATAAATCCAAAGGCAGTTTGGCTTTTTGCCTGGAGAGCACAATGCCGTGAGCCAAAGAACATGGAAAGGAGAAGCCAAAATAATCCATCAGTTTTTCACCTCGGTTGCATTCAGAGCTGCCTATGAAAATAGAGCCTCAGAGACAACAAAACTTTCAAAGAACTGTTTGAAATAATAACAGTAATGATGACAGATTGCATTTTCATAGTTCTCTAAGTTTTACAAAATGCTTTTCTCAACCCTCTAAGAGATAGAAAAAGAATTATCATTTCCAGTTTACAGATGAGAAAAACTAAAATTTAAGAGGTAAAGTAATTTGCCCAAAGTCTTGGAGCATAATGCAGCATTTCCCACATGAATGTGGACATGGAAGCCTTTTGAACTTGAAACACATTGATGAAATTCATTTAAAAAGTGGATTTTGATGAGATTAGGGTGACCAGGATGAAGAGGAACTAGAGACCACGCCATGGGCATGAATAGAAGGAAATGGGCATATTAGCCTACAGAAAAAAATAACACAAGGAGTACACAATCCCTGCTTTAAAGTCTTTAAGGAGTGGTCGTGTGGAAAGGGGAAGAGATTCATCCTACTTAGCCCCAGAAGGCAGAAGTAGGAACAGTCAATAGAAAGTGCAAGGAGAGAAATTTCAGGTCAATTGGATGAAAAATGTCCTAAGAATCAGAGTTAGAAATAGAACGAGCTGCCTCAGAACATAGCGTGTTTACCAACAATGGAAGCCTTTAATCTAGATAATCGCTTTGTTGAGAATGTTGTAGTTGTTACTATTCCCTTATTTTTCAGTTATCTCCCACTCTTTATGACCCCATTTGAGATATTCTTGGCAAAGATACTGGAGTGGTTCATCATTTCCTTCTCCAGCTTAATTTACAGATGTCTATTTGGTTATGGGTTAGAATATATGATGATGATGATGATAGTTATCAGTCTTATAGCACTTTAAGGTTTGCAAAATACTTTATATGTTATTTCATAACAGCCCTTTGAGGTAGGTACTATTATTATTATTCCCATTTTATAGATGGGGAAACTGAGGCAGAAGGGGGCTAAAGTGATTTTCTTTGGATGTTATAGCTAGACAAATTTCTAAGGCAGAATTTGAATTAAGGTCTTCCTGAGTCCAACTCCAATTTTCTACTGTACCAATTAGGTGCCTGATGAGATTCCTTCTGGATTTTGTGATGTTGGTTTGGAAGGGCCTCTTAGGTTCAAGGACATCCTTGGGAATAAGAGAGTGAGAGATAGGAACTGGTTTTTATTTTAAAAAATAATTTTTTACACATAAGAAATATTTTTGATGTATTTATTTCTTTCTCTTAATATTTCAGAGAGAGAAATCCCTCTAACATCAAAATGTGACCCAGACTTGCCTATTCAGGTACAGGAAATATTAAGGTGCTACAGAGTTCTGTTTGGGAAATATTGCCTAAAGATGTAGCCAGCCTAAAACATGGGAATCCCAGTGAGTAATAACTCCAGAAGGACTGTTCCCCTGCTGTTGAAACTGAAATGATCCATCATATCTTCCAGCAGTCTCTGAAAATGATTGTGCTAGAGATGGGCTCTGGATAGGAAGGGAATTTTTTGCTAACCAGTTAGCAAAGCAATCTGTATCTAGCCAATTTTTAATAGAAAAGAAAGAAGAGACCAAACTATTGATAATATTATAATTGATAATAATATTGATATTGATATGAGTTTTCATAGATCTTTTTAAGATTTTCAAAGCACTTTTTATAACTATTATCCCTTTTACTGTGGCATTAAGTGCTATTATTATTCCCACTCTAGATCAGGAAACTGAACCATGACTTTTGTTACTTGCCAAGAGTCGCTTGCCCACGATCATGCATTCTGAAGCTAAATTTGAATTCAGATCTTTCTTACTCTAGGTACAAGTTTCTATTTACTGCACTAATTTTGTTTAATTTTATTTAATAAATTAATTTGATGAATGAATTATTTTTATTTAATGAACTGAATTGGATGATCCCCTGTCAATGATAAGATAATAATGAGGAAATTAAGGTTGTATTAAATGACCTCTGAGTATCCTCTCAACTCTTGGATGTTGCCATTTAATAAAGATCTTTTGAAGAAATAGACATTGGATCTGGAATTCTAATGATTTATTAGAATGAAACCTAATTCTGCTGGATTTGATCCTAAATGGAATATGTTCTTAGCACTTCCTACTCCTTTTTATAATGTCCGTGGACCTTATTTGCCCAAGATGTACTTGCTTTTTCTTATTGTTAACCAACTCTATTTTAGAAAAATATTAGAAAACTCTTTCTTACTAAGGTGTCAGGGACTGATTAAGGCCTTAGAGAGTGCTTTCCTCGGCTTCTAGGTTGCTTGCATTTTAAAAGGGGCCAACATCTTTAACCAAAGTTAGAGAGTTTGGACAAAGTTTTCAGAGCTCTAATTGTAGGGAAATATCCCAGGAAAAAAGGAATGGACTCAAAAGGAATTATCTAGGAAGCTTAGAAGCCTTCATGACATAGAATCACCATCACTTAAATCCTTCTGTGTTTTCTGGCCTAAGGGCAAGCAGTTTTCAGCTTGGCTGGGGATATGAGACTTCATTTATCAGAAACACACAGCACAAGGGAGCACAGCCACAGGGAAAGCCACATAATAATAATGTTAGTTCACCTGTAAGTGGACCCTTGGAGGTTTAAGTGCACTCTCCTCACAACAACCCGAATAAGGAGCCAGCTGGTGAAAGTAGGATTATTTCTATTTAAGGGTAGAGGAAGTAGCTTCAGAGAATCTTAGCAGTCTTGGTCAAGTTCACAGTCAACCCTAGGCCTTCTAAGTCCAGATTTTTAAAAATTATTTTAAAAAATTAAATTATTTATTTAACCTGAAAGCTAGAAATTCACAAAATTTGAGAATGTGAATCAGTTGTAGAGTTCTATATTTATAGAGCTACATATATGTGTATTATATATGTATTATATGTATGTATACACACATTATATCCAGATTTATACATATAAATATACTTATTTATTTTATATATGTTATAATTATTATATTACATATTTAAATATGGATTTATTCATTCCTCCACTCATTTATGTGTATATATTTTGATTCATTCATTTATTTCACTCATTTATTTATTTAATAAGCCATTTGCTCATCCATTTATTTATTTGCTTATTTGTTGATGGAACCAGAAGTAGAGCCAGACCAGCTCTCTCTTACTCCGCTTTCCACAACTTACTCACAATATATATAAAGTGCTTTACCAATCTTAAAGTATTGCACCAAAGATAAGGCTCACTACAGTAGCAGTTGTCCGGGTCTTTGCTAGGATAGATTGGAGAACAAGTGTACCATCAGAAAACAGACTGGGGCCAATCTGAGAACAATGAAATTCATCCCCCTTTAATGTCTGAAAACTGTGTTTCAGGAACCCAACCCAAGCCAATCTCAAATAAATTAAGACGTGCGTTCTAGTCTAAAAGAATACACGTGCTCATAAAAATTCATTAAGCATCTACAACATGGCAGGCAGTGTGTGCTAGGGTTGCAGAGGAAGGCAAAAGACAGTTCTAGCTCTCTAATGGGAGAGAGAACATGTAAATATTATTTCTCTTCTCTGGGTCTCACTTTCCCCCTTATTCAATGAAGAGGTCAGACTAGGTAATGTGTAGAGTTCCTTTTGTGCTCAAATATTCCATCTTCTACATTCTAAAGTCCCTTCTACCTCCAACGTTCTATATTCTCTCTTCCATGTTCTAAGCTCCCTCCCAGCTCTGACATTCTACATACTAAATTCTCTCTTTTATGTTTTTTATGTTTTAAGGTCCCTTGTTTTCTTTTTTCTATAAAAAATAGTGGAGAAGCTGATTTTAGAAAGATTTACACGAGCTGATGCTGAGCCAAACAAGTAGAACCAGGAATACACTGCACATAATAACAGCAAAATTGTGGGATCTGGTTGATAACAGCCAAATATACCAGACTATTCTCCTTCAGACCCCAAACTACTTCTCGGGGAACAGAGATATATAGAATTTTAGGATGTTAGAGTTAGAACTTAGAAAATGGGATGTTGAATCTGGGAGGGACCTTAAAATATGGAACGTCAGAGAACACTTAGACCAAGCTCTCATTTTGCAAAGACACAAACTATAGAGAGGTCTAGAGAGACAAAGTCCATGTTCACATGCTCACAAAAGTGAGCTGGCTGACAAGTTGGGACTAGAATACAGATCTTCTCACTTCCAGCCCAATGGTTTTTCCTGTTATATCAGACTGATCCATAAAAAGGACTCATCCAGACATGTCCCTTGTGCACACAATTACGTGTTAAGTCCACAGACCCAACCAGGCTGGGAAAAACCATAGGTTCTGATTCATTTAAAAACCTTCCCTGTCTTGTCCCCTTCTTACAAATTAAGGAAGGAAATCTCTTTGGTTCTGCACTCCACTTCTCTACCTTTTTTACCTCAGGGGAACAGTAACTGGAGAAAGTGGGAGAGAGAAATATCCCCAGCTTCTGCTTTCTGATTTTGCACAGGATATGGGAAAAGGCCCTGACCTCAATCAAGTGTGGTAGGTGTTGGAAGTAGACTAGGTCACCTTTCCTGTGTTAAATAGGAAGAGGTTAAGATGACATGAACAGAGTGAAATTTTCTTTGAGCTGTAAATAAATCTTGATTCTGGCTCTGTGTACTACCATTAACCACAGACTTACCCTACCAGTACAAGAATTAGTTTGGGTTGAGAAGGTACCAAAGTAGGAAATTCCTTAAGAAAAGAAATAAGACATAGCACCAAGACTTAGAGGTATTTTCAATCAATTAAGAAACATTTATTAATCGATTGCAAATTATCATGCATTATGCTTAGAATCGAGGATATGAAGAAAAAACAAACAAATCAAAAACAGTCCCTTCCTTCAAAATGCTTACAGTGCAAAGGGGAGACAACATAATATATAAGATCCCTATGCATCTAAGAGGAAATTGTGGGAAGATGGTTCAATAAGGCAGGAAACTGCTTGACTCTCTCTAATTGCCCCACAAATAAAATAATCTCAGGAAAATTTTATTTTTTTTTCAAGGTAAATTTTAGAGCAGCAGAAATAGTTAAAAATCAGGATAAAGCAGTACTCCAACCTAAGACAACTTGGGAGGATGTTAGGAAAAATCTGATTCCCTGGGGTAGTGATTTGGCCTTCTTGAAGTGCAAATACCTGGGGAGCAGATTAACAGACAACAAGCTTGGGGCTTGGGTCAGCTCTGAGAGCTTTCTTTTCGTGTATCATGGTGGGATAGAGGGGCTTAGCTGTTGATCAGGGAGAGTTTGAAGGGCTCTCTGATGGCTCTGGATACAAGAATCAGGTGAGCTAAACAGATATTGTCCCAAGCTGTAGGTGAGCAGGAGGAGTGAGCACACGCTGGTGAGTATGGTGGCAGATGGAATACTACCGTGCTGTAAGAAATGCTGAGCAAGTTGATTTTAGGAGAGCATGGAAAGGTTTGCATGAAATAATGAAGAGTGAAGTGAACAGAATGCTGTATATTGTTCAAAGAGTAAACATGAATGGCTAAGTTGTTCTGAATTATATGAATATTTAAATCAACTAAAAAGAACCTATGAAGAAAGATGCTATCTCCAGAGAAAGAATTAACATATAGAACTATATGTTGTATAGTTTCATATATAAAAATCTGTGTCAAATATTGGCTTTCTCTAAGGTAGGTTTGGGAGGAAGGGAGGGAAACAACTTGGAACTCAATGTAACAAAAAAATATAAAAGAAAGTAAAGAAAATGAAATTTATATTATCATAATAAAAAACCCTATAATATGATATATATATTCATGTATAAAAACAGATGAATTATGATTGATTCTATCTTTATGGAAACATAAGTATTAATTAAAACAGCTGAGAACATTAATTCATAGTGTTGAGATTCAGAAGGAGATCCCAAAAAGTTGGGGTCACAGACTGGTGTCTCAAAAGAATTTGCAGGCTTGAACCCATTTCCAAGGGGCAAAGTTATTGTAATTGTAACACCAATTGAAGCAGACTAAGTTCAAAAGGATTTAGCAAAGAACTAGGAGCAAGAAGACAAATTTATAGGAAAAAACAGAGAGATCCGGTTCTTCATGTCACTGATATTCTAATTTTATGACCCAGAGGCAGAAATGAGGGGTAGTCTGGTAAGCACCTCATCATTTTTCTCAGAAACCCTCTTATCACTGACCCAACAGATTATTATCTGGCAGCCTGCAAAGTTTCTAGGATTGTACTATAATGTTCCTAAGGTTAGGAGACTTTAGGATCATTGACAGATAGATTGTTAGAACAATAGCACTCTATGCTCCGGGGACCTCAGGATTACTGCTATGTTTCCCCTAGAAACTGTACCCTCTCCTCTACTAGTCTCCATGCTTTGCCTGGAAACCAGCTCATTGGTCTGAATTGGGGATCTGTTCAGGTTATTTCCGTGATGCTGCAGAAACTACAGCACTTTCTCCCAGAGTCTCCTTGCAATGAGCAGAGAACATCAATTCTACATAACCACATGAGGAAGTGGGAAGTCATGGGGGCAGGGGATGAGAAATTATTCTATATTCGGGAAGCTCAAGCCAGAAAGGGATCTGCCAATAACACTCACCCTCGTTTCTCTACTCCTGCCAAAAGCATCAAATGTAACTTCCTCCCGGCCAGATAACTAAGTAATAGAAAGAACTAGGGTAGGGGTCCCACTGCAAGGTGGTAGTACCAGCCTGAAAGAAAAGGGATTGGAGTCCAGATAAAGCCAATCCTGCTCTCCCAGAAGTTGCTTGAGAGACCCAAGCCAGGAAAAAGTAAATTCTCCAGTAAGAAAGACTGACATAGCCTGGTAGCCCAGCCCTGTCATCAAGGAGAAAGAGTCATAAAAATGTATAAGTGGGAAAAAGGTTAAAAGAATTCAAGAGGAAGAAATTATAGTTAAAAACTTAGGGTACAAGCAGCTAAATCAGCACAGAAGATGCTAAAATTAGGAGGGAAGAAGTGTACCAAGACATCCAAGAGATTACAAATAAACACTACAAGACAAGGGAAACTGAACCAATGTGGAATGAAACAGACCCCTGTGGATTCTCAAGAGAGCTTGAAATCACAGCAGGACATTTTAGAAAGGCTCAAGAGAGAAATCAGAATCTTGATTGGATCACTTGCTAGCTTTGTGGCAAAAATAATTAGAATAGGAACACCAATTCATGGTAGAGAGTCTCTTCACAGAAGGAAACAAGAGAACAGCAGAATGGAAGAACAAATATATTAAAGTGAAGGTGCCTCCAAAAGAAAAGTAAAAAAAAAAAAATTAAGAGAAAATGTGATTTCTATATAGCAAAAGCCATCGATCCTGGAGATAGGAGTAAGAGAGACAATTTAAAGATCATAGGCCTCCTAGAACAGGGCCTGTCAAGGGCCATTTTGATATTTATAACATCCTTTGCAGACCATTCAAAATTGTCAACTTAAAAATAAAAAAAAAATTATAATTTTCATGTCCTAAATTTTTTAAAATTATAGTTTTTGTTTTCAAACTATATATGTGGATAATTTTCAACATTCACTCCTACAAAACATTGTGTTCTAATTTTTTTCCCTCCCTCCCCCAGTCAATAAGTGATCCAATATATGTTAAACATGTGTAGTTCCTTCATGTTCTAAGTTTTAAGGCTCCTTTTCTCTCTGACAAACTATATAATTCTTCTGTATAGCTAATACAAACCAGTCTATATTAAAAGATCATACATGGGACACTGACAAATTCAGAGACAGAGTAGAAAGTGATTTTAGGGAGCTTCTCATTGAAGCTTTATGGGTACATAAATTGATGCCCAAGATAGTGATTTGGCCAAGATTATACAGATAGTAAGGAGCAGAAGTGTGATTTAAGTCTATGTCCTTGCTCGGAGGAGAGAAAAAAAAAATCACTGAGGGCTTGAGTGGTCAAGGAGGCTTACTGGAAGCTTACAGCCCTTGAATGACAAGGTGGAAAGAAGGGAAACAAGTGTCTAAGAGCTTGGGAACAGAGAACTCTGAAGATTTGGAGTGAAGAAAGATTTTGGCTTGCTTTTTCTAAAAACAACTTTCCCCTATGTCCTCTGGAGTCGTTAATTATTAACATCGATAAGCAAACCCGCTAACTTTTTTTGGTTGTTCAGTGGAGGGAAGGTTTCCGGTCGCCGTGGCCTCTGGTTTGGTTCCCTAAGAAGTCTCATTCTTGGCTCTGCTCTCCACTCTCCAAGCCAGGCAGCCAAGAAGAGGGAGAAGGGTCTCTGTGGCTGGCCAACTGCCCCACGTGCTGAGCCCTGGCTCAGGAGGAACCATGAAATGCTGGATTTGGATACTAGGCCTTTTGCTGCTTCTGACCCAGAGTGGAGTCCAGTCTGAGGGGAGTAGGGTGAGTCTTGCTGACAGATACTGCCCGGAGGGTGGACAAAAGTCCCCTGGGGGTTGGCAGAAGTTCTTGACCCTAGAAAATGGACTCAATCTAGCAGAAACAATTGAGGCCTTATGTCTAACGTGCTTTATGATCTTGGGGAAATCATTTGGGAAGGAGATTTGTTAAAAGTATAGACTACTTCTTTACAATGTTGGGACAATGGCTGAAAAGTGATACAATAAGGAGTCTCTAATCATATAAATTTGAGTTATAAGAGGTCCTAGAAATTATTTACCCTCTTCATTTAGGGATGAGGAGACCAGCCCCAGAGATGTTAAGATGTTGTCACACAGGGAATGAGTGGCTGAGTGAGGATTTGATGATAAAATCCAATGTTCTTTCTTCTTTATCATGTGGCCTCCCATACTTTTTTATACTTTAGGGTAGTAATCACAAACTCAAATAAAAAGAGAGATCACTAATCATTCATCAGAGTCCTTGAGGGCTTCATATTGGCTTAATTTTAAAATATAATATGATCTATGTTTTATTGTATTTTTATTTATTTTGTTGAATGGTTCCCATTTATATTTTAATTTGGCTTGGATAACCTTCAGGAGGGTGATGGGCTGTGGGCAGCATGACTGACACCTTTACTTTAGGGCTTTACCTCATGTGAGTGCTGCCTACCGGTGCATGATCCTCAGTGCCCTATGTGTTAGTAAATGGCTTCATGAGCTCCTATGCAACTAGATGTCTGTCCACATGGACAGCATGGAGAGCATAACTGTGCAGACATGCCACCTTTCTGGTGCTGGGCCTACCTGTGTTTGAACTTAGCTGGTTGGGTCTTCAGAAAACCCAGATCATGCCCATGCTGGGATGGGGGTGATGTCATGTTCAGATCCTGGTCTTTCTCCTTCCTGTGTTTGTGATCTTGAACAAACCACCTCAGAGGGCCCAATGAGGGCTCTATGAAATGATGAAGCTGACATAGTTCATGTTCAGGGTCTCTTCTAGCTCTAAATATATGAGGCATCAGAAAAGTACTTGAAAGGGAACCAATTTCTATGGCATAAAACCCCTAACAACTTTACAAAGTTCTTTCCTATCCCTTAACTTACTCCTGATTAGCTTTCTTGCTCATATATGTTTTCCCTGTTCTTAGGAGAATGCCTGGGATATAGTAAGTACTTAATACATTTTTTTCCTCCCCCCCTCTCCTCTCTCCCTCCTTTCCTTCCTTCCTTCCTTCCTTCCTTCCTTCCTTCCTTCCTTCCTTCCTTCCTTCCTTCCTTCCTTCCTTCCTTCCTTCCTTCCTTCCTTCCTTCCTTCCTTCCTTCCTTCCTTCCTTCCTTCTCATCTATCCATCCATTCATCCATCCACTCATCTATCTATCCATCCATCCATCCATCTCTCTATCTCTCCTATGTCTGTCTTTATCAATCCATCTCCCTGTCTATTTAATCTGTTTGCTTCTATTCCTACCTACCTACCTACCTAGCTACCTAGGTGGATAGGTAATCTATCTACCTATCTACTTGTCTATACCATCTATCTATATCTAATCTACCCACCTACTGCCTACCTACCTACCTACCTACCTACCTACCTAGCTCCCTAGATGGATAGGTAATCTATCTACCTGTCTATACCATCGATCTATCTATGTCTAATCTACCACCTACCTATCTTTCTGTCTGTCCATCTGCTTGTCTATCCACCATCTATCTAACCTGTCTGTCTGTCTATCCAGCTCTCCATCAGCTCAGTGGAGGAGACTGGGCATTTGACAATTCTCATTTGACAGAAGGGGAGACCGAGTTTTCCTCGAGGAGTCTCTGACTCAAACCCCAGTTGCTACAAGAGCAAAAATTCCTGTTTTCTGCTACAAAGCACCGCCCCCCCTCCCGGTCTGTGAGCCCCGGGACGAAATGATCCCTGGAGCGGTCTCTCGGAGGAGGAGGCTGAGCCCCAGAGCCGAGGCGCGGCTGCCCAGGCTGGCGGAGGCGGCAGGTGTCGGAGCGGGAGATGGGGAGAGCCCGGAGCTCCCGGGCCGGTCCGCCGGCAGGGCACTTGCCCAGAGCCCCGTCGCAGGGCTGAGGCTGCGCCCCCCCGGCCCGCCTGGCCCGGGGGTTCTCCCCCACGGACCCCGGGCCCGGCCGGCAGCGCCGGGGGAGCCTTCCTGCTCGGGCAGCGCTGTGTGGTCCCGGCCGCCTTCTCCTCCCCCGTTTCTCCCTCCCCGCTGCTGATTCCCGCAGAAAGGAGCTTGGTTAGGTAGGAGTTTGGGTTCTACCCAAGCCCCTTCCTCTGTTTTGTTGGCTCTTTAGGGAGATATGTGAGAAGCTTCTTTTCCTCTGAATTCCACTTCCGAAACCTTTTGGTTAAATGATGGGTCCCAGCCCCATGGGGGTCTCGGAACTGAATCCGGGGGTCGCAAAATTATGATTTATTGTCAATCAATATTTGATTTCTACACCTATTTTACACACCTCTCTCTACACCCGGGGTCACGTAAAAATTCCTCGGGCAAAAAGAGGGCTGGTATGGAAAATTTTTTAAAAGCACTGCTCTGTGCTATATGTGAGCGAGTGTTTAGAGGAGCCAGTCGGAAGAGAGAGAAAAAACAAAAACCCCTCTGTAAGGCAGGGGAATGCCAGGAACCAGAGAGCTAATTACTTTCTTTATCAAGAAGTAGACTAGGATTTCTAGAGTTCTCAGACCTTAGGGCCGTCCCCTTCCCATTACCTATAAACTCCCTATTTCCTCCAGGATTAAAGGTGAAAATTTCAGTTTGACGTTTCAAGTCCTTTATCACCCGGCCCCTCCCTACCCTTCCAATTTCCTTAAACCTTACTCACAGATATTTTCTGAGCCAGAAACAGTCACCTCCTTGATTGTTTGAGGCAATATGAGTTAAGTGACTTGCCTAAAGTCACACAATGATCAAGGGTCTGAGGCTGGATTTGAACTCAGGACCTCCTGATACCATCCCACTTGGTGTTCCTTGAATAAGACATTCCATTTCTCTCTGCATTTTCACTGGCTGTCTTCCAGACTTAGAATTCTCTCCCTCCTCATCTCTGCTTCCTGGATTCCCTGGCTTCCAGTAACTTTCAGTTAGGATATTTTTATCACCTTTTGTGAGAATCCTTTCCCTGTCCCTCTTAATACTAGAACTTTCCTTCTGAAATGATCTCCGATTTATTTTTTCACATACCTTACTTGTACCTAGTTGTTTGCATGTTCTCTCCAATTAGACTGTGGACTCACTGAGTTCAGGAATTATTTTTGCCTTTTTTTATATTCCCAGTGCTTAATGCAGTAGGTGCTTAATAAATGCTTATTGACTTGATTTGACTTCCAAATCAAGGGAATTCTTTGTTCTATTATCTAAGATCTCAGCTCTGATACTTCTGCACATTTTTGAGCATTTTTAAAACGGGGTGGCAAGTTGGGGAGAAAAAGGTGCTTTGTGAGATTCAGCTATAATAAGTATGAGGGTTACGGGAGGAGGGACTGACAGAGGGACTCTTTCTTATACCTAGTCAGGTGAAGCTCTCTCTTCCTTGCTCTGATTCTAGATACTCACAAAGTAGTTTTATGATCCGTGTTCTTTTCTGCAATCAGACCTAGAAATCTAAAGGATTTCAACTTTGACATCTCCCTTGGCCAGCAAGCAATCAATAAGCACCTACTATGTGTCATACACTGTGCTAGCAGTGAAAATTCAAAGAGCAAAGTTTAAAGAATCCCCATGTTCCAGGAACTCACATTCTGAAGAAGGAAACAAGAAATACTGATAAAAGTACATACACAAGTATTTTGTACAATAACACAAAATAACCACCAAGTTGTCTTGGGAGAGAGAATATGGTACTTCCTCACGTATGCTGTTACTCACCTCCCAGATAAGCAGTGACCTTTCATCTGCCACTGTTTGTCTATCCCCTTTCATAAGACTGCTCTTCTCTGGCAATGGGGCTCCTGGGAGGGATTTTTCACTGAGAATCTACAAGAAAAGAACCGTTTAAAGATATGTTTCCCATTGGTTATAGTTCTGTGCAAAGATCCCCCCCTCAAAAAAAACTTTGTGTCCCTGAACTCCATGGCTGTAGCATAGGGGAGCCTGAATAGACTTGGAGACTGTAATATCTGTATTTAAATCCTGTGTGGGACACTTAGAAGCCATGTAATTCTGGGAATATTAGTTAACTTTTGTGTCTCACTTTCCTGATCTATGAAAGGATTGATGTAAAAGGCCTCGAGGGTCCTTTTCAGGACCCTTTGAATCTGTGGTCCCAAGAGTGAAGCCCCTAGGGGATAGAAAGAAGAGGTTCCATTTGTGACTGACTCTACATTATTGTTGTTCAGCTATTTTAGTTGGATCTGACTTTGTCTCTCCATTTGGGGTTTTCTTGGCAGTTTGCCATTTCCTTCTCCAGATGAGAAAAATGAGGCAAACAGAATTAAGTGGTCTATGGCCAGATTTGAACCCCTCTCCCCACTGCACTACCTACCCAGCTCCTTTTACCCTTCCTTATTGATTTTGCTTAAAATCCCATAGTCCTGGGTGGATTAGGCTGAGGGTAGAGAAGAGAAAGGGGAAAAAATTCCAGAGAAGAGGAATTTGTTTTGCAAACAACAAAACAGGAAAGTGTTCCATGTTCCTAAAACACATTTATGTGGGAAACGGCCTGAATGAAGAGGAATTTCATGACTTTTTCTAAATTTTCCCTCAATGACATTGTTAAAGTTTCTTTATTCTGGGAATAGGACAGTATGGGAGAGAGGACCCAGAGAAGGGGGATTTCCTGAACTAATTTGTGCCTTCCATTATTTTTTGTAGAACAGGACAGAGTCCCCTGCCTTCAATGTGACCAAAGAAAAACGTGTGGAACAAGAGATTCTAGAACCCAGAGGTACCGGCTCCCAGAACCCCTTTTTTAGGCATCATATTCTGTGCCCTCAAGAGGAAGTGAGATACAGAGAAAGTGTACTGCATTTGGGTCTAAGGAACTGGGTTTGAATCTTGTGGGATCATGAGCAATTATCTCACATCTATGTGAGATCTTCCTCAAATATAAAAATGAGGGGAGGGGGCGGGTCAGATTAAATGACCTCAGAGATTCCTTCTAACCCTAAATCAATGAGGCTATGATCTCTCCAGCTCATTCTCAATTCAGCCCAGATTTTTGGGCTCTTGATTTGCTGCTCCCTCCTAACTCTACTTTAGGCAGCAAGATAGCAGGGTGAATAAATAAATAGAGGCTGAATTTTGGAGTCAGAAAGGTCCTGCCCTTAGACCCCTACTAGGTATATGTCACTTGAACCTTCCTGATGGTCATTCACCTTATCTAAAAGAAGGCTTAAAAATGAGATAACTGAGCACCAGCCCTGAAGTCAGAAGGATCTCAGTTCAAGTCTGGTCTCAGACACTTTACACTTCCTAGCTGTGTGACACTCAACCCCAGTTGCCTCAGGGGAAAAATGAGATAACTTAAATATTAAGGCATGATATGCATGCTAGCCATTATTATTGTCTTCTCTAAGAAGCTCCTTCTTTCTGTGACCTCTCTTCTTCTCTCTCAGCTGGTTTAACCGAATAGCCAAAGGACCTTAGTCTAATGCCAGGTTTGAGACACTGAAGAGCCTGGCATTGGAAGGAACCGTAATCACTGTTAATTCTTTGTATCCTGAGGGGCTAGCCCAGTGCCTGGCACTAGGTGGGGAGTGCTCAAGTGCTTCCTGATTAATTCTGCTTTCAGGTTTATAGAGTGCTTTCCTCACAACACTGAGATGGGCAGCAAAAAAAGCTATCCATTTGGAAGGATGTTCAGTTTCCAGTCTGAGATGTGGGAGTGACCATTTGCCAGCAGAAAATGGGGATTTGGTGGAAGTTGGAGAAAATGTTATCTATTGTTTGTAGATGAGGAAACAGAGGCAGAAACAGAAAGAGATGATGCTCAGTTTGCCCAAGATCACACAGTTACTAAAGGGGAGAACTAAGAATCAAACTCAAGTCTTTGGACTGGCAGGGCAGGGTGTTTGCACTCATCCTAGCTGTAGGGTTTTTTCCCTAGCTGTAGGTGATTGTGGCCATATTGGAGGTACACATGGTTAGGAGGCCAGAGGCAAGACTGCTGCTAACAGGAGGGCTCAGGAAAGGTGGCGCGGAGGGACTGGGACTTGAACTGGCATGTGAAGGATGGGAAAGAATTGAAAGATAGCCAGATAGATTTATATAGCTAGATATACTTACGTACATTTATATCTATCTATCTATCTATCTATCCACCCATCCATCTATCTACCTACTACTTACATATCTACCTAGTTACCTAGCTATCTATCCATCATCTATCTATCTATCCATCCATCCATCCATCCACCCATCTATCTATCTACCTACCTACCTATCTATATACCTACTTATCTATCTATCTATCTATTCATCTATCTATCTCCCAGGATTGTTGTAAAGAACAAGTGAGAAAATATTTGAAAAGCACTTACCACAATGGCTGACACATAGCACTTAATAAATGCATATTTCCTCCCTTCTTAAAAGGGACTTTAGCATCATCTAGTTTAATCTTTTTGTTTTGACAGAGGAGAAAACTGAGGCTCAAAAAGGGTGAGTTTACATGGCTATTAATTAGTAGAGCAGGCCCTCTTGGTTCCTAGGTCAGTGACCTTTTCCTTGCATTCTCAGTCCCAGGAAAAGGATCCTGGAAGGCATTTGTATGACCCTGATGCAGACCAAGCGTGCAGACTCCCACTGCTTCTCCTTTTGGGGGAAGGTATTGTGTCATTTCTGACCTGGCCTTGGTACTTGGAAGGATGTTCAGTTTCCAGTCTGAGATGTGGGAGAGACCATTTACCAGCAGAAAATGGGGATTTGGTGGAAGTTGGGGAGAGGGGAAAAGCAGAGAAGGTATTTCAATGGGGCCGAGGGAGGCTAGTCCTGTTTGGGGTGCTGTGATTCTTTACAAACAAAAATCATCGTAAAGCACCTTATGATTGTCAAAATAATTTTATAGATATTATCTCATTCCTCCCCGTTTCTCCCCAATTCTGAGATAAACTAAGTAGGGCTTATTGTCCACATTTTGCAGATTAAAAAACAACAGCAACCCAACAACTGGGATACAAAAAGTAAAGAAAATCAGTGCTGGAAATAGAACGAGAATCCAGACTTCCTGACCACTAGTCCAAGCGCTTTCCCCACACCTCCAAGATTGCTGGGTCCCGTTAGATGTCTTCTTCAGGGAATAGGTTCATGTCTTTGTTTTGGGGGACCACCTTCTTCACAACCTATCTATTCTAAGGCACCAAGGGAAAATATGGGAACCCTAGAACCCCCTGGAAACTTCTGGCTTGATTAGGGAAAAAAAGAAGCATCCTCCAGTCCAAGGATGAAGGGATGTGAGACTCAAAGGGACCTTAGGAGAGAAATGCCAAACATGAGGCTCACAACATTCCCCGGCAAAATCAGAACCAGATGAAAATGTCTTTTTTTTAAAATAACTTTTTATTGACAGAATCCATGCCAGGGTAATTTTTTACAACATTATCCCTTGCACTCACTTCTGTTCCGATTTTTCCCCTCCCTCCCTCCACCCCCCTCTCCCCCCAGATGGCAAGCAGTCCTATACATGTTAAATAGGTTACAGTAGATCTTGGATACAATATATGTGTGCAGAACCAAACAGTTCTCTTGTTGCTCAGGGAGAATTGGATTTAGAAGGTATAAATAACCCGGGAAGAAGAACAAAGATGCAAACAGTTTACATTCATTTCCTAGTGTTCTTTCTTTGGGTGTAGCTGCTTCTGTCCATCCTTGATCAATTGAAACTGAGTTAGATCTTGTCTTTGTTGAAGAAATCCACTTCAGATGAAAATGTCTTTGGGAAATATTTAACAAAATAAATAAAAATACAACTAAACACAGATAACATTATTATTTTTTTTTTGTCAGCTTCAACATTTTTTTTTTTTAATTTAATAGCCTTTTATTTACAGGATATATACATGGGTAACTTTACAGCATTAACAATTGCCAAACCTCTTGTTCCAATTTTCACCTCTTACCCCCACCCCTCCTAGATGGCAGGATGACCAGTAGATGTTAAATATATTAAAATATAAATTAGATACACAATAAGTATACAAACCAAAACGTTATTTTGCTGTACAAAAGAATCAGACTCTGAAATATTGTACAATTAGCTTGTGAAATCAAAATGCAGGTGTGCATAAATATGGGGATTGAATTCAATGTAATGGTTTTTAGTCATCTCCAGGTTTTTCTGGGCATAGCTGGTTCAGTTCATTACTGCTCCATTGGAAATGATTTGGTTGATCTGTTCTGAGGATGGCCTGGTCCATCAGAACTGGTCATCATATAGTATTTTGTTAAGTATAGAATGATCTCCTGCCTCTGTTTCCTCAGCATCAGTTCGTGTAAGTCTCTCCAGGCCTTTCTGAAATCATCCTGTTGGTCATTTCTTCAAGAACAGTAATATTCCATAACATTCATATACACAATTTATTCAGCCATTCTCCGACTGATGGACATCCATTCAGTTTCCAGTTTTTAGCCACTACAAAAAGGGCTGCCACAAACATTCGTGCACATACAGGTCCCTTTCCCTTTTTATGATCTCTTTGGGATATAATCCCAGTAGTAACACTGCTGGATCAAAGGGTATGCATAGATAACATTATTTTTTAAAAATTAAGTCCATATACCTCAGCAGGGATCACTGTGGTCAGTTTAGTGACCCTTGTTTCTATTTAAATTTGACAGTTTTGCCTTAGAGAACAACTCCTCCAATACTCTTTTACACAGAAAAAGACTGAGTCCCAAAGAAGGCCGGGGCTTGCCCATGGCCATATAACTAAGTGGTAATATTGGGGACTAAAGTTTCCTCAATATCCTTGATTACTTCTGAATTGATATTCTAATACTCCAAATTTGTCCTTTATTCCAGAGGGGTCAAACGTGCCCTTCTGAGGGCTATATTAGGTAGAACACTCCAGAGTGTGACCCAAAACCAGATTAAAATGTGATTAGAAACATTTAACAAAATAAATAAAAATACAACAGAATATAGAGAATGTTAATATGTGGAATATAGACACGTGGAGAGTCAGTCACTAAGTGTGCTTGAGATCTGAAATTGAACTTGGTTTATGGTAGTCTGTTGTCCACTGGTATTATAATATACCTTTTCATCCTTCCTTCTTTTGGGAATCAAAACTTGCCTGTCCCGGATCCCATCCCCTCATCTGTGATTCTCTTATTGGATGCCCGCTATAGTTCCTAGCTTTTTAGCCTTGTTGATTTCATGAATTATTAAGTTATAAATGCATTAATGGCTTCCACCATCCATAGTCTGGGGAGCAAATGGAAAATGTATCATTCTTTTTTTAAAAAATATTTTTCTCCAGACACATTTTAAACAATTTTTTACATTTGTTTTTAAAACTTTGAATTCCAGATTCTCTTCCTTGTCCCCACTCCCTCATTTCCATAAAAGTCATGTTGTGAAAGAAAACATAGACCTCTCCCTCCCCCCAAAAAAAACTCTCAAGAAAAATAAAGGAAAAATGGGCAGCTAGGTTACACAGTAGATAGAGCACCAGCCCTGAAATCAGGAAGGCCTGAGTTCAAATTTGAACTCAAAACACTTAACACTTTCTAGTTGTGTTACCCTGGGCAAGTCACTTAACCTCAATTTCCTTAGTAAATAAATAAATTAATTCAATAAAAGGAAAAAAAGAGAGAGTAGGCCCCAATCTGTATTCAGACAAAATCAGGGAAGAAGGAGGAGATGGAAAAAAAATTTGGAATGCAAGGTTTTGCTAAGGTGAATGTTGAAAACTATTTTTGCATGTTTTTGGAAAAATAAAATACCATTAAAAACCCTTTATAATAAATAATAAAGATACTAGTAATTTAAAGAAATAATCTAATATTATATATATATATATATATATATATATATATATATATATATATATACAAAATAATTTGGGGAGGCCTTAGTAGCAGGATGAGGAAAGACTTAAGTCAGAGGCAGTGCTTTGAAGGAGGCTGGGGATTCCAAGAGGTGGAGGTGGGGAAAGAGTAGAGATTGCATTGGAGTCATATACAAAGTCACAGAGATGAGACTTGGAATTCTATGAGTAAAATTCCATGATTTTGTGAGTGAGGGATGGTGGGAAATATAGATAATGTAGACCAGAACTGAAATGTAGCATGCCTTCTCTTTCTGCTCTCTCATTAGCTTTAAGGTCAGTTCAGTGGGAGAAGGGGGATATCTAACTCTAATTGGATTTTTCCATTGTGTCTTCCAGTGTTCACCGAGGATGGCCAGCTATGCAGCTTTCCTTTCCGCTATGGTGGGCGGATGCACCATTCTTGTACCTCTAATGTCAGGTCCCTGAAGAAATGGTAGGTCAGTCCAGCCTTCACTACCTCATTCCTTTTTTCCTTTTATAATCATTCCTTCAAGTTTTTCCTAAGAAAGTCTATCCTTCCTATGTTGAGCAACACTAAAGGAAAGAAAGAGTAAACATGCTATAACAAACCTTTATTAATCTCTTGCTATGTTTAAAGTACATGGTAGACACGTGTGTGTAATGACATAATCCATGCCCTCAAGAAGCTTACATTCTTTAAAAAAAATTTAATTTTTAAAAATATTTTTAGCATTCATTTTTTAGTAATAGCATTTTATTTTTTCCAAATACATGTAAAGATAGTTTTCAACATTCAAATTTGTGTTGAAATAAAGTTCTAAAACTTTATGTTCTATTTTTTTTCTCCCTCTTTTCCTTACCTCCCCCTCCTCAAGACAGCAAGCAATCTGATATAGGTTAAATCTGTATAAATATTTTCAATATATTTCCATTTTTGTCATGTTGTGCAAATAAAATAAGACCAAAAGTGGGGGGAACATAAGAAAGGACAAACAAATAAACAAAAAGATGAAAATACTCTACTTCGATCCATGTTCAGTTTCTATAGTTCTCTCAATGGATGTGGATGGCATTTTCTATCCCAAGTCTATTGGAATTGCCTTGAATCGCTTCATTTTGAGAAGAGCCAAGTCTATCACAGCTGATCATCATATAATTTTGTTGCTGTGTACACTGAGCTCCTGGTTCTGCTCACTTAGGATCAGTTCATGTAGGTCTTTCTAGACTTAAGAAGCTTACATTTTAATGAGGGAAGGGGAATATAACATGTAGACAAATAATTTTATACAAAGAGTGAGATATGTAGAAAAGGGGTCCAGAGGAGAGGAGAAGTTATAAGAAATTGAGGAGAAATTTTACTTGTAGGGGGCTGGAAGGCTTCATGGAGAAGGTATTATCGTACCTTATTCTTTCAGAAATGGAGAGATTTCAAAGGATTGAAATGGAAATGATGGTGGTGTTATTGTTGAGTCATTTCAATTGTATCTGACTCTGTGATCCCATTGGGGGTTTTCTTGGCAAAGATACTGGAGTGGTCTGCCATTTCCTTCTCCAGCTCATTTTACAGATGAGGAAACTGAGGCAAACAGGATTAAGCAACTTGCTCAGAGTCACACAACTAGTAAATGTCTGAGACCAAATTTGAACTCATGAAGATGAGACTTCCTGACTCCAGGCTCAGTGCTCTAACCACTTAACTTCCCCATCAGGATGAGGTAGGAGCATCTAATCAAAGCCTCGAGAACAGTGTGAATACAACAAATGACCAAATTATTTTTTGTGGGATATAGCCTCTCATGCTTCCCCAAAAAGGTAGTTGGCTAATGTATCTATAGGTTGGTAAAACTGGAAAACACCCTTTACTTGAGGTTTCCACATTTGTACAGACTTTCCATGAGACAGGGAAGTCTCAGAAAGGCTTTAGAGAACTGAAAATTAAAACCATTTTGGGCAAAAGCCAGCCTGAGGCTTCTCTCTTCCCTACCTCCTTCCAAAGCCCCCATTGCCATACATTTATTTATAGTACAAGGTGTGGCTCAAAATCTTACACATTTGTGCCTTACTTTGTCCTCTTTGAGTCGAGCTAAGGGAGAAGTATCCAAGAAAGCCAAGAGTTCACTTATTGGGCAACAGTTCATGGATCCTGAGACCTGACATACCCCAGATATGGCAAAAGACATAGTTCAGGGAACCCCCAAGCTTAGAAAGCTCAAATTACAGGGCTAGAAATAGGAGGGGAGGCGCTTGGGAAACATTTGGGGACTTAACAAATGGAAAAGAGTGAAGGAAGGAGAAATGAGGAGAGAGAGTAAGAGAGAGAGAAAGAAGGAGGGAGGGAGAAAGAGAGAGAGAAAGAGAAAGAGAGAGTAAAAGAGAGAGAGAGAGAGAGAGAGAGAGAGAGAAAGAGAGAGAGAGAGAGAGAGAGAGAGAGAGAGAGAGAGAGAGAGAGAGAAAGAGAGAAAATAATTCACAGACTTACAGTTTCACATAATTTCAGTGTTGGAAAAGGGACCAGAGAGAATCTAGTTTAACCTGTGTGTGACTGTGAGTCTCCTGTATAATTTCCTTAATTCCCTAGGCTCATGGTTTATCACAACTAAGCAGAATTTTAGTGATTATCTAGTCTCATTTTCTCATTTAAAAGAAGAAGTAACTGAAACCCATAGAAGCCATAACTTGACCAAGATCACCCTGGGCCAGGAGCAGAATCCAGGTTATCTGATTCCAGTTTTTCAACCACAAAATTCAATTTGATTTAATTAAACAAACATTTATTAGGCACCCACTGTGTGCATTGTGCTAGCTCCTGAGAATACAAAGAAAAAAATTATATGGTTCCTTTTTTTTTTTTTCTTTTTTAGGGGCTTACATTCTAAGTAGGTTGTGGAAAGGGCAGAGGAGAGATACATAGAGGTAGGTAGGTAAATAGATATAGATATAGATAGATGGGTGGATAAATGGATAGATTCATAGATGGATGGATGCACAGATGGATGGATAGATGGATGGATAATTGATAGATTGATGGATAAATAAATAAATGGATGAATAAATGGATAGATGCATAGATGAATGGATGGATGCATAGATGGATGGATAGTTGATAGATAGATGGATAGATGAATGGATAGATGGATAGATGGATGGATGGTAGACAGACATATGGATAGATAATATATAGATGCCTACATTTTTATGCTGTTCCCCCTTAGAATATAAACTCTTTGAAGACAGGAATTATTTCATTTTTATCTATCTTCATCTATCTCTTTATAGCAGCTATACACATGCACAAACACACACACACACACACACACACACACACACACACACACATATATATATATATATGTAAAGAGAAAGATAAGTAAATGAAAAATATATAAAAAGGAAATTCAAAATAGGGAATTAAAATTCAGGAGAGATTTGGTTAGGTAGAGGATATGTCTGATGGAAAATGGAAGATTTTTTAAAGATTGTAGATATGATGAAGAGAAGAATAATATCTAATCTGGAGACAATTTATGTGCTATGAGAGGAAAAACTAGAAAAGTAATTTGGGGCTAAATTGTGATGCGCAAGAATGGACTTTTAAGGAAAATTGATCATAGTTAGAAGGTAAAATACTCTAAAAATAGAACACAGAAAAATAAGATGCCAAGTGTCCCAGTAGGCCCAGATTGTCTGACTTTCCTCAGATCATAATGTGTGTTCTTTTACTTGCAGGTGTGCAACCACACACAATTATGACCGGGATCGGAAGTGGGGATATTGCATCATGACATCCAAAGAGAACACAAGTAAATAAGGTTCCCTTTCATTGGTATAAGGTGTGAGTATACAGGCATTGCTAAGCCCTTGGATGAGAGAGGCTATGGATGATTATTTCTGGATAGGTAGTGAGGTTTGGGTCCCAAAAGGAAACCTTATTTAAAAAAAAATTCCACTAAATAGTTTTTAGTAAGACTGATTTCTATTATTTTCTCCCTTTCTCCCCTTCCCTTTACCCAAGACAGTAAGCAATCTGATATGGGTTTTACATGTACAATCATATTAATTTCCACATTAATCATGTTGTGAAAGAAGGATCAAAACAGAAGGGAAAAACCATAAGAAAGAAAAAAAAACTAAGAAAAATTTAAAATAGTGTGCTTCAATCTGCATCCAGACTTCATAGTTCTTTCTCTGGGTGTGGGTGACATTGTTGATCATAAGTCTCCTAAGGTAAACTTTGGCAAACACTGATTAACTACCTACATTAGATTGGAAGCTCCTTGAAGGTAGGAGCTATCTTTTGCTTTTTCTTATCCCTTAGCACAGAGCTCAGGACATAAATTCTGACTAATCTATTGTGTGCAAAATCCTGTGTAAAAGCTAAGGGAGCACTGGAGCTTAGACAAAAAAAGTCTGCTTTTGTGGAGTACTTTAGCAATAATAATAATAGTTCATATTTATAGAGTTCTTTAAGGTTTGCTGGGTACCTTACAGCTATTCTCCTTGTGGAAGGGATGGTATTTTCCTCATTTTAAGAATGGGGAAACAGAAGCTCAGAAAGGTTGAGCCTGGGGTCTCACAGCTAGTAAGTGTTAGGAGCAGGATTTAAAATTTTGGTCTTCCTGACTCCATTGCAGAGTATCTATCCACAACTCTATATCATGAATCCAGCTGAAAATGATCTCTCCTTTAGATTTCTCATAGCACTTTTTAGCTGGTATTCTCCTTTGCTGGCATCACAGTCTCTTTTGTAAGATATTTGTAAGATTTTGTACATATATCCCTCCCAATTGAAATCAATTGATTTCACAATTTTGAGGGCAGGGGCCATGTTGCTTTTCCCTTTTGGGATCCTCTGTGCCAAATATACATCTATATGGGCATTCTTGGTATCAGTAAAATCAAGAAATTTTAATGGATCAACAACTCACAGGCTTAAACTTGCAGGGGTCCTCAAACTATGACCCACAGGCCAGATGCAGCAGCTGAGGACATTTATCCCCCTCACCCAGGGCTATAAAGTTTCTTTATTTAAAGGTTCACAAAACAAAGTTTTTGTTTTTACTATAGTCCGGCCCTCCAACAGTCTGAGGGACAGTGAACTGGCCCCCTATTTAAAAAGTTTGAGGACCCCTGGAGCAGTTGAGGGAATTGGCTGCACCTGGAGGCAGCAAGAAGAGGAATTTCATAAGGGCACTTATTCATCTTGATATTGCACTGCTCACTGTATTATAAGCAAATAGTCTGCCATGGAGATAAGGGCACTTTCAATGAGCTCAGGCTTCTCCTTGACACACTTATTCAAAAAGAACCCCCCCCCCATATCATTTTTTTTAACATCATTAACTCCTCCATGATGGGATATGGCTGTGAATCACTGAATTCTACAATTTCTGAAGCTTCATAACTTCACAACTGCAGGTGACCCCCAGATGCATGGTATTTGTAAGTTGGCTGTAACATGAGATTAACGATGACCCGTATGTAAGAATTAGCATGAAAGACATCATCAAGGATATGTATAATTGGAGCATTATGTGGGCTGGTTATAGAGTGGGAGTGAAAAAATGCCAGATGGACAGCCCAAGAGTGATGCTGGCACTCATAAAATATTAAAAGAACTAGAAAAAGGCCTAGATTCTTTATAAAAGATTTCTAGAAAGACAGGAATTTTTTCAGAGTTGGAAGGCCTAGACTGCTGCGGGTACAAAGAGCATCCATCCTGATGACCTCATACACCCCATTCAAGTAGCAGAGTCAAAAAATTCTGGAATAACAACCTGGGGATGGAAAAAGCAACAGAGGTCCTCTAGCCTAACCTTTAACTGAACAGAAATCCTATGTGCAACCTCCCTCCAAAATGATTTTAAGATGGGTAAGATTTCCAGTGATGGAGGAATCTGCTTTTAGAAGCATCTTCTTTCATAATTGGACAGTTTTAATGGTTAGCCAATTTCTCCTTTTATTTAGTTGAAATCACTTTTCCTGTAACTTCTCCTATTGTTCCCTTTTTTCCTTGCCTTTAGGGCCCAGATAAACAAATTTAATCTTTCTCCTAGGGCACAACTCTTTAAACACAAAACAATATTTATCCTGTTCCTCTTAAGTCTTTCCTCCCCCAGCTTATACTGGTCTTCCTGAGTTTCTCAACCTATCTTGATACTTTCTATTCTAGGTCCCCTCCTCTGGATATATCCTAGTTTGGGAATATCCTTCATAAAAATATGATATCCAGAGGCAAGCACACTGTGCTAGTGTGGTCTGACCAGGACAGAGACTGAGGGGACTGTCACCTGCCTTGGTCTGGAAGGATCTGTCTTTTTTAATACCTTAGATTTTTGTTTCCTGTGTCACCCTGTAGAATCATATTGAGCTTGGAGATTGTCAGAATGCTGGTGCAATGTGCCCAAATTACCATCGGCTCAATGGGCCGTCAGTTATTTTAAAGTGAGCCTTGGAGTCAATTGGCTGTTTCTCCATAACTTTCTCACTTCTTTCAGCTAAGTCGGTGGCCTAGAGAAATCCTATTACTTCTTGGGCCTCCGAAAAGTCTGCCAATTTCCATTAATGATTTACCTTGAAGGAGTCAATTAATGCTTTTTTAAAAGATTCTTTCTGGACCCAAACCACCTTTTCTTGTTCCATTCCTGCCTAGGGGGAGAGAAAGGGGAGGAGGAAGAAGAGCTGGTTTAAAGGAAGACTGAAAACAATGTTAGCATTTATTTTTTTTTTTAAGGGAAACAGACTCCCTGGTCTTCTGGCCTGGGCCTGCTGGTTTGGGGTAACGGTGGGTTAAGAGGTGGGAAAGGGGCCCTGCCTGCCAAAACAGGGACAGATCAGTTCAGACCTAGTCAAGGATACTGAGGAACCTTCAGTTGGTGAACGGATGCCTCTGCCCAGGGGAGATGCAAAGACCCTCCACAGAGACTTGGAAGCAAGGGATTCAGTCAGCCAATAGGAACATTGTGAGGGTAGTGGGGGAAGGGAATCACAGAATCCTCCTTCATCCCCTGCCCATAACTTTTCAGATGGATCAGCATCTTTCCCAATGAGACCCTTTGTGCTTTCATTTATTGTAGAAAAATGGGGGCAATTTAGTGCAACGGGAAGGAGTTCTCTACAGGGAGCCAGTCTAGTTCTTGCCATGGCTTTGTCCCTGGAGCTCTCATTTCAGATGTCAGAAGCGCCCATATTATTTGAAAGGTTCTTAATCCCTTGTTCACTGTTCACTCCCAGAGAATTTGGGAACTTCCCTATATAATTCCATCAAACACTTCCTTTGCAAGCATATGGTTCACAAAGAATGAAACAAGGAAGGTTTTTTTTTAAATGGGTCAAAGAAACAAGTTGTCAGGACTTGTTAAAGATCTGTTTTTGCCCCCTTATAACCATGATAACATGTATATATATATATATATATATATATATATATATATATACATATGTATGTATATATATATACACATATAAAACATATATAACTTATAACCATGTCATGGCCACCCACCGAAGCTCTCCTTAGTTCCCTACGTTCACAGCTCTTTAGCCCATGCATTCTCCTATACCAGACTGTGCAGTTTGCCACAATTGCCAACAGAAAAAAAATTGCTCCTATCATTTCCTGGTGTTCTTTGCAGGTGTCAGTTATTGGTATTAATAGCCTCTTTTCCAGAGAATGTGATTCCTGGCACGGACCCCTATCTCAGTTTGATCCCCTTGAGGACAGGGACTATCTTTTGCCTCTACAGTAGGCACTTAATAACTATTTATTGGATGGATTAATTGAATTACAGTTCCAGACCACAGTGCTTCCACTTTGAACCCTTTCCTTTAGGGTTTCCTTCACATTTAGTTCCTTTACATTATAGTTCTTAAAGACCAATGCCCTCTCACAAAAACTTGCCTTGGAATCAAGAACAAGTCCCCCTTACCCTTTCAATCCCTAAACTGGGTTCCTTCATAAGGATCTTGTTGAGGACTATAATTTCACAGTATGATGTGATATTTCCCATCCATGTCTTTAATTCACACTAGCTTAAAAAACTTGACCCAATTTCTCTCCAATTGTCTCAGAAGACAATTGTGAGAATGTGGGTTTTTCTGGATATGATTAGGCAAAGGCTATTCCAATTATTCAGAGCTGCTTCCCACCGTCGTTCTAGTTGGGTAAGAGCTGCTGAATACACCCTAGCATTACCACATGCCAAAAAAATGGAGAGAAGAGAAAAGGAAAAATGATCACTACATTTATTCTAGGCCCAAACCAATTCAGACAGTTTGTATTTGAAGATCCATTCTGGCTCTTACATTTTTAGAGCTTAGATCTTAGTGTAAATGAGTTTGATATATTACTACCTTCCAGAAATATTTACAGGAAGAAAAAAACCAAGTAATTGGGCTCTAATGGGGAGATTTCAGGTAGTTGGGCAGAGTGAAAAGTATACTAAAATTATAGAATCTCAGAGTTAGGAACCACAGAGATCATTTAATCAAATTCAGACCTCAGCAGAAATCCTATCTACAGCAGATGAATAATCAATTGGTATTTGCTTAAGTTGGGGGAAACAAAGCAGAAAGAGTAAACTTTCACTTTCCTTTTGTGTTTGTTTATTTTTTCCTGCTAAGGAAAATTATTTTGGAATTGGAAGATTAGAAGAAAAATAATTAATAGGGAATACGCAAGAAAAGCAGGAAGATAGTGAGAACCCTGATTTCAAGTAATTAAAAGATGAATGAACTACATGGCAAGGTTTTAAAAAGTTGGCAGATGTGATTACAGCATGTCTGTCAGTGATCTTTGGAAGTTCATAGAGAATGAGACAGGGATGATGGTCTGGAGAAGGGCAAATAACCTAATCTTCCCTTCCTCTCCCTGAAAAAAGTGGGGATGAACAGAATAAAGCTTGGAAACTATAGGCTAGTGAACTGGCCTTAAATTTTTGATAAAATTCTAGGACATGTTATTAAAGCAATGATTAGTGAAAATCACTAGTAGTGAAAAAGTAGTGATCACCCAAAAAACTACCATTAAGAAGACTTAACTTCTTTTCCTTTTCTGACTGGATAACTGGGCTAGGGAATACTTGATATGGAGTTTAACCTAGATTTTGAGCAAAGTCTTTGACAAATAGCCGACCACCACATGATTAAGAGGGTTTAGAACTAAGTGAATGACTGGAGCCCAAAAGTTTCATAGTGACATGAAATGAAGTTTAAGTGGGACTTGAGCATTCCCTAAGCGCTCAAAGACTTAAACAAAGGCATAGATGGTGTAATTATTAAATTTGCATAAACCACAAAGCTATATGCCAAAATCAGAATGCAAAAATATCTTTTAAAAAGTTTTTTTTTAATTTTTGATGCAAAAATATCTTAACACCAAAAACTGGTCCAGATCTAATAAGATAAAATCTAATAAGGATAAAGTCTTGGACTCCCCAAAATTCACAAGTACAAATCGGGAGAAGTTTGGAGCTAGATTCTGTCTTCCTGAGTTCAAATCTGACTTCAGATGCTTAATAGTTGTGTGATTGTCTCAGTTTCTTCAACTGTAAAATGAACTGGAGAAGGAAATGACAAACCAGTCCAAAAAAACTTTGCCCCCCAAAAATCCAATAAGCTTACAAAGAGTTGGCCAAAACTGACCAATGATAATTGAACTTTATAAAAGTTCAATGTAAGTTAACAGTATGATTTGATAGTCAAAAAAAGTTAATACTGTTTCAGACAACATTTAAGAGTATTTTCCCTCCCCGTTACATGTTAAGACAGTTTTTAACTTTAATTTTTATAAGATTTTGAGGTCCAAATTTTTCTCCCTTCTCTCCTTCCCTCCCCTTTCTCATCCTAAAAAGGTAGGGGATTTGATATAGGTTATATTTGTGCTATTATGTAAAACATATTTCCATATTAGTCACCACTGTCAAAGGAGAAACATATTAAAAGAAAAAAAAACATGAAAAAATAAAATAAGTGAAAAATGCTTCAATCTGCATTCAGAGTCAGTTTTTTATCTGAATGTGGGTAGCATTTTCCTTTGTGAGTGTTGTGTATTTAGCCTTGGATCATTATGTTGCCGAGAAGAGCTGAAACATTCACACAGTGTCACTGATATAATATACTATGGTTTTCTGGTTCTGCTCATTTCACTTTGCATCAGTTCATACAATTCTCTTAGTTTTTTTTCCTGAAATCTCCCTGTTCATCATTTTTATTGTACAATACTATTTCATTACATGCATACACATAGACAGTTTGTCCAGTCATTGCCCAATTGATCAGCAATCCTTCAATTTCCAACATTTTGCTATCACATAAAGGGTTGCTATAAATATTTGTGCACATTTAGGTCCTTTTCCCTTTTTTATGATCCAGATCTAGTAGTGGTATTGCTGAATCAAAGGGTATGCACATTTTGGTTGTCCTTTGGGCATTGTTCCAAGTTGTTCTTCAGAATGGTTGAATCACAACTCCACCAACAGTAATTTGGTGTCCTAATTTCCCCATATCTTCTCCAACATTTATCATTTTCCTTTTTTTGGTGGGGACATATTAGCCAATCTGATAGATGTGAGGTGTACCTTGGAGTTGTTTTAATTTTCATTTCTTTAATCAAAAGTGATTTAGAACATTTCTTCATATGCTTATCAATAGTTTTAATTTCTTTATCTAAAACTGCCTGTTCATATTTTTTGACTATTTATCAATTGGAGAATAGCTTGTATTTTTATAAATTTGATTCAGTTTTCTATATTTTTGAAAAATTAGGCTTTTATCAGAGATACTTGCTATAAACATTATTTCCCAGCTTTCTACTTTCCTTCTAATCTTGGCTGCTCCTCTGTGGAGGAAAAAAAGTTTTTAATTTAATATTATCAAAATGACCTTTTTTGCCTATCTCTTATTTGAGTATAAATTCTTCTCCATACATCTGACAGGTTGACTATTTCTTGCTTTTCTAACTTTCATTTGATGAATCCTTTATATCATACATTTAGTGAGACTATAGCTTGCTAGAGATCACAGTAGATAGAGACCTGGAGTCAGGAAAATCTAAGTTCAAATCCAAATTCAGACACTTACCAGCTGCATGATCCTGGCATATAACTACTGCCTGCCTCGGTTTCCTCATTTGTAAAACAGGGAAAATAATAACTCTTACTTCTCAAGGTTGTGGTGAGGATCAAATATTTGTGATGTATTTTGTAAACCTTAAAGCATTATACAAATTTATATCTATATCAGTCCCAATCTTTCTGAACTACAGGCCTGTCAGTATCTCAAGCTCAAATTATCTAAAACAGAACTTAGCATCTCTCTCCTAAAATTAAGTTACTACCACCATCATCACCACCACCACTACAAACTTTCTGGTATTCTCACTTCCCACCTTCATCCTATCTTCTGTCTTTCCCTCCTCCACAGAGGACCTAACCTCCTTTTTTACAGAAATACTCTAGGTCATCTGTTGTAAGCTCACTTAGCTCATAGCTCAAAATCCTATATATTTTCTTTCATCATTTTCTTTGCAGCAATTGGTAAGGAGAGTTGACCCTTCTTGTTGAATACTATCACTTTACTTGTATCATTGATCTTATTACCTCCTGTATCCCTTGAGAATTGACTTAGAGAGAATTTCCAACTTCTTTTTAGTTCTCAATCTCCTTCTTCTGGTTCTTTTACAACTACCTACCCATATGCTCAGGCCTCCACCATTCCTAATAATGTTTTAAAAAGCAAACAGCTTTAATTGATCTTGTCTTCCCCTCAGGCGATTAACTTACAACTGTCCTGTTCTGTGCCAAGTTTCTATTCTTATTTTCTCTATATCCTCACCACTCACATGCTTCTCAACTTCTCACAACCAAATTTTCAATCCTATCATTTGACTGAAAGAACTCTTTCTGAGATTGCCAGGGAATCTCTTACCTGCTGAATCCAATGGCCTTCTCTCAGTTCTCATCCACTTGGACTGCTGTATTGTGGACTAGCCTTCCCTCCCTTTGGATACTCTGTCTTTCCTTAGCCTCCATGATGCTGATCTCTTGATTCCCCTCCTGTACTTTTTTCCTATTTATCACCAACCTTACACTGCCTAAACATGCCTGTCCCTCAAGTCCTTCTTCTCTTCTCTCTCTCTAGATTACCTTGCATTGATTTCATCAATTTCCATGATGTCAATGATCATTTCCACATAGATGACTTCCAAATCTATATATCAGCCCTAATCTCTTTCTGAATTACAGTCCTGCCTACACATGGATACCCTGTCAGTATCTCAAACTCAACTTATCTAAAACAGAATTCATCATTTCTCCCCTAAAATTAAGATCCTTCTCCAAATGTCCCCCATTCTGTTGAGTGTGAGTTGACTTGGTGGCTACAACATAGGACTTATAGGTAGGAAGACTCAAATTAAAATCCAGCCTCAGAAATTTACTAGCTTGTGATCCTGTAAGTCCTATGTTGTCGCTTTGAGTATTAAGATGACGGATTTATTTTAATTGCGAAAGCACTGGAGGATTTCTTTAAGGTCCATTAACGCTAAGTTTAGCCTGGTTCTGGGGATGAGGGATAAAGTGGGAGAGGAAGGGAAGAGAGAGAAGCGGGAGAGGGAATTTGGGAGGAAGGGAGGGAGGGAGAAAGAGAGAGAGACACACAGAGACAGAGAATGTACGTGCGCATGTGAATACGCGACACCCTTAGCCATTTGTGAGTCGACATTGCCATCCCATGGTCCAAGCTGAGAATGCACGCCGACTCACGTCAGGGACAGGGCTGTGGGAACAGAACGCACCTGCTGGACTTTTAAAGGGCCTGGACCCCAAGTTTTGGGGGGACTGCGTGTGCGCCTGTGTCCGTGTCAGCCCCACGGTGAGCCCGTATCTGTGCGCCCGCATCCCCTGCGCGCCCGCATCCCCTGCGCGCCCGCATCCCCTGTGCGCCCGTTTCCCTGTATCAGCCCCCACGGTGAGCCCGTATCTGTGCGCCCGCATCCACTGCGCTCCCAAATCCCCTGTGCGCCCGTTTCCCTGTCAGCCCCAAGGCGAACCCGTATATGTGCGCCCGCATCCCCTGTGCGCCCGCATCCCCTGCGCGCCCGCCTCCCCTGTGCGCCCGTTTCCCTGTATCAGCCCCCACGGTGAGCCCGTATCTGTGCGCCCGCATCCCCTGTGTGCCCGCATCCCCTGCGCGCCCGCATCCCCTGTGCGCTCGTTTCCCTGTGTCAGCCCCACGGTGAGCCCGTATCTGTGCGCCCGCATCCCCTGCGCGCCCGCATCCCCTGTGTGCCCAAATCCCCTGTGCGCCCGTTTCCCTGTCAGCCCCCACGGTGAGCCCGTATCTGTGCGCCCGCATCCCCTGCGCTCCCAAATCCCCTGTGCGCCCGTTTCCCTGTCAGCCCCCACGGCGAACCCGTATCTGTGCGCCCGCATCCCCTGCGCGCCCGCATCCCCTGTGTGCCCAAATCCCCTGTGCGCCCGTTTCCCTGTGTCAGCCCCACGGTGAGCCCGTATCTGTGCGCCCGCATGCCCTGCGCGCCCGCATCGCCTGTGTGCCCGCATCCCCTGTGCGCCCGCATCCCCTGTGTGCCCAAATCCCCTGTGCGCCCGTTTCCCTGTGCCAGCCCCACGGTGAGCCCGTATCTGTGCGCCCGCATCCCCTGCACGCCCGCATCCCCTGCGCGCCCGCATTCCCTTCGCGCCCGCATCCCCTGTGCGCCCGTTTCCCTGTCAGCCCCTACGGTGAGCCCGTATCTGTGCGCCCGCATCCCCTGTGTGCCCGCATCCCCTGTGCGCCCAAATCCCCTGCGCTCCCAAATCCCCTGTGCGCCCGTTTCCCTGTCAGCCCCCACGGTGAGCCCGTATCTGTGCGCCCGCATCCCCTGCGCTCCTAAATCCCCTGTGCTCCCGTTTCCCTGTCAGCCCCCACGGCGAACCCGTATCTGTGCGCCCGCATCCCCTGCGCGCCCGCATTCCCTGCGCGCCCGCATCCCCTGTGCGCCCATTTCCCTGTCAGCCCCTACGGTGAGCCCGTATCTGTGCGCCCGCATCCCCTGTGTGCCCGCATCCCCTGTGCGCCCAAATCCCCTGTGCGCCCAAATCCCCTGTGCGCCCGTTTCCCTGTGTCAGCCCCCACGGTGAGCCCGTATCTGTGCGCCCGCATCCCCTGCGCTCCCAAATCCCCTGTGCGCCCGTTTCCCTGTCAGCCCCCACGGTGAGCCCGTATCTGTGTGCCCGCATCCCCTGTGTGCCCGCATCCCCTGTGCGCCCGCATCCCCTGTGTGCCCGCATCCCTGTGCGCCCGTTTCCCTGTCAGCCCCCACGGCGAGCCCGTATCTGTGCGCCCGCATCCCCTGCGCGCCCGCATCCCCTGCGCGCCCGCATCCCCTGTGTGCCCAAATCCCCTGTGCGCCCGTTTCCCTGTGTCAGCCCCACGGTGAGCCCATATCTGTGCGCCCGCATCCCCTGTGTGCCCGCATCCCCTGTGCGCCTGTTTCCCTGTCAGCCCCCACGGTGAGCCCGTATCTGAGCACCCGCACCCCTCACGGCCATCCTGGGTGAACGTGGTCTGTGTTCAAACACCGTCTGTCCCGGGGCAGAGGAGAGGGCACCAGTGGGCAGTGTTCTGCCCGAGATGCTGGATTCCTTTGAACCCTGCTCTAGCGTCAGTTCCTCTGTGACCCTGGGAGAAAGCCTTTCCCCTCCTCAGTTTCCTTTCTGTAAGATGAGGTCAGTCTGGATTTTGAGTGAGAGGGGGCCTGGGCTCTGTTACTAAGTGACTCTCATCACTTACTTCTCCCTCCCCCCTTTGGTTTCCTCATCTATAAAATGGAGAGTTGGGATGATTGACCACTAAGGTCCCTTCCACCTCTAAGTCGGGGGTCCTCTGTATGGGAATGGAACTGGTGATGGGGCTTGTCCCGGGGTTGCCAGCATCCATCTGTATCTGAGTGTGTTTATCGCACACACCTGCATTTGTAAACAGCTTTGTGTGTGGACAATTGTGTGTGAGTCTGCCTTGTTTTCGTTTGAGTCAGTCATGGAATACTGGAACTAAATGGAAACTCACAGGGAACCTAGTTCAGTTGTTACCTGGGAGAAATCCCCTGTCTGGCATTTCTTGGTTAATTGGATGACTTCGAATTCCTGAGCTGTCAAAGAAGTTGGCCAGCGTTTTGGACTTCTGAGCTTGTATTTTTTTTTTTTTTTTCTGAGCAAACGTAAGACACCTGAGAGTAGATTTTGGCCTTTGTATGCTCCTGTGAGGCTGATGGATCATCCTATACCCAAATCCCAGAGATGGAAGTCTTTTAATCCAAAAAATATCAGAAAGCAGGACAGTACTAGAATATCACAAGAAGAGAGGTACAAATGTTCTCAACAATTTATCAGCCATGGAGAGCCTCCTAGGAATAAGACACTGGAGAACCTGGACAGTTCAAATTCCAGAATCCAGCCTTCTAGACAGAGAAAGGAAGTTTTTTTTTAATTTGATATTTTCTTTTTTTCCCATTACATGTAAAAACAAATTTTAACCTTCATTTTTAAAACTTTGAGTTGAAAGGAAGCTTCTTACCCAGTACCAGCCTCTTGGAGAGAGAAGAACTGACTCCTGAAGATGGAGAGGCAGCAGGCAGTTTAAACTAGCAATGTGAATTGAAAGAGCTGACCATTTCCTACCCTGTTACCTTAAGTTATTCAGACAGTACAATTAACTCAAGTGGAGGAGGTTTTTGATTAAGCTCCAGGAAGAAGGTTCTGTTTCCCTTTTAGAGTCTCCAGAGGAGTATCAGGGCTGTCTAGCTACCCAAGGTTTCTTGTCCTAGAGAAAGGCAGGGAGAAGATGGGTAGGAATTCCAGTTATTGGGGTAACATCCTAAATTGGGATGCCTTATGGGGGAGAAAGTGAGTCTTCCCACCAGAATGGTAGTTTATTGCAATATCAAGTTTATTTCTCTTCAAACGCAAGTCCAAACTACATCGTGGTGCTAAGAGTTTGGACAATTTTAGCATCTTGGGGGAAATTGGGACTTACCAGAGAGGAAGGAAGATTGTATAATTTATTTATGGATCACTGTATTTGTTTTCCGCACTTCTCCTGAAGACAGGAGGAACTAAATTCAAATGTGACCTCAGATGCTTAACACTTCCTGGCTGTGTAATCCTGGTCAAGTCATTTAACCCCGATTGCCTCAGCCAAAAAAAAGTTTAAATTTAAATTAAATAATTTATTTATAAACTAAATAAAATAAAATACATAGATTACAAAGGAAACTAGTTAGGTGGAATTGTAGTTATCATTCTATGCTAATAGAATATAGGCTGTCCTTATCCAATATATCAATTGTTAACTCAAGTGCTTGTACAGGAAAAGGAGACCCATTTAATCATATATAGGAAGTCATAGTCATAGTTATATTTCATCTATATTCTGACATTTCTGAGTAGAAATTTGGTGGAAGCAAAAGGGCCAAAGAGAAAATGTTCTGGGATGAATCAACTCTTACATTGAACTTGTTTTGTGTAAACTAATAGTCTGGGAGCCAGGTGACAGGTTACACTTATAAATAGAGTTCTGGCCTTCATTTAAAGACCAACAGGAATAAAAAATTTACTACCTCTTTTGAAGAGTTCTCTCTCTCTTTTTTTATGTGCTTGTGTATCCATGCTTTAGCCTCTAAGGGATGGTGTTAAAATGCACCTAGGTTAGACAACCCCCCTCTCCCCCCAATCTAGACATCCTTGTCTCTCCGTTGGTCCAGGTTCCAGCAAAAATGCTACTATTTAGGGGAAATTTGTCTTTGATGGCTCCCATAGTCACTGTCCTCCCACACATTGGCTCTTCCTTCTACCAGTGCTCAAAGCTCTCAACTAGACATCATCACTCTTCCCTTGGAACAAGTCACCCAATATTGAGGTGTTGAGTGGGACAGTATGATTATATTCCTCGTGTAATATACTTTAAAGCAGAGGTTCTTTTAAAAAATAGTATTTTTATTTTTTCAGATATATATAAAGACATTTTAAACATTCATTTTCTAAAATTCTGAGTTCTAAATTCTCTCCCAAGATGATAAGCAGTTTGATATAGGTTGTACACATATAACCATGTAAAACATTTCCATACCAGTCATGTTGTGAAAGAAGACACAGATCAATAATCCCCACAAAAAACACCCAATTAATGAAAAAAATAAATAAAATGAAAAAAAATGGAAAAAAATTTGATTTGCATTCAAATTCTATCTGTTCGTTCTCTGGATATTAACAACATCCTCATCAAGATCCTTTGGAGTTGTCTTGGCTCATGGTATTCCTGAGAATAGCAAAGTCATTCATGGTTGTTCATTGCACAATATTGTTATTATTGTGTACAGTGTTTTTCTGGTTCGATAGTACAGAAGTTCTTAATTTTTTCTGTGTTATGTACTTCTTGGGCAGTGTGGTGAAGCCCTTCCCATAATAATTGTTTAAAAATAGTATTCAAACTAAATAGTATTTAAATTTAGAGGCAGCTAGGTAGTGTAGTCACCAGTCCTGAAGTCAGGAGGATCTGAGTTCAAATATGAGCTCAGACATGGAACACTTCCTAGCTGGGTGACCCTGGGCAAGTCACTTAACCCCATTGTCTCAGGGGAAAAAAAGAGTTTAAATTAAATATTTTATTTATTAAATAAAATAAAATACAAAGAATTACAAAGGAAACTAGTTAGGTGGAATTGTAGTTATCAGTTAAAAAAAAAAACAAACAAGCTCATAAACTCTTGCTTTACAATATTGTAAAGATAATTACCCGTGAGAGACTTAGTAACTCCAATCGATATGAGTCACTACCATTCCAATATACTTTTGATGTAAAGTGCTATCCACCTCTAGGTAGAGTTGATGGACTCTACAGATTGAAGCACGTTTTTTCCTTTTCTTTTTCAGAATGTGGCTGATGCAGGAATAGATTTTATAAAATTTTAAAAGAATTATCATATTTCTTGTCTTCTTGATCAGATAAGGAGGGGGTGGAGGGAGGGAGAGAATGTGAAAATAAAAATAAAATGAAATTAAAAAATTAAAAACAAACAAAAGATCCCCTGCTTTAGAAGATTAAAAGATGCTAATGTTGGATTTTCTTCCATTTCAGAAGGTGAGTAAAGATGAGACGTTTCTGGTCAGAGAACCACAGTGTAATGGGAAGAGCGTGAAAATGGGTTTGAGTTCTGGTTTAAGTTATAAGATATGTGATCCTGAACAAGTCATTTCCTACCCCAATTTCCTCTGTAAAATTTAAGTCGATTCGATAAGCTTTTATTAAGTACTTCCTTTTTGCTCAGCACTCTGCCAGGGACTAGGTATCCCTAGGAAGTATCCTAACAAAGAAAGACATGGAATTTCCACTGCCTTTAAGGATCTTATATTCTACTGAGGTAGAAGGAATTGGGTGGTAGGATCACCAGGTCAATTCTAAAACTAAAGTCTATGAACCTATTTCTCCCATCTCACAAAGAGACAACTACCCCCTTCCTTGTGTTCCAACAAACCAGGTCTTTGAGATCTTTAAAGAAGGGTTTTCTGCATGAACAGAGCACCGTGTCTGGCCAGAAGTCGGCAGAATTTCCAGTTGATAGGCAATGTCTGAAAGGAGATGAAGCAGGAGAGAATGAGACTAAGGACAGACATCCCTGTGTCTTCCAGGCAGCCTGGATTACTGCGCCTCCAGCCCTTGCAGAAATGGAGGATCCTGCTCCAACTCCCAAGATGCTACTTCCTACCACTGTGCCTGCCCTGAGGAATTCACTGGCAAGGACTGCGAAATGGGTAAGGGGCCCCCTCCTCTCCCTCCCAGCCCCGAGGAACAACTTGGGCACCTGGAAATGATGAGCGGGGAAAAGAGAAGATGCTAGATTTCCGATGATAGAAGCAGATCAGTTCCACAAAGTAGGAAAAGCACTGGGTTGCAAAAGAAATATGAGTCATGACTCTTATTAGCTGCATACTTCCTGTGCCTCAGTTTCCCCATATATTTTTATTTTAATTTGGGGAATTGAGGGGGGGGTTTGGTCCATATCTGTAACTATATTTTGTGAGGGCCCTCCAACACCATTGAATACCAGTATAATTGGCAATTTATAGTCTTAACCTAGAGCAGAGAAATAACTCTAACCTTAAGCTCAAACCCCCTATCCACTAAGCAACACTGTCTCTTTGGCTCATGCAGGAGATAATTCTGGTAGAAGGAGCTCAATCTAGTATCTCTCAAATAATTATGACATCTTTATATTTGTGCCAACTCTTAAAATAAGTAACATTTTGGTTATCTGGATGATTTGGCAGTTAAAGCACTGGCATGGGGCTTGGGGATTTCTGAGTTTGAAACCTGCCTCAAATACTTAATAATTCTGTAACCCTCTCAGGCTCAGTTTTTCCATCTGCAAAATGGGTTACTAATAGCTTGTGATTGTGAAGATCAAGTAGGGTAACATATGTAAAACATTTTGTCGACCTTCCTATATAAATGACATCTATTATTATTGTTTTACCTTTAAAAAGTACATTATTCTTTGATCCTAGGACATAAACTCAGATTCTAGATAGAAATCTCTTTGGGACTCATCACTATACCTCCCTAAAATCATAGACCAGAGTCGATGCCTGATACTTCTTTTCAATGTAGAACTTTCGGACAAACATTTATTTTTGTTGTTATCATTGGCTTTCTGAGATGTCAAGTTTCTTATCTCTCAAACAAAAGATTTGGACTCTGTAAACTCAGAAGTCCCTTTCGGCTCTAATCTTAGGAAGTGATTTTTTTTTTATTTTTTAAAAAAATAACAGCTTTTTATTTTCAAAATACATGCAAAGATACTTTTCAATATTCACTCTTTTTTTTACATGACCAAACCTTTATTTTGCTGTACAAAAAGAATCAGACTCTGAAATATTGTACAATTAGCTTGTGAAGGAAATCAAAAATGCAGGTGGGCATAAATAGAGGGATTGGGAATTCAATGTAATGGTTTTTAGTCATCTCCCAGAGTTCTTTTTCTGGGTATAGCTGGTTCAGTTCATTACTGCTCCATTGGAAATGATTTGGTTGATCTCCTTGCTGAGGATGGCCAGGTCCATCAGAACTGGTCATCATATAGTATTGTTGTTGAAGTATATAATGATCTCCTAGTCCTTCTCATTTCACTCAGCATCAGTTCATGTAAGTCTCTCCAAGGCTCTCTGTTTTCATCCTGTTGGTCATTTCTTACAGAACAATAATATTCCATAATATTCATATACCACAATTTATTCAGCCATTCTCCAACTGATGGACATCCATTCAGTTTCCAGTTTCTAGCCACTACAAAAAGGGCTGCCACAAACATTTGTGCACATACAGGTCCCTTTCCCTTCTTTATAATCTCTTTGGGATATAATCCCAGTAGTAACACTGCTGGATCAAAGGGTATGCACAGTTTGATAACTTTTTGAGCATAGTTCCAAATTGTTCTCCAGAATGGTTGGATTCGTTCACAACTCCACCAACAATGCATCAATGTCCTAGTTTTCCCGCATCTCCTCCAACAATCATCATTATTTTTTCCTGTCATCTTAGCCAATCTGACGGGTGTGTAGTGGTATCTTAGAGTTGTCTTAATATGCATTTCTCTAATTAATAATGACTTGGAGCATCTTTTCATATGACTAGAAATAGTTTCAATTTCTTCATCTGAGAATTGTCTGTTCATATCCTTTGACCATTTTTCAATTGGAGAATGGCTTGATTTTTTATAAATTAGAGTTAATTCTCTATATATTTTGGAAATGAGGCCTTTATCAGAACCTTTGACTGTAAAAATATTTTCCCAGTTTATTGGTTCCCTTCTAATCTTTTCTGCATTAGTTTTGTTTGTACAAAAACTTTTCAGTTTGGTATAGTCGAAATTTTCTATTTTGTGATCAGTAATGATCTCTAGGTCTTCTTTGGTCATAAAGTCGGAAGTGATGATTTTGACTAAGAGAAATAAATCGTCTGAATTTGACTGCCGGGTTGATTTGTTTTTAACTATCCTTCAATGATATGTTCACTGATGGGATCAGCTTCTGCTTTTTCTGGGGAAGGGGTCTAGCAAGAGGAAAAATAAGGGTCGATGCTATTAGGACAGGATCTGGCTTATTTTTGCTCATAACTTCTATGTCTTTCTCCTCCTGAACAGAGAAATGCTTTGATGAAACCCGTTATGAGTACTTTGACATCGATGAAAGCTGGGCTCGCATCCATCAAGGGGTTGTAGAGTGGTGCAATTGCTCCAAGGGTCACATTGAGTGTGAGAAGATCCGATATACAGGTAGCCCGGTTTCCCCCATCCTCCCATCCCTCCCCCAAACTGGCAAAGGTGGAACTGAGCAAATTTGAGAGGGAGGGAGCTGTTGCTGTGAGAGGATAAATAGTGGGAAGATGACCCAAATGGACCATGGAAACAAACACCAAATAATGTTAGAACTATACAGGACTTTAGAAAACTTTTGTTCTCAGTATCTTCATATTGTTAAAAAACGATTGAGTTTTTGCTCACATGGGTTATATTTATAGCTATTTACTATATTAGAAATAAAAAATAATTTTGAATTTGTAGACCCTCTGAAAAGGTTTCAGAGACCCCAACAATTCTTTGGACGACACTTTGAGGACCACTGAAACAGAGCATGCTAGAGATGGAGTTAATTGATTTTAGAATATTTCCAACAGACAACTAGAAAGGACTTTAGATGTGCCACTAGGTGGCACTGCGGGAAAGCACACCTGGCTACCTGGTCTTCCATGATCCTAGTGTGATCAGGTTTATGCTGATTGCCGCTCACCTGCTGATTCCTCCTGGGAAAGAGTCCTAGATCTGGTGCCCAGGACTGAGACTTGAATTCTGGCTGTAGAGACATAAACCTCTACTGGCCTTTTGACATCATCTTTACTTAAAATGGCAAATCTTTTTCTTCCATTCACAAAATTCTGTGAATCAAACACTTCTATTTAAACATCATTATCTCAGTAAATAGCTTAATTGGGTAAAATAGAAGGGTAATGTAAAACAGAATCATTATTATGCTGTTCCCTCTCCTTCACCAGAGTCTCCAGGAAAACACCCAGGATTCTAGAGGTTTTGTGAGTCAGAACAATATCTCTTTATTTATTTATTTAATAGCCTTTTATTTACAGGATATATACATGGGTAACTTTACAGCATTAACAATTGCCAAACCTCTTGTTCCAATTTTTCACCTCTTACCCCCCCCCCCCAGATGGCAGGATGACCAGTAGATGTTAAATATATTAAAATATAAATTAGATACACAATAAGTATACATGACCAAAACGTTATTTTGCTGTACAAAAAGAATCAGACTCTGAAATATTGTACAATTAGCTTGTGAAGGAAATCAAAGATGCAGGTGTGCATAAATATAGGGATTGGGAATTCAATGTAATGGTTTTTAGTCATCTCCCAGAGTTCTTTTTCTGGGCATAGCTAGCAGAACAATATCTCAAGAAGTACTGTTAATGTGCTTACTTTTACTAGTCAGCACAGGGATATAGTGAGTTCAAAGTTTAACAAAATTTAACAAATTTAACAAAATAATTTAACAATTTAACAAATAATTTAATCTAACAAAATAATATGGCAATAAAAATAACAGCAGAAAATTTCTTCTATTAACCCTTGATTTCTCTATCCCACAAATACATGCACAATTAATAAGAAGTGTGGACAGGCATGGGATGATGCATGGGGCACATACAAATGATGGAGATGAGGGACCAAAGCATATGTGGGGAGGAATGATTTATGCCTCAAATGCTACTTTCTGCTGTGCCTCATTCCAGTTAGATGTCACTTCTCTACTGCTCCCTGGCAAATATTACATGGCAACTCTTCCTTGTTGGGCATCGTATTCTGTTCATCTGATATACTTTGAAGAGATTCAGTTGCCTTCAGGTTCACACAAGCCCCATTCAACATACATTATTGATTAGATTGATCCAATTTAATCCAATAAACATTTAGTAAACACCTACAAAATGCTAGATACTGTTTTAAGCACCAGAGATACAAATAAAAAGACAATGCTTGTCCACAAGGAGCTTATAATCTAATGGAAAAACTGGAAAATGGGAGGGGGCCACTAAGGAGTCTCATGTTCTGTGGGATGTCCAAGTCAAGCAAAGCTGCCAATGGAAAGGAATATAAGAAGTTTTTCCAACAAGATCATTCAGCCGTCATCCTGCATCCATTGGGATGTGTTGTGATTAAGTAAGCTTCTGTAGGGAAGGGCTCTAGCTCAGCTACAGTCTCCAGCGGAGATGCTGCTATCTTCAGGACCATCAACCACTTTGTCTTCCATCCGCTGGGGAATTTTGTGATTAGTAAACATGTCTCCTGAAGGGGAGAAGTACAGCTTTCTTTTTTTCCCAATAGTATTTTATTTTTCCAATTATATGTAAAGAGAGTTTTCAACATTCATTTTTGTAAGATTTTGAGTTCTAAATTTTTTTCCTTCCTCCCCAAGATATCAAGCAATCTGATATAGGTTATACATGTACAATCATTTTAAATATATTTCCATATTAGTCTTGTTGTGAAAGAAGGATCAAAATGAAAGGGAAAAAACCACAAAAAAGAAAAAGCATACAAAAAGGTGAAAATCTCCACAGTTTCCTCTCTAGATGCAGATGCCATTTTCCATCTCAAGTGTACTGTAATGGTTTCAGATCACTGTGCTGCTGAGAAGAACCAAGTCTGTCATAGTTGATCATCACATGATCTTGCTGTTACTGTGCACAATGTTCTCCTGGTTCTGCTCACTTCACTCAGCATCAAGAACTACAGCTTTCTGTGGAAGGATGCTCACAAAAAAATAGAAGATCCTCAGACTTAGATAATTTCTCTTTTTTGAACTCTTCTTTGAGTTATCTACCCTTTTTCCTATCCATTCTGAATCCTTAGTTCAACTATAATAGCACTCAGTCAGTCATTGCACACTTACTATGTGTCAGGAGCTGTGCTAAATACTAGGGATACAAAAAAAGATAATAGAAATTCAATCTAGCTTTTAATTCTTCTCATTCCACTGGACTGAGATACATAGCTCCAGCACTATACTTCCTTAAATGGAAAAGGAAATGGTGAAACTATGGTGAGAAAAATATTTTTATTTTTCCTTCTAATGCTCCAGTTTTCTATGTAAATGACAAGACCTGGGGGTGGCTGAAGAAGACTGGAAAGACTCATGAGTTCTGAACCACGTCCTTTCTCATCTACTTTCTTTATGCATAAACCACAGACTTGTCTCTGTCTGGTCTGAAATCTTAATGAATATTGATTTTACATCCTACTCAATCCCCAGGCACTCAGTCCTTCCCATAGAAAGAAACCTCTTTAACCTGGAGCCCTTATAACTTTCTGTATTTATCTTTCTCCTCTCAATCCCACTGGCTCCTGGAAATTTACTGTGTTTTCCTGGACTTCCTACTTCCCCATAAAAGGGACTGGAACATGAACCCATATTGTCTTACTCCAAAGACATTGGTCCTTTCTCTTTATCATATTGGGATTCAACTTTTAAGTTCTCTTTATCTCAAAATGATCCCATCCTTTCCCTTTTCTGCCACAAATATTTCCCCTAATGCCTTGATCTAAACAATCTGATAAATTAATCCATAGTAACACATCAATGTGGAAAGTGGTTTTTCTGTGGTCAAGGGAGGGCTTGGAACAAGAAATGTCCAGAAAGGACAATGCTGAGCCCAAAGAATGAAGTTCTAATGGTGGAATTTCAGGCCTTTCCCCAGACTGAGAAGCATATTTAGGAAGGGGTGACTTTTCCCCATATAGATAATGCTTTTCCAGTAAAGTAGAAAATCTGTTGTCGTGGATCATCCATCCAAGAAATATTTTTAAGGGACTATGCTTTGGGCTAGGGACACATCAATGAAAAATGGCCAAGTTCCTGCCTTTAAGGAGTTCATTATCTACTAGAAAGACATACAAAAATGGACATAATCCCTGTTACAATATGGTACATATTCAATTACAGTTTACACAGACTGGTAGAAGATATTTGAAAGAAAGAGGGATCATCTGAAACTGAGGGGTTGGGGAAGGCTTCAAGCAGATGGAACCTAACATGGGCATTGAAGAAATGGAAGGATTCTAACAGATATTTGTTTGTGTGTAGGAGGGATGGGAGCGGTACCTGTACAAGCCAGGGAAGTGGAGGGGAGGTGAGGGGGGAGAAAGCAGGATCAAGGGACTGGATGGGAGGTGAGAGAGGCTCCTATCAATGGGTCTATCCTGTAGCCTTATTGAGAATCTTAGAATAGAGAAAAAAGAAATTCTAGGAGAATTCAAGTGATTCCTGCTCTAATAGGTCTTTCATCCACTCTTATCTGCAGCCTGTGTGAATAACCCATGCCTCCATGACAGTGTCTGTAGAATGATTGTCTCCACTGGGAAGACCATCTGTGCTTGTGAAGGGCTCTATAGAGGGAAATACTGCAACATTGGTAAGTCAAGGTGCAAGCCAAAGAATTGTCTGCCTTTCATAGAACGTTCAAGATGGAATGGACTGTAGAACATAGAAGTCAGCACTGTGAGGGACTTTAGAACAGAGGACATTAGAGTTGGATAGTACCTTAGTACATAAGACATGGAATGTCAGAGCTGAAAGAGGTCTTAGAACCTAGAACATCAGAAGCAGAAAGAAACTTAGAACATAGGGCAGTAGAACTGAAAGGGACCAGAGAACAGAGAATGTCTGAGACAGAAGGGAACTTAGAACATAGACCACCATAAGAGCTCAGAGGTACTTTGGAGCATGGAAAACAGAATATCAGAACTTAAAGAGGACTTAGAACATTGGACATGAGAACTGGAAGGGATAATAGGACCTAGAACATCAGAGCCAGAAGGGAACTTAGAACATAGAAAATAGGCTATCAGATCTGGAAAATAGAATATCAGAACTGGATGAAGATTTAGAACACAGGACATGGGAACTGGAAGGGATAATAGGATCTAGAACATGAGAGCCAGAAGGGAATGTAGAACATTGAAAATAGAATATCAGAACTTAAAGAGGATTTAGAACATAGGTCATGAGAACTGGAAGGAATAATAGGACCTAGAACATCAAAATCAGAAAGAAACTTAGAACATAGATTATAGGCTATCAGAACTGAAAAGGAGTATGGAAAATAGAATAACAGAGCTGGAAGAGACTATAGGCCCTAGGAAATTAGAGCTGAAAGAGACCAGAGAATCTAGAACATCAGAGACAGAAGGTAACTTAAGAACATAGACTATCAGAGCTGAAATGGATTTTGGAGCATACAAAAATAGAGTATCAGAACTGGAAGAAGATTTAGAACATAGGATGTTAGAACTAGAAGGGAACCTAGAACTTAGAACATCAGTTCCCAAAGGGAACTTCAAACACAGAACATAGGCTATCAGAGCTGAGAAGGTCCTTAAAATATGAAAAATAGACTATCTATAGAAAGAGCTATAGAATATAGACAGTAGGAACTAGAAGAAACTTTAAAACTTAATAGGGTTATGGTGTCTGAACCAAGCAGTAAAAAGTGATTCCTCAGTATAACTGAGTCTCAGGCAGGACCCCTAGGATAGTAAGAGGAGCAGGGGAAAGTTGAATCTGGAAGAAACTCACCTGGGTTGTGCTTGCCAGGAGGAAGGGTGATAACCATTTGGTAACTTCCTGTTTTAGTTAATTATTTTTTGCCAGTGAAATGCTAAGATTAGTTGTTTCTATACTATAGAAGGGCTCAATTTAATTCAATCTGAGTACCCCAGAAGAAAGCCCTGATCACCCCATCCTCTTTACAACTCCTGAAATACAGTGCTGTAGCTGAAAAAATCTATGTGTAGAAGGTTAGTTGGAAAAAAAACCCCTAAAAATATCTAGTCTACCTTCTTCCTTTTATGGAGGGGCAAATGAAGGTACAAAAAGGAGTATGGTACAGTGGAAGGAACAGTGACTCTCTAGTCAAAGGACCTGGGTTCAAATCTCACCTCTGAAGCTTACTATCCATATGATGTTGAACAAGTTACCAAATTTCCTTAGGTGTCAGCTTCCTCATCTACGAGGTGGTTAAATTAGACATTCTCTGAGACTTCTTCTGGTTCTATGACCCTAGAAGCTCAAGATCACAAAGTAATTTAGAAACAGAGTCTGAACTGGACCCTGTGAAGCCTGATTCTTAGACTATAGACAGATTCCTAAGACAGAATCCCTGCCCAAGGGGAGTTTATAGTCTAGCTAGAAAGACAAGACTCGAATACAGGAAATACTAAGAGAATAGTACCAAACACTCCTATGATAAGGAAAAGGTAGGATGTCTGAAGCAAAATATAAAAGCTACTGGAGAAAGGTCAGTGTAAGTGTGATTGTTACTGAGTCAAATTAAGGGATGGATGGTAGATTGAGACTGAAGGGGGACCTGGGTTCTTAGTTCTTGTTCTGTTACTTTGCTATGTAACTTTGAGAATGAAACGTCTGAGATAGAAGGACTAAGCTACAGAAATATCCCAGAGGGTTGCAGGGATCACATATAAAGAATTACTATCCAGGTATGTTCAGTGGGGAAGACAGACAGACGTAATATTCATGGAATCATGTCTATAAAGCAATGCAAACAACAATAGTAGCTGCATTAGAATCCGGGTTTTACTTTTCTTCTCTGTAGAATGAAAGAAAAATCTAAGACCTCTAAGTTTATTCCAGTTCTGAAATTCTGTATTTTAAGATTAATTTTGGTTTCTGGTAAAATTCTTATATATATGATCGAAGGAATAAAATTTGTGAGTATTTTACAAAAGGAAAAGGTGATCACTGAGGTGTTCCTAAGGAACAGGTCACGGCAGATCAACATCATTGTGTTTTTGATAGAATTACTAGACTGATGATAATGCTATAGATGTAGTTTATTAAGTTTTAGTAAAGCAATAAAAGTTTTTAAAAATTCTAAATTCAAAAGTGATAAAAATAATCAAATAAACATGTAAAATAAAGAGAAAATTCTTGCATAAACCCTCATCATTTAACAAGGTAGAACCAAATGAATTAGCAAGCAATAAACAAGCACAAGATATTGCTGTCCTATATCCCTTTCCAGTTCTGTATTAAGTTCTATTAATTTCTGAATTTACTTGCTTGGTTGCTTCCTTCCTACCTTTCTTTCTCACCCTTCTTTCTTACTCCATCTTTCATTCTTTCTTTCCTTCCTTTCTTATAGGATTTCAATAAAACTATGTGTAATCCTTGTTCTCAGCAAAACATTTGACAATATCTCTCATGCTGCTAGAGAACAAAAGTGAGGGAGATGGGTCATTTCAGATAGATGGATGCAGAGCTAGTTAAGTAATCAGTTACAAAGAGTAATTATGAATGTCAGTATCAACTTGAAGATCTCTAGTGGGGTGCCTCAAGGATCTGTCCTTCACCCTCTGTTGTTCAGCCTTTCTAGAAATGAGCTAAATGAAACAAATAAAAGGTTTATCATTTTTGTAGATTATACCCAGCTGGGAGAAATTGCTAACACATTGGATGACAAGTTAAAAAAAATCCCATTTTATTAGCTAGAAAATGAGCTCAACCTATTAAAGCGGAATTTAATAGAGTAAAAAATAACATTCTATATTTGAGTTCCCAAAAACAAAAAAAAATTGGGTGTGGGGAGTAGGTTCAATGCAAAGAAAAACTGCATTAATTAGAACTATCTGGAAATGGAATGGGCTGCCTCAGGAAATAATGGGACCTCCCTCTGTCAAACAAACATTGTGTGATGACTTGTTGGAGATATCAAAAGTGGAATCTTTGGGGTTTGCAGATTGGATGGAATAACTTCTGAGATCTCTTCCATTTCCAATATTCTGTGTGTTTCGGCAAATATTTCTTCTAGCTCTAATGTTCTATGTTCTTTGTTTTAAGGTCCCTTCCAACTCTAGCATTCTATCTTCCAAAGTTCTAGTTCCAGTTCTAACATCTTATGTTTTATGGTCCAAGAACTCTCCTTGACTTTATCTGATTCTATGAAGGAAGGTCAGTAAGATGCAAGGTCAATCAGCCAATAAATATTTTTTAAAAATTAACTATGTGCTAGACATTGTGCTCAGCATTGGGGATACAAAATGACAACAGAGAATCTCTGCTCTCAAAGAGCTCAGATGCTCAGAGGTAGGTTTCAGTTCAGATGAAGTCTCTTAGCTTGAATTCCCAGACCTATTAAGTGGGATGAGGAATTGGGAAGCCCCCTCCATAGCCTTCTCAAGCTTGCAAGAGGAGATGGAGGGTGGATTCCATGTTGGCTGGTGTTCAGCCGGTATTTCCTGCCCTCAGTTCCTAGGGAGACCTGTTACTTAGGGAATGGCACAGAATATCGGGGTATTGCCAAGAAGACCATCTCGGGTCAGAACTGTTTGCCCTGGAATTCAGATGTGCTGTATCAAGAGCTCCATGTGGATAGTGTAGAGAAGGCTGTACATCTGGGGCTGGGCCCTCACTCCTACTGCAGGTGAGTGTTCACCTAAGTCTGTCCCATATGACCAAAACTCTTCAGAGTCTCTCTTACTCTCATCCCTTTTTCTCTGCAAATAGAAAAGCCACTGACCTTGGGGAAGGGAGAAGCTGTGTCATAGTCAGAGACCTTCTGTTGGAATAACTTCTCATTTCAATTTCCTCATCTTTAATATGGATAATCATATCTGTACCACCAACTCCTTAGTGATATCTAAGGGTGAGCTGTTATAAGAGATAGCCTGGGGTCTTGGAAACAATTTAGAAGCTAGATTCAGGAGACCAGAGTTCATATTCTGGTTCTTTTTTTTTTAGTCATATGTTCCAGGACAATTTAAATGTTGCCTGGGTGCTAAGGGATCCTGGTTGACCCACCCCATCCAGGAACAATGGTAGATTTCATTTTAGTCATAATTCAAAACTGGAAAGTGTCTGGGAGGAAAGTGTATTTTTGTCCATCAGCAAGGGAATTGACCAGACAGATAATGGAGATGTCCTGAATATGAATAAGAGACCCTTAAAGAAATTGTACACTCCCTTACAATAATTAGCAAAATTTAAGTCTAAGCTTTTACTAATACTCCCTCTCCCTCTTGTGGCTTTTAGGGTATTTATGTTAGCTAAAAAGATATGGATACAATCACAATCATTTTAAGCCCTCCAGTTACCAAGCCTTGCTAACATAAAAAAAAGTTTAGCTCTCTGCCTTAACTTACATTTATATCTTTTTTAGTTAACTCCTTTGTAGTTGAGACAAGACTCAGGTTGCTGCAAACGTTTGGATAATGAATTTGGGTATCTATAATTATGAAATATAATTTTTTGACTAATAGATGATATTACAGGATCTTCAGATAAATAGTCATTAGCTTGAATCTTCTATTCCTTCTACTTTCCTTTCCTCACTATATGGGATTGAGGACTTTCCTTGATCTCACTTTTATCCACCAGAGCTCAGTCTTACCTTTTCTTTCTTCTATCCCAAGTTGCCCCTGGGCTGCTGATTCACTTTCCAGCTTGACCCCGCTCTTTCCTCCTTGTTTCCAATCCCTTGAATCTCTCTCTAGTTCCTAAATAGTTCAAGATGACAAGTTCTGAACTGTACATTTTATAAATTTCCTAGGATGTGACCAAGTCTCTTACCTAATGTCTTTTATTGATTTAAAACAGAACCTGTTCTCACATTATGATTGATTATACTCACACATACACCCCAGTTTAAGCTGAATGCTAAGGTTCTTAACCTTTTTGTGGGTTCTGTGACCTGTTTTCTAGGGCATAACCTTCTATTATTCAGCATTTCACTAGAAAATGTAGGGATTCGTTCCCATAAGCCTTTTCATGGCTCCTGGTTCTCACAGCTATTCCTCTTTGCTGGTACAGGGGGAGTTTAGCTCTAGCCCCTGTGCCCCTGCTCTTATTCTTCAGGGATGGAGGGGCTGAGAGGATGGGGAGCCGTGGCTCCCAGAGCCTCCCTGATTGTCTCTTTCTTGTGTCAGAAATCCCGACAGCGATGAGAAGCCTTGGTGTTACATCATGAAGGACAACACTCTCTCCTGGGAGTACTGCAACATCTTCTCCTGCGGTAGGTGGGCTCTGAGCCAGGCAGAGGAGAACCGCTGGTGTTTTAGCTCACGGCCATGAGGCACGGTATCATCCAGTCCCACAAAGGAAAAAAACCCAAACAGAATGCCAGAAGATGCGTTCTCAGAAGCTGATGTAGGGTTTTTTTTTTTTTTTTTTTTTATCCCACTGGTGGTGTTCTCACTGAGGACAGTCTTAGGAAAGGTCTAGGAAATAGGAATAACATGTTTATCTTGCTTTATACCCAGGAGTATGCTGGTAAATGTTTAACAACAGGCTCTCTCTTATTTATTTTATTGTATTTTCTTTTTCCAAATACAACAAGCTCTCCAATAAGGTAGGGCATTTTTTTTTTGGCTGAAGCAATTGGGGTTAAGTGACTTGCCCAGGGTCACACAGCCAGGAAGTGTTAAGTGGCTGAGGTCAGATTTGAACTCGGGTCCTCCTGACTTCAGGGCTGGTGCTCTATCCACTGTACCACCTAGTTGCCCCTACAGGACATACTTTTAATTTTAATCTGCATTGTGAACATTTTTTCCATCACTTTTTAAACTCCAGGCAGTCAAAAATAATAAATCAGAGTCCAATTTGTGGTACCCACTGATTTTTATAGGGCAAATGCTCATGGTGAAAATTTAACAATTGGCTCCAACATATACCTGTTTACATGACTTCATTTTTCATTCTCTCATTTGGCTCTGTGAAGATGGCAGGGGTTAGGGGATGGATTATGATGCCTGGAGGGGAATAAATAATAGAAGGAACCTTAAACTCAGACATGGGTTAAAGTCCAGCTCTGCTCCCTACTAAGCTGTTGGGCCATGAATCATAGAAACACAAATATGGGAGAACCTAAGAGGTCCCTCAGCCCAGTCCACCCACACCCAAAGCAGGAGTCCCACCTACAGAATTCCCGACAAGTGGCAAGGAATGTTTGAAGATTTTCAGTGACAAGGAACTCACTAATTAGGAAGATTTTACTTGTGTTTAACTAAAATCTGCCTCTTTGGAACACCTTGTCTTGTCCTTTAGAGCTAAGTAAAACAGGTCTAAAGCCTGTGACAGTTGTTATTAAATCATTTGAATTGTATTTAACTGTTCATGACCCCATCTGGGGTTTTCTTGTAGAAGATACTGGAGTGATTGGCCATTTTCTTCTCCATCTCATTTTACAGATGAGGAAACTGAGGCAAACAGGATTAAATGACTTGCTCCCAATTCAGAAGTGTCTGAGGTCAGATTTGAACACAGGAAGATAAGTCTTGACTCTAGACCTGGTGCTCTGTGCATTATTATGCATATATATATATATATATATATATATATATATATATATCTCAAGGCAATTGCAGTTAAGTGACACACAGCTAGGAAGTATTAAGTGTCTGTGGCTGGATTTGAATTCTGTATATTTCAGTTTCCTCAACTTAGAATAGTACCCATTTGCCAAAGTTATTGTGAGCTCCAGCTACGACAATGTTTGTAAAATGCTTAGCATAGTACATAGTTAGTCCTTAATACTGATTTCCTTTCCCTTTCTTCTTTACATGTCATTTCATTTGATCCTCACAGCAATTCTGTGAGATAGATGCTAATAGGACCCCCATTTTACATTTCAGGAAACTGAGGCAAATAGAAATTAAGTGACTTATTCAAGGCCATACAACTGAGTGTCTGAAGCAGAATTTGAATTCACAACTTTGTGACACCAAGTCTATCCAATGAGCCACCTCATTCCCTTCAATCCGTCCTAAGGTTTTCAGTCCATTGACTATCCTGTTCCACTTTTCTGGATGCACTCCTGTTTGTCAGTGACATCCAAAAGTATGACTCGGAACTCCCAGTGTGGAGTCGCCAGGGTATACGGTGGCCATACCATCACCTCCTTTATTCTGATACCTATCTTCTATTAATGCAAATGAATGGAAATTAAGTTTTTTGGCTATTATATTACAATGTTACCTCATATTGCCTTTGCAGTCACTAAAATCCCTGCATCTTTTTCACATGGAACCAAAAGATTTAGATCTGGAAAAAGACCTTAGTGATCATTTAGTCCCACCTTTTTATTTTTACAAATAAAGAAACTGAAGTGCAAAAGGAGGGAGCTACGCGGGGCAGCTGGGTGGTGCAGTGGATAGAGCACCAGCCTTGAAGTCAAGAGGACCCGCGTTCAAACACTTACCACTTCCTGGCTGTGTGACCCTGGGCAAGTCACTTAACCCAATTGCCTCAGCAAAAAGAAAAAAAAAAAGGAAGGAGTTATGGACTTAATTTTCAAGCAGAGTCATTCACGGAGCAGGCATTTGGAGCCAGATGGAAGTCCAGTTCCAGAACTCTTTCCACTAAAGCATCTCTTTAAGCACTTTAATCGAGACTCTCTTAAGCATTTCTTGCACAGATGGCGTCCAGGGCCTTTCTCTTTTTAACATTCTGTCAAGCTCTGCCTTTTCTCCTGTCCCAGTGAATAATCCGAGGAGCGGGTCTCGTCCCAACATGGAATTCCTGGCCATCCCCGAGACTTCTCTGCCCAACAGACGAGCCTGTGGAAAGAGACACAAGAAGAGGACATTCTTGAGACCTCGGATTATTGGAGGCTCGTCCTCCTTGCCAGGATCCCACCCGTGGATGGCGGCCATATATATCGGGGAGGTTTTCTGTGCCGGCAGTCTCATTCACTCCTGTTGGGTCGTATCAGCTGCCCACTGTTTTGCCAACAGGTAAGCCCATCCTTTTACCCCGTTGTGTTGGGGAGGGCCAGTTCTTGGGCAAAATGATAAAGAGGTTCAGGTGAAACTTAATGGATCCCTCATGTAGCCTCCTTACCCCTTTTTTTCTCATGTTCTCCTCCTTATCAAATCCTATTCTCTGAAAAGGCTTTAAACTCCCTGATCTTTCACAGCCTGTGTGTTCCTGGGATGGAAGTAGCTCTATCCCTTTGAACGAGGATCTTCTAGCTGTTGATGGAGATTTGGGGAGAAGGGAAATTTTGGGCATCAGGGAGGACTTTCTCAGGATGAGAGCACCTGCAATTCTAACAGGATGCTTATTCTCTACCATGTAAGGATGCTATGTCTTGGGGTAAACCTGAGAAAGAGGTGAGGGCTCTTAGGAAAGGTGGAGAAATCACATCATTGTTGAAAAAGGAGTAGATCTGAATTCAGAGGACTTAAGCTGGCCTCCTAGGTCTGCTAGACTCAGACACTTACTTGCTGTGTGAAACTGGACAGATCACTTAACCTCTATCTTGATTTCCTTAACTGTAAAATGGGGAATTATAATAGAATCTACTTCACATCAAATGAGAGCATATTTATTAAATACTTAGCACAGTCCCTTGCACACAGTAGGTATTTAATAAGTGGTTGTTAACGCTCTCCTTTTCCTAGCTGTTTGAATTTAAGGAAGTGACCTAGTCTCTTTGGACAAACAGAAAAGGTTATGGTAGCTAGAGGAAGGTGCTTTAGTCTGGAACTTTAAAGGGATGGTGAATGAGGACTCAGCATGTCAAGGGACTCCCTCGTCTTAGTTTTCCTTCTGGTTAACAGGAATAATACCTGAATTGCTGAATTCCCTGAATTCTGTAAGGACCATACAAGATAAGAACTTTGGAAAAATTGTTAAAAATATAAAGATTTATATAGAGGCAAAATATGATTGATCATCAGGGCAGCTAAATGGTCCAGTGTCTAGAATGCTGGACCTGGAGTCGAGAAGACTCATCTTCGTGATGAAATCTGGCCTTGGACATTTATTGGATGTGGGATCCTGGGCAAGTCATTTAATTTGGATGTATTTTAGTTCTGGCAGACCCTCCGATGTGGTTATTAATTGCCTTCAAAATAAGGTAGTAGGCTTTCGTGATCTAAAAGATTCCTTATAGCTTTGATATTCATGTGGATATCAGTGTGGTGAAAGAAAGCCTAGAAAGTATAATCCTTAGGAACTGGGGGAAGGGTGAGGGTGGTGGGGGCCTCCTGGTACTCACGTTTTCCCAGGTACCTAGCAAAGGGAAGAAACCACGACCTAGAGTACATCCCAACAAGGACTCTGGAGAATTTGTAATTCTTGGGCATGGCCACATGGTGGCAAAGTCACACTGCCCGCAGTCATAACCTATAGAATTATACTGGGCCCTGGAGTTGGGCAGCGGGCAGAAATCCGGGGAGAGGGCCGGGCTGGAAGCAGCTCCTGTAGGTTTCAGAGAATTGATTGTTAGATTTTCAATGGGACTATTTACATCTTGGAAATCGGCAAATGTTAAAAACAGCGCTAAATTTATTGTTTTGTTGATTGACTTTAGGCTAAAGAAAGTGATAGAGAAAATGTTCCTAATGAAAATTAAACTTAAAAGTGTGTATACTTTTTTCAAAAACTGGTTCTTAAATCAATCTACCAGCATTTCACTGATAGGTTCCATGAAGCAGATGCTTGCACTGTTCATGGTATGATCATGGTGAACTCTCTTCCCTCCAATGAACTAACAGCATTCTACTGGGGAGCCAGGAGTCCTGGGGCCTAGTCCAATGTGGTCTCTAATTGTCTGTCTGCAAAACAAGCTATTTGGTGGTCTAAAGATCTGATATGCAGGCTTACCACTGTCTCAGTACTATCCTGGGGTTTGTTCATTCACTATGGGAACTTTTGAAGGTCCCTTTACTTAACTCTCTGAAACTCAGTTTCCTTAAATGAAAAATGGAACTAATTATACTTTTATCAGCTGTATCACATGATTCACATGAAAAAGCTCTTTACAAGCTTCAAAGTGTTGTTGAAATGTGATCAATCTAATTATTGCTGTTTTCTGTGGGTGAAGAATTTAAAGTTTCTTCTAGCTCTGATAGTTTGTCTGTTACATATTCTAAGATCCCTTCTATCTCTGATATTTTATATTCCAAGACTCTTTTTAGTCCTGATATTCTATGCTTTCATTTAAAAATTATTTACATTTATAATATAATAATTTATATTTTTAGTTTTTACATTGCTTATATTTCTTCTCTCTCTCTCCTCCCCACCCTTTCCAAAGCACTGTTCCTTACAACAAAATTTTTTAAAGAATTAAAAAGAGAAAGGAAAAAATGCTGCAAAAATTTTATGCCACGTTCTACACCTGTGAATGTCTCCTTTTCTTCTGGTCCTTCCTACTTTTACCAAGTTCTCCAGCCTTGACCCCTGGCCAGCCTCCTTCTTTCTCACCAAACTTTCTGCCTCAGCCCTCCTTGATCAGGAAATGGTAGGAGATGACTTTTCATGTTTTTTCGTAAAGGGTCAAGCATTTTGTTTGTAATTTTCCAACATTCAGATTGTTCTTGCTCTTAATCTTGTTGTGGCCACTTTGTATTATGTATATTGCTTGTCTGGTTCTACTTACTTGTTCTGTTCCAGATTCTAAGATCCTTCTCAGCTCTGACATTCAATCCTCTAAGGCTCCATCCAGGTCTGACATTGTATGTAGGTTCTAAGGTTCCATCCATTTCTGAAATTCAATGTTCTGTGTTTCAAGTATCTGGGAATTTTTATTTGAAAATTTTACTGAGCTCTTCATGGGTAGGGCCTTGGGCTTTGGAGAAGGCTAGTGGTGATGAGAATTTACCCATTTTGATTCCCATAGTATCCACTTCCAAATGATTAGGATAAAGGCCGACTTCCCTTTAATTAGGAACACAGCTCTTCTTTGTGATATGTAGATGTACCAGACAAGATAGGACCACTGCCATCAAAATCAGGAGACTTCAGTTCAAATTCTATCTCAGCTTCTTCCTTTTTTTCTTGGTAAAAAATGGATTTGTTAACACCTGCCCTGCCTCCCTTTTACTTCAGAAATTATTGATGGGTATGAAGAAAGACTTGCTAATATAAATAAATGTCACTTATCCATTTTCATGATCATTCTGTGTTTTTCAGCCCACCCAAGTCAATTATCAGAGTTGTCCTGGGCCAGCATTTCTTCAACACATCCACAGATGTGACCCAAACCTTTGAAGTTGAGAAGTACATCCTGTATCCATTATACTCTGTCTTTAGCCCCAGTAATCATGATCTTGGTGAGTGTGTTAAGGCTTCTGCACCAGATGTCAGGCCCACCTTGGGTGTCCAGATCAGGGCTGATCAAGGAGGGCTTTGGGTAGAAAGAAGGAGGCTGGCCAGGGGTCAAAGCAGGAGAACTTGGTAAAGATGTGATCTCTAAGCCCCAAATCTACTTTATGTCCACATCACACTGGGTACCAATCTCTGGCTTCCTTATGTTATTTAACTTTCCTCATGAGTGAGTTTTTAGTCTTCCCAATGGATTGGGTCAAGTCTTTAATGCTCACTCAGCCCCTAAAGCAGGACTGAGCACATAGTCAGGGCTTGATTAACATCTTCAATATTGGGTGAAGGAATTTAATTTAACAAATCCCATCTCATGGAATGTCTAGTCTATGTGGGGAGATAGAATACATTTTCAGAAAATAATACCGAATGCTGAGTGATATGAATCAGCATTATGCTAAGTATTAATAATAGAAAAGAAAAATACGAAACGGTTCCTGATCTCCAGGAACTCATACTATAACCAGGGAAGCCTGAACATAGAAGAAGGCTAAATTCTCGGGACGGGGAGGATGGAAAGGTCTGGAGGTCCTTAAAGGGCAAAGCCTGGGATCTGAGGTAAAGTCTATAGGTCAGACTTAGTTCTGGTTATGGTGGTTGTCATCTTTAGTTCTCGAAGAGGACCAAAAGGACATTACTTTGTTAGAGTTGAGTTACAGTATGTCTGACAGTGGCTAATCAGACCAAATGAGCTCGGAATGCTCTGCCACAGGTCAGACACAAATGGTCCCTATGAACATTTGGGGCAGATTCTCTAATTTTGCACATTTAGTGTTTCCTTTGGGCTAATTCAGTCCTGCTTTGCTCATAGAGCACAGTTCCTTTTCTGATGAGGATCTGGGTGACCCTGTCCCAGTGTCCCATGTAATCCATTCTAAAGTTCTTAAGAAATACCTTGAGAGTGTCCTTAACATTGCTTTTTCTGACCACATTGTGAGCACTTGCCCTGTGTGAGCTCTCTATAAAATAATTATGGTAAATAACACATGAGTGGTACAGCCAACCGAGTTCTGAAGAAGAGGAATAAATTTATGATTGCTTTAACTACTGTAGATAATTTCTCCCCATTCTTGTGGGGCTGTATCATAGAGGAGAGAAGACCTAGACCTAAAAATGAGTTCTACCTCTGCTTCTTACTAACTGTATGAAGTTGGTCCTCGTGCTTAACTCTCTGAGTCTCAGTTTACTCATCTGTAAAACAGGGTGATTTTGATGGCTTTTAAAGTGCCATTCAAATCTCTAAAGGTTATAATTCTAGACCCACACCATTATTTTTCCTTCAAGTCCCAGAAATTGTTTTTTGACCTTTTAACTTTAATGGACAGTCCCAATGGATAGAAATACTCTCGCCTCTGTGATGGTCAATCTGATTCCCTTCTCTAATTCCCTGCAGTTCTGGTCAGGCTGAAGAAGAAGGGTGACCGCTGTGCTGTAAAGTCCCAGTTTGTCCAGCCCATCTGCCTCCCGGAGAACGGCATCACCTTTCCTGATAATCACAAGTGCCAGATTGCAGGATGGGGACACATGTATGAGAGTGAGTCTCCTGATGACATCTGGGGGCCCCTGCCCAGACCCATCAAACCAGAGTATGTTTTCCTCTGAGCTTGGGTCTTTCTCTTGGATTGTCTTCGGTATTTTCCACACTGTGCAACTATCGCAACTAGGGATGTAGGTAGGAACTGAGGAAGCCTCAAAGTAGTTATGAAATCTTATAACCGGAGAAGGGAAATAGCCAATTACTCTAGTACCTTTGTCAATAAAATCCCCAAATTGGCTCATGAGAAGTCAGACATGGCTAAAATGATTGAGTGATGGCAACAACAAGTGCTAATAAATGTAAGGGGAGAGAGTATGTCTCTTCCTTTCTATCCATATCATTGGCCGGCGGGGCCATAACTCAGCATCCTGACCATCAGTTATAGGTTCCATTGATAGCCGTGGTGTGGCTGTCAGGCTTGATGTTGATTGACAATAATACCAGCCAGTGGGGCAGAAGGAAGGGATGCTAGCGATCACTTCATCTGAGTCCTGCCCTGCCCATAGATTAAACATAAGTAAAAAGTCCCCCGTGACTCTCCAAGAAGATCAGAGAAGGTAGATGGGCTTTGCTGAAATCCTCAGATGACTGCTAAGCATTTTCCTTTCTGAGGGGTACGTAAGCAAGGAGGCTTCCAGCCAGGGCTCCTCACGGGGCGGTGGCCCTCGATGTTTCAGGGTTGTCCCAGTCCTGACTTTTCCCTTGGTCTCTCCTTAAAAGATGTCACAGGTTACGCCACGTACTTACGAGAAGCACTGCTTCCTCTCCTGCCCGATCACAAATGCAGCAGCCCAGAGGTCTATGGCGCAGATATCACCCCCAACATGTTTTGTGCTGGTTACTTTGACTGCAAATCAGATGCTTGCCAGGTAAGGCTTGGGGAGGGTAATTCTACATTTATTTTGTTTCGGCCAAAGGAATGAGAGGGAGTGTGGCATAGTGCACTAAGCTGTGGTTTGTGATGTGGGGTCTTGTCACTGAATGTGGGAACTGTGAAATTATGACTTGTATTCAGCAAATGTTTGATTTTTATGCCTATTTTATAAACCTACATACTCAAGGTTGTGTAACAGTTTTTCAAGCAAAAAGCAACGTGAGTGTAAAAAGTTGAAGAAGCCCTGGATAGTGGAAAGAGAACTGAATTGGTAGCCGGGGTCTTGAAAATGAATTCTGACTCTTCAATTCATTAGCCAGATGACTGTGGGCAAGTCATTTTACCCTATTTAGATCTTAGTGTTGTTTGGGTCATTTTTTAATCACATCTGATTCTTTGTGATTCCATTTGTGATTTTCTTGTCAAAGATACTGGGGCAGTTTGCCATTTCCTTCTTCAGTACATTTTACAAATAAGGAAACTGAGGCAAATAGGGTTAAGATACCAGAAGGTTTTTTTTTTTAACTTTTATTTTTAAAATAAAGCTTTTTATTTTTCCAAATTCATGCAAAGGTAATTTTCAACATTCACCTTTGCAAAATCTTATGTTCCAAATTTTGCTTTGTTTCCCATCTTCTAGAGAGCAAGTGATCCAATATAGGTTAAACACAGGGCACATTTCTTAGATTCTCTGTGCCTTAGACTTTCCTCATCTGAAAGAGGGTGCTCTGGAAGGTTCTTTCCAGATTTAAATTCTACCATCTCACATCTGCTATCCCCCCCTTCTCATACACCTCATCGATTGAATAGCTCCCACTCTTGCCATCCCCTTTTCTCCACATCAGCTACTCTCTGAATCCCAGCTTCATTCTAAATCATCTCTGTGATTAGAAACATATCAAAATCAATGAAATTTCTTTCTTCTGTATCTCTCTCCTCTCTGAATGACTCTTTCTTTGGGGCTCCACCATCAGAAACCCAAGCTTACCCTCCATTTTTCCCCATCAAAAGTTACTGGTCCTCAAAACCCCCCCAGTATTTCCTGGAACACTAGCTAATCTGATCACCTGGGATTCTAAAATGAAATAATAGCCTGTGAAGTGCTTAATGAATGCAAAGAGTTTGGGGGAGAATTATGTGAGAAACATACTTCTCCTGGTTTAAGAGACCATTGTATCACTCCACAGCTATGTGACTTAGAGCTCTTGGTGCCTCCATTTTTGATTCTTGTTTTATTTGTTTTCCTTAATGGTATTTTATTTTTCCACATACATGTAGAGATAGTTTTCAACATTCATTTTTATGAGATTCTGAGTTCCAAATTTTTCTCCTTTCCATTCCCTCTCCCTCCCCCAAAGAGTAAGCAATCTGGTATAGTTTATATGTGTACAATCATTTTCAACATGTTTTTGTATTGGTCATGTTTTGAAAGAAAAATCAGACTAAAAGGGAAAAAATGAGAAAGAAAAAACAAAAAAAAAGTGAAAATAGTATGAAAATAGACTGCATTCAGTCTCCATAGTTCTCCCTCTAGATGTGAATGGCATTTTCTATCTCAAGTCTCCTGGAATTGTCTTGGATCATTGTATTTCCAAGAAGAGCTGTCTATCACAGTTGATCATCACACAATTTTGCTGTTACTGTGTACAGTGTTCTTTTGGTTCTGCTTACTTCACTCAGCACAAAAGAATGATGATTATCCATATAAATGTTGGGAGATGGGACTATCTAGTTAAGAGATCAGTTAAAAATCCTGTTTTCATAGAATATGGAGTTTGCAAAGGGGAATGTTAAGAAATGAGTGGATAGTAAGTATGAAAGGCAGAACCTTGGATGTTATTACAAAGACATTATTAGGGATTAATAAAGACTTTTTAAGCAGGGGAAGGGACATCATCATGAATGCTTTAGGAAGGTAATTTTGGTTACTATATGGAGGATAGATTGGGGAGAGTAGGAATTGGAAGTAGGGAGTCTATTGCCATCGTCTAGGCAAGAGGTGACAATTATTTGAATAAGCAGAAAGGATGTGAGGGATGTTGGAAAAGATCAATTTATAGGATGTGACAATGGATGGGATATAGTGGGGATGAAAGAGAGAGAGAGATCAAAGATGGCTCTAAGATTACAAGTCTATGTACCTGGAAGGATGGTGGCAACCTCAAGGGAAATAGTAATGTTTGGGGAAGGAATAGGGGAGGGGAAGGGGAAGGGGAAGACAATGGGTTCCATTTTGGAAATATTGAATTAGAGAAGTGCATGATACATCTAGAAAGAGAAATCCACAGATTAACTGTCTTTGTCCAAAAAGGACTGAACTAAGACAGAACTGATGTTAGAAGACAGAATATCATACCTAGAAAGGACCTTAAAATATGAAACATGGAATATAGAAATATATGAATATGGAAAAATATGAAATATGGAAAAATATGGAAAGGACCTCTAACTCTAGTCTAAATCTCAGCTGTGGTTCATATAGTGAGTGGCGGGGCTGGGATTCAGAATTATGCTTCTTACCTCCCAGACCACTGGGATTCCCACCCCCACAGTGCCTCTCTATTATTCAAAGATATTTATCCAATTCTGAATCTGTTGTCATGAGCCTCCAGGGAGATGAATTTTAAAGAAAGAAGGTTGGATTCAATTATGGACCATTATAATGCATAATAAAGCAAGATTTTGAGCTCCACTTCAGCCTTCCCAGTTCCATTAAGCAGGAAACTAACCTAATCCCCCCATCTCGTGACTTGGAGCTGCCGGATAGTCCATCACTCCCCCTCCTCCCCCAGTAGCACCTGTTTTAGATTTGGCCCATTAAGTTCCAAACAGTGAATGTCGTGTTTACTGAGTGTTCTAGAATCCTGGGCCTTCTCCATTCTCGGGGCCTGCCGGGATCACAGGACCATTCTGAAAGCATGATGTCATGGTGCTTTCTTCCTGCCTTCCCCTGGGGATGAGGGGTTGTGAGAAAGGGACACTTCATATCTTAGAATGTCTAGGCTGAGTAGGACCCCAGAGGTCCTATAATCCAACTTGGCAGCTAGGTGATGCAGAGGGACAGAACACTAGGCTCAGGAAGCTCCTAGTTCAAATCCAGCCTAAGGTACCCACTATTTATATGAGTCTGGGAAAGTTCCTTAACTTCTCTCTGCCTCAGTTTTCTTCTGTAAAACGGGAATCATCATAGTCTTATCTCCCAGGGGCAGCTAAGTCTAAGCATAGTGGATAGAGTGATTGATTTGGAGTGTGGAAGAATCATCCTCCTGAATTCCAGTCTGTTCTCAAGTCACTTAATCCTTTTTGCCTCCATTTCCTCATCTGTAAAATGAACTGGAAAAATAATTGGCAAACCAAATGGGGTCATTAAGACTAAAAAAATGACTGAATAAGAAGAAAAAAACAACCATCCAGTGTTTTATGAAAAGCAAATGAGCTAATATTCACAAAGCGTTTATTGCAATGCTTAATAAATCTTTCTTTCCTTCTGACTCATTTTATAGATGAGGAAATTGAGGCTCAGAAAGACATAGTGACAACCATGATCACATCTTAAATTAATGTAAAACTAGAAACCAGGTTTCCCAACTCTTATTCCAGGACTTCATGCTCTCCCCTTCTGCCTCTCTAAGGATTAGTCACTTATTAATTTTGGTTCCGACTCACTAGGCTATGTCAATATTTCTGGTCAGAATTTGGAACAATAGAGGTCAGGGGTTTTATTTGGCCATTAAAGAAGAATAACATTTTCATGGCTTCTTGCTTCATGAATATGAAACATAATTGAAACAGGTCTGCAAACTTTTCACAGACTGTATACTTAGCAGATAAATATCTCTTATTATAAGTATATCTGAATTGAATGACAATATCATGGAATCATTGAATTCAGAGGCATCTAGGAGTTTTTCTAGCACAATTTCTCTCCAAATTATCAATCCTGTCTGAAACATTTCTGAGCAGTCATTATCTAGCATTTGCTTGAATACCTCCAATAATGAGCCACTCACTACCTCAAGAGGCAAGCCATTTGATTTTTGATGTGTAGTAAGATGCAGTATTGTGTAGCAGAAAAAAATGAATATGAATTCAGCAAACCTCAATCCAAGTCCAGGCTCTGACACTCACTAGCTATGTTACCATGGAGCAAATGACTTAATCCCTTTGTCTCCCAATTTCATCATCTTATTATTATATTAATATTCATTTTGTGAACAATGAGGCCCTGTGTAAATATAAGCTGTTATTACATTACGAAGAAAATTTTTTAAGTTGAAATTTCTCTTCTATGGAAATGAGCAAAGGAAAGAATTGTGTACATCATCTATTGTTCATCATCATCCACTGTATCATTCAGTGGAAGTTGAAATTCCACTATAAGCACTTCATCCCTTTGGGTTAAATAGATTCATTTTTTGAAATACAATTTTTCCTTAAATGAGGAAGTCTATGAAATCAGTTTATAAATAATTTTAAATAAGTTTATTAAGCTATTTCATGCATCTTATAATTATGGAGGGAGAAATTTATATAAATATATATATACACATAAATATGTGTTTGTATATGTTTTTATATATATATATATATATATATATATTTAGATTTATAAAGCACATCTGGGTTCCAATGAGTGCAAATAATAAATCCCTTGAAATGGTTATATTATTTGAGTTTATATTGCCTTTTTTTCCCAACAGACTAGAAGCATAATTATAAATTCAAATAACAAATTTGAATATATGAGACTATTTCAGAGGATTCGTTCTTCACATTAATCAGAACCTAGCTGTATTTACTTTTATCTTGGCTGGGAATTCAGGAAAGAGTGAGATTGTAGTGCTTAACATTATCAATGACAGAGTAAGAACCAGAACTCAGAACACTTGACTGCCTATCTAGAGTTATGCTTATTTTTCCCATCTTTGCCAACTTTCTATATGAAATGTAATCATTCCTTGGAGTTAAAATGATTTACTCTTGATCTCTAACCAACACAGGGTGACTCAGGTGGACCTCTAGCCTGTGAAAAGAATGGGGTTTCTTACCTTTATGGGATCATCAGTTGGGGTGATGGTTGTGGCAGATTCAACAAGCCGGGTGTTTATACGCGAGTGACCAACTACGTGGATTGGATCAATGACAAGATACGGCCTCCCAAGAAAGTAACCACTGCCTCTGAAGCCTGAGGTAAGCCATGAAGGATCTGCCTGGCCCGGGTTTGCCTCTGGACATCACTGGATGTGTTCATTATCACAAGTGTGTGTTTGCATTGAACCATGCTGGCCCTCTGGAAGAATACTTTGCCATGACAACAATAAAGCATTTTTGAAAGTTACAGTGTCTGCAAAAGTAAATCATAAGAGAGGTTAACAGACTTTTTCACCCAATGGCCTATGGCTTATAGCCCCTTAGTGCACCCACCCTAAGAGATATATAAAGATATATTTAATATATTATATACACATATAATGCTCACATATATACAAATAAATGTATATTTATAATAAATACAAATAAATTCAAAACCAAAAAATATACAATAAATAAATAATTAAATTTGTGCTTTATATATAAATATATAATATGCACCACATATTATCCTATACACACATAAAATACACATATGTATATATATTATATATACATGCATATAAACAAGTATATAAAATCATAGCTTCTTATAAAGATCATCTTGTCTAACCCATACCTGAACGGAAATCCCTTTTTCAACATCACTACTAAGTAGGAATCCAGGATCTCCCAGAACATATCTGGGGAGGGAAGAATTCATTGTCTACCACGGCAGTTTCTTTTTTCCAGCATCCAGCAATGATTGCTAATTTCTTTTTCCTTACAGTGAGCTTAAGTAGTATTTCTGAAACTTTCACCTATTGGTCTTAGTTCTGACTTCTAAGACAAAGGAGAATAATTTGGACCCAGTATGTTGTAGTGGAAAGACCACTATTGAATAGGGGCCTTTACTCTATCACTTATTAGCTAGATTTATTGTGGAAAAAGTTTGTTGTAAAAACTTAAAATAAAATCATGTTCTCATGGCACAGCTAGGTGGTTCAGTGAAGAGAGCATCAAACCTGGAGTCAGAAAAACTTGCGTTCAAATCTGATCTCAGACATGTACTTGCTGTGTGACCCTGGGCAAACCACCTGAACAACAACATGTAAATATGAATGATTATTATTCTGCTTCTTATGTACAGAAATAAACCAAACTCAGCTTTTTTGAGGCATTGTTCAAAAATTTTAAAAATAATATTTTCTCCTATTTACATGTAAAAGCAATTTTTAACATTTGCTTAAAAATTTTGAGTTACATATTCCATCCCTCTCTTCCTCCCTACCTCATCCCTGAGGCAGTAAACATTTCTGTTGTGATAAACCAAAATCATCTTACAGAATCTATCCACAGCCTCCTTTGAAGCTTTCTATAGGAAAGGAGATCTCACAATTGGAGGATTTGACTCAGAAACTATTATCATTAGTAATGATGATGATCGTTAATATTTTTATAGTATTATGTGCCAAGTTCTGGGCTAAATGCTTTGCAATTATTAACTCATTAAATAACCACTTCTCTCATGATTCTTTCTTCAGTTATTTAATAAATATCTAATAATTCCCAAGTATATGCCTGGTGCTCTGTTAGATGCTACTGGGGATGTAGAAAAATAGTATTATCTTATGAGTAATAGGACTTAAATCCCTTCTAAAATTTCAGCCGCCCTCTCCCGCTCAGGCTTACGGTTTTCTGTTGCTCAGTCTTTGACTCAGGTTCAGCTCAGGGTACCAGTGACATGAAATTGTTTTTTTCCAACAGTGGTTTAAAGATGAGACAAATTATAGGAACATAGAAAGGACCATAGAGAATAGATTAGTCTAAAACTCTCACTTTACAGAGAAGGAAACTTGAGGAAATGGTGAGAAAGAGAAAAAACTTATTTAATGTCACACAGTAAGTTTGTGGCTAAACCAGGGCTCATTTGATTGTACTGTGATAACAGCTTCAGTAAGCTCCCCCCACTCACACCCTCTTTCCCTCCCCCAGAGAAGATGAAGAAAGAGCTTGTTTTCTTAGAAAATTGTATTGACACTTATCTGTAAAAGAAACATGAAGAGAATTATTGAGAAAACACTTGGTATCTGGAGTTATGATACTGAATGGTAAGACTGTAGAAATGAGAATTAATGAATAACAGTGATGGCCGTGAGAAACACAGCTAAAACAATGTAAATAATTATCTATTATTATTATTTATTACATTGTTAATAAGTTGTATAATCAGTAACTTTGTTGTTTTTTTTAAACCCAGGGTTGTTATTTTTTCCCCCTCTATTGATATTGAAGCAACTGCTTATAAGAAAAAGAGGTTTTCCTGAATTTACTAAATAAATAATATTAACAATCCAAAGTGGAGGCTTGGAGCTAATTAACTAATTGTTGGATGAGAGAGAAAGGTTATAATTGTAGCAATGAATAAATAAATGTTTAAACATATCTCTAGCTGACTTTAGAATTTGGGATTGATGATAAGGAATAGTAGTCTGAGGCAGTGCAGGCTACATGTGAGAGTAGTTAACTCTGCTACAATAGAATCCTGGAGTCCAGAGTGGTGATGACCATTAGTCATCACCTGGTCCAGCCCTATCACAAAAGGGAAATAATTTGCCCAGTGTCGAACGTATGTGAGTGGTAAAGGTAGAATTTGAATCCTGTTCTTGGACTTCATTGCCACCCTTCTTTCCACAGAACTACCCTGACCCAAATCCATATCCTCATGCCTCCCAGGTCTTGGATCCTTATACCATAAAAATCAATATTTTAGTCCCAGGTGACGCATATTTCCATCAGTTATTATTAATTTCCAATGCATCAGAAGACCCTCGCTCTATCCAATCCCAGTTTCAACAGCAATTTGCTCTCTGAGCTAAGGAAAGTCAATTTCTGTTCAGCGTTTGAGTTCCTTCTATGTAAAATGAATAGTTTATAATCAGGGGCCCTCAAACTTCTTAAATAGGGGGCCAATTCACTGTCCCCCTGTTGGAGGGCCGGGGTATAGTAAAAACAAAAACTTTGTTTTGTGGGCCTTTAAATAAAGAAACTTCATAGCCCTGGGTGAGGGGGATAATCATCCTCAGCTGCCGCATCTGGCCCGTGGTCCATAGTTTGAGGATCCCTGGATATTAAATGATCTCTAATGAACCCCTTCTAACCCCTTCTTCCCCCTTCAACTCTAAAATTCTAGATTCTTATGCAAGCAGATCTTCTCATAAGTAATAGGTCATATTACAGTCAGTACATATGGTATATGTTTTTTATTCTCCTTTCTATCCTGGGTTTCTAGGCTTCTGATTGATCAGTATTTACCTTAACTAAGTTGATTCTTATCCACCATAGTCATCTTAATGTATGGGTATAGCAGTCAAATGGCTTTGCTTCCTATCCCTATGAATTTCCTGACCAAGACACCTTCCTGTCCACTCTCTTACATGTTATCTTCTCCAAACAAAATGTGATGTTGTTGAGGATAGGGCAAGATAACATCCCAGACCTGGAACATGAACAAAGACTTGTCCAGTTTGACCGGAGCATGTAGAGGGTAGTAATATGAGATCCGGCTCAGGGGAGGGTCTTGAAGGCCAAACCGAGCTTAGACTTTTCTTAGATCCAGTAGGGAATTGCAGGTTTTTAGGAGAGGACAGACGTAATTAGGTCAAAGCATGAGGTAGATCAATCTGGCAGTATATGAAAGACATTTTTAAGGTGAAATATATTTCTATTATGGTTCTAATATCAAGGATTCTATGAGAAAATTAAGTTATCTCCCCTCATGGAGAGGAGCTGGAGAGATAATACATTTATGAAATAAAGACAGCATGTGATTATATCCTTAATTTTTCTTGGACATCTGTAGTAGAGGAATTTATATTCAAGTCGAGCCCTTTAATTCTGCTGATATTTTTTTTAGAAGGATGAAGGTAGATAAGGGAGGGGGCATCCCCCTAACTGGATAGTGTCTATAAACTGATTCCTTATAAAGTACTTCAAAGGCATGAAGCACAGATGGAACCGCTGATGAAAGGGCATGGTAAATTGGTGAATTCAATTAATTGTTCTTATAAAAGATGGATCTGGACCTTGGTTGGTTCCAAAGATGGCTAGGGAAAGAGAAAGGGACCCAGAAAAATTCCTTCAGGGTGGTCCTCTGCCTAACGGGTACAACATGACAAGTTGTGTGTCATCCCACACACTCAGATCCTGGATGCCTGGAGTCAACAACAAACTCATAAACAGATCTACTGAAGCTAATCTCCCTCCCTGGGATAGTTTGGAATCTAAAAGACCAATCGAATCCTGTGTTCCAGACCATATCCTAACGCCGGAGATAGGGGGTGTTTGGAGGGTAGGGGAGTAGTTTCACATAACCTCCAGTAGCAGACATTTCAGAGTTGATGATAACTGACTCCTCTTACCCACACAGTTCCTTGAAGAGTGATATCCTGTGTGGGATATCTTGCAATGGACCAGCATTCCATTAATGGATTTTTAGCTCTTAGTTGAAACTCAGAGCTCCACAAAACATCATATCTTGGAAGGGCTTTTAAAACCATCATCACCATCATTATCACTGTAGGCTATAAAAATTTAGCACCTGCCGAATACCGATTAAGACATGACTGGGTGGCTACTAGCATTATGCCTCAGAAGCTTTCTATCTTTCATGAATTGACAAATGACAAATCCCCCTACTACAAATAGAGCCCTTAAAATATCTTAGAGAACTCAACCAACAAACCTTATTAGAACTGTATCATTATCACAAACTGAACTGTTGATCACAACTGCCCATGGTTCAGAAAAATTGAAGAATGACATTTTTATTAGTTGTTTTTATCCCAAATAATCATAATTGTCAAACTACTTGGAACAAAAAGTTTTCAGAGAATAGGGACCTGGAGGTCAAAAGCAATCAAAGTTAAGTGGGTCAAGGTCATGTATAAACATCTCTATTCTTCTATCTGCTACTGCAATAATACCAAGCATGCTTTCAGGGAATCGAGAGACTAGAGCAGACATTCTTAACCTGTGGCTTGTGAATTTGTTTAAAAAATTTAATAACCACATGTTACTATAATGGTTTTTCCTTTTAATCCTATGTCTTTTTTAGGTATTTAAAACCATTATTCTTCACTAGACTGACAAAAATAACAACAATAAATAAGGTGAAGTAACTCTGAATAAGAGGATAATCTTACATACTAATATTTTTATGTAACTACACAAAAAATGGTTTTCCCCCACCTGTGTAATAGTCCATAGATCACTATGTAGAAGTAATAATAGGATAGCCATTTGTTTTAGAATTACTTCTGGATGAACATTATAAAAATGAAAATGAATGAAGTGATGAAAAAGCATTTAAATGTATACTATATGAAAAGCAATGTGCTAAACACTGAGGATACAAATAGAAAAGTAAAATCATTTCTGCTCTCAGGGTGCTCCCATCCTATTGGGAAGATAAATTTGGAAAAGGAACGTATGAAAGATTTCAGCTGCAAGTCAGATGGAAAGACTCTATGTGCAATGGCAAAGTAGATGATAATGCATTTTCTTTTTGTGGTCTCATTTTTCATATTTTATTTTTCTCACTTATATATGAAAACAATTTTTAGTATTTGATTAAAAAAATTGTTCTTCGGCAACAACAAGATTATACTTTGACCAATTCTGATGGACGTGGTTCTTTTCAACAACGAGATGATTCAGACCAGTTCTAATGATCTTGTGATGAAGAGAGCCATCTACACCCAGAGAGAGGACTAGGGAACTGAGTGTGGATCACAACATAGCATTTTCACTGTTTTTGCTGTTGTTTGCTTGCATTTTCTTTTCTTTCTTTTTTCTTTTTGATCTGATTTTTCTTGTGCAGCAAGACAATTGTATAAATATGTATGCATATATTGGATTTAGCATATATTTTTTTACCATGTTTAACATATATTGTTAATTGTTGTTTAGGGGAGGTAAAATTGGAACACAAATTTTTCAAGGGTCAGTGTTGAAAAATTGTCCATGCATATTTTTGAAAATAAAAAGCTTTAATAAAAAAATAAAAGAAAAAAATATGTTCCAAATTCTCTTCCTTTCTCCCTTCCCCTCTTCCTGAGATGGTAAGCAATTAGAAATAGGATATGTGTGTGTATATGTGTATACAATCACGACAAACATATTTCTATATTAGTCATGTGAAAGAAAACACAGACTCAAAAAATACACACACACAAACTAAAGTGAAAAATACTATGCTTCAGTCTGTATTCATACATAATCAGTTCTTTTTCTGGCGTGAATAGCATGTTTCATCATGAGTCCTTTGAAACTGTCTTGGGTTATTATGTTTTTGAGAATAGCTAAGTCGTTCATGGTTGATCATAGCACAACATTGCTGTCACTGTGCACAGTGTTCTCCCAGTTCTGCTCATTTCATTTTAAAGCTTTCTTTCTTTCTTTTTTATTTAATATTTTTCCTCAGTTACATTCAAAACAAATTATTTTACATTTGTTTTTAAGATTTTTGAGGTCTAGGCTCTCTCCCTTATCCCTATTCTTAACATGTAAAGTTATGCAAAACATTTCCATAGGAGTCAAGTTGTGAAAGAAAACATAGATCTTCCACCCTAATGAAAATAAAAACCCTCAAGAAAAATTAAATTAAAAAAGAAAGAGAGAGATAGAGAAAGAGAGGTTGCTTCATTCTGCATTTAGACACAATCAGCTTCTTCTCTGGGTATGGATAGGATTTTTCATCATAAGTCCTTCAGAATTTGCTATTCTCAGTACTACTGAGAATAGCAAAGTATTCATAGTTACTCATCCTAAAACATTGCTTTTATTTAGTATATAGTACATTTCACTTTGTTCATGGAGGACTTTCCAGGGCATTTTTTTTCCCTGAGAGCATCCTGCTCATCATTTCCCAGAATAATAATATTCCATCTCAAACACATACCACAGTTCATTGAGCCATTCCCCAATTGATGAGCATCCCCTCAATTTCCTTTTATTTTTTGCCCTGAGAAGAGACCTATAAAGAACTTCTTTAATGCAATTTTATTTATTTTTTTAATTTAATAGCCTTTTATTTACAGGTTATATGCATGGGTAACTTTACAGCATTAACAATTGCCAAACCTCTTGTTCCAATTTTTCACCTCTTACCCCCCACCTCCTCCCCTAGATGGCAGGATGACCAGTAGATGTTAAATACATTAAAATATAAATTAGATTCACAATAAGTATACATGACCAAACCGTTATTTTGCTGTACAAAAAGAATCAGACTCTGAAATATTGTACAATTAGCTTGTGAAGGAAATCAAAAATGCAGGTGGGCATAAATATAGGGATTGGGAATTCAATGTAATGGTTTTTAGTCATCACCCAGAGTTTTAATGCAATTTTAATTGAAAAAACTTCAATCTGTTTTTCTGTTGCATCATGTGATGGCTCCCAAATCTTTGTGGCAAAAACTTTCTTCCTGGGTCTTTAGCTACTGAGAAGGCAAATAGAAGGTTACATCTGTGCAAGAATTATTGTTGCTTGTCCTTTGTTTTTGAAGTCATGATATCTTGTTTTGCATATCCTTTGGATTTAAGTGAGGCATTGCTGTTCAAAGTCATTAGCCTTGCTCTCTCCTCCAGAGTCTTCAGGGACTAGTTGCAAAGACAAAAATCAAGATGACTGGCAGTTATTCTACTGGATGGATGTGGAATCCAAGCTAAAACCTGGATCAATGGTCTATGGAACCCTGGAGTTCTTAGAACTTTTGAACTCTAGGTACTGGGCTATTTGAACACAGTTGTTTGCACATTATTTTCCTGTTTACACTAAGGTCCTTGAGGGCAGATATTATCTTTTACCATTCTCTGTATCCCCAAAACTTAGCATAGTGCCTGGCTCCTAATAAATATTTATTTATTGTTTCCACCGGAGTCTGAGGGGAGATGGTATTCAAGGTCATTGTACTAATATGCTGACCTCCCTGGTGTGGGCTGCTTTCACTCTAGAAGCCTTGACTGGCTTGCCTGCCCATGGTGGCAAGTGGGCATCACTTGGTATTGGTAGTTTCAGGGATATTGGTCCTCTTCCTCACAAGGCTTATTCCTCCCATCATGAGGGCTGGGCAAGATAATAATACTAACCAAGCTACATGGAATGGAAAATTCTAAAATACAGAGATTTGTCTGAGGTCATCAAAAGCATGTGGGAATAGAAAGGGATGTCCAGCATCTCTTTTGTAAAGGATGCTGAAAGTGAATCTACAGAAGATTAAACACATACCCCTTCATATTTGTATTTAACAAAAAAGTAGTTATTTTACAGTCCAAAAACACACTATAAATAAATAATTACAGAATCAATCAATCAATCAACAGTGTCTTATGTACTTTGCCTGACTCATTATGGTGCTCTAAGTTTGATATTGGAACAAAATGAAGCTCCTGTAGGCCATTCAAAATTGACCAAAAAACGCAGATATTTATTGAACCATAATAGGAGCAAGATAGTCAACAACCACAAGTATTGATTGTGTTGGAGTTGATTCTCTTGCTTGAATTATCCATTATGATCCATCAGCCAGACATCAGAGAGCATTTGGATTTCTTGGGGCTACTTTGTACTTGGGTGACTGGGAGGTGAGATCAACATTCTGACACAATTAGAGAACAATAAAGATACTATATAATTAATAAGTAGATGGCGTGCTTCAGGGATAAATACTGGGCAATTTTAAAGAGCAGAAAGACTGCTATGTAGACCAATAGGATGATCAAGGTGTATGGCTTGAGTTGAGCCATGATTAAGTAGGATGTGGATAGGGAAGCAAGTGGGAAAGTATTATAGGGGGAGGGATATTATGAAGCTGGCTTGCATACGGAATATGAAAGAGAATGACTTGACTTAGAAATTTAGAATTCATCCTTTCTTCTCTTGTCTAAATAATCTCTATAATGCATGTAAAATTATGTCACTCCAGTACCCAAAATTCTTCAGTTTCTCCTTGTTGTGTACTGAATAAAGTATAAATTCCTCTACAATTTGGTTTTATCCCACTTTGTCAGTTGTACTTAGAGTTAATATTCTAAACCTTCCATTCTTTTTTCCTCCTCTTCTATCTCCATACCTTTGCTCAAACTATATACCGTGGCTGCAATGGACACTTCTACTTCCATCTTCATTTGTTGATAAGCTCTCCTTTCTTCATGGCTCAACTCAAATACTATATCCTTAATGAAGCTTTTCCTTAATTTCCCCTTCCTATCTCCACTCCTACAGTGAAAGTTACCTTTCCTCTCCTCCACTTTTGTATAACCATTTACCTGTTGATTTCTTGAAGCCAGCAAAGTTTCATTAGCAGCAATTATCTTTACTCTTTCACTAATGAGCAATATGATTTTGGTAAACTCCTTTCACCTTTCTTACTGAAGTCAAGTTTTTGATTCTAATCTTGGATGTTAGCTGTCTCAGCTGGTGCATCTCAAGCTCATGAAACCTCACCTACTTCTCAGCTGAGGAATGTTCTCAAATGCAAATGGAGATGAAAATAACAGCCCCTAACTTCCAGGATTGTTCCAAAATCAAAATGAGAAAAAATTTGTAAAGCACTTAACACAGCACCTGGAACATAGAAGGTACTTAATAAAAACTTTCTTCCTTTCTTTTACAGACCCATTCAAAGGAAATTTGCTTCTAGTTATATTTGACAAGTCCAGTAGCAGGACCCTGTTATGACCTTTATAATGTTAAGTAAAATAATGTTTACTTTTTCCAAAAGTGTTTCTATATATTATGGGCTCTGCGAATATCTCCCAATCTTCTTCCTCCTTCACAAGTATGTGTTAATCTTGAAATACATGCAAGAATTGGGTAGGCACAGGCTTTAAAACTAAAATATGATCTAATTTCTAAATTGATTACGGTCCATTTTACAATTCCAAATATATACATTAAAGCTGATATTGTTTAGTTGTTAATTGTCTTAAATGTGTATTACCCATTGAGCTATGAGTTCAGGATGCCAATAAGTCTCTTAACATATTCCACTAAAGGTTTTTTCTTATGTCTTCTGGGTCTTGCCTGAAGGAAACTATAGTAAAAGCACTCCATCCATGCTTACTACCATGCTGTTTTACATTAGGACTAATCCAAATCCTGCCATCATTCCTAAAACATAGATACCAGTGAAAATCAGTGTTTAGCACAGTGCCTTAACAAATAGTACTTATTTAATAAATGCTTATTGATTAATTGACTGCTACCCAGCTGTTAACCTCCATTTCAATTGTTCTAAGATAACTCAAAAAAAAAAAGATATAAAAGTAAAAGGCAGTCGGGAGGAGAATTTGGGAGGACAGAACTCTGGCCATAGGGAACAGAGCTGGGGAAGGGGGATGGTTGGTGGGAGCCAAGTTTCAGATATCCAAAGTGGTGTGATGTGTCAGTAGGACAGAGCAGTCGCTGAGCCAGACAAATCCTGCTCACTGTCCTTGTGCCAACATACTTGGCCTTGACCCCAGCTCCACTGCTTGAAATACATGCAAGAGTTGGGTAGGCAAGGGCTTTACAAACCAAGCAACTGCTCAGGGGAGGAAATCAGGCTCTACAGGTGATGGCTGAAGAAGAAATCCCTAGGGATCAAGACCCTAACCTCAAATTTGCATTTTCTTTTCAAATCTTGTAGTAGGAACACCAAATAATCCTAGCAAGTACCACTTAACACTCTCCAATTATCAAAGCAAGATACAGTGATAGCAACCACTCCCATCTCGATGCTGCTGTAGAAGGTGCTTTCCCATATTCTCCATACCCCATAAATAGTGCTGGTAATAATATCCCTATTTTGAAGATGAGGAATCTGAGAATCTGAGGTCCAAAGAGTTGAGGTTACATGTTCAAGGACAAAGGATCAGAGATTTCAAAACTAGTAGAGATCTTAAGGGGCATCTAGTCCAGGTACATCATTTACAGATGAGAAGATTGAGCTCAGAATAATTTGTCTGAGGTCATAATGGTATTAATCTCTAAGTCCTCTGCACCTACATTCTACTCTATCATAATACACCACACACACACACACACACACACACACACACACACACACACACCTTCCAACCTGACAAAATTATGTTATACTTTTTTCTATGTTATACTTTTACCCCTCCTTTCTACTTTTCAGTTCTCTTTTATGACATAGAGCTTTTCAGCTCTCTTCCCTCATTAGAATGTAAGCTTGTTGATGACAAGAACTGACTTTCTTTTTGTTTGTATTTTCACAGATAGGTCCCAGAAAGTCATAATTATGAATTCTTCTGAAAGGGTCACATTATTCAAATTTGCCCTGTATGTTTCCATTGCAGTAGAACGACTGAACATATTTTACATATGTAGCAAAGTTATCCCTAACATGTAGCATGGAGATATCGTTATGTGCACAAAAGGGAAGGGATAATATTTCTCTAGCCTCTTCTTATGGGCAGCTTAATGGCTCAGTGGATAAAGTGTCAGACCTAGAGACTCATCTTTCAGAGTTCAAACCTGTGTGACTCTGGGCAAGTTACCTACCTTGTTTGCTTCAGTTCCTCATCTATAAAATGAACTGGAGAAGAAAGGCAAATCACTCTAGTATCTTTGTCAAGAAAATTCTAAAATGAGTCATCAAGTATTAGATACAACTGAACAAGCTTCTTCTTTGTTCTTCCCCACCTTCCTTCTCCAAGGGAAACTTTCTTTCCAAAAGAGGAAACTTGGCTATTCTGCTGTATGTATTCTCAGTATTCTAGTATTCTCAGAGAGGATACTGGAATAAAAATAAAACTATCTACTCCTTTAATTATTATTAATCTAGGGAATGTAGTTTTCAGATTCAAGATAAATTTCTGAATGCTATAAATTGATAGAGAAGGGAGAACTGAAGCTTTATATTCAAGGCTTGACTTCTCATTGGTTTCACAATGAATATATATATTTATTTGTCAATAGCAAAACAGAAATCAGTAAAAGAATATATATTAGATAATACAAAATGAAGGTGTGTATTATCTATTGAGCTATGAGTTCAGGATGCCAGTAAGTCTCTTAACATATTCCACTAAAGGTTTTTTTCTTATGTCTCCTGGGTCTTTCCTGAAGGAAACTATAGTAAAAGCACTCCATCCATGCTTACTACCATGCTGTCTTACATTAGAACTAATCCAAATCCTGCCATTATTTCTAAAATATAGATACCAGTGAAAACCAGTGTTTAGCACAGTGCCTTAACAAATAGTACTCATTTAATAAATGCTTATTGATTAATTGACTGTTGCCCAACTGTTTAGAAGGAAGATAAGTCAACTCAACCTAGAGAATCCCAGACCTCACTCAAATGGGAAATTCCCAGAAATCTCTAAGCTGGAGCTAACTGATATTGACTCCTTTCATTTGATTCTTCCCAGAGTTTAATTCTCCCTTCAACAATATCAAGGGGAATTAGGATAAATCCATATTCTTTCTCAAAGTTGGAAGTCAGAAGCATCATCACAAGCAAATGTGGAGTCCAATTATTGAATAGCTAAAAGAATCAAGAGACTAAAGAAATAGCTCTCTTTTCTTCCACTCTCACCAATTCCTTCTCCCTGCCCACGCAATGTAAGCACAGGATAATAATCCCCACCAATGAGGAGAGAGTTACATATCAATGGGTTTTGAGACTCCAATTATATATAATTGAAGGTGTGTATTATCCAAACTCCAAAGAGTGCTAATTTGATACATGCTACCAGAAGGTTCATTATTTTCATATGGATTTAGCTGTGTTCTCATGCCTTAGCCCAGAGTCTCACACATAGTAAATGCTTAACAAATTTATTTAATCTCGCAATAAATAATAAAATTGTCACTTGATAATAATCCAGCCCACCCCGAAGTTCCCCTTCTATGAATTTAATCACTCTCCTACTATCTCTCTATAGCTCATCCTGGAGGACAAAGAATAAAAGAATACTCAGTTCCCTGCTCTATCATCCTCTCATCTATGGGAATGAAAATATTGGCAAACCCCTGCCTCATGGAGTTGCTGTTACAGACTTTGGTATACTGCAGAACTTAGACTGTTGTTATTTTATTCAAGAAACAATTTCAGAAGAAGAGAAACATCTAGAGATGAGTGAGAACCAGCCCTTGATCTCAAGGATTTCCCAGTCCAAAAGAAGAAGTAAAAGTATAGTATGATTTCATCTTGAAGCAAGAGGAAAAATATTAAATAACGAATGATTGGAAGAGTGAATGAATGAAAAAGCATTAAGCTCTGTACTAAGTGTTGGGGCTACAAATGAAAGAACAAGGCAGTCTCTGTTCTCAAGGAGTTCACATTGTAATTATGGAGGAGAAAATATTCATGGAAGATTTTATTGCAAATCAGATGGAAAAGTCCCATGGTCCTTGAGGTTTAGTGGCAAAGCAGATTGTCATACATCATAATGAAAAATTAAATTTTTTTTTACAATAATGGTAATACAAACTGGCACTAATTGTTACACTAAATAACCTTTGCAATTTGGTTTCTAAAACTACAACTTGATTGAATTACTCTTTCCAAGGTTACAAATAATTTATGCATCATTTTTAATGTCATTTCCAATATTGAAATAATGGTTTCTTATGATGAACCATTTGGAAATGTGAAGGGCTTTTGATAACAATTTTCTTTCCTAATTCTAGTAGCCTTGACCATAGCACCCACAAAAGCATTTGCTAATGGAGTTGCTTTCCTAGATAAAGACTATGAGGACCAGATTGGAAGTAGGATAGATGATCTGGGAGGGACTTGACAACCCCAGGCTATTGGTAACAGTTGTTCAGCAGTTCATACCAGTGGTGGTGAGCAAAGTGGGCCTCTTTTACAGGAATTTCTCTCCTGAACAATGGCTGAAGGTACAGGCTGAAAGCAGGCCAGTGATTTGGGGAAAGGGGAGACATTACCATTCCCAAGAGTCTTGGGTTCATGACCCTGGAATGTATTTATTGGGGAGTTAGAGGAGGTGGTCTTTGAGATGGTGGGAGTGTTTTTGATGGATCCTTGTCCTTTGTCCCCAGAATTTCCTCTTCCCCAAAAGACAGCTGAGAGAGTTGATGGGTCAGAGCCCAGGAAATACTCAAAACTGTATATCTAGCTAAGCCATATGGATCAATTAACTCTTATCTATTGACAGGACCTAGCAAAAACTCCATCCTGTCTACTTACCAGAATGACAATACTTTGCTAAAAGACATTCTGGCTCCTCCCTTATCTGATCTTATTCTCCCCAAGTAGGCTGCCTGTTCACAGAAGCCCCAAATTTTGCTGTATAAAGCTCTTCCAACTTTTAGGAAATTTAGTAATTCAGACTTTTTCATAGTCTGGTCTGTTTCACTTTTCAGTTAATACTGTATTTTGTGACTGTAAGAGAATCTCTGAATTCTTTCAAATCATGAACATGACTCTCATTTACTTCATTATGGCTCACCTGGTGCAAGCTGCCTTGTAGCTTCAGCAAAAACCTGGAGGACGGGAAGCTCCAAAGATGTTTTTGGGGAAGGATAGCAAGATTTTCAGCGGCTCTTCCCCAATTTAAATTTAAATACTTTTAAATGATTAAAGAACCTCAAAACACAAGGTAAAAGTATTTTAACAATATATACTACACTCAGTGAAAGCCAGTTTGTAGTAGACTTTAAGAACATATACATGACTTTCTTTCTTGCATTTACTAGTCTCTGGAGCCCAATAATGTTTTAAACCACTTATTGTCCATCTTTTTCTTCTCACCCTACTCCAGCAGCTCCACAGTCTTATTGTTTTTCTCTGATAATTAAAAAAAAAGCAACTCTACTGCTTATAGGGTAAGAACACATCGGTAAAGTTCTTTACCCTTTTTCATTTTTTCAAGGTCCTCAGAGTTCTCACAGTTTTGCTTCTTGCCTCTTATCTGAATCCCCCCTGTCCAGTTCAGAGGCAAATGAGTTGCTAGTGTCTGTCCTTTTTTTGTGGGAGGGAGCTCTATAGAGACAGACATAATTATGGTCATGAGAGTATCTGATAGAGGATGTGACTGGCTTCTTAGCTAAGTAAAAGATGAATGAACTTCCTCCCAGTCCCTCCTTCCCTAACATTCTCTTGTCCTTAAGTGGGCGCCTGTCTGACTGACTATTCATAATCTCATTCTGTGCTACAGTGAATACAGGCATCGATGGATCAGAGAAATCCATTGAAATTTAAAAAATAAATTATGGCAACATTTGACATTTATATTCTGCTTTATAGTCTGCAAAACATTTAACATCCATTCTTTCAAATTTAAGTGCCTTAAGAGGACATACAGGGCTTTCTATGATTTAGGGACAACATATTCAATCCTATTCAAAATCCTAGAAATTAGAGCTAGCTAGAAAGGAGCTTGGAGACCATCTTGATCAATTTTTTCATTTTACAGATGAGGAAACTGAGGCTCAGAAAAGTTGGGTTACCCAAGGCCATAGAGATACTCAGTAGCAGATCCAGAAGATGTTTTGACAGTAGATCAAGTGGTCTTTCCAGAGTACCATAATGCTTTATCAATTTGATAATTTAATTCAGTGTAATAGATTAGGAAAGCCAGAGATCAAATCAGCGAGTTGTTCCTGGGCAATTTAATGAAATTATAGGTCTTTGATGGAAGAGTCCACTTCTCATGGAAGTAGACAAACATCTTACTCCTTTGTGGGATGGAGAGAGAAATACAGGAAACTCCTCTTTTTGCTCTCAAGTGACTGAGGCTCCCATCAAGATGATGGGCTGATTGAAGCCCTGGACATGGCTGAAGAATCTGCCCTTCTCTAGTCTATAAGAGGGCATCATTTATACCTTTTTACTTTAATGGAATGGGTTTTCTCTTTCTTGCAAGGGAAGGTAAAGGGGGAGGCAAATAGAGGGAGGTAGAAGCAGAAGACAATGACTTGCAGAAAAAGCTCATGGATTAGTAACCAATCCATTAGTAATCAATGGATTAGATCAGATCCAGGTGGGTCTGAGAAGGCAGCTCTTTCCTGACTGCCTTCTTGCCTTCAGTTTTTCTTTTCTAAGTACAAGTTAGAGACTAAAGGTTCCAAAAACAAATATATGCAGCCCTGAAGGTTACCTGGTGTGTTGTACTCAATCTGAGAGTTCCTGAGTTCTAAAGTCAGGCATTGGGAGAAAATTTTCTTGCTAGCATGCAGTTTAGTGAAGGAAGAAGACTGTTCTGAAGTTGCCTTAAAGCCATTATCATGATAGGACAAGGCATCTGGACTTTGCTCATACTCCATGACATTTTTACACGCTACAGGTCCAAAGTGAATTGGGTACATTTGTTTAGAAGTCCTACAAAGAGCCTTTATCTTCCTAGGGAATCTAATGAGAGTCATGGACCATTTGAATGTTTTATGTTTCCTAAGTATGTTCATTAATATCCAGTCCTTTGTATGTTACATATTTTCTGTTAGTTAAAATAAAAACTATCTTATACTCGATACCGATATTGTATATTGAGTACTTATGTTGTAGCTAGAGATCCTGCTGTATACACCTGGGAAAACCTGAACATTCGCCATTCCACTAGTCAGGAAGAAGTAACTCCTGGTTTATCCCCAAGGATTAAGCCTCATTTATGTGAGCCAAGATTCTCCCTAAAGCCTTATGAAACCCAGAGTCCCATAGATGACATCCACAATTGTTAAATGCCTCCTATTGAAGTGACTGTTAGAGAAAATGAACTGCTGTGTGTTTCTAATAATAACCTACATATGTACAAGAGGAGGCAGGAAAGTTAGCATGAGAGGAAAAGGAAGTGGTATTGGGATGGAGGAAGATAGATGGGCAGCCTCTGGGTCGCTCTTGAATAGATATACAGATACAGATCTATATATAGTTTTCTAATACATTAATCAGCCCCCTGGATCTGTTGGAGAACATGGCCATGAACTGAACTGGATGATGTATGGTTGTACCAATGGAGGGAACCTTCACATGGATGAAATCATGGATTCTTTAAAATGTATTTGTAAGGTACTATTCTAGATGCTGGAAGAACAACTAGACACTGAAAGTTCCCTGAGTGCAGGAACTGTCTTATTCTTTTTACCTTCTCCAATGCCTAGTCCTGTGTCTTTTAAAAATAGTTTGTGGCTTCATCAGTGTAAAAACTTCTGCTAAAGCTAGTCATTGCCCCTCTATACCTCAGGACAGAGGTTCTTCATTTTGTGGGTCAGATTCTTTGGTTATGTCTGGTGAAACCTATGGATCCCTTCTCAGATTTATGTTTGCAAAATGCATAAAATGAAATATAGTAATGCATGTATACACAGATATATTTCATGGTCCGCAGGAGAACACCTACTTTAGTGGATCACCTTTGTTAGCTGCTGTGATTAAAACAAATTTGTTATTTAGTGACCAACCATTTGGGGAAAAGGCTCTTCACATTTAGGCTAGATTTTGCAAAAGAAACACACAGTTCAGACCATGCATAGCTAATTTTTAATAGTATTTTATATACAGACTGCTTCTCTTATTTGTCTCACCAAGTTTTTCTAAAACTGTCCATTTCGCCATTTCTTACAGTATAATAACAATCCATTCCATACATATACTATAATTTGTTTAATTATTCCTCAATGGATGGATATCTACTTAACTTTCAGTTCTTTGCTACTCAATAAAGAACTGCAATAAATATTTTTAAATATATGGATCCTTTACCTCTTTCTTTGAGTTATAAATCTAGTAGTGTCAGATCAAACCGTATATGCAGTTCAGTTATTTTTTAGGTATAGTTCAAAATATTTTTCCAGAATGATTGACCCAGTGCATTAGTGTTCCAGCTTTCTCACAGCTCCTCCAACAACTGTTTTCCTTTTTTGTAGTCTTTGCCGATATGATGCAGAGTGGTTTTCTTACCCTTTTCCTCACTCTGAGGTAAAGAAGATACTTTCATGGTGACAGATCACAACTCCTCCAAGCCTCAATAAATGATTTTATGAGTTGTTGCTGGGTTTTTTTTTTTTTTGGTACAAATGAGTTGCTGCAGAAGATTCCAAAATATTCTTTCTTGGATGCGTCTAGTGAGAATATTCTCTCTACATAGGTTGGTCTATGTTCAGCAGAGATTTCATTGAAAGACACATGATGAAAGACTTTTGGTGGCTTTATAGCAAAAGTCCTATCCTAACAATCAAAAACTGTCAAAAGCTGAGTCTACTCAGAAGATGAATTATGGGGCAGGTGAAATCATTAGCAGATGAAATCATCAGCAGACAGCCAATCACAATATTACATAAGAAAATTTTGTTGAAGGAACTAGGAAAACCAAGAAGACTAGTCCCAAACTTTAGTTCCAAAGATTCCCCAGGATTACTCACGGTCAGGAATATGAACAACCTTTTTACACAAAGATTGAATTTGCCTTTCCCCAACTTTCTCCTTGTCTCTTTCTGCCATTCTCATAATCATCTTTCCCTTGATTCCCTGTTTTTTCTATTGGCTTCTTTTCAAGATGAAGGAAAAGAATTTTAGTATTAATAGCTCAACTTTCTATAATAATGTAGGATTTACAGATTACCTTTTCTTTCAATATCCCTGGGAGGTTCATCGTATAAGTAAGTATTTTAATCCCTATTATATAGATGAGGAAATTGAACTCAAAAGTACTTAGTCCAGGGCCACCTACTTAGAGATGAGATTCAAATCTTGTTCTCTCCAGACTCCAAATCTAGTATTGACTACTTTACACATTTTGATACAAAAAGAGAAAATACCAAGAGTTCATAGGATCAAAAACTAAGAGTTGTAAGATACCTAGGTATCGTCTGTTCCAACCCCCCCCACCCCCTTAAAATTTTTTTTTTTTACAGATAAGAAACAGAGGCTCAGAGAGGAACAGAGAAGAGTATTATATCAGTAAGATCTGGAGTAGTTTTGTAGTGAGAGGCTCTAGGTGTACCTTATGCCTCTGTTATTAACTCCTGTCTGATCTCTAAGTAAGTCACAATCTCTCTAGGTCTCAGTTTCTCATTTTTAAAATAGGTTTTCACTAGATAGTCTTTAAGGTAGTTTTCTTTGTCTGGACAAAATGAGTTTTTCCATTTTTGAAACATCCATTTTTGAGATAAGCCCAGACCAGTCATTTTTCAGATGATATGTTTCAGCTGCCTTCTCCCTGTACTCACCGATGAATTCTTTCCAGAATTTCTGTTTTGGGCGACTGTTGTGCTATTGCTTCACACAGTTTGTGGTGTATACTAAGGGCTAAATAAATGCTCATCGACTTAAATCCTTCTTGCTGCTCTTAAGTGTACATGCGTTTGTACATTGCACCTGTTGGTATATACTACTATCATCTCCAGTGGCTTCCTGCTACCTTCTCAGCACATTGCTGTCTTGAATCTCCTAGTGCCTATAGACCCTCAGGCCAATCCAATTTCCCCAAGTTGGATAGAAAAGGAAGATCTTAACCTGAGGGAGGGGCAGCATATACTGATGGAGAGGCGGGCTGGTGTGAAACAAAGAGCATCTGGATTTGAATGTCGGTTCATTTCTCTGCCTCACAATTGTAGTGGGGGTTGGGATGAGTCACCTGTTACACTTCAGGTTCCTCTGTAAGATGGGACATTAAGAGCGGGACGCCATTCTCGGGAGGAAAGTACTTTGTAAACTTTAAGCACTAGAGAGATGTGACTTATTCCTGCTCTTTCTGGCCTCTCACACACTTTGCTCTCCTTTCTGCCCGTCCCCCCCTCCCCCGGCTTGTCAAACAGTTCCCTCTTCTGTCAGCTCCTTCCCTCCCTCCCTGTCCCTGTCCAGAGCCCTAATAAAGCTATTTTGAAAGTGACCCAGTCGGTCTGGCTGCCCGAGCGCCCAGAGGGGGAGAGCTCGAGGAGGGAGAGGCCGGAGCTAAGGGCGCAGCTGTTTGGAACCATGACTGAAGATGACGGATTCGGCGGTGGTGGAGGGTCAGGTCAAATTGAGAGATGGAAAAAAGGTGAGGGGGCATGCCTTCTACCTTCCCCTACCTCCAGGAGACCCTTTCCTCCTGACCTGGAACAGCGGGGGTGGGGGCGGGACGGGGAAGGAAGCCCCCCTGTGCCCAGCCCAGTGCGTAACCGAGTGCTTTTCTATCTCCCCCGCAGTGGAAAACTAGGTGGCTGGTGTTGCGCAAGCCGTCCCCGGTGGCAGGTAAGGCAGCGGGGCGCGGGGAGGGGGCGCGTGACTTGGGGACTTCTGGGAAGGGGTGCGTAGCGAGGTGAGGGCGGTTCTGGAGAGGGGCGCGTGTCCGGAGGAGTCCTGGTGAGGGGCGCGTGGCGAGAGAGCACGTGACCAAGGAGAGCCGGGAGGGGGAGGGAAACTGCAGGTGAGGGGCGCTAGGCGTGGAACAGGTGACTAGGTCAGGTTGGGGAAGGGCTCCTGGCGAGGGCCGGGTAGCCTGAGACGGAGAGGCTCATGGCGAGGAGTAGGAGACAAGGGCGCGAGGTGGGGTGGGCTTCTCCCTAGGGGCGCTTGATTTGGGAACCTGCAGCAGCGAGGGTGCACGCGATGCCGGGCAGGACACGGCTTTTGGCTCGAGATTTGGGGGCTTTTTGGTACACGGTGTGGATTGGAAGCGGGGGTGCGCATGGTAAAAGTAGCTAGTTTCCGGGACGAACCAGGCTAGCCCCTACAGGGTCTACGTGGATTGGATTGGATTGGGGACACGACAACCCAGCTGGGAGTCCCACTGCTGGGTTCCCCGTGGGCAGGTCTCCCAGAGGCTGCCCCGGGCTTCAGGGAACCATTGCTTCACCTGACCTTCTCATTCTCTTGCGGCGGGGCGGGGGGAGAAGCTGACACTTTGAAGGGAGCCGGAGGGGGTCGTGCAACTGAAGAGTTCGACTCAGACTCCCACTTCTCCTCTTCCAGACCTCCTCGGGAAGCGCCTCGCCCATAGGGGCTCCCCGGAGATTGAGTTCCGTCCCCCTCCCCAGGCCCTGATTTCTTTGCCCCGCATTATCTGCGAGTTTCTTGGTGCTAGCCCTGGGCCGCCCGAAATAGAAAGAGGATATTGAAGTAGACCCAAAGTGTAACAGAGAGAAGAGGGGACAGTAATAGGATATGGGGGAGGAGGGCGCTTCAGGCCGCACCCCCACAGAAAGGCTGGGAGCCGTCTTTCCAGCTTCTGGACTCCCTTCTTCTCCCTCAATTGCTTGGCGGGGGTGGGGCGGGACACCTCGGCTCCTACCAGGGTCTTTTTAGGGAATGAGTCATAAACGAAGCGGGACATTAGGATCTTGAGTTATATTGCTTTGTTCCCCACCCTCAGCCCATTATGGAATACCAGAGCTAGAGGAGACCTTGAAAACATAATAGTTCAGGTATCTAAAGAGCATCATGGCTTAAAAAACACTTCTCCGGATCTATGCCAACATACGTCATGCCCTTTAATATAGTGTCAGAACTGCAAGGCATTTTAAAGACCATGTTGCCCAATCATCTCATTTTACAGATGGGGAAGCAGATCTGGAGTGGAAGTCCTTTGTGTAGCCTTAGATAGGAAGGAAACTCAGAAAGAACAGGTGTTGGGCCCCAGAAGGAGCTGCATTTCTGAACTGAATTGTGCAGCTGTACGATGCATTCTTGCGAAGTTTTTCGTTCCTGTCATCTTGCCAGTTTGAATTGAATTGTCAAGTTGAATTATTGCCAAGCAGTTAATTTAAAAGAAAAAAAGGGGGAGGGACATAATCTTAAAATCTAGGCATCCTTATATCTCCAATCTTTTTATTTTTGACAAACAAGTGATGATTAGTTTCATGAACTCCTTAAAAAAATTAAAAAAGAAAAGAAACCTTCATACCCTCTAGTCTTCTCTGTCCTGGGTTCCTGTTTTCTTAACTCTTTAGGCAGTTCATGGAGTGATTATTCTCCTTCCCCTACTTGAAGGCTGTTGAATATTTTGGGCAAAAGGTTTATTTTCATTTTCCCCCATTCCCTGTGCTTGACAGGGGAAGCAGAGAAGTGAAATTCAGTTTTCTTTATAAAATTGTTAGTCGATATACATTAGCTTTATCCATCTCCAGAACGCACTGAGCTTGTTTCTTGGATCAATTTGATCTTTCAGTTCTTTGGTTTCAATATCGTGGGCACACTTGTGCCTTCTTTAAGCATTGTTAGATTTGCAGCTGTTTGAGGAAACAGGTGTCTCCATACCATCACGCATGCCAGAGTTGTGTGAGTGTGTGTATTTTGCCAGCAAATGAGGATGGTGGAATGTTTTCTCTTTAGGAAGTGATAGAAGTCCAGCTTCTTCTTTTTTTCCATATCTTTAGGTATTTTCGATGTTAACAAACAGAAGTTAGGAGCCAGTTTTGATTTCTTACTCCCTAAAAACTAACACAAGAGAGGTTCCTCCATCTAGGAGAAAGAGCTCAGGCAGTGTCAGGACACATAGATTTGAATGATAGATGAAGTAGATGATACTATATGATAGTGGTTGAGTCATTTTTTGTATCTGAGACCTTAAAATTCTAGCTTCTGGAGGCAGAGATCATGTTTTTGCCTTATTTTTGTATTCCCAAGATTTAGTACAGTGCTTAGCTCTTAGTAAGCATCTAATAATCAATTAACAAATATATATCAGGTGCTTACTATGTGCCAGACATTGTGCTAAGCATTGGAAATACAAAAAGTGGCAAAAGACAGTGTCTTCAAGAAGCTCATAATCTGATGATACAACATGCAAACAAGCTACATATAGAATAAATAGGAAATAATTACCAAAAGGAAGGCAGGAGAATGAAGAGGGGCTCTTATTTGGGAGATTTTTATAGGTAGGTAAGGGAGAACAGTTCAGAGAGAAAATGCCCAGATCCCAGATACAAGATCGTATCTCGTTGGAGCAGTCATCATGAAGCTAGTGATTCTGAATCCAAGAGCATGCACCAGGAAGTAAGGTGTAAGAAGGCTGGAAAGGTAGAAGGGAGTTGGGTTATGAAGGGCTTTGAATGCCAACGGGAACATTTTGTGTTTGCTCCTGGACACAATGGGGAGAAGTTTATTGAGTAGGTGGTGACATGATGAAACTTGAGTTTTAGTAAAATCACTCTAATGACTAAATAGGTTATTTAAAACATTAAATTGAATTCGATTAGATTTTGTAGTTTAGTGGAACAACTTTTTGAATAATTGGAAACATCAGAGCTGGAAGGTCTGGCCCTTAGAGGACATTGGGAATAACCCTCTTATTTTACTAAACATGAAGCTAAGGCCCAGAGGCCATATTGCTGGTGAGATAGCAGAGCCAGGATCACAATTCAGGATTTTAAAATCTCTTCAGCCACTAAACCTGCTCTTTCCATAACACCCAAGTCCTATTCTGTCCTACCTGTGACTCCTTGTGGAGTATTGTGCCTAGTTCTGGGTATCACTTTTTTACATAAAGCTTTGTATCTTCAAAACATAGGCATAGATAGTTTTCAACATTCACTCTTGCAAAACCCTGTGTTCCAAACTTTTCCCCTTCCTCTCTTCCCCCACTCCCTCCTCTATATGGTAAACTAATCCAATATATGTTTAACATATTAACATACAATTCTTTTATACATGTTTCCACAATTATCATGTTGCACAAAAAAAAAATCAGATCAAAAAGGAAAAAAAATGAGAAAGGAAACAAAATACAAGCAAACAAGAAGTTTAAATACAATGTTGTGACTAGATATCACTTTTTAGAGGATATGTGTTGTTGGGACAGCTAGGTGATGCAGTAAAGTGAGTGCCAGCCCTGGAGTCAGGAGAACCTGAGTTCAAATTCAGTCTCAATCATTTGGCACTTCCTAGCTGTGTGATTTTAGGCAAATCATTTAACCTTTATTTCCTCACCACTCCCTAAAAAAAGAAAGAGGAAAAAAAGAAGGAACATAGTTAAGAAAGACTGTCTTCAGGAGGATGACTAGCATAAATAAATGTAATTAACCCAAACTGGGTCACATGAGGTTTGAAGGAACTGAGCGAAGTGGTATGTGTGTGTGTGTGTAAGACCATGGGATCAGCCACGTCATAGATATCTTCAAATATTTTAAGGGTTATGTGGAAGAATGATTATGTATATGTTATTTGTGTTTTCAGAAATTAGATCTAGGAGAATTGAGTAGAATTTGTAGAAAGGCAGATGCTGGGTCAATATAAAATGTAACCTCCAAATAATCAGAGCTCTGTGCCAGGGAAACAGGTTGCTTTTGGATATATTGAGTTTCCCATTCCTGGAAGAAGTGTTCATGCTGATGCTAAAGGGGATTTGCTGATTGCAGTTTGAAGGCAATCTGGATGTTCTTTTGCTCCAGGAGTTAATGAATATATGATTCCCTTGAAGACAGCCTGTAAAAACAGGGTTTTTTGATTCAGTAACTCCTTGGTAAACTACCTAAATGCTGTAAAAAAGGTGAGCTTTTTCCTAAAGCTTTGAGATCGCTGAGAGAATGGTATTCCTTTCGAGTCCCAGAATGGCAGCATGTGTGTGTAATAGAATGTTCCATTGCATGCTGCCTATCTTTCCCACCAGTCATGGGCTGTAGTAACTGTAGAAAGGCACTTATTTGGCAGAACCATCTAGCTTGAAGGTCTAGAACTTATTATCTTTGGTAACTGCTTTCCCTCTCTGACTTCATAGAGTACTGTGTTTTATGGCTCTTCGAAATAAGTATTTTGTAATATAATTTGCTTGTTTGACTTCAGATTCCTTCTCCCAGACCTCTCCCTGCCCTTAATAATTCTTAACAGTTCTGTGATTCTGCCAACAAGAGACATCCTGGACTAAAATTCTGTGATCTCTTAATAACTTATTTACAAAGTCCTAAGAACTTATGTTGTTGAGACACATCAATGTAAAATAATTTGTCTAGGGTCACACAACTACTAAGGGTCATAAGTAGGAAGTTTTAAAATTAAATTTTATTTTGTTTTTTTCACAATTTTTTAGCAAGTTTTAAAAATGTCTCCCCTGTGCCAAGTACTCTCTTAAGTGTGGAATGCAAACAAAGGCAAAAGATAGCTCCTGTTGTCATGAAGCTTATAGTCTGACTTGTAAACAACTTTTATACAAACCAGCTTTAGACAGGATAAATTCAAATTGATAAATACACTAGGGTTATGGGAGAATTAGGAAAACCTTGCAGAAGGTGCAATTGCAGCTAAGACCTAAAGGAAGCCAGGACATGGAGATGAGAAGCGAGAACATTCCAGGTTAGAGGACATCCAAAGAAAATGCTTCAAATTTTGAATTGGAAGACTGAAAGATAGGAAGGGACCTGATCATGAAGACTTTTAAAAGCTAAACATTTGGATTTTTTTTTATTTATCCTGGAGACAATGGGCAGCCAGTCCCTGATGTTGACTGAATAGGAAGTGGTGACATGGTCAAATTTAACAATGATTTATTTTTTCTTCCCTTTCAGGTGAGATGAAATTTGAACTCAAGTTTTCATGTCCTGAGACCCAGTATTCATTTCCCTGTGCCGCAATAAAGCAGTAAAAGTCCAGACCTGGAACCTCATTATTGCCCAAAGATGCAATATGGCACAGGAGTTGAAATGCTGGGCTTCCAAACATGTTTAGCTAAGTTCCGGGCAAAAAGCAGGTGTTTGATAAATAAATGCTTGCTGCTTTTTTCCTCCCTCTTCTCCAACAACTCCATTTCAGATCTTGTGAATTCTATCCCCTTGACATCTTCTAGACGTGTCCTAGTTTTTGTACTCATATGTCCACTATATTAGTTCAGCTTATTATCATTTCTTGTCTGAACAGCTGTTGGAGCCTCTTGATTGCTCCCACTGTTTCCCTCTCTTTAATCCATCCTCTACACAGCTTCCAAAATAATATTCTCAAATTGCAAGGGTGACCACGTTGCTCCCATACCCTCAATGGCTTATACCTCTAGGACAAAATAGGGGAGAGGGGCAAGACCTGAATTTGATGGAAACAGAGAAATCATGGGAGTAAGAACTCTCTTTATCACATGTAGGTCATTATCTTTTCTGCAATTTATCCTAAAGAGTTACCCACAGTGTTTAAATGTCCCACCCAAGGTCACACAACCAGCATAAAAGAGCCAGGATTTGAACCTTGCTTTCTAGATTAGCTCTCTCTCTGTTATGTCATGGTGTAGACTCCTTATGATGGGTCATAGAGGTCAGAGCTTGAAGGGATCTTAAAGATCATGGAGTTTAATTCTCTCCTGTTATAGATGAAAACTCGAGATTGAGAGAGATGAAGTGACTTGAATAAGATAATACAAATAATAGATGTGAGAGCCAGGATTTGAACTCGGGTCCCTTGATTCCAATCTCTTTTTTCACCCCCTCCATATTCATGATTTTTGGAACTTCACAATTTGACTTTAACTCCATCTCTTCTTAGAGGTATCTAGATGCCAAACGGATAGAACAGTGCATCAGGACTAAAGAAGACCCGAGTTTCAAATTTAACTTCAATTATTTACTAATTGGGTGACCCTTGGAAAGTCACTTTATCACTATCTACTTCAGTTTACCTATCTGTAAAATAAAGATAATAATAGCACTTAACTCCCAAGCTTGGTAAGATGAAATGAAATCATAATTGTAAAGTGCTATGTAAAACTTAAAATGTTATTTAAATATAGGCTAGTTTATCATGTCATGTAGCTCCTTGTTGTGAACTCTATATTTTATTTATTTTTGGCAAGGCAGTTAGGGTTAAATAACTTGCCTAGAGTCGAATACTTAGTAAGTGTCTGAGGCTAGATTTGAATTCATGTCCTCCTGACTCCAGGGCTGGTGCTCTATCCATCGCACCGTATATCTGTTCTGAGCTCTATGTTTTAGCCAGGCTATTCCTCCAAAGTCAGCATGCTTTATCTAGATACCATGCACAAGGCGTTCCTCATTCCTTGAAGACAGTCCAGCTTTATTTCTGCCTCTCAGAATCTTTTCTTTGTAAAGAGCTTAGTAACAGGCCCAGCACACTGGAGGTGCTTAATAAATACTTGTTCTTCCACCTCCTTTTACTCTAAGGTTCAGTTTAGGTGTCATCTCTTCAGGGAAACCTTCCCTTGGTCTCCTCAGTGATGCCCTCAACCATTTCCAAATTTACTTAGCATTTCCTAGAATTTGCTTACCTTTATACATGTAAGCCTATTTATTAAGTATATACATATTAATATATATAATTACTACCACACACATTAATATAGTATGATTATCATATATGATATAATACATAGTATATATAATAATTTTATCATTATATATAATGTGTATTATATATGATGACAATCATATAATATATATATTAAGTGTATATAAAGTATATTTACCTGTATACATGTAAGTATATTTATTAAGTAGATACATATTAATATATTATCTATGATTATCATTACACATATTAATATATTGTATATGATTATCACTATACATAATGCACATTATGTATAATATATAATTATATATTATTAAATGTGTGTGTATACATATAAACATTTTCTTACCTGTATACATGTATGTATACAGCTCAGTGGGACAGTAGATAGAGCACTGGGCCTGGAATCAGGAAGACCTGAGTTCAAATCACCCTACCTCTGTCCGCCTAACTGGCAAACCACTCTATTATCTTTGCCAAAAAATCCTCATGGACAACATTAATGTGCTGTGGTCCATGGGGTCATAAAGAATCAGATAAGACTTAAAGACTGAAAAACAATAGTACAGGGTCTGGGACATAGTAAGCACTATATAATTGTTAGCTTCCCTTATCATCATCATCATCATCATCCCATTATTCTAGTATAGTATGAGTTTCTAGAGGGTGGAGACCTGTTCATTCTCATTTTTTTGGTCAGAGCTATCAGTGCTTGTGTGTAATAGGTGCTTAAAATGGATTAAATGAGGAGGTCTTGAAGAAGGATTTCATTTTTACTGTTCTCGATATCTCCACTCAGATTCCATTTCAGAAGCTTATTTATTGCCTTAAAAAGGTTTCTCCTAAACATATTGATTAGTATTTAACAGGATAATTTTGTTTCTGATACAGTAATAACTATATCAAACCCCAGAGTCTCCTATTTAGTGAGCCCAGGGCAACATAAAAGAAAAATTATCTTGATCGTTCACTCTAGAAAAGCAAAGTAGAGGGACTGTGTCTGTTGGCCAGTCTGTCACAAAGCTGGATGGGCCTCTCATTACCTGAGTCCAATGATACCTGTGCCTTGGACAGGCATGCCACTAAGTGGAGACCCAGCTGGGTGGGTCACTTACTTGCTCATAGAGTTCCATTTCTTTAATACCAGCATCCTCCCAGGGATACTAATATCACTGGATGAGGGAATACCAAAATTTTAGAAGAATCAGACTTACAAATAAGGTGAATAGCAATGGAGAGATGTGTTGCTGAAATAAGGAATCTTCAGCTTATTAAAATGAAGACTTCCTCAGGAAAAATGGAGTAAGGGACAAGGTCACAAAAGTCTTAGAGTCAGAACTTGAACTCACATGTTGTGACCATGTGAACATCTCTCTTCCCTCTAGTCCACATTGCTTCTCACTAGCCACAAATGGAGACCTAGGGATTATTTCAGGGGATTCGCACAGTCTGTTCCCAAGCAGAGTCATCAAGATGGGAAGGGGCAGAGCATGTGGGAAGGTCAGTGGCCCTAGGAACTTGGCTAGAGGGTATGGTTGATATCAGGGAGTAATGGTAAGTTGGTATCCTCCCTTAGCATTCTAGTATTTGTTCTGAATGCTATATCCAAGGTCCTTCATAGCCAGCAGTTGTTCCAAACTTGTCACTCACCCCTTAATCCCACATAGTAAATGTCCTGTTCCAGTTCCTCAAATTCCATCTGAAGCCCCTGAACCAGATTACTCTAGACACCTACTTTATCTTCTCTTCTTCCCTTCCCTGTTTTTTCCCTTCCCACTCCGGTGGATGATCTCATTGCTTAGCTTGTTTGTACAGCCTTCTCATTCTGAACTTTTCATCTCTCACACTGCCTTCTGGAATGCCCTCCTTTCTGCCCTTCCCCTCTGCCCAGCTCCACCCTCCCTTCTGCCCTTTAAAGACCTCTCACAATCATACAAGGGCTTTGCACAATCGGCCAATGGATACCTACCCTATGCCCAGCATGGTGTTAGCTATTTCTGGGGGAAGTTGGATAAGTGAGGGATAAACCCCCTTTCTTTGGAGAGCTTACAAATAAAACCCATGTTATGCATTAGGAGCGATCATGCTTCATGGACAGAGCTCACCATGTGCAGGAGAGGTGGAAAACCTTTGTTTTAGTCCCCACTAGAGCACCCACTACTGGCAATGACTCCAGGTCTCCATATTGAGACTCTGCTTCCTCTTTTGTAAAATGGTTATAATAATGATAATGATGAAAAATAATAACTATAATAACTAACATTTATGTAGCACCTTTATTGTGCGAGGCACTATCTCAGTGATTCTTACAAATATTTTTCTCATTTGATCCTCATGACTACGCTGAGAAGTTAGGGCTATTATTATCATCCCCGTGAGCTTCTGTGTACTTGGCTCAGCTACCTTTGGTAATATTTACTCAGTTCAGTGCCTTACCAATGCTGAAAGTTTTTGCCTTGTGACAAGACCTTAATATTTTTGGTATTCCCTTTAAGAATCCAAGGTTACCCCCATAGTACCATGATGAATTGGAGGAATAAAATGTCTTGGACTTGGAGTCTGAAGACCTGGGTTAAAGTCTCAGCTCTGTCACCCTCTGTATTTGTGATCTCGGGCAAGTCAGTCCCTTTTTCTCTTCTAATATTTCTCTACCACTTTCCAGTAGTAATTTCTGCATAGTGAGAACAACAAAATGTAGAACAATAGGAAATTTCAAAGGGGGCAAAAGGCCAGACCTGGCAGTTGAGTAAATGGAGTAGAGAAGGGAGAAGGTGAGATGGATGGAAGTTGGATTTCTTTAGAAATTATGCATTAAACAGCTTGGGCAGCTGTTATTTGTTTTATGCCTTTGGCAGGAATCTATTTACAGATCAAAAGGAGTTGAATAAAGATGGCCAATTAATTGGGAAAGGCTAGAAAGCCCATTCTAAAACAGCATTACAAGGGGATAGTGAGACAGAAGTTAATGATCGACATGAGGACATGCAATGATTAAGTGACCTGCCTAAGGTTATAACACCACTGAGCTTCAGAGTGTTAGGTTTTGAACACAGGCCTCTAGTCCAATGTTTTTCCATTTAGTGTGTAGTTGAATATTATATGAGCAGTCAAGAGATTAGTTTTTAGTTCTAATTCCACCTCTAACTTGATTTTTGGTTGTTGTCCTTCATTTTCAGAGGATCAAAATGATATCATTAGGTTAGAGTCAAGTTACAGTATGTCCAACTGTGGCTGATCAGACCAAAATGAGCTCAGAGTGTTCTTCCACAGGTTGGACACAAATAGTCCATGTGAAGATTTGGAGTGGATTTTCTAAATTTGCACATCTCCTGTTTGCTCATAGGGCACAGCACCTTCTCTGATGAGGGCATGGCATGTTGGGTGGTCCCATGCTAGTGTCTCCCATGTTACAAGATCAATTCCAATTCTTCAGAGAGTCTTTGAGAGTGTCCTTGTGTTGCTTCTTCCAGTCGCCATATCTACTAACATACAGTGTTAATTGAAGCAAGTCACTGAAGTTTAGTTAGCACATCTGTTTATACATGACCCTCCCCGAAGTATGTTCCTAGCACTAAGAGAACACAGCCACCAGGATAACATGCATTATGTAGGATTTATTCTCTACTGCAAAGGGTCCTTCCTGTATCCTTTGACTAATCCTAATGAACAACAGTGGTCCAATGGATAGAGCATTGTATTGGGAACCAGAGGACTTGGGTTCAAATACCAGCTTTGTTCTTTATTAATTATATATTTGGGTACAAAATACACAGCTTCTCTTTTCTTCAGTTTCTTCATCTGTAAAATGAGAGCTTTAGATTAGTTTATTTCTAAGGTATTTTCCCATTCTAACATTCTATGATCTTATGAATTATGAGCAGTGTGAGAAGTTTAGAAGAGGACTGAGGTTGGGGAGAAAGATTGTTTTGTTTAAGGTGTCTGCTGGATATCTGGATCTAAATGTCTAAGATGTATAGTTCTGGAAATCATCTGTGGCAAGATGATTAAAATCATGAAAGTTGATGAGATCACCTGATTAAAGAGTATAGGAAAAGGCAAAAGGGAGTCCAGGACTGACTTGGAGCTTCACCTAATTAGTGAGTATGACATGGCTGAAGATCTAACAAAGGAGTCTGAGAAGGAAGGGAGAAAAACAAGGAGCAGCAAGAATTCCCAGAGAACAGAGGGTATTAAGGAGAAGAGGTAATCAATATTTCAGTAAGATGGGAAGCCAGGAAATGCCATTAGATTTAGCAGTTAATTGATCATTGGCAACTCTGGTGAGAGAATTAAGTGAAAAATGAGATTGGAAGTCAGATTGTAGAGATTTTGTGACAGCTTTCTAAAGACGTTTAGCCATGATAAAAATGTAGAACCATAGCTAATTGGGATGGTTAACTTCTAGTGAAGGCTTTTTAAGAATGGAAGAGACTTGAGCCTCTGTGGAGACAGGAGGCAAGAAATCAATTATTAGGAAGAGATTGGAGATAAGACAGAACTGGAAAAATGGGAGGAGATAGGATCAAAGGTCTGTGAAGAAGAATTGATCTTAGTAAGGAGAAAGGCTACCTCTTCACTAAGGAGGCACTGCCTTCACCAAGAGGCAGTGTTGGAGTAGCGGAGAAATTGCTAGGTTTGGAGTTAGTTCCTGACCTGAGTTTGTATTTTGTCTCTTGCTACCTATATGGAGAACAGCACCGGGTACTTTACAAGCAGAGATTCTGTTCTGTTCATTGTATTTATACCCTAGTGCTTAGCACTACAATGTCTGATGTAGTGTAGATGCTTTACAAGCACTTATTGGTTGATTGATATGACTTTAATGGAGAGTCTGGGAACATAGATTTAGAAATGGAATAAACCTTCAGAGGCATTCAATCCAACTGTCTTATTTTTCACAGCTAAAGAAATAACCATAGAGAAATTAAGTGACTACAATCTCATACAGGTAGTGAATGAGTGGCAGGGTCAGAATTTGAACCCTTGTCTCTTGACTGTACATCTGAAATTCTTTCTACTGGATGCATCCCTTACTATGCTGTTTGGTTGCCTGTAATGTCAAATGTTTCTGGAGAAAGTCTTCTCATCTCAGAAGAATCCACCATAGAATTTGCCTGTGTGTTGTATGTGCATGCATGTATGTGTGCGCCAATTCTTGAATGCTCATTAGGGAGAGGTGAGTCTTTTTTTAATTAAAGCTGTTTATTTTCAAAACACATGCATGGATAATTTTTCAGCATTGACCCCTACAAAACCTTGTGTTCCATATTTCACCCCCTTCCCTCCACCCTCTCCCCAAGATGACAAGTGATCCAATATATGTTAAACATGTGTAATACATATTTCCACAATTATCATGCTGCACAAGAAATCAGATCAAAAAGGAAAAAAATGAGAAAGAAAACAAAACGCAAGCAAACAACAAGAAAAAGAGTGAAAATTCTATGTAGTGATGCACACTCACAGAATTCTCTCTAGGTATAGATGGCTCTCTTCATCACAAGATCATTGGAATTGGTTTCAATCATCTCTCTGTTGAAGAGAGCCACGACCGTCAGAATTGATCATCATATAATCTTATTGTTTTCTGTGTACAATGATCTCCTGGTTCTGCTCACTTCACTCAGCATCAGTTCATATAAGTCTCTGCAGGCCTCTCTGAAATCATCCTGCTGATCATTTGTTATAGAATAGTAATATTGTATAACTTCATATACCATAACTTATTCAGTCATTCCTCAGCTGATGACCATTCATTAAGTTTCTGGTTTCTTGCCACTTTAAAAAGGGCTGCCACAAATATTTTTGCACACGTAGGTTCCTTTCAAGAGGTGAGTCTTTAATCATAGCTGTGTCTTTAGGTATAAGAAGAGGTTTTCATTAATATTCCCACTGAATATCTGAACAAACTGTAGTTCTGTTTCTTGATAGCATTTTTATGTTCTCTTCCTCTCATTCCCTTTTTTCTTACTCTTGCCCCATCAAAGTTCTCTAATTTATTTTAAATAGTTCTTCTCAAACAGATTTCTTTATAAAATGATTCCCTACCTTTGGAATCCCAATAAAATTTTTGTGGGGAAGATGAACTCGTTTTAAACTTTGTTATGCTGCTTTGTTGAATTTATTCTTTGTGTTTCGATACATTTTATGCAGTCAGAGTCTTTCCTTATCCAGAGTTAGAAATGATCTATTTTAGAGAGAAACCATGTAGCATAACGAAAAGAATACTGTCTGGCTTTGACATTATAAACTTCATGCATCTACTCTAACACTACCTTTTTCACAATGGTCTGGTTACTTAGCTTTTATAAGAAAAGCTTATTTTCATCCTCTAGTTATTATGAGGAAGGCACTTTTAACCTCATAATTCCCTAGGCAATGGAGATTTGTTGCTGCATTGCAGATGAAGAACATCAACAATGATCAAACATGTCTTTTGGATGCTCCAAAATACAGATCTTTGAAAATTGGAAGAGAAATAAAAGTTCTATGTTCATTCCCTTGAATTCTATTTTTAAAAAATATTCTTTTTATTTTACTTCATTTGAAACTTTTCTTTTTATTTTGATGTAAGCAATTATTGCCCAACACATGCATTTTATTATATAAAGAACAAAAAAGAGTATTTATAAATCAGTAAAATTTGGTTAGTTTGGCTTTTTTGAGTGTATCTTAAATTTAACATGGTGGTAAAAATTTATCCTGCTCATATCCCTTCCTGAACTTCTTTTTAGTTGGTTTTTAATGTTTTATTGGTGTTTCTTTCTTTCATTTTTTTTGCTGAGGCAATTAGGGTTAACTGACTTGCCCAGGGTCACACAGCTAGAAAGTATTATGTGGTCTGAGGTCAAATTTGAACTCAGGTCCTCCTGACTTCAGGGCTAGTGCTTTATCTATTGTGCCACCTAGCTGCCCCTGGTGTTTCTTTCTTTTAAAAAGAGTCCAATAACTGCATATTATTTCTCCTTACAACAAAGATGACCAAGCAGCACTGGGTCTCAGATGCCATGGTGACTGGGCAAATCAATTCTTGGCTTCTGCTTTTTCTGTAAAATGAGGATAGCAATAGCACCTATCACACAAAGTTGTTGTGAGGATTAAAGGAAATAAAATATATAAAGTTCTTTGCAAACTTTAAAGAGGTGTATTATTGTTAACTGTAATTATTATTAGTCAAAGCAATTTCTAATGTTGGCCATATCTGAAAATAAATATCTCATTCTGTACTTCTAGGCTAATATCTTTCTGTCGAGAGGTGGGAGGTGTGCTGGATTCTGTTTTCTTCAAAGGTTTTCAGGATTCCAAATGTAGACAGGATGTGACTTCTGTGTCCGTGAGCCAAAGAGATTTTTGTACATTTACTTAGCTAGTATTCCCATGGAGAGGAACAGCTGTCTGGGGAACAAATAGCTTGTATGACTGCCCAAATCCCTGCTTGGAGGCAAGCCTAAACTCACTTTTCTGTAAAAACATTTTGATTGTATCTTTTTTTATATCACCTTCATTTCTAAATGTATACTCTCTTTCCTTTACTTAGCACCATTCCTTGTCATAAAGACAATGGATAAAGAGAGAGAGAAAAACAAAACAAAAGAAAAAAAAGCACAATTACTAATAAATACAACCAAATTCGGGTTTTATATGCAGTGTTTTCCACCTATAGTGTCCCAATTCTGCAAAGAAGGGTGGATAATATGTTTTCTTTGAGGAATCTTGGTCCTCAGAGTTGTGTTCATTTTTCTTTTATTTTTATTTCTTTCCATTAATCACAACTTTTAGTTATTGTATACGTTATTTTCTGGATCTGCTTGCACCACTTTGAATCAGTTCAGATAAATCTTCCTATATTAGTCTGGAATCTTCAAATTTTTTTTTAACTATCCAGTATTATTCTATTACATTCATGGACCACAGTTTTTGTTTGTCTAGCTTCTAACCAGTGGTCTTCTCCTTTATTTCCATTTCTTTGCCATTTAAAAAAAGAATGTTACTATGAATATTTTGGAATGTAACTTTTAATCTTTCCCATACATGGGATCTCTGTATCAAAGGGTATAGACATTTAAAATTACTTTCTTAGCCTTCTTCTGAGTTATTTTCTAGATTGGTCAGATGAATTCACATATCCACTGACAGAGTACTGTTGGTGTGCTTGTCTTTCCATAGCATCTCTAACATCTACTCTTCCCATAATCTGTCTTCTTTGTCAATTTGCCCATGGAAAATTTGCTCAGTCGGTTTATTCATCTCAGTAAGGTGAAACCTTAGAATTGTTTTGATTGTCATTTCTCTTATCTAGTGTTTTTTTTTTTTTAATAGTATTTTATTTATTTATTTATTTAAAATAACTTTTTATTGACAGAACCCATGCCAGGGTAATTTTTTACAACATTATCCCTTGCATTCACTTCTGTTCCGATTTTTCCCCTCCCTCCCTCCACCCTCTCCCCCAGATGGCAAGCATCTTATCTAGTGTTTTGAGGCATTCTTTTATTTAGTTAATAGTTTGAAATTCTTTTGAGAGCTGTTTGTATATACCTTTTGACTTTTATTCATTGGGATAGGACTCTTGGTGTTACCTATAGTTCCTTATATATCCAAGCATACTTTTTATCAAAGGAAAATAGAGACTTAAATTTAATGAAATAACTAGCTTATTTGATGTTTGGATAGGGGGCTACTTGGATGTACATTTGTGATGAGTAGCATTCAAGATTCTTTTTGATTTGGTCCCCATCTGTCTTTCCATTCCTATCTCCCATCACTCTTACTTTTCTGTGTGTCCTAGACTAAAGCCAGATTTGCTCTTTCACACACAGACTCCTTGGTTTCTTGTTACTCGGAAATCTTTGCCCCATTTTCCCAAAGCCGAGCTCATATTCCTTCTCCTACAGTCTCTTTCAGCTCTAAATATAAGATGCTGTGAATCTATGGTGGTGCTCCCTCCTCAACCTCCAGCCAAAAGTCAAAGCCAGGGTATCAGGTGAATAAGGCTTTGCTCACAGCATAAGACACTAGGGGAAAGGGGAAGGTGCTGCACATTGCTATGATATTCCCTGCTAGTGTCACCATTTTCTTCGGCCCAAATCCAGAGTCTCCAGGGGACAGGCTGCCTCTTAGGCCTACACTCACGTCTGCTGCCACCTCCCATCCCACATTCCAGTCTGCCCTTCATATGGTTGTCAAATAGATCTTCCTCAAGTACAGATCTCACCTTGTCACTTCCTTACTCGCTAGACTCTAGTATCCCCCTATTGCTTCTAGTATAATTGAAACTCTTCTATTTACTTTGTAAAACCTTTTACAATCTGGCTCCAACCTATCTTTTCAGTTTCATTGTATGCTGTCTTATCTACCCCACTCAGCAATCTAGCCAAATTAAGTTTCTTTCTGTTCTTCTCATAGGATATCCATATTAAGACTTTGTATATCTCCTTATACATTTTCACTCTGCCAAATTCTTAGATCTGTTTTTCTCTCCAGACTGCTAGTTTTCTGAGGGCAGGGACAATATTTTATATATCTCTATAATCCTCATTGCACTGCTATATAGGAAAGGCTTGATAAATGATTGTTGAATACATTCATGGGACCTTCTTTTTGATTGCAGTTTATTGGTATTTTAGAAAAAGGCAATAGTTTGAGTGATACCATCAGCTGTTATTCTGAAAAGTAAATGTTGATTATGTAATAGAATTGAAATTTAGACTTTGGGTCAGGATTTTAGCAATTAGGAAAATTCATTTGGGATTTTGGTTTGTGATTCAGTATCTTCAAGGATGAGGATGATGGTAAATACTGGCATACATTAATGTATTCCCTAATAGCTGGTTCTGGCTTTTATATTTTTGTCCTTTTGATATTATTTGTATGAGCCGATTGTATTGGCTCATAAAATGTTAGAACTGGGAGAGGGAGAGAGGGTCAGATGATCTAATCCCCTCACTCTATACATGGGGAAACTGAAGCCCAGAAAGAGATGATTTCACTGAAAATCACACATTGAGTTAGAAGGAAGCTCCAATTTGAGCTCCAAATGGAATCCAAATCTCTCAGTTCTTAGGCCAAATAGCTTCTCTCTACACTAAGGCTTCTTAAACTTTTCCTACTTGTGAACATTTTTTGCCCAAGAAAATTTTATTCAACCCCAGGTATATAGTTATATAAAATGGGCATACAAACCATTTACTGATAATAAATCATAATTTCATGACTTCCCCCTCCATGGGTCTCATGTTTTAATAAGCTAAGCTCTAGACTATAGTTTTTCTCCTTCAAGCCCCACTTCATATGTCACCTCCTCCATGAAATCTTCCCTAACTAGCACAGCTAGAATTTATCCGTCCTATGAAGCACCATAGCACTGTATTTATACCTCTTGTACTTAGGACATCTGACTCATGTTATGGTTATTCTTGGATATGTCCTCTCTCCCTTATTTGATGGTGAGTTTCCTCAAGCATGATTTCGTCTTCTCCTTTTGGGCTATCTTATTCCCCCTTCTTGATTGTAATCTTCTTGCAGTTAGAGTCTGCATAATCAACTAAGAAGTTGAGTTTGTATCTCCCATGGCTCTCAGCACAGGACCACATAATATTCAGTAAATATTTGCTGCATGTTTATGTAGCATTCTCTAATAACATTTTTGCCATTCCCATTATTTTTTGATTATCATTCTAGATTGCCTGTTGATGTTGGTGTACAAGGACAAATCAGAAAGAGCCAAGGGTTACAAGGAGAGGAGCAGTGTGACTCTAGAGGACATTTGTGGGCTTGATCCTGGTCTCCCCTACGAGGGTTTGACTCATACTCTAGCCATCATTTGCCTGTCTCAGGCTGTGATGCTGGGTTTTGAAAGCAAGGACACAATGTATGCCTGGGATATCCGGATCCGCTACTCCTTGGGGGAAGGTAAACCAGTTGTCCCTGTCTTTTGTTCTTCATATGATCATTTTCCTTTCTTTTCCTCCAAGGCCCAGCTCAGGTGTCATCTACTTCACAATGCCCATTCTTGCTCAGAGAAGGGAGAACTCTTACTTTTTTGGATGGTTTACATCATATTGGCCTTGGTGCCTTACCATATCTATAACTTGTAGTTATCTGGGTATTTGTCTCATTCTCACGTTAGCATGTAAGAGAAGGGAATCAGTCTTGTTTCATCTTTGTTTCTCTAGTTCTGAGGTCAGTGCCCTGGGTATGGTTGTTATTTAGGCATAAGGAAATAAATACTATGTTGAATTGAGATTCATGCTTGTTCTAGAATGGGACATGGAATATCAGACCTGAAAGAGTCTAGCCATTCCCATTTTATAGAAAAAGAAATGACACCCAGACATGGGAAGTGATTTATCAAAGGTCACAGTGAGAATATCAAGACTGGAACTTTCTCTTATCATCTAATGTGATGTTTCTTCCACTTTCCAGTAATGCATTTTTCTCCCCTGGTTATCAGAGGAGGAAGGCATGGGGAGGAAACTTAGTATGTAGACAAACCGGAAAGCAGATTAATAAAGTCACCAGAGACAAATGCTTTCAGTGAGCTGTCCTTTACGGAGATTACAGAAGTTCATTCCTTTGGATAGTAGCAATTTAGAGTTGAACATTATTTGCCCTCAACTGAGCTAAAGTTGACCTTGACCTCCATAATGAAAGGGTTCTTGAAGTACTGTATATAAATGCTCCCAGTACTCTGTATAATACTATAGGAGAACTGTTTGAGCTGTAGAATCTTGGAGACTGGGATTTGTCTTCATAACATGAAACACAATGGCAAATCTGGAAGGGACCTTAGAGAATATATGTTCCAGTTCCCTTATTATTCCAGCTCTGAGGAATTGGTATCCCCAATGTCAGGTACCATGAGCCATTGAGCTAGTTTACATTTATTTGGCATTTTCTATGTGTCAAGCACCGTGCTAAGCACTTTTCAAATATTATCTCAGTTTACCTTTGTAAGAATCCTGCAAAGCAGTTGCTATTATTATTCTCAATAAACAAATGAAGAAATAGAGCTCAACATGAGGGGAAGTACCTTGCCCACAAAGTCAGTATCTGATATCACATTTGAACTTGGGTCTTCTTGATTCCAGACCAATACTTTATCTACTGAATCACTTAAATGCTTTAAGACAGAGCTTCTTAAACTTTTTCCATGTGCTATCTCTTTTCACTCAAGAAATTTTTATGTGATCTCAGATATAGGGGTCTATAAAATAGGTATACAAGTCAAACATTTACTGATAATAAACCATAATTTTGCAACCCCCTCCCCCCCCATTCAGTTATGAGACTCCATATGGTACTGCAACCAACAGTTTAAGAAGCTGGTCTTTAAGGAATGAGGAAAACTATAATCCAATTATCTTAACTCTTTGGTCTAAAAATTAAATATATATATATGAATAAAATAAAAACAATGATATAACAATAAATAATAATTATATTACATAAAAATATAAATAATATATAACAATACATATAATTATGTGTAATTTATTTTATATACATATGTGTGTATTTATATAAAATTTTTGATTCCAAGGAGTTGCTCCATTCTATTTGCCAAACTCCAAAAGTCATTCTTAGTTTCTGGTTTTCTATTTCTTTATTAATTGGCAAGTGGCTAGAAAATGTATAGCATCAGTGAATGGCTTTTAGGAAAGTTTCATCACTTAATAATGGAATACCCCCTCCAAGAATGGGCTATGGTTTTATCAGATCTCCTACTTGTGCTCCTCTGAGTCATTAGAAGATTATGAAGTTCAGCATAGCTGTCCCCAGGCACATGACTCGATAGGTAAGCTATGTACCCTATTTCCCTGCTTTTCCTCTGTACCAGAGATATCTATGTGAAGCCTATTTATTTTCCCTCAACTCCTATTTGAGTCCCAATGTTAGAGGAAACCTAGCCCAAGTCTTACTAGTGGAGAGAAATGGGCAATTTATATGGGTTTGAGTGGTTAGTTACAGAAGACTTGGAACCAGAGGTGAGCCATGAAAGATGAGTAAAATTTGGATATGGAAGGAGAAGCTGACATTCCAGGTAAGCACAAGAACATCAGAGCTGCTAATTTTTTCTAAATCCTGTGTAATATTTTATGTGTCTCACAAATAACATGTGGGAAGAACACTGGACCTCAGGATTAGCAGTCACAGGTTCCAGTCTTGGCTTTGTAGCATTCTAGTCTAGTCTAGTGATCTTGGGCAAATCCCATCATTCCTCAGGCTCATTTGTATAATAAGTGATAATTGCACCTGCCCTATTTGCCTATCAGGGCTGTTATAATAAAAGTGCTTTACAAATTTAAAAATTCTATAGAGATGTGAACATTTGATATTCTTAACAAACTGCATGGTTTGGAGGAAGGCATGATCTATTTTTTTTTTGGGGGGGTTTTTCCCCTCTTCCTTCATTCTTATCCCTTCCCAATAGTTCACAGATTTCATGTGGCCGTGGCACCAGGTACCAAGCTGGAAAGTGGATTGGCTACTCTTCACCTCTGCAATGATATTCTGGTGCTGGCTAAAGACATTCCTCCTGCTGTCATGGGTCAATGGAAGCTCTCCGACCTGCGGCGTTATGGGGCTGTGCCAAATGGCTTCATCTTTGAAGGCGGGACCAGGTGTGGGTACTGTAAGTATGAAGGGGTCAAGGTATAAACTTTTTATCCACTTAGAATTTCTGAATAGGTTCCTTGGTACTGTTAATTACTTTTTTGATGAACTGGATTTTTCAAGAGCACAATGCTGAGAAAGGAATATAGTCAACTCTTGGTTATTTGGGGTGAGAGGTGGTAGGGTAGAGATTTTTTTCCTCCTAGCAAATTTTGCTTTTTGATTTATTGCTCAATCAACACCAACTTAGATATTTTTTTATGGACATTGTTGACTTGTCAGTGATACATACACACTTACTTCCCTTTCTTTACTCTTATACAGAGAAATCAGAATACTTTATTTTGGCAGGAAAGGTAGGTGGGGTAGAGAGAAGCCCCACATCCCTGTATCCACTGAAAGATGCTTGATCATTTCCTACCTAAGAGCAGATATTAAGAGTGGAACACAGCAGGAGAATTTGAGTGGATTTTTAGCATCTTGGGAGTTAGGAGTTCACAATTAGTTTTGTGTCTTCTGCTTGGAATGAAGTTCCAGAAAATCAGCACAACACGAGTACATCTCAAGTGCAAAAACATATTATGTAGTCATATATATATATATATATATATATATATATATATATATATATATATATATATATATATATATATATATATATATATATAATACTTGGATTATCTACTTGTTGGGATTCCTTCTGTTTTCTGCCCCTCAATTGATTAACAAAGATTTGATGAATTTCTTTATATAGGCATATCTGTAAAATTTATGTTACATTTTGAGACTATGCATTCTTAGATTTTTGGGGTGGTTTAAACAAGGGAATACTATGTTTCTAGTGTGACTATTTTTGTTTTTTTCTTGTTTTGTTTTCAAGTTATCATTCTTTTCCCATGGATGCTACTGAATCCTATCTCTTCTCTTAGAAGATTCAGATACTAAATTAATGTAATTCTCTGTCCTTCCTTTAGTTCAAAGAACATATTTTCTAAAGAGATTCTTCCCTGTGGCATAGAGATGACCTTGTGTTCTCAAAATCTTTCCTAGCAGAGCATAAAATCTTTTCTCCAGATAGCTTCCTTTAACTTATGGAGGTTCACAGGATACTTAGTGGGAATGAGCAGATAAGACAGGAGAAGGGGACCAGTTTGGGAATTAAGCTGAATTTGGGTCCTTTTTTAACTCACATGACTTTAGATTTGTATCTCCAGCTCTTGGCCTCAGGTCCTTTTCTGTAAAATGAGAGGATGGGAGTTATCTTAGGCTATAGGAATAAGAGGCATAGATGGGTAGACACTAGCAATATGGAGTTCCCAAGAAATTCTTCAGGGTCTTGACTGTAACTTCAACATTCACTTCTAATTTTAGCTCTTGAGGTGAGAGGCTGAAAATAGCTCTTGGGGGTAGAGATACAAGGAGTCCCACCTCCAGTTTCTTAAGTGAGCTTCTGAGCTGCTCTACCACTAGCTTGAAGCTGGAGCAGATACTGAAGGGTCAACAAGGATGAACTGAAAAACTGTGACTCTTCAAGGTATTCTGGGGCAGATCTTTGATATCCCAACTCCATTCTGACTCTTGTCTTTGGCTGCTTTAACAAAAATAGGCTTTGGAGGCATGAGATATTATGAGTTTCTTTGCTTTTATCAAGTGATATGGTACCCAGATTCAGCTGCACCTGAGCTTGGCGGTCACGGGCCACTATAGGCAAAAAGGGTTTGGGTTTGTTATTTCTGCCACTCCACCATCAAAATTTATCCTTTGTGGAAGTACTACATAGTAATAGGGAAAGCAGGAGAATTGGAATCAGAGGATCTATGTTTGAACCCCAGCTTTGCTCTATACTAGCTTGTGTGAATTGACTTAGTTTCCTCATCTATAAAATGACAGAGCTTGACTTCACTACTTCCCAAAATTAACTCAATTCTTGGTCTATGATTTTTAGATCACAGAAGTCCCATGAAGTATAGTGTGGGATATATGGCACTGGAGAACATCTGCATATTTGGTTCTTTCTTTGCAAATGAAATGATTAAACATACGTTGTCCATCTTTTTTGTAGCTTATGTCATTGTTGTTCACCCATCGCTAGGGAAACAGTCCAGCCAATTTCTGCTCACATCAGCAATGTCCCATCATTTATTAAGTAAGGGCTTATACCATTTTGGCCACTTAGAGACAGACAAAAGAAATTCAAGTTCTAACCTATAATTTCAAGGAGTTTATAGTTAGAATTTAGAATTATAAGAGACCTGAGATTATCTTGTCCAGTTAGGTCCTTTAAGCCCAGTTTTCTCCCTACTCTCTAAGTCAAGTAGTAATATAAAATTCACATAACTGCTCAACATTACAATCAAATTAATTTCATTTTAAGATTTTAATTCCAATAAGCATTTATTAAATGCCTACCATGAAGGGTATAGTGTACCAAATACTGACTGGAATCAGAGGATCTGAGTTCAAATTCTACCTCTGATAATTTATTACCTGTGTGACTTTTGTCAGCTCATTTATACTCCTTTTTTGTTTATTTTATCTTTTCAAATGAACAAGTTGATCCAGATGACCTCTGAACCTTTTCACTTTAAATCCTGTGATTTGATTTTAATGCAAGATCTTATGCCACATGCTGTGGATACAGACACATGTAACATATATCCTCTCTTCAAGAGAGTAATTAGTCAGTGGATAGAACCATATGTATCCAAATAATTCTGGCAAGAGGGAGAAGGACTTGATGCTATTAAGAAGGGAGAGATTACTTACTCTCAGGCTTTTGGGATGGAATGTATAAAGGTATAGAGATTCCACAGGACAGGATTCACAGCATTGTTGGATCCTAGAAAATTGGAACTGTAATTTTGGATGAACATTTTATTAACAGATTGGAGTCCATCTGGAAGAGGGATCAAAATGGCCCCAAGAGGGGATTGAAGGCCATGTATGTAGTACATGTGATACAAACACGAGTTTAAGAAACTGGAAGTATTTAACCTGGATATTCTAAGGGAAGACACAAAGGTTGCCTTCACATAGTTGAAGGACTGTCATGTGGAAAATTTATTCTTGCTTGCTCCCAGAAGGCAAAACTAGGAATAAAGAGTAGAATTTGCAGGGAGGTAGATTCGGGTGTACTATAAGGGAGAAAACTTCCCAATAATCAGAGCTGTCCAAAAGTAGAGTGGAAGATCTCAGGAGAGAGTAAAGGAGTGAGTTTAGTGGAAAACTTCATTGAGGTATGAAATGATGTAGAGGATATTCCTACTTCAATATAAATTTGGTAATGTAAACTTGGCTCTTTTTCCAAGTCTGAGATTTAAGTCAGAGTAAGTTCAATGAAGAAAGTGAGATTTGAGCTGAGTCCAGAAGGATGATAGGTAGAATTTGAACAATTGATCCTGGCATAAAGAAAAACAAAGAATAATAATTCTGGAAATATATATATATATATAAAAAGTAATATATATATATATAAGAATCACTCAGGTTTAACAGATATTGGATTACTTGCTGTCTAAGGGAGAAGGTGGGGGGAAGAGAGGGAGAAAAAATTTGGAACACAAGGCTCTGCAAAGTGAATGTTGAAAACTATCTGTGCATGTTTTGAAGGAAAAAAAAACTAAAAAAAAGAAAAAGAAAGAAGTTGAAATAAGCAAGTCAAGCCAGCAAGCCTTTTTTAGGTGTGTACTCTGTGCTAGCCACTATTATAAGCATTGAGGGTACAAAGACAGTCCCTATCCTCAAGGAGCTCAAACTCTCATGGGGCAGACTATGCACAAATAATATGTAAAGCAAGATCTAGACAAAGTCCATTCTAGATAACGACAGAAGAACAACACCAGCATTTAGGGGAACCAGGAAAAACTTCTTATAGAAAGTGGGTTTGTTTGAATCTTGAGGGAAACTAGGAGGTGGCCAAAAGGAGGGAGAGAATTCCAGACATGGGAAACAGCCAGTGAAGATTCAGGAGGTGAAGGGTGAGTATGCAGAATATCAGAAAAGATGCTGGTAAGGAAGAAAAGAAATCTGGAAATAAGAGTAAACAGGGGAGTGAAATGCACATAGTTTGACTACCTCATGGGACACAATCCAGAGATTCACCAATCAGAACAGAGAGCCTAAGGGCAGAGCTGTCTTCAGAGTGAGAAGTTTCCTGAGGACCAGGTGTAGAAGTCTATAGAATGAGGTTTATCTCTATTTTATGGAAAAGAAAACTGATATTTACAGAGAGGAAGCAACTTGTTCATTAGTGTTCAAATAAGGGGCTTGGTTCCAGACTTAAACCTGGGATCCCAAGCCTGAAACCAGGGATCTCTTTATCAGACTCTGCTACTTAAGGTTAAATCTCTTTGCCTTTTGTCTGCTTCCTTGAATTCTAGTATATTTTAATTTTTGCATATGATAGACACTCGATAAACTTGAAAGCATTGAGAACCCCGGCAGCAAGGAACAGAAGTTAGAATCATTTGTTATTTTTCATTTGTTTTAATTGTATCTGAACCTTTGTGGCTCATTTGGAGTTTTCTTGGCCAAGATATTGGAGTGGTTTTCCATTTCATTCTCTAGCTCATTTTACAGATGAGAAAACTGAGACAAACAGGGTTAAATGACTTGCTTAGGGTCATACAACTAGTGTCTAACCTAGACTTGAACCCAGGAAGATGAGCCTTTCTGACTTCCTGACACTATCTGCTTTACCTTGTACCTGCCCAAATAGCTTCCCTGGATATCATGTAGTCCAAATGCCTCATTTCACAGATGGGGAGACTGGAGCTGAGAGAAATGATTGACATAATCGTGGTCACATCTAGATCTGACAACCAGATCATTTCTGTTTTCTTTGTGACATATTTTAAGCTTTGGGAAAATGAGGGAAAGTGACTTTAATAACGTTATACAATTCAATAGTTGCAGAAGAGACTTCCAGGTCTCTTACTCCTACACAATGGTGCAGAGACAAATTGCTTCCATTGTTTTTGAAATCACCAATATGAGTTCAATATGGGAGTTGGTGTAAGTATGATCTACGATACTCTTAAGTGTTATCATCCCTAAGAGAATGTAAACTTCTTGAATTCAGGACTGTTTCATTTTGTCTCTGTAGCTTCAGTGCCAAATACAGTGCCTGGTATGTAGTAGGTAATTAATGATTGATTGATAATTAATTATCTCCTGCACAAGGCTTTTGGGAAAGAGGGAGTTTGTAAAGTTTAAAGTGTCACAGATCCATGAATTATTTTTATCATGTCATGGTTGGGTCTTGTTGGGAGTGATGCTGGCTGGCACAGGGTAGTGAGGAACACATTTAGGGCTCTTTTATTCTATACTTACTGAAAGTTAATATGTGATTTTTCCTGCCTGCTAGTCCTTGCTTGCACTTTAGAATTTAAAATTGCTACTGGGTATAGGTGGTCTCCTTTTTTTCCAGTTGCAAGAATGCTGTCCCTCTCTTGTTCACTTATTTGGAAGACAGAAAGCCCTTTTCTACCTCTGCTTAGCTTTGATATCATCTCTCACATTGGGTGCTAAGCTCAGCAGATACTGTGTGCCTCTCAATCTGTGTTTGCCTATAAATCCACCCCCATTCTGCTGAATGTTACTGAACCAGCTGCATTCACTGTTCCCAAGACACCAGCACTAGGATGTAAACACTTTTATAAATCATTGGCAAAGCATTCTGCAGTGGGATTGTCCTCCAGCTCCCTGCCCTTTTGCAAAGGATGGTGCTAAGGTGTCTGAAGAGAAGTTTCCAGCCCTAGAATTGTCTGCCACTAGGAATGTCTTGTGACCTGTTCTTACATAAGATGGTTATCTAAATGGCACTGCACTTAATTGAATATGTCATTTGGACTTAATGTCCCTGGGAAACTGTGCAGACTGTGGATCACTGAGGGAGGGGAATCTGGGCATTTGGGCTCTAGTCTTGGCACATCCTTTAATTCACTATATAATTTGGGGTAAATTATTTCCCTTTCTCTAGCTCTCAGTTTCTTCTATAAATTGAGAAAATTGGACTAGATAAATCTCTTAAGATTCTCCTTGGTTTCAAATTCTGTTACTTCCAACCCTGAAATTCTAGTTATATTTTATGGTTAAATGTATCTTAGGGGACCCTACCGATAAATTAATACAACTTGCTTTTTGACATTTGAAGAGGCAGACCTAGATGAAGCAACTTGCCCACAGCCAAACAGTTAATCGATGACAGAACTGAGGCTAGCATCCAACACAATTCCATACTTCAGTTTATAGTCTATCTTCTTGTGCCATGGTTATCCCTTCATATCATCAGGATTAAGGGCACGGCACCACCACAATTTGGAAAATCCATGTAGAATTTTTTTGACTCTTTGTTGCAGAGAAGATATTATACAATACTAAACTTATATTTTATGCATTTCTGAGTTTCTAAGCTTTTTCTGTCATATCTGCTGATCTTTGTGCATCATCTGTGACTTCTACAAAAGTCCCCCCCAAACTCCCATTTAATTTCTTATGTTAACCTGCAGTATATTGAAATTGTGATATGGAAAGTAGAAGGGATAACAGTGCTCTTTTAAAATAAATATTTTAAGTTTTTCTTAAAACTTAAGTTTTCATCTTAAGTTTTCATGTCACTTGAATTTCCTTAATATCCTTCTTCCTCTTCTCTCTCAGAGTCATTCCACAAACCAAAGATTTTTTTAAAGAAAAAAGAAGAAAAAAATCAGCAAAACCAATCTTTTCACTGGAAAAAAATTGACAATAATGGCTGCATCGGCTGACCCTCTCTCCCCACCCCTCAACAAAAGAGTTGGTGGAAGTATCTTCTCTTCTCACACTATAGATGCATTCTTACATGATTTGGAGCTTTTGCATTTTTAGTTTCTTTTTGTTGTTCTTTCCACTTACGTGATTATAGTTGGTTATATTGTTTCTTACTTCTGCTTGCTTTACTTTTTATTAATTCATTTAAGTCTTCCCAGTACTTCTCTGTTTACTTGATATTTGCTTTTTTCTTATGGTACAGTGATATTCTTTTACGTTCACTTGTCAGATTGTTTAGCCAATCTCCAATCCACTGTTTACAATTTTTTTATTTTAAAAAGTACGATTGTGAGTCTTTTTGTGTATACGAGACCTACCTTTCCATCTTTGATTTCCTTGGTCTATGGTCTAATAATGGGTTCTTTGGTATGGACATTTTAGTCACCTTCTTAGCATAATTCCAAATTGCTTTCCAGAATGATTAAACTAATTTATATCTCCCCCATCAATCAATAAGTTAGTGTGCCTGACTTTCACAACTCCTTTACCACTGACCATTCCCATCTCTTTTTACTTTTTCCACTTTGCTATTTGTGAGGCAAGCTCTTAGAGTTGCTTTGATTTTCATTCCTCTTAAGATCAGTTATTAGTTGTTAACTTTTTGCAATTTCTTTGACGAGTAATTGTTCACATCTTCTGGTCATTAGAGTGATATAGTTAGGTTAATTCCCTTTGTTTATTAGCTCTCGTTGAATTGCTCTCTTCATGAAATCACAGAAAATTAGATGCTTGGAGATCAATTAGTTCAACTCTTACTCGAATAAAAATCTTCTCTACTGTTGTAGCCCAGATAAGTTTTCATCTAGCCTTCGCTAGAAGCTTACCAGTGATGACTGCTTCCCAAGGATGCTTTGTCCACTGATTATATCAAGAAATTCTCCTTTAGGTTGAGCCCAGAATTTACCTTTTTGTAACTGGTGCCCATTGATGCTAGTTTAGTTGCTTAGGTTTAGCACAAACCCATTCCTTTTTAATCATGTCATATTTTCAGATAGTTGAAGATAGTTCTCATATTCTCTAAAGTTGTCTCTTATCTAGATTAATAATAGGCTGTTAATGTACTTAACAGAGTATTGTTATGAGGACAATGTTTTGGAAACTTGATCAAGATATAGGAATGTGAGCTGCCAGAATACAGAATTCATACCAATGTGGAAAAGTTATAGGGAGAAAAAATATTTATTAAATGTTTAGTACTAGGCATTGTGCTAAGCTCTAGAAGTACAAATAGAAACAAAAACATTATTTGAAAAAAAAAACAACAAAAGAATCCATCCCCTCACAGCCTGCCCAAAGTTGTATAAGGGTTACTAGGAGGAAGGCTATGTATGGTTGTAAATAAGTACTTTTAGATGGGAGCATTAATTCAGTTCCTTTTAAGTCATTGTATGTATAATAAACAACATGATCACAACAACAAAGGACATTCTTTACCCTTAAGAAACTTATGTTTTATTTAGGGAAGACCTCATACAAAAGGGAAATAAATAGAGGAAAGTTATGGGAGGGAAGATATTTACATGAGGGCAAGGTAGAGAAGTAGTTCAGGAAATCATAGGCTGGTCAGAGTTTGAAATGAGGATAGGTGATGTGGATGCTTCTTCATAAGGGTATTCTGGAGAATAACTCAACCACTGGAGGGGAAGGCTATAAGATAGATGGATGACTACCAGTGTGAGAAGGTTGCTAGGGAAATGTGGAAAAGGTAGTGTAGGAAGTGATGGGCTGAGTTTGTATGGGAAAATTTTACACCATTTCAGCAGCAATTTCCTAACAGTAAGAATTTCACAAAAGTCGCCGGCTTGTCTTGGGGGAGGCATTGTATCTCTGTGGATCTAAGTTCTTTCATCTGTGAAACCAAGAGGTTGGATGAGATAATATCTAAGAACCTTTCCAATTCTGATGTTCTGTGGTCTCTTGAGGTCCTTTCCAACTCTAGGATTCTATGATTTAAATATATTCCACCTCTCTCTATTGAGAGCACATGAACCTCACATTTCATTTGTATTCAGTCTGACCATTTGAGGACAGATTTAGCAGATTAGATGGGTTCTATTTGACAGACAGGAAGATGAAGTAACATATTTCCTCTCATTTCCCAAAAAGATGGTTTGGAGAAGAATCAAATGCATTTTGCTAGCCTATTGTTGCTAAGTAACTAATGAAGGTTAAAGCTCAGAATCCCAAAGATGCATTTGGGCATTTTGCCCAGTTTTGAAATAATGAACTGTAGTATGCAAACTTTTAAACAAATGACCACGGAAATGGTCACATTACTTTTAAAACTGGTGATCTAATATGGTTAAACCAAATATGTTCATCTGTCTTTCTCTATAGACAGAAATACACAACCCAAAGAGAAGAAATATGGAATATTGGAGATTATTCAGTGATTGGTGGGTGGTATTGGTATAGCCAGTTTGGAAAATTTCAGATCTCTAATTCACTTCAGGGATAGGATCAGGCTGACCACTACTGAAAAATTATTAGAAACACTGCATGTTAGAAATAGTTCTGGACTTTGAGTAAGGAAATATTGGTTTGAGCCTTTGCTTCAGCTGTTACTCTTATTAGTGACCCTTATTGGGTATGTGGTTCTGGGCAAGGTCTTAACTTTGCTGAGACTGAATCTTCATCTGTAGAATATTGATAACAATCCTTGACATATGACATATAACAAATGACATATATCTATGTCATGGGGTTGTTGTCATGCTTTGTAAATCTTAAAGCACTGTAGTTATGGGAGCTGATTTTTATTAAAAACCTCTTAATAAAGAACCTCCTCTTCTGGCTAAATATCTTCAGTTTCTATCACTGTAGGGTATGTTCTTAGTTTTTCTGTCTGTAGTCTAGCTAGTCACTGACATGCTCAAATCCTGTAAGAAAGGAGTGTTAGAGTTAGAATTCGAACCTGTGACCTGAAAAATCAATCCTCTTTCCAAGACTTATATCATCTCTTTTTCTGGACTGATTGCTTCTCTTAAAACAGCTTAGGATTGTATTAATTTGGATGGAAGCTTCAAAATTGTTAATCCTGTCTTATTTTAGTTTAGAACAATTCTTTTCCCCCAGTTGAATGTTTGGAAAGAGGTGTAATAACAGAACTTGAATAAAAGCTTCATAAATAGATCCCAATGGAAGAATAGCTCATATGTTTCAGTGTTTATCGTTCCTGACTTTTAGTGGCTTAGTGCCAATTCTTAGTGCCAATCACACTATGATTTTCCTCAATGCAAAGTGTCTTTCATAGCAACAGATGAAGCTTCTTTTGCTTGTTTTCTTTTTTTCCTATTAAGCAAAATCATACAGCTTGACAGAATTGGTCAATTGTAGAATCTTTCTTTTCTCTAAGCAGAAGTGTAATTAAAACGAGATGAAACATCTGTCTAGATATATTCAGATAATCTCCAAGTTCTTAAGAAATTCTCTGGTACTTTACTATCATAAGTGGGCTTGTCATTTCTTTAGGCTGATGGCTAGCCAGTGAATGGTGCCAGGTGAGCCAGTGCCATTTTGTGACTACATGCAGGTGTTCCCTGCTTTAGATAGTTTATCTGACCTTCCTGCTGACATTTCCAATCTACATGCCCTCATCCCCAGGAAATGTGCCATTATCCATTTTTCCCCCCTAATTCGTCTCCAGAACTGATGTCTGATGGGAAGAGTCACCTGAATTCACTGAAAAGGTGTGGGCACAAGATTGTGATTGAAGTTAAACTGCTGCTTGACAATCTTCCAACTGTATCCTTATTCACAACTTGCATGGCAATTGTTTCAAACTTTTGCCTTTTTTCTTGTTGTCAGTTGTACACATACCCCACCACATTCACTAGTTTCCTATTTCAGAGAGAAAATTGTTGCCATTCAATAGTAACTTTCTCAGAATGCCCCATCCCACAAGTCCTTGACATTTTTTTTTTAACACAATCATCTCCTCTCTCCTCCTGATTTTAATTTTTGACTATTGGATCATGAATTTAAAGCCAGATTATACCTCACACAGCATCTAGTCAACTATTTTTTTTATAGATGAGAAAACTAAAACCTAAGGTAGTGAAATGATATATATCTTACTATACTTACACCTTACACCTGAACTTACTTACTTACTACACCTGAACAAAATTTCTTTGCTGGTTAATTTCCATTTGTGCCCTTGAATCCCATCTCTGCTATCTTCTCAGGGGTCTTTTCACCCTTGCATCTTCAATCCCCCCTTCTCTGCTGCTGCTTTCATTTGCTCATGAACATGCCTGTTCTTCCCTAATCTGAAAAACCTTTACACTGACCTTCTTGTGCTGGCTTTCTTCCTTCAGCTTCATTGCTAATTCTCCTGAGAAAGTTAGCATACAAGTGAAATGTCCACTTAAAAATGCTTACTCTTAACTTAACTCTGCCAGTTAAGCTTCTGTCTCTTTTGATCTTCTAAAAATTGTTCCCTTTAAGGTCACTATTTCTGTCCTATTATCTAAGTCCAGAAATCCTTGAATTCTCTGTAGCATTTAGTACTTCTGTCTATACCTTTTTAATGGATATTTGATCTTCAGATTCTATATCTTTAACTTCTCTAACTGTGGCTTCTTTGGGTCCTTCTCCTCTTCCTGAACCCGTAACATCAGTGCTCTCCAAGAATGGGTCCTTGTCTTTCTTTTCTCCCAAGATACTCTCTTCCTTGGTGATCTCATTTACTTTCATGGCATCATGTTGACACATGACTCACAAATCTGTTCCCAGATCTGACCTCTTTTCTTAACTCTAGACCTGTGCCTTCAGATGATTATGGAATCTTGGAAATAAAAGGGACCTCAGAGAATATCTATTCCCACCTATATGTGAACAAGAATCTCCTCTATGGCATATCCAACAGGGATCATCCAGCTTTTGCTCAGGGACCTTGAGTGGGGAGGAAATCATTATACATTGAGACAGCACATTTCATTTTTGTACAGTTCTATAATTTCTAGAATGTTTTTCCTTATATTAAGTCTTAATTTGTCTCATTGTAACTTTTATCCTAGCTCTGCCCGACTAGATCTAAATAGAACAAATCTATCCCCTCTTCCATTGGACAGCATTTCAGATTCTAGAAAACTTCTTTTGTCTCTCTCATCTGTCATATGCAGTCAGTTATTAAGTCCTGTTTTTTCTACCTACACAGTAATCTTGATTGTCTTCTGTGTATTGCTATTGCATCTATCTTATGATGAGCCCCCATTGCCACCCACCTGGGCTATTTCAGTACAAGGGACTCCATTCTCTCCCCACCTCCGATCTATCCTTCACAATGCTACCAGAATAATTATTCATACTGATAGATGTGGTCATGTCAGTCCTCAGCTGAAAAATTGCCAGTGACTCCCTAATGCTTCTATGATAAAATGTCAGCTTGTTTAAAGAAACTCCATGATCTTGCTTCCACTAACCTCTTCAGACTTATTGCATTTCATGTTACTCCTCATCACCATTATAGTCTTGCCCAACCGACCAATTTACTGTTTTCAGAATTCAACATTCAGTCTTCTCCTATTGAAGGAGGGCATACCTGAACTTAACTTTGATAGAAACAAAGATTCCCAAAGGCATAGATGATGAGTGAGTAAAGTTTTGGCATGGGAGATGATCTGTATAAATACTTGTGGGGCAGGATGAAATCAGGGGTAACTAGTAGTGAGTAAGAGGGAGTAATAGCAAATAAATCAAGAGTTACTTAGAGTGTTCCTGGATGATTTCAGTAAGTTAGTTCCTTTCCCTTAATTCTTACCTTGCCCTCCACAGTAGAATTTGGCCCTGGAACTAATGAATTCCTATATATTGGATATTGAGATTGCTTTATATTGTTTTGGAAATAGAGTAGGACTTTAATTGAGAGGTTTTCTATGATAAGCCTCTCTTTTTTAGACTTTTTTTTTTAACATTTTATTTTATTTTTTTATTTTGTGATATTATGTGTTAAACTTATCCACATTTATTTCTTTTTTTTTAAATTATAGCTTTTTATTGACAGAACATATGCATGGATAATTTTTCAACATTGTTCCTTGCAATCACTTCTGTTCCAACTTTTCCCTTCATTCCCTCCACATCCTCCCCTAGATGGCAGGCAGTCTCATACATGTTAAACATGTTAAAGTATATCTTAACTTTAACATATTTGTAAAGTTCTCTTGTTGCACAAGAAAAATCGGATTTAGAAAGATAAATAACCTGGGAAGAAAAACAAAAATGCAAGCAGTCCACATTCATTTTCCAGTGTTTTTTCTCTGGGTGTAGCTGGTTCCGTTCATCACTGATCAATTGGAACTAAATTGGATCTTCTCATTGCTGAAGAGAGCCTCTTCCATCAGAATACATCCTCATATAGTATTGTTGTTGAGGTGTATAATGATTTCCTGATTCTGCTCATTTCACTTATCATCAGTTCATGTAAGTCTCTCCAAGCCTCTCTGTATTCATTCTGCTGGTCGTTTCTTACAGAACAATAATATTCCATAACGTTCATATACCACAATTTATTCAGCCATTCTTCAGTTGATGGGCATCCATTCAATTTCCAGTTTCTAGCCACTATAAAAGGGGATGCCACAAACACTTTTGCACATGCAGTCCCTTTCCCTCTTTTATTTGGGATATAAGCCCAATAGTAACACTGTTGGATCAAAGGGTATGCACAATCTGATAACTTTTTGAGCATTGTTCTAAATTGCTCTTTAGATGGTTGGATCCATTCACAACTCCACCAACAATGCATTGGTGTCCCAGTTTTCTCATATCCCCTCCAACATTCATCATTATCTTTTCTTGTCATCTTAGCCAATCTGACAGGTGTATAGTGGTATCTCAGAGTTGTCTTAATTTGCATTTCTCTGATCAATAGTGATTTGGAACACCCTTTCACATGAGTAGAAATAGTTTCAATTTCATCATTTGAAAATTGGCTGTTCATATCCTTTGACCATTTATCAATTGGAGAATGTCTTGATTTCTTATAAATTAGAGTCAATTCTCTATATATTTTGGAAATGAGGCATTTATCAGAACCTTTAACTGTAAAAATGTTTTCCCAATTTATTGCTTCCCTTCTAATCTTGTCTGCATTAGTTTTGTTTGTACAAAAGCTTTTTAACTTGATATAATCAAAATTTTCTATTTTGTGATCAATAATGATCTCTAGTTTTTCTTTGGTCACAAATTCCTTCCTCCTCCACAAGTCTGAGAGGTAAACTATCTGATGTTCTTCTAATTTATTTATAATCTTGGGATGTCCTATGATCTTAAAAGAGGCTTTGATAAATTTTCTAGATAATTGGAGATTTTCCAGAGAATACATTTTGTTTTTCTCAGACAATAGTTTGTTGATAGAAATAAAACTTGAAATTTTTATAGGATTTTGTTTGCGAATCATTTTATGTTATTTTGTTTATTCGTCATAGCATCCTTCTGAGTGAGACTGGGAGATATCATTATTCTCAATTTACAGATGAGGAAACTAAAACGTGGAGAGCTTAAGTGACATAAAAAAGTCACACATTAAGGATTAAATAAACGGAGTAGTAAGGATAACAAAGATGTACTTTTAAGGCCACATTGTGGTCAGAGAAAGTGAAAGTGGAAAATATCTGAGAATCATATTTCAAATGATGGTGGCAATGAAACTAAAAATGGGAAGAAAGACTTAGAAAATGTTAGTAGCCTTATATTAATGCTTCCTTGGCAGTGTTGAAAATTTCTATTGAAGTACCACAAGGATCTATCCTTGGTCCTGAGTTATTTAAATTCTTTATCAACACTCAAATAAAGGTATAGCTGACATATTTGTCAAATTATAGATGATAAAAAAACTATGAGGAGTAGCTAGCACATTGAATGATAATCAATTATTCACAAAGATAGACCAGAACACTGGGCTGAAATGAATAAAATGGTATTTAATAGGTATAAATGTAAAGTCTTGAATTAAAAATTAACTTCCTAATTACAAAGTGGAGAATGTTTCAGTAACAGTTTATCTGAAAGCAAGCTCATCCATGTTACTTCTGGTTCTTTCTTTGAGTCCAAGAGGAAAAAATTTATTCTTCTTAGTAATAATATTCTGAATATTAGAATACAACTATCATATTTTCTCTAAGCTAAATTTGGGCAGCTAAGTGATTCAGTGGGTAGAGTGGGCCTGAATTCACTTACTAGTGACACTTACTAGTGGCGTAACCCTGAGCAAGTAATTTAACTTTGTTTGACTCAGTTTCCTCATCTGTAAAACGAATTGCAGAAGGAAACAGCAAACCACCCCAACATCTTTGCCAAGAAAACCCCAAATGGGATCAGTCAGCCACAACTAAAAATGTTTGAAGAACAACAAAGCTAAACAGCCTCAGTTCCTTCAAGTAGTATCGCTATAGCATTATCTCTAGTTTTTGCTTGACCTCTCATTATCTCCCATCAAAAGAGAATTTGAGAGTTCTAGACCTCAACTGTTGTCTAGTCCAACTCATACACAGAAGGAATTCCCACTATAACAAATCCAACAAATGGCCATCCAACCTATGCATAAAGACCTCCAAGTAGGGAAGTTCCTTAACACAGTCTGTTCCACCTATATCTAGCTTTAATTTTTAGCAAGTTTTCCCTAATACCAAGTCTTTTCTCTTTGCAGTTTTTATCCATTGCTTTTGTTTCTGCTGGGCCAAACAAAACCAGTATTATTCTTCCTTCACCTGGCAGCCCTTCAAATATTTGAAGCCAGCTATCTTCTCTCCCTATAAAAAGACTGCCTTCAGTCTTCCCTTCTTCATATTAAAATCACCCAATTCCTTTACTTGTTCCTGCTATGACATAGACTCAAAACCCTTGACCATCTCTGTTGCCCTCTTTGCGACACTTTCCAGCCTATCGATATTCTTAAATTGTAGTGTCCAAGTGCACATAGTATTTTAGGCAAGGTCTCATGAGGTCATAGTACAGTGGGATTATCACTTCCCTATTCCCCTATTCCTGGAAGCTATGCCTCACAGTGGAGTCCAAGATCCCATTAGATTTTTGGGCTGCTACACCAGTGCTGTGCTATTAAACTTTTGGTTCTCTATCATTTTCTTCAGATTTTTTTTTTTCTTTCTCAGAACTATTTAACCATGGCTTTCTCATCTTGTATTGTGAAGATAATTTTTGTAATTAAGATTTTACATTTTCCCTATTGAATTTAGATTCAGCCCAAGATTCTAGCTTGTCAAGTTCTTTAGGGAACCTAATTTTACTCGGTTCTATCTGTCAGATCCATCATGCTAGCTGCTCCTTCCAGTTTTGTGGCATCTTTAAATTTGGTGAGCATGACATCTACACTTTGATCCAAGTTACTCATAATGTTAAGCACCACAGGGCCATGCACAGGCCTCTGTGCTTCTCTCCTGAAGACTTCCTGCCATATTTCCATTGGACCACTAACAGTTAACTGCTCTTTGAATTCAACTACTTCTGAATCAATCCAATTCCCTAATTACTAGTCCATATCTCCCTAGTTTCTCCATAAGAATAGTGTGAGAGACTTTATCAAAAATTTTGCTAAAACCTAGTTAAATTAAATTCATAGAATTTGTTCTTATTTACTAATTGAGTGATTAAAAAAGGGGAAATTTGACTTGTCATGACATGTTATTGATGAAGCCATGATGGTTCTTTGTAATCACTGTTTCCTTTTCTAAATGCCTACCATCCTTCTCTTTAGTGGTCCTTTCTAAAGTTTCTACAGGAACTAAAATCGAACTTAGTGGCCAGTAGTTTACAGACACTATTTTCTTTCATGTTTTTCAAAATTGTCATCTATTCTGGTGGAACTTCTCTTGTTTTCATCATCTTTCAGGTATGACTGATGGCATCTCACTAATACATCTGTTAGTTATTTTATATTTGTAGATATAGTACACCTGGGCCAGGTGACATAAATTCATGAAGGGTAACTAGGTGCTCTCTTACCTTCTGCTTACTTATGTTGAATATAAGCTTCCTGTTATTACCTTCCTCAAATGTGGTGCCTAGAATACTCTAGAGGAATTGAATCAAATTCAAATAGAAATGGGAGATCCTAAGAACTGCATATTGACTTAGAAAACTGCATATTAACATCTGTATTCTATTGCATTTTTATTTTGTAAATATTTTCCAGTTCCAGTCTGGTTTGACTCATGTGTTTGTCACCTCTACTGTAGAATATGGTCCTTCTGGGGACAGAAGATGGAGGACTCTCACTTCCTTCCGTATGCACACTCTGTTCTGTATGCTGAACTTTATCTACCTTTCTGGTTCCTATGTCATATTTGCCAAGCACTGGCTTGTTTTGATTTTTGGTCAAAACAGTTCTTTCTCAGAGGGAAAGCTGAACTAATAGAACCTGAATAAAAAAAAACTTTATGAAAAGATCCCAGCAGAGAGATAGCAGAGACTCTGCAGTAGTCTTTGTTGCCAATGGCAGATCAGTATCATTAACCGTCTCCAAAGTACAATAGTCTGCCACTTGTTTGTGGTAAAGTTTGAATGTTTTGTGCTTAATAAAATGAAGTTGCAGAAAACAAGCATCTAAGATAATTTGTGTGTTATCTTCAGATGGATAGAAAGCTGTGCACAGTGTCATGGGACTAATTTAAATACTTCACTCAAAGAGAATTTTCATTACTGTAATTGAGTTTTTTTTTCCCAAATAGCAGAACATAATACCTTTTTGACAGGCAACTATGGAGTGAAGGAAAGTGTGCTGACTTGGATTCAGAAGATGGAGTTTTTACTTTTATATTTCTTTAGCTGTCTTAATCTAGAGTAAAGTCAGCCTTACTTATTTGATCCTCCATTTTCTGTATAATTTGGATAACACTTGCACTACTACTTATTCTGTAACTATTAATACTAGCTAGCTAGTATATATAGCATCTATATGTAGCAGACACTATGCTAAACAATTTACACTTATTATTTCATTTGATCTTCCCAACAGCCCTGGGAGATAGGTCCTATTATTATCATCCTCATTTTATAATTAAGGAAAATGAGGCAAACAGGGTTAAGTGACTTACATTTAGTACGTGTCTGAGGTCACATTTGAACTCAGGTTTTTTTTTGTCCTGGTCTCTTTGATGTTTCTGACCTTTTTTTTTTTAAAATTTTAATAGCCTTTTATTTACAGGTTATATGCATGGGTAACTTTACAGCATTAACAATTGCCAAACCTCTTGTTCCAATTTTCCCCTTCCTTCCCCCCACCCCCTCCCCAAGATGGCAGGATGACCAGTAGATGTTCAATATATCAAAGTATAAATTAGATACACAATAAGTATACATGACCAAAACGTTATTTTGCTGTACAAAAAGAATCGGATTCTGAAATATTGTACAATTATCCTGTGAAGGAAATCAAAAATGCAGGTGGGCAAAAGTATAGGGATTGGGAATTCAATGTAATGGTTCTTAGTCATCTCCCAGAGTTCTTTCATTGGGTGTAGCTGGTTCAGTTCATTACTGCTCCCTTGGAACTTATTTGGTTGATCTCATTGCTGAGGATGGCCAGGTCCATCAGAATTGGTCGTCATATAGTATTGTTGTTGAAGTATATAATGATCTCCTGGTCCTGCTCGTTTCACTCAGCATCAGTTCGTGTAAGTCTCTCCAGGCCTTTCTGAAATCATCCTGTTGGTCATTTCTTACCGAACAATAATATTCCATATTATTCATATACCACAATTTATTCAGCCATTCTCCAATTGATGGGCATCCACTCAGTTTCCAGTTTCTGGCCACTACAAAAAGGGCTGCCACAAATATTCATGCACATACAGGTCCCTTTCCCTTTTTTATGATTTCTTTGGGATATAAGCCCAGTAGTAATGCTGTTGGATCAAAGGGTATGCACAGTTTGATAACTTTTTGAGCATTGAACTCAGGTCTTTATAATCTCAGGTTGAGTGCTCTGCTATCTTACCATAGTTGTAAGCCTTATGTGCTATAGAAATGAGAATTATTATTTCATTTAGTTTACTTTATCTTATCCATTCTACAGCATTATGTCTTTAGTCCTTGCATAGAGATCCCTTGAAATATTCTCCAAGAAATCATGACCCAGAATCCTTCAGTAAAAGCTGAATGTGTGTGTACACACATATACTTCATCTGCAGGCTGCCAATTGATGTCTGGTTAATCTGGTTTTAGTCATCTTGATTTATATCTTTCCACTGGATCCAGATGGTCTGGAGAAAAAAATGAGGCAGGTGACTTTGCACAGTCTTCTCTCACTTAAATTCAATTCACTTGCATCACCTCCCTGATGTCATGGTCCTCTTTAAGAATGAAGGGCAAATAACAACAGGTTGTTCAAAATTTTTGTTTTCTTTTAGTTTTTGCATCAGTAAAATGGACAAAATTATATTTCCGTTTCAAATGAATTTTAACAAAAGGGTAAACTAAGATAGATCTCTGAACAAGAAAACATTTATTAGTAGAAACATGCTAACTATCAATAAAATGTGTCGGTGGCTTGCCTCCATTAATGCCAAAGGAGGACAGATTTCCTTATAAAGGGTTTTGAGGAATACAGAACAAAAGCCAGATCAGGATAGATGATGTCATGGAATTGAGGGCAACATGACTGATTTAAGAACTGAGACACAGGGAACAATAGGATTGGTTAAAAATTTGGGACTAGCAGTGATCTTCTCCTTCTTCTCTCTCTCTTCTCCTTGAAGAAGGACTTATTGTGTGAGTGTAGGTGAGACAAGGCAGATATCCTTGAAGTTTAGCTTGGTGGAGTAAAGATATCAGGGCCAAGCCCCCTTTCTGTTCACATACATTCTTCAAGGTCAGTTAAATTCCTTGAGGTAAGAAAACTAGATTTTAAAATTTAACCCATTCCAGACCAGTTGAACTCTAAACTATATTCAGAGACAAAGAACCACAACTTAAGTAGTAAATAGGAACAATGAGAAAATATTAGAAATCAATTTTAATAATTTTTTCTGTTTTGATGTCTTCCTTATACTTCCTTGAGAAGCAGATGTTTAATAAGGTCCCAGTGGTGCTATGGCTTGGTATAGACCATATCCTGCATGGTAAAGAAACCTTGTAATGCTAGTAAGAACTCATTTATATACCTTTTTACTATACATTGGGATTTTAGATACATTAGCTCATTTTATCTTCATAATACCCCTGTGTCTACCATTAAACAGGTTTTCTTAACCAATGTTCTATAAACTTTGAAAATAAAAAGCCTATATTTCAATACATAAAATATCTATATTTCAACATGACTGATTTCCTTTGTAAATTTCCTTTGTATTCAATATAAATATATTTCCTTTGTAATATAAATATCTTATGTATTTAGAAATGTTATTCTGAGAAAGGACATATGTTTTCAGACTACCAAAGGTGTCCATGATATAAATAAAAACACTCCCAATCCCATATCACCTGGCAGAATTAATGGACTTTCTCTTCTTTTCTACTTACTTGGTATGGATTACTACTTGCTTTGGATCTAATTTTGAGTAGCATTTTTCTAGGTTGAATTAAAGATGTTGCAATGTTGTATTATTAAGTATTGCCTGAGAATGAGAGGTAATTATTTGAAACCTTTTTTTATATAAAATTTTTTCTTTTCTTTTTTTATTATTATAGCTTTTTATTTACAAGATATATGCATGGGTAATTTCTCAACATTGACCCTTGCAAACCCTTTTGTTCCAACTTTTCCCCTCCTTCCTTGCACTCCCTCCACTAGATGGCAGGTAGTTCAATACATATTAAATATGTCAAAGTATATGTTAAATACAATATATGTATACATATCCATACAGTTATTTTGCTTCACAAGAAAAATTGGACTTAGAAATAAGGTAAAATTAACCTGAGAAGGAAATCAAAAATGCAAGCAGATAAAAACAGGGGGATTGGAAATGCTATAAAACTTTTTATTTTCAAAATACATGCAAAGATAGTTTTCAACATTTATCCTTGCTAAGTCTTGTGTTCCAGATTTTTTCCCTTTCTTTCCCCCACCCCCTTCCTCTAGACGGCAAGTAATCCAATATATGTCAAACATGTGCGATTCTAAACATATTTCCACAAAGTGAGATAAAAAAGAAAAAAAAAATGAGAGAAAACAAAAAGCAAGCAAACAATAATAAGAAATAAAGGTGAAAATATGTTCTACTGTATTTTTATTTATTTTGTTAAATATTTCCTTTTCGTCCTTTGGCAACACTGTGGACCCATTTCTGTGTTGGACATCTCTGCTCCCCACCATAGTGGCTATGTGCTCTGGAAAGATAATTTCCCTTCTGTGAAACCTCAGTTTCTTGATTGTGAATTGGAGATAATAACATTTAAACTACCTAGATTTCCCTTGCTGTACGCTAAAGTGTTACAGAAATGTGAGCTGCTGAAGGGCAGGGAGCTAGAAACTGAGCAAAACACTGTGCACATGGTCTCTCTTCAGTAAAGATGTTTTTTATAGTTGGAGGACTAATTGTCCTGCAGTCTCCTGCCAACTGTCCCTAACCACGGGATTAGGCTTTCAGCCTTTTGTGAGAGGCAGTGATATGAGCTCTCCAAGCCCTCACCCCCACAGCAGGCTGGAGGGGGAGGATTTCGGCGTGAGTAAGCAGCTGTGTTGGCGTTACAGTACCGCATGCCACATATATCCTTGCTCCCAAATGCCTGTGATGTCAGCCCCTCTCCAGCCCTGAACTGCCACACTAATTCCTATCAGAACAAGAACCTCATTGAGGCAGAGCCTTTCTTAAGCTTCCACGGTGGTGGGTGTTGCTGGAGGGGGAGGTTCGGGAGATTTGTGTTCTGGACCCAACCCCAACATTTATTTGTTGAGTGACCTTGGGCAGACCACGTCCCTTTAGAGGACCTCAATTGGATTTGATGCTATGTAAAGTCCCTTACTTCATTAACTTGTGATTTCATTGGGATGGTCACTCTATCCCCTGACGCTGATCACAGCCCCTCTGTGACTCGGACAATTTAATAAGTTGTTGTGTCTAAAAAAAAATTAAGCATCTCCTGCCGTCCGGCTTTTTGGTGAGAGAGCATTTCCGCATTTAGTGAGGCTGACCCTGACATGACAGACATTTAGGCCATTGCCAGGGCTGTATTCACAAGCTTTCCAAAGGGGTAGAAGCTGCCAACATTTGTATTCCATGACAAAGCTCAGGGTCAGAACCCTGGGTCACCTCTCTGCCAAGGTTAGGCATTGGAGGACAACTAAATCAATAAAATTTCTTGTACCAGTGAACTGGAAATGTTTGGCTTTGGAAGATCTGGGGCATGAGGATGTGAAGTAGGGTCTGTGCTTTCAAGTATTTGAAGGGCATTCTATGGAAGAAGGATTTAGCCTTGGAGGCAGAATGAGGAATAGTTTACAGAAAGTGCAGAAAGGCAGATATTGCCATCAAACTCAACAAGTGGAACTCTCTGAAAGTTGACTGGGACACTTCAGGAACTGGAGGAATCTCCAACCCCCTAAAGCTACTCTTTAGAAAATAGCTAAATGATTACTTTTTGGGGATGTCGAGGACTGATTGGACTAGATGCTTTTTAAGATCCTTTTCAGCCTTGAGATTCTATGATTCCTAAAGTCCTGCCCTTAATTTATTCTTTAAAACCTTCATGGTGGTTCTTACTGGCTACATTCATATCCTTACCCACCTTTGCCCCCCAAGCAATGTTCTGAGTGGATTAGACATTTTACTAAATGGCTCCTTTATGGGGATCTGGTTGGGATCCAGTCCATTCTTACAAAGCATCTGGCTCACTTCCATGGCGACAGGTCCACAAAGGTCAGAGCGTGACTGGGAGATTGATGTTCCAATTGGGCTCCAACCCGACTTCCCCACCCTTGCTGAGGAGCCAACGCCCACAATGTCCTTTTTACTTTTCCTTTCTTTGGGCAAGATGTGCAGCCAGTGTAATTCTATCAGAGAATTCCTGGGCAGTGACGGTGCCACATTGGAAGAGAAACCGGGCCATTTGTGCTCGTGGCCTTCCTAATGTCAGCAGAATGTGAGCCAGCCAGCTCTGTGCTCCCCATTCATTGCTCAGGCTTTGGGAGTGAGCTTGGTGTTATTTCATTAACTGTTGCTGCAGAGTAGGGAGTGTGTGTGTGTGTGTGTGTGTGTGTGTGTGTGTGTGTATGGGGGGAGGAGGGAAAGAGGGCAGTACGTGTATTTTATTTCTCACAATCATGTGGTTGTTGGTCATTCGATTTTTCTGAGTCACTTTGGGCCCTGGGGGATCGAGCTTTTAAAAATATTTCATTACCTTGATTGACACTCCACCTATCTTTAACTCATATGTATTATACAAACAAAGGTGAGACTTTATTTCATAGAAGGTAGGGAATATGAGTGTTAGCAAGCACATTTTACAAATGAAGAAATCCAGGTTCAGAAAATGGAAGCAACGTGTTCACACAGCCAGTAAATGAGAGAGTCTAAACTAGAATCCATGTTTTGTCACCCCCAGCTCTCTTTTCTCTACTTTTCACACGGTACATTGGAAAGAATTCTGGTCTTGGAAACAGAGCACCTGCATATGTGACAGTTTTGTGAACCTGTGTGAAGAGTTTCACTTTCCTCCTCTCTAAAAAGGGATGAGTGGGTGGTATTGTCACTTTGTGTAACAACTTTGTGAACCAGGTATCTCTGAGCCTTTTCTATTTTGTAAAAAGGAAGGGAAGGGTGATACTTTTATTTCTGTACTTACTTTTTAGAGTTGTGAAGGGGAAATGTATTGGAAACTTTAAAAAGTGCTATAAAAATGTGATTTATTGTGCAATCATTATAGCTTTATTCCTGATGATGAACAAAAATATTTATTGAACACTTACCATGCATAGATTCCTGTGTTAGAAATTGGAGGGGATACAAAGATGGGGAGTTTATACTTTATTTATATTGCTGCACATTATTAGGGAGTCCCTTGTGAATGACCGTCCCTTCAGGGCCTATATATTTCTCATTGTGGGACCTCCAGAGTACTGAGAACACACTGACCTCATACATACATCCCATGGTCTTGGTTAATTCTCTTGGCTGAACAGGCCAGAGGGCTGGGTTTATTATTTTCTGATGATAGTCTTAAGGCCTTGTTTCCTGGCCTAAGCATGTCTTGATGACATGAAAAAGATGTCAGGGTGTTGATAGTATAAGAAAGATAACTCAGACATCTTTGGAATCAAGTCAGCAAATCACAGAATTAAGGAGATGAAAAAGACTTTAGAAATCATCGAGCCTCTGATGTCCTTTACAGAAGTAATATTTATGATGCTGTGATCTTAACATAAAGATCAGTTCTTTGTGCTGGGGATGGAGTAGAGGGTTTCAGACTTAACACAATTTCAGAGTTCAGAGTTTTTATGAGGGGGACAGTAAGTAAAATCTTAATGTGCTATATAAATGCTAGATGCTATCTATTATATTATGATTGTTATTGAGCTACAAAATTATATATCTCAATATATATTATCAATATATCTCAAATATAATAAATATCTCAATAATAATATAATAGCTAGCATGTATTTAGCATGTTAGGATTTGCAAAGCATTTTGTTGTTCATTCTTTTTAGTTGTGGCTTTGTGAAACTACTTGGGGTTTTCTTTCCAAAGGTACAGGAATAGTTTTCCACTTCTTTCTGTAGTTCATTTTGCAGATGAGGAAACTGAGGTAAACAGGACTAAGTGATTTGTCCAGTGTCACACACTAGTTAGTGTCTAAGGTCATAAGGAAGATGAGGCTTCCAGACTCAGGATTGGCACTCTGTGCATGATGGTGCCACTGGCTGATCTATCTCATTTGATCTTCACAACAATAGTAGATACTGTTAATCTCCATTTTTGCTGCTGAGGAAATTGATTTTCTTATAAGGAAGAGACTGTGTGACTTGTCTTGCATTGCATAGCTAGTTAAGTGTGTGAGTAAAGATTTGAATCCAGATCTTCAACTCCATGTCTCATATCCTGGACACTGTGACGTCTTTTTGCCTTTTCTTTCAATCCAGATGAGCCCCAATATGCCTCAAATTAATTTGCTTTTGAGCTGAAGCCAGAAAAGATGGCAATATTGTTGTAGGGTGAGATACTCCATGGTCATGGAGTCAGAAAGTCTGTATTAGCTACCCATTTCTTTATGTCTTTGTACCTCATTTTCTCCATGTGTAAAGTGAGCTTGATAATACTTTGCTCAAAGCAAATGGGCTTGTTCTGTGTCACAGTAGGGATTTCTTTTCAGGGTGATTGAACACTAGGGAACAGCAGAGAAACTTGCTTATGGTGATTAATTCAATGCCTTGCTCATAGTAAGTACTCATTAAGAATTCAATAACAGGCATGGGACAACAATAGCTTACATTTTGATCCTCAGGCTCAGGGTATAACTAATCCCACATCAGGTAGGTAAGCAGTGTTAGAAACATGGATTGAATTGAACATTTGATTGTGAGTTCCTTGAGAAGAGGGATTGGGTAATTTTTATCTTTTCCCAGTGGGAGCCTTGAATTCATTTTGGGGCTTAATAAATGCTGAATTGAAAAAGATGTGATTATTTTCCCTAAGGTATTTACATACTTGATAGGGAGACAGGACTAACTTCCATGAAATTAGTCAATGACATGAGAGAGTGGATAATCAAGTGTAAGATTGTGTGGTAGGAATCATAGATTTTAGATGAATCTAGTTATTTGGGAACATCTGCTACTGAGGAGAAGAATAGCTTTAGAGTGGGAGAGCTAGAGATTAGGAGTACTAGAAAAAAAGTCCATATTTATTGAATGAATACCATCTGCAAGAAGAAAATAATACACCTCCTTCTTTTCCCCCAACTCCTCTTTCCTCCCCCCTTTTCCTTAGACACTCTGGCTTCATTCCTCAACTGTAGAATCATCCTTGGAAGGTCAGTGCTTCACTTCTCAGAATTATCTGGCCCCTTCAATCCATTAACAACCTCCCTCACCTAAAAGTGGAGTGTTAGACAAGTGGTAAGATTGTCCAGAATGTGGAATTTTAGGGCTGGAAGAGATTTTAGAAAACCATTTGCTGTTGCAAATTGTTAATTTCCTTCCCTTAAGTCTCCCAAAAGTTCATATTGCTATGATGGTGACCCTGGGTTCTCATACCAGCAGAACACAAGCCTTGCTGGATTTTACCAAGTTGGAAAGACTTCAGGAACAGTCCAATTGATGGAGTATGACTTTTGTCTGCAGATCAGGAAACTCATCACCGGAAGATAAATTCATCAGGGATGATATTTTTTTTTCTTTTTGAGCCATGGCAATTCATGAACTCATACACTGAGGTGGTACTGAGAGGCTGAGATCTTTATTGGACAGGAGAATTGTGGATTCTTGAAATTAAAATAAAGTATGTATTGCTCATTTATGTTATTTAATAAGAAACAAACATGACCGCATTGGCACTATATCCAAAACATTTCTGTTTCTCTTTCATCCCATCCCAGTGAAGGATGGTAGAGAGGAAAGGTGAATGTTCAGTTTTGATGTCTTCTGCCCAATAAAGTAATTGGTACCCTGATAAAGTTTGAAACCCACTGACATTGGTTGGGGGGGGGTCTCTCTTATCATTCATGTCTGCCTAGTAAACTTCAGAGACTTATCAGTTCTACCTGTTTCACTTCTTGACCCCATCCCCTCTTCTCTTTTTTAATTGCCATCACTCTACTATAGGTATTCTTACCTGCCTGCCTAGACAATTGAAATGGCCTCCTCCTTTCTTTCTACCTCCTTCTTTATGCCTCCCATTCCCAATTCAACCTTCTTACCACTGTGAGAATAACATTCTCTGTCCATAAATAATCATTATCACTTTTTTGCTGAAAAATATTCGTGGTTTCCTATTGTTTGTAGAGAAAGGATTCTTAATTTGGAGTCTATGAACTTATAAAAACATACTACTTTTTAATATAATTGTTTTCCTTTGTAATTATGTGTATTTTATTTTATATATATTTAAAAAACATTATTTTGAAAAAATGGTTCATGGGATTTATCAGACTGCCAAAGGGGGCCATAACCTCCAAATAATTTAAGAATGTCTTACTCTCTTCAAAACCTTCTACAATCTGGTAGCATCCAACCTAGCCTGCCTTATTTTGTGTTAATTTCTTCCATGTGCTTGACATTAAAGATCTCTTTATATTTTCCTCTGTAAGTCTTACATCATAGTGAAGATGTGATTCTAAATTTTTGATAGCTATATATATTCTTGAGAGCTTTCTACCAATTTGGAAAGGTTTTAAGTAGAGGCCCAATTATGACCTTATGCTTGTTGTCTGAGGACCAGTCTTAGTAATTTAGTAAATTGCAATCTGTCAATAGAAGGAGTACCTACCTATATTGCCAAGATTATAGGCTCTTGATGTATTGGGATGCTCTCTTCTTTATTCAAAATGAAGTTTTCTTTGTTCCCAAGAACACACTCTAAGCTTTCTTCATCCTTTCATCTATCTGATATACTCCCATTTTCTGCAAGAAGAATTTTCCAATCCATTTTAATTCTAATTAATTTTCTGCCTCCCCTCTGCTGATTATCTCCAGTTTATCCATATATATATGTGTGTGTGTATGTGTATATATATATATATATATATATATATATACATACACCATTTGATTTATCTTTATATGTACATTAAATGCAAACAAGATATATATACCTATGTATATATCTTGCATATATAACTTGTTTGTATATTATCTCCTCTGTGAGACTATAAAATCCCTGAGAGCAGGAACCATCTTTTTCCTTTTTTTGTAACCTAAGAGCTTAACACAATGCATGATGATAGTAGGTACTTAATAAATGCTAGTTGATTGACTGCCCCAGTCAGAGATGTGCTGGTTCCAATTTGAACCATCTTATGAACGTCAGTTGTTAAATTTTTGTTTTGTGTATTTACACCTGGGAAATCAGTCAGTCCTACAGATCAGGGCTTTATTTGTTGTTTTGTTAATTGTTGCGATAAACAATAATTGATAAAGAAAATGATGGGGAAATGTTAATAAGGCAAATTAAAGTGTGTCATATGAACTTTTTTTTTCCTTTGAGAGTCATGTATAAAATATTAACAGCATAGTCTGGGTCCCAGTTAACCTTCACTCAGAATTACCTCTCTCCATGATGTTCCTCTTCCTTTCCCTAAATATTCCCCCTCCTTGCCTTTCTTTACTCTTTTCCCCATGTCTCTGATGCCCTCATTCTCAATTTTGCCTATTGGATTCCCACTTGTCCTTTATAGACTGTTTCATATACCCCCTTTTGGCTCTTTTCCTGAGCTCCCAAAATCTCATCTCATGCTTAGCTTTTCTTCTGTAATGCCCTCATTAGTATAATTTTTTGTTATAGTTCTCTGTGCTTTCCCCCTTTGACTATGCTTATGCTCTTCCCTGGTTGTAGATGCTCATTTTCCCTCCTGCTCCTTTACCTTTCTGTTTTTGAAAGCCCAGCTCATGGGCTACTCTATACTGTCATTTCTCTGGCTTCCTATTGCTCTTTCTTTGTTCTCTTGTGACACTGATCATGTGCTTGACTCAGTAATTACTGTTTGTGTCCATGTCTTATCCTCCTCAAAGAGACCCAGGACCGTAGCTTATGTAAACAATCTTCCTTAGGTTCAATCTCAGAACTTTACTCAGTATCATAGTAATTGTTCCAGAAATAATGGATGCATGAATATTGCTAGTTCTCTATAGCACCATGCTTTTTTGCCTTTCATGCCATCATTTTGATTCTGTCTCTCTTTTGACTTTCTTAGTGAGTCTTGATTCTTATTGGGACTTTGTTTGTTATGAGGGAACCAGAATAAAATTGATAAAGTAGAATTAGGTTGTGAACTCTTTGAGGGCAGGAATTGTCCTTTGTCTCTTTTTGTATCTCTTTTTGTGCATTGTGTAGCACAGTGATAGGGCATTTAGCAGGTGCTTTAAAATATTTGATTGATTATTGACTGATTGATAGAAAAAAGTGACTCTCAAGAAACTACTTCATAGGTTTTAAATTATAAACCTATAATTATTGGGATTAAAAGCTTGAGAGCTGGATCTAATTATGCAAATATACCCTAGAAATTAAAAACTAAGGGGGTCTTTAATGTTCACACAGCCCAGTTCCCACTTTACAACAAGGAACTTGAAACCCAGAATGGTGAAGGAACTTAGCCATAATCATACACATTGTTTTGCTAGAAACCAGGTCTCTGAGAGAACAGAATGTGCTCCAAAATTTTTGATGCAACTGCAATTTTCTATCCATGTTGCCATCACCAATTAAAGGTTTACTCTCTAATTTTTTAGACATGTCATGTCAAAGACAAAAAGGTTTTGGTTTTCAGCCATTCCAGGATAGTTTTTTCTTTCCCATCAGAAAACATCATTTGGATCAACCGAGATGGGAAATGCCAGGGATCCTGGAGAAAAGCAGGATCCATGTAACAGTGAGAACATAAAAATCCAGCAGCTCCATTATGGGGCTCATTTTTAAAGCTGCTCTAATTTCTTTCAGTTCATTTGCATGACTCTCCCTCCTGAGGTTTATTTGGACTAGAGAAGTGATTAACTAAGTATAGAATCTGCCTTTGCTTCTCCTTCTTGGTGTGTGCTGGGGTTAGATTGGGTCATTTTATTCTTGGCTCGCAAATCACACTGATTTCCTCTGGTGCCGAGCAGTCCACATTCTTCAGGACACCAAGTCTGTAGTTGTATTTTTTTAAAAAAAACGCTTTGCCCAGTTGTCAAAACAAGAGCCTGGATTGATAATGTCCTTTTTTTTTCTTCTTTTCCAGGGGCTGGTGTATTTTTCCTTTCTTGTGCAGAAGGGGAGCAGATCAGCTTTCTTTTCGACTGTATCGTCCGGGGCATCTCCCCCACGAAAGGCCCCTTTGGCCTGCGTCCCGTTCTCCCAGGTTAATATAAGACGTGTAGAGTGACCCCTTGGTCTTGGTGCCTGCCCAGACGAGTGCTTGTGGCTCCACTTGGAATGACAGGTTGCAGACACCACACCCTGGGATATGGGGTAGTTTTCACTCTAAAATGTCACCACAGTCCAGATTTATCAGTCTTGGGCACCTAGTTTTTCTCCCTCCCTGTCCCCTCAGTTCATTCACACTCCTGTTGCAATCATGACTGGTCTCTCTTGTGTTTATCCTAACTAGGTCACTCATTGATACCAGCTATGACTATCTAGCACTTTGTTGTCACACAGTGTTTTCACTTATATTCCCTCACTTTCACTGTTATTGTCCCATTTGGCAGAGAGGGAAACTGAGGATTTTATAAAGAAAGACCGACTTGCTGAAAGTCACAAAGCTAGCAAATGGTTGAGCTGGGCTTGCGAGTTACTTTATTCCTCTGGGTCTCAGTTTCTTTTGGAAAATGATTTCTAAGGTGCTTTTCTAGCTCTAAATTCTGTTTATATTCCTATCCACCTATGATTTAAATCTGAAAGGAACCTTAGGCCTGGAGGATCAGAACTGGAATGGACCCTAGAATCTCTTTTTTTGTTATAGGTGAGGAAACAGGTTCAGATAAAAAATGAATTAACTTGCTTAAGGTGACAGAAGAAATAAAGGGAGATTTTGTACTAGGGTAGTCTGGCTTCTGGTTCAATAATTTTTTTTTCACCACAGTATACTATTTCCTTAAAAGTGTTCTATTTTGGGGAAACAGTCCTCCTGCTTATTCAAAAATAAAAACTACCCAGACTTTGTTGTGGATGCAGCAGGAGAAATAGACATGAGTATATTTATGGTTTCCAAAGACTCATGTTCCTTGCAGTTGAAGAGAAGAAGTAATGTCATACATTAGTGCTTCTGAGCAATCCTTGCTGGGGAGGAGTAGGCAGCCTGAAAGATGAGACTTTGGAACATCCGGGGAAAATCTGTATATTTGGAGCTTTTGAAAATAATGCTTTAGGGCGTTGCCTTTTGATGGCTGTGCCAAATCATATGGCTTTCCATTAAGCTGTGGTTAAGAGCTGCTATTCCAAGGGTTTGTATAGATCTTGGACCAAAATTAACTGAGGTGTTCAGGGAGCTGGTAGGATTTAGAGAGATAAAATCTCTCTCTAAACTCTTTTGTAAACCACACTTGACAGGCAGCTGCCTTAGGTATTACTACTGGGCAGAACACAGAATTGGGAATTAGAAGAATGGGTTTTTCTCCCAGCAGTTAACTTCTTGTGCGACCTCAGACAAATGATTTTTCTTCTTTCAACCTTGAAGTTTCTTCCTCTGTAAAGTGAGAGGAAATGTCCTCTAAGTCCCTTTGCTAATTAGAACATAAAATCTAATGTAGGATTGGCTGCCTTTTGAAAAGCTGGCCTTGAGTTTCAAGTACTGAAATTTGAAGAGCTCATGTATAGAGCTCTGAGCTCTCCTGAGTCCTGTAGAGGTTCTTAGAGTCAGTTTCTCTAGTGGCCATAGTTAAAAACGAGAACTATATAGATGTAAAGAATTTTTTAGGGACTCACATAAATATCTTAGATAATCATGGAATTACAGAATCTCAGAATGGAAAAGGAGCTCCGAGGTCAGCTTGTCCAACCTCACCTGGAGAAAAAGTTCCTTTATATAACCTTCCCCAAAATGACTAAAGCTGCTCAAAGAATGTAGTCAGAGAAGATCTGTAGGAATTGGGTCTGAGTTCTGGCCATACCTTTTCTTATTTTTGTGTCTTGAGGCAAGTCACAACTTTTGACCTCAGTTTCCCTGTATGTACAAAGGATGTTAATTCAGATAGATTTAAACGTCAGAGTTCTCTATCATCTCTAAATCTATGACTTTATAACTAGCTAAAACAACTTGTCCCAATTTTGGGCTACTTCAATTAAAATGATTTTTTTTCTATATGGAATTGATATTTGCCTATTTGTAACTTCTACTTATGGCTTAGGTCTGTCCTCTTTATCTTAGCAGAATAAATCTTTTCTCTTCCACAGGGAAACATTTTAGATACTTGAAAACAGCTGTCATGTCTCTCCCTACATCTTTTCTTCTCTAGATTAAATATTCCTAGTTCCTTTAACTAATACCTGTATGGCACAGTCTCTTTTCACTGATCTGGTTGCTCTCTTCTGCATGTTCATGAAAATAGTAACGAGAGCTTTTGTATCATGCTTTAAGGTTTGCAAAGCACTTTACAAAAACTATCTTATTTTGTCTTTACAACAATCTTGGAAGAGAGGTGCTATTATTATCCTCATCTTGCAGATGAGGTAAGTTGAGATTTGGTAACTTGCCTAGGGATCCACAGCTAGTAAGTATCCGAAGCTAAATTTTAACTAGAATCTTCCTACAACATGACCATCAGAACTTCATAGAGTATATCACATCATGTCTGACCTTGAAAGAGATATTTATTTTTCTTGTTCTGAATATTTTGCCTTTATTAATGTAGCCTAAGATTTTATATTCTTGTTTGGCTGCCATAGGATGTTGTTAATTTATTATGATTTTTTATAGTCTACTAAAATTCCTCTCCTACCTTTGAAAGTGAATTATTAATATTATGTAAATATGAATAATAATAATAGCTGTGATTTATATGGCACTTAAAATT